>NC_090440.1:629928472-630600333 GCF_031143425.1 Pleurodeles waltl
AATGAAGGACCACACGCAAATTATAAATACAATTTAGCTTTACTAGAATTGCAGGTAAAATGTAAGCATTTAGCACATTAACAATAGTAGAATAAGAATAGCAATGAAAAGCATCTATTTATATATATATAGGCAAAGAATTAATTGACAGATATGTTTTGATTAACTGTATACTAAAATGCATTGCACTACAATATTCAGGAATACTTCAGATAAGCTTTGATTTACTGCACACCAAAATGCATGTTTCAATTACTGCAGCAGGCTCTCACTACGATGTTCAGGAGGCAATATATAAACAAACTAAATACTTCAGGTTATAAACACAGTGCAGGCATAAATAATCAGTCATAATAATAGAGCAGAGAAACAAAGGTGTTTTATCCCTGTGTGGAAACTTAACTTAATCCATGACATGCTGGGGAGCCCTCTACCGCCTGCTTGGACCTCTCTCCCCCTCAAGCACCACGAGCAAACAGGGAGGCAGCGCTGGGCCATGGGGCCATGGCAGCTTCCACAATTCCATCTGCGAGCTTCCAAATCCCTCACACACAGTTCAGTGCTTAAATAACTCGAAGCTTGGATTCTATCTCATCCTGGCATTTTCTAGCTAATGTTATCAGTACTTGGCTGCTCTGCTCTGCTCCTGCCTTTGCTTACATTCCATCTTCTCCCTGTACTCTCGTTCTCAAGGTTGAGACAGAGTCTTCTACACAAACAAGCGTGAAAATAATATCATGAACTTTTCCACGATGTTTGGGAGGGGGTTTCAACAGGCATTACGCTCATCTACACTGCTCAAGCTAATTAACCCTTCGCGTTACAATGTCTTCCGCATCTTTCCCTAAATACTGAACACTCCACCCCTTAGATGAGCGTGATGCATGTTGAAACGGATATCATTTGCTTTGACATTCCGCTAGCTAGGTTGCTACTAATACTGGTCAACGTTATTCTAAGCGCTTGCATCTTTAGTATGAAAACTGCTTTGTGCATACATATAGTCTACATAGTATAGTCATTAGCGTAACACAAACAATCAATACATACATATAGTCTACATAGTATAGTCATTAGCGTAACACAAACAATCAATAACCAAATTAGCTGTTGTAACACTATAGTTAGCGTTTTTATAGCTCCTAGTGCCCAGCCTAAGAAGATGTCATACCAATGGTGCTCAGTTATTTGCTGGATGCATGCAGCAGTGTGCATAAGCTGTTTAGTGTTTATGGTCATCAATATGGCTGCATCTTGGTGTATTTAGCTGCCATATCAAATTTAGCAAAGATAACTTGTGCGTAGTGCTTGATTGCCTCTTGTCTGGGTAGCTTAACAACAATCGAGATGTTCCACTCTAACTGCGCACGCATTTGCGTCGGTAATGTGGTTATGGTGAACTTGGTCGGTACAAGATGTGAGTGCTTATGTCAATAATGGTGGTAATATTGCGCGTATACATTACTTGCTCTCCGGTGGTTTGTGTAAATTTGTTAATAAGTAAGGGATGATTGGTAACGTAACATATGCTCTCTGTTCCTATCAGATATAAGTCTGTGCCATTAATAGTATAAGGTAACCATTCACATTCTCCTGGTATTGGGTGAAGGCATGGGTCTAGCACCCGTCCAATGTGGGTACATACCCACCCTTAAGACCAATCTGCACATCTAGTGGAATCTACGGTGTGATTTGTTTGATCAATCCACTTTTTTGTCAGTGTGAGGTATCCACCATTCTTCACCTATTACTATAGGGAGCAATATAAAGGGGCACCATATTTCAGGAGGAAGATTACTTCTAGCTATATCAAAATGAGCATAACACATCTCTCCCTCACAATGGAATTGTATAGGCTTTACCCATATTTCCTCAGGCAAATGCAATTGCTGTCTCCAATATTCACCTTGAAGCTGTCCCCATTCCGCTTTGAAGTCTACATACTGTTGATTAACAATACTTTGCCATAGTATGCACTGAATTCCTTTGGACATTGTTTGGGTGCTTTGAAAGCTTTTTCCAAATTGTACACAAGTGAAATTATGCCATTGCCAATCACAATACAACCCATGCAGGACTTTCCATACTTCTTGTGAATGTGTAGGCCCCCATTGAGAAATTACTTTTATGGCCTATCCTGTACTATATCCTGTAGAAGATAGCTTGTTACTAATGGCTTCAACATCAAAAGAATTCAGGGCCCCTACCCCGATTCCGGTGGCCCCAGCTATCAAGGACCCTAGATCTCTTCTATTGCGTAACTTTAGCAAGGGCCATAACTGTGGTATCCATGGTGCACATAATAGATCATACTTTGAGACATTCCCCTTGACAAAATTTATCTGTAACACAATACGATTAATTATGCTTGCATGCAGAACTTGATTACATCCTATTCTATATCGCATTATAGAAACGTTGCTTAAGTTGTTAACCATGTGTCTTTCTGTTATATAAAACATGAAGGCTGGTATTCTATTGTTCATTGTAACCACCACCATGTGTCCTGGCATCACAATATTTACATATCATGTTTAGCATATAATTCAAAGCCTGTACTGTTGCTGGCATCCCCCGCAACTCGTTTAGTCCGTTGGCATGTCGGATTTGCTGTCCAGTTACCTTCCAGGTCACAGCTTTGGCAGCCATCCACTTGCCTACAGGTACCTCCACTTTGCAAAGTAAAACATTTCCCTGGTCATCAGTTATGTTAGCTGCTTGAGGTGCACAAGTGACAGGACGGACTATATTCGGTTGGACTCATACACTTTTTCTGGTTATAATCATGAACCACGTCATCGATGCAGATGTCATCATTTACGACCGTGGGGTAAGTCTCACTGCAAGTACAAATACAGGTACATTTGAGTTCTTTAAAAGTATAATATACATACTCCCCACCCCTTGACTCAATAGCTCTCCTGCCTCTGGCTTTTTTCCTGGATGGTTCACCCATTCTTTTCTTCCTGTGCTTCCAAATCCTCCTTCACCTCTCTGGGTGTTATCAGGGGGCAGATCTTTCTTCAATGTGAGGGGTGTACGCTTGTTCACAAATCACTTGAGCAAGTCTATCATGTGCTGATAACTTTTTTAGCTGTTCTTTCAACAATCCGTTATATCTCTGAATCATGCCTACAGCTTGTGGATAATAACTAAGGTGCACAATCCACCGAATTCCCTGTTCCTGCACCCAGCCCTGCACTGTTTTCCCTGAAAAGTGTGTGCCCCTATCTGTTTGGATCTCATCATGTGCCCCATAATGTTTTATCAGGTAGTTTAGCCCTCGCAAAGTGGACTTTTGGTCTGCAGACTTACAGGTCATACCCAACATAAGGCCAGAGTAGGTGTCCACCATGGTCAATACGTAGCTTTTTCCTCCTTCCTTTGGTAGCGGCCCGATATAGTCCAATTGCCACACTGTAGTAGCTGCATTTCCACTTCTGATATGGCCGCTAGGCTTCTCTTGCAAGGGCATTTGTCTAATCCGGTTGTATGTGGGGTACTCCTTTACTGCTTTTTGCACTTGTACTTTAGTGGCTGGAATTTGTCGTAGCTGTGCCCATGCATAAGTGCCATTCTCTCCTGGATGTCCGGATGTTGCATGGGCCCTGTTTGCTAAAGCAGCTTCAGCTTCCTCCTTGATGACCACCGTTCGCGTTTTGGCCATCTGATCTACGGTGTTGTCGAATAGAGATGAATGTGAGGTATCCAATGGGCAATGGGCGTCCACATGTCCCACATAGATTTGACATTTGAGCCCTTTCTCCCACATCTCTTCCCATAGCTGCTCGCCTCCCGAAATGGGGGTGCCTTTAATTTTCCATCCATCCTTGCGCCAAGTCGGGGCCCAGCTTGCTAGTCCTTGGTAAGTGGCCCGACTGTCAGTGTGTACAAATGTTTTCTCTCTGATGGGGGTGGTTCAATCACTGCTGCTACCCCCTGCAGTTCTGCAAGCTGGCTTGATTCATTATCCCCTTCTCGCAGCAACATAGTTTCTGTAGCAGGCTGGAATGCAACTATTTGCCTTTGTCTTTTTTCTTGATAGTACCGGGCGGTACCATCTGTGAACCATACATTTTGCCGTTCTTCTTCGGTGAGTTGTTCAAAAGGCGGGGCTGTTTTAAATGGTGACTCCATCTCAGATGGCTCTGGTGAGGGGACCATTGCTTGTAAGTCCACTGCCCCCAGCATATCTTCTTGTAACTTCGATACTCCTGCTGGCCCCGGTTTTGCCCTCTGCTGCAGATACCATTTCCACTTCACGATGGCAAACTCCTGCACTCTGCCTACTTTATTGCCAATCCCTCATTTTTTTTTCCTGCCTCTGCCATAGGCTCCACATCACTACATCATCTACATCATCCTTCCAAGTATGTGGATCCCAATTTTATTTGTGTACCAATGCCCTCACTTGCACAGTTAAGGGTATTTTAGGCTTCTACCTACTCTTCTGTTTGCGTATCAGTGCCCTCACTTGCACAGTTGTGGGCATTTTAGGCTTCTGCCTACTCTTCTGTCTGCATATCAGTGCCCTCACTTGCACAGATAAGGGCATTTTAGGCTTCTGCCTACTCTTCTGTTTGCGTATCAGTGCCCTCACTTGCACAGTTGAGGGCATTTTAGGCTTCTGCCTACTCTTCTGTTTTGCTACTCGTACTGCTAATGCGGTGCACCTTGCCTCCATTTGATCACCCCGAGTCACTGCACTTTCTATTGTCTCTTTCATAAGTAACTGCCTTTCCTGCAAGGCTGCAACCTCATCCCGCAGTTTTATTATCTCTGCATCGTGTGTTAATGTTTTCCTGTATTCCGTACGGAGCGCAGACAGGTAAAGCCATCCCACTTGCCCTGCTGCTTTCAGCTCCAGCTTTGCCCCTCTTAGCTTTACACTCTCAACCACATCTTCCACTAAGAGAGGAGTCACTTTCTCATCTAACCACCGGCGCTGCCCACCGGTTCAGGAGTCCTGCCACACCAGAGAACGGGTCAGTTGCTAACCACCCGGGAATTGATCTGGCTTCTGCCCCATGCTGCCTTCCGCTCTCTGCCTCACTTTTCTTACGTCCCCAAAGAGGCATTATTGACTTATGCCCCACTTCTGGTACCAAATGTCTTATCCAGGTGTCTGGTTGACACCTGTTCGGTATAAGTCAATAAGGACGCTCAATGAAGGACCACATGCAAATTATAAATACAATTTAGCTTTACTAGAATTGCAGGTAAAATGTAAGCATTTAGCACATTAACGATAGTAGAATAAGAATAGCAATGAATAGCATCTATTTATATATATATAGGCAAATAATTAATTGACAGATATGTTTTGATTAACTGTATACTAAAATGCATTGCACTACGATATTCAGGAATACTTCAAATAAGCTTTGATTTACTGCACACCAAAATGCATGTTTCAATTACTGCAGCAGGCTCTCACTACGATGTTCAGGAGGCAATATATAAACAAACTAAATACGTCAGGTTATAAACACAGTGCAGGCATAAATAATCAGTCATAATAATAGAGCAGAGAAACAAAGGTGTTTTATCCCTGTGTGGAAACTTCACTTAATCTACGACATGCTGGGGAGCCCTCTACCGCCTGCTTGGACCTCTCCCCCCCTTCTCAAGCACCACGAGCAAACAGGGAGGCAGCGCTGGGCCATGGCAGCTTCCACAATTCCATCTGCGAGCTTCCAAATCCCTCACACACAGTTCAGTGCTTAAATAACTTGAAGCATGGATTCTATCTCATTCTGGCATTTTCTAGCTAATGTTATTAGTACTTGGCTGCTCTGCTCTGCTCCAGCCTTTGTTTACATACCATCTTCTCCCTGTACTCTCGTTCTCAAGGTTGAGACGGAGTCTTCTACACAAACAAGCGTGAAAATAATATCATGTTTGGGAGGGGGTTTCAACAGGCATTACGCTCATCTACACTGCTCAAGCTAATTAACCCTTCGTGTTACAATGTCTTCCGCATCTTTCCCTAAATACTGAACACCTGCTATGTTTATATTTGTAAGTGCTTCCTGGTGAGGTTTCATTTTTGTGAAGTGAGTCTTAGGGTCAGAATGTCCCTGGGGTCCCATCCCCTGGAGCTTTGCCACAGCTTATGGGGGGAGGAGGGCCACATGGCCCCTCTCCCTGGGATGATCTTGGCCCTGGTAACCCCATTCCCCAGGGCCCAGCCTTCATTGACTTCATGGGGCATAGGACTCCCCCATCCTGGGATGATCTTGTTCCCAGGGGCCCCATCCACCGGGCCTGGCTATATCTCTTGGATGCCCCCCAGAGCACCCATACTCACAACAATTAGCAGGCAAGGGACAAATTCAATAGTTATTTGAAACAACCAATATAAACTCTTGGTTTTAAGGGGTAAATTATCTGCCCTTATTTATTCCATTTATTTGCAAAATACAGCATCAGAATCATTAGAGAACAACCTGTCTCTTATTCTATCATTATAGCGTAGATATATACAATTCTATATACATTTTATATTTATCACAAACATTTCTCACAAACAGTACACAAATGGTCAAACAATTAACAATAATCTAAAAGAAAACATGTGCCCATCTACAAAACTTTATATGATAGTCACTATAACACAGTTAACAATGTGATCTAATACCATATGGTGACCAAGGGTTTTGCACACAGCTGTACAATACCTAAATGTTTTTTGGAAAGGTATTATGTAGTGCTAAACCAATTTTGTTTATCAATTAATTATCACTCCAAAACCCTTGATTCCACTAGAAAGATGTTGACGCCTTTCGGCCTTAACACTCAGGGCCTCGTCAGGACTGGCAGGGGGCACTGGCACCACTACAAAAATTTAACAAACAAGTTAAAATCATCCTAATTCAATACATATCTACACTATCCAACACCACATGTGCCAAGTATCAGTAGCAGACTTAAACCAATAAATCCCAGTGTACTTTTGCTAGAATCACTCTATTGTTCTTTAACAGGAGACAAATAATCCCATTAGTAACTATATCCACCATTGGTTTATGTCACTTCACTATTTCGACCAAAACCACAAAACCTTTACCAGGTGTCTAGAGTTGTTAAGCATGCAAACTTAGTCATGCAGCCAATGTGCTCATTCCAGCTGTGTATCATACCTGTCTTTCTATTATGTTGAGTGTCCTAACTTATGACTTAATATGCTCGTTCTTGTTTAATTCTACTCAACAAAAAAGAAAGGGGCCGGCGAAAAGACCATACTTATTACTCATAATAGACCACCACAAGTACCATCCATAGTGATGCTACATCTAAAGCTCATTCTCTTACCTATTTATCCAAGCAACTCAGTCTAAGTATAAGCATATATATGCTGGGACGTTATCTTCTGTAAACAACATATAAAACGCGCATGAAGCCTCTTACGACAACCAAATAGCTCCAGACCCCTGTTATTATAACTACATTGCTCTCGCAGCGCAGCCCTCGTGCACTTACTTGTACTGTGTCTACACTCCGTGTAGGATCACGGACCTCGTGTTGCCGAAAACCCAAAAGAAACTGCTTTCACTTTTTTTATGAGTCGCGAAAACTTCAACTCGCATACGGCAGCGTTTTAAATTGCTTATCGGGCTAGAACTGGCCCACGTATGTTTTTTACTTATGGATGAGCGCGGGCGCCATCTTGGAAGTACTGCGCCCTTTCCTTGCCTTTATGTGTCTCCGACACTGAACAGTTTGAGCGCTTCCTCGTAACTATCGGAAGCTCATAACCTCGCACAGCCAACGCTACTCTTACTTCAAAAACCTCCCAACAACACCTGTTAGTCTATTAAAGAAATATCTGACTGAAGGTACAGATCTAATCCTCTTCACGGTAGCCATCTTAAAAGTACTCAAATCTTATTAATAATACAAGAGCCTTAATCTCGCGCCTTATTGCCAAAAGTCCACAACTTAACTCATGTAAACTTGCTAAAGGTGGTAAATTGCACAGACATGCATATGTAAAGCCTCCCTATGTTGTTCAATATTACATTCAATTATGAAATAATCATAAAGACACTTTCTAAAGCAATTTTTTCATTTCACTTTGTAGATGGAGCATAAAAACAAATTTTCAATATTAAGTGCACTAGTGACTGTCTTACAAATGTTGTTTTCATCTTATGTTATAATCGAATAACATCAACTCAGGTGAGGATCTCAGACATAGAGAGATTGCATCAGCTAATTAGGGCCCAAACTTCATCACAATAATTAAGTCCCGTTTTGGCTGTTTGAAATTTCTCAATCAATCTTGCTTCCAACTTCAAAAGCCTTGTCAACGTTGTAGGGCCATCTGTCTTCGGCGGTACTACAGCCAGCACTGTCCATTGAATATCGTCTGCTTTATGATCGAATTCCAAAAAATGTTCAACTAACGGTGCACCTTTTATAGCACATTTAATTCTCGACCGATGTTGGAGAATACGGCTTTTCACTGCTTGTGAAGTTTGACCAATATATGCTCTGTTACACGGGCACAAGATACAGTAGATCACATTGTTTGTATTTAATTTGAAAAATCATATTGTACATGCTTTCTTCCATTTATTATTACCTTTCGAATCTAGTGTGAATTGGCATGCAGTATATTTACAACATCTAAAATGTCCCTGAATTGTTGGAAGCTAAACATTGTCCTTAGGTCTTTCTTATCTGTTTTTTTCTTCTCTGCAGCCTGCACCCATTGGTCTTTTAGACTACGCGCTTTCTTAAACGAGAACAATGGTTTCTCAATATTTAGATCTTTAATAATTTGCCAGTTTTTTTCTATAATTGCGCGGACCTTATTAGCCTTCGGGCTAAACGTCAAAACACACGTTAGAGGAATCTCTGTCGTTTGTTTTTTAGGTGTCAGAAGTGTTTCCCTTGGGGTAAACCACGCTCTTTTAGCAGCCGCTTTGACTAGCTTTTTAGGGTACCCTCTGGATATTAATTTTTTCATCAGTTCTTCAGCGTTGCAAAAATAGTCGTCTTTATATGTACAATTTCTTCTTACCCTAAGGAATTGCCCATACGGCAAATTCTCTTTGAGAGTTCTGGGATGTCCGCTAGAGAAATGTAACAGCGTATTACGGTCTGTCGGTTTTTTATACAGACTTACTTCCAACCTCCCATTCCTAGCCAGGATCCATTAATCCAAAAAGTTGATTTTAAATTTATCTTTACTCATAGTGAACTTGTATTACTACCCTGAGTCCTAAGATGGCTGTCAATACTTCCTGGTGGAAGAACCTAAGTATAACATCCCTGTAACCTGTTTTGTTCAGTGAATTTCTATGTTTTTTTTTTTAACGTATAGTAATTTTCATTGCTGTAAGTGAATCCAACCACTGCTGAGCACACCCTTTTGCTGTGCGCTGAGGCCCCTAGGCCAATCCCTATAACAAACCACCCATTTCTCCTGTGTGCAATAGGAGTTGCCAGCAAGGGCTGGTCTGCAGCCAGTCCCTGCGGCCAACCCCCCCTAACCACCCAACCCGATCCTATGCACGGCTCTTTAAGCATCACAGAAGAAATTGGCAGCAGCCTCTCTGGGTGTAGGAATACGTTTGAGAGGCTGTATCTGGAGGAAAGAGTGTCTGTCAGACTGTCTGTCTGGGAGTGAGAGTGTGTTCATCAATGTTTTAGTGGGTGCGCCAGTATGTGTGCTGGTCTGTGAGTAGGAGTACTAGAGTGTTAGTGGGTCTCTGAGTGGGTATGTGACAGTCTGACTAGGTGAGTGAGTGGGTGTGTGACTGTAAGGTTGGGTCTCAGTGAGTGTGTGAGGGTCTGAGTGGGTCTGTGATTGGGTGTGTGAGTGTCTCAGTTGGTCTGTATTAGAGTGCATTAGTGTCTGAGTAGGTCTGTAAGTGGGTGCGTAAGTGTCTGTGTGAGTTGGAGAATTGATTGAAAGAGAGACAGCAAGAGAGAAAGAAAGTGAGAGGAAGAGAGACAGAGTATTTTAGGCTTTGCTGTCTGGTATATTTAGAATGAGCTTTTTGTGTACATTTTAAAATAACACATAAATAAGTATTTGTTAAAAAATATAATAATTTGTACTTTATTATTAAAAACATGTAACAAGGCCAGCTGGACTGGAACCCCTACTGCCCAGTGCGAAGGTCTGTGACCTTCACACTGAGCTACAGCTTTTTGTTTTTTTGTGATTTTTTTTTTTAGTCCTTTATGGGCTAGCAGGAACCACAAGAAAGCCCTCAAGTGCTCCCCCATGGCTCCTCCTTTTTAAAAAAAAAAATTATTTATTTTTTAAAATAAAAAGCATGTCGGGCTACCTGGCACTGCGGGGAAACCTTAAGTCTTCCCTGGCAAAGGCATTGCTTCAGCAAGCACAGAGCTGCTTTGACAGGAGCTCACTGCTTGCCAAATCATTTAATTTCTGTTCCATGCACATGTGCAGGTGACAGAGATGAAAGCTTTGTATTTTGACAGCAGGACCTGCTTTACAGGTCCCACTGTCAAATCCTGTAGCTTCAGAGCAGCATCCTAGCAAAAGCACACAGATATGGCACGGGGGTGGGCACCCCAGGACTTAGCAGGAGCCAGCCCTGGGCTATCAGGGGCTCCTCGAGGGGGGTTGCACAGCCTACCCCTCCAATTTGAAGATAGCCCCCGGGGTGGTGGTCCCTGGGCTAATGGGAGTCTGAAACAGATCCCTTCAATCTTTTTTCTCTTTGCCCCAGGAGGTGGTGGCCCCCGCAAATATTTTAAATGAAGTCCCGGGGGGGTGATCCCTAGGGCATGGGGGGAACATGGCCCCCCACATATGATATAATAGAAGCCCCGGGCGGTGGTCCCTGGAGCACGGGGGACCACGAGACCCCTATTTATAAAAGTGAAAGCCCTCAGGAGGGGGTGGTTCCGAGGGCAGCAGGGGGAGACGGGCCCCCCCACATATAAAAGAAAGGAAAGCTCTGTTGAGGTGGTGGTTCCTGGGGCCGTTGGGGGCTGTGAGTTATAGTTATCTTATGGCTCGAGTTGCAGTTACTTTAGACAGCTCTAACTATAACAGGTGTATTTCTATGACTTTGGATGTTTAACATGTTAACCTCACCCTAACTGCACTCTAACCTTTGTTTATTTACGTGAATTTCTGTGTTTTTTTAATTCTACCTCCTAACTAAAATGTCCCTGTAACCTTTGTTTTTTTCAGTGAATTTCTATAGTTTTTTTTTAACGTAAAGTAATTTTCATTACTATATGTTAATCCAACCACTGCAGCACATGGTCTTTGGTTGTGCATGGTGGAGGTTGGCTGCAGGGCCTGTTCTGCAGCCTGATGCTGCGACCAACACACCTAACCAACCAACCCCACACTGTACATGGCCTTTGTCTGTGTGTGGCAGGAGTTGGCTGTGGCCTGTCTCTCTGGGTGTGTCAGGGACAAGGTGTACCTGGGTATGAAAATGGCTGTGAGAGTGTCTGACTGGGTTTGTCCGTATCTTATTGGGTCTGCGAGCGCGTGCGTAAGCGTTTCGGCTGGTCTGTAAATGGGTGTGTGAGAGTCTGAGTAAGTCTGTGAGTGGGTGCATCAGAGTCTGTGTGGATATGTGAGTAGGTGTGTGAGGACTTCTGTGGGTCCGTGAGTGGGTGTGTGAGGATCTGAGTGTAGCTGTTAGTGGGTGCAAGAGGGTCTGACTTGTTCTGTGAGTGGGTGCATGGGTGTCTGAGTGGGTATGTGAGTGGATGTGTGAGGGTCTGTGTGGGTGTGTGGGTGGAAGAAAGAGACTGAAAGAGAGTGGGTTGAAGAGAGAGACTTTTTTAGGCGTTGATGAATAATATACTTACCTTCAAACTTTGAAATGGGGGTCTAAGTCCTTAAGCACTAAGCCACAGGAGACTCCTTTTTTGTAGAATCCAGACATTGACATTGAACCCAAAGAATCTGAATGTAAAAGGAGATAAATTTCCCATCACACAGAATGTTTAAAATTCAAAATACTAGTAAATAAACAGAGACACTCCATTGCAACACTAGGGCTTGAACCTTCAGCCTACTGAGTAGCTGATCAAGAGTTTTACCAGCAGGCCAGAAGAGACACTGTTCTGGAGTGCATCAAAACTTATTTTTAACCTTTGTACCAAACATCTTGGTAGTCTAAGGGCCTCATAATAATTTTGGCGGTCTGTGGAACGTCATGTTGGCGGTGCCAGTCCGTCCGACATATTACGAGTATGGCTATGGGTCTGCCAAAAAACTGCCAATGGTCTGCTGGCCCTGCCATACTGACTGTCAATCAGTATGGTGCGGACCGTGGTGGTGCTTCACTGCAGCAGTCAAGGTTAGAGATCCTGGCATTGGGACCAGCATGTCTATAATGACCTGCCAGACCACCAAGTTTCCATTGGAAATTCCACCGCTATTGAAAGCTTGGCAGTCCAGCAGGTGAGGGCCCCAAAACGGGGTACACAAGGGAGTATGGCCAGATGGAGGTGGAGGCGTGGGCCCCCCAAAAAATGTTGGGGAGCCAACACATGGTGTGCTGCCCATTGTGCTGACATGTAGGAGTTCATGGCCAGTGGTAGCTCCATTGTACTGCCCCATGCCTTCACCAACAGTCACTCCAGCCCCATGTAGGACTCACAATATGGTGGATCTTAGGACCGTCGGCCTGGCTCTGTTCAAAGGACGGCCACCATGACAGGCCGATGGTCAGACCGTGAAAATTGTAATCAGGCCCTAGCTCTTTGAAGTCATTGCATGGAAAGAACTTGCAATGGTAATCTCTCTCTCTCTCTCTCTCTCTCCCATTCCATTATGGGATGGAAGAGAGAGAGTGACAGGACAGCGGAGAGTGCCTCAAAGCCCTCATGGTTCTAGCCGGCTCCCCACATCCTGTGGGAGCCGGCATTGCTCCCCCAAGCAAGAAGCTGCTTTTAACAGCAGCTCCCTGCTTGTGGGAGCAATGTTTCCATCTGTCTTCCCTGCATGCATATTTCCCAACAACCTAAGATTTGATCCCCAAGAATGATTTTCTATTTCTTCTTGCTTGACTTTTAATACTTTTGGTTCCTTTTCAAGCCCTCTTGAGTGACTGAATAGTGCTGATCGGGTCTTCCAAATTAGAGACCCTCTCTTCCAACTCATGAAGTCTGCTGGAAATAGTAGAACGTTTTTCCTCAATACTATTTAGCCTACGCTTTAAGTGAGTCAAAGCCTGGTCTTGTGAGGATTTAATATCTCTGACATGTAGCAAGATGGTCTCCAATAATAGATGGGGTGAGGAATGCACACAATGAGCTATTGGCAGTGCAGAAGGCACCGGATTGTCCAAGGTGACATTGGAGAGGGGATTTACCCGGCTCTGCACTTGATCAGATGGGGTAGTAGCATGGTATGTAGCCTTACTAATCGCACAGTCGTGAGACATTAATGAATGGAGTGGGCCCCAGGAGATGACTGTGGGGGATCCTGGGCAGTACCAATCATATTCCCAGTATGAACAGTGCTTCTTGGTTGCTCAGCACACTTAGATTAAGAAAATCTAGGGTATTGCCTGGTGTCACCCGTGTCAGTAATTTCCATAGAAGAAGCCAAGGCATCAACTGGCTGATGAGAACTTTCTGCCCCCTTATTCACTGAGGGCTCTGAATCAGAGGAGTCAGCAACTCGAGATTTTATATAGCTTTTATCAGAATAGATTCAACAGATGAGGGCTGCCCTGGTGCAGTCGAAAGGTATTTAGAACATGCCAAAAATGAGAGAGACTTACCCTTCTGGGAGTAGTCCCTTAAGCTATAGTGCTTCATTTGAATGCAAATGATGCTTACACAGAAGGCAGCACAGTTAGCCCCCAAACAGTCACAGGAGTAGCTTTACACCTTCCGGGCTATTGAATCCTCATACACAACAGTCAGTCATAATATCACCAGCTCACAAATTGTTTAACTCTCTGTAGCTGAATAATTTAGATGTACTTATTGGACCCCACCACCACCCTCCTAATTCCTTTAGAGTGGTTAAGTGAAACTTGCTATTAATCAAATTAATCAAGCTACACTGCTGGAGCTACATAGCTAGCATTGCCCTGGTTTATCTACCAGGGAAACCAGGAGGTTAAGGCTATAAAGAGGAGCTCCTTAGGGCAACGAAATGTCATGAAAGCTTTCTAGTGCTAGCAGCAAACATGCTGTCGAAGTTGATTTATGTTCTCCCCTCATTAACTAAACTTATTCATAAGTAAAGGGGTGCACAGGGGACCGCAGCTGCAAAGGGAAATAAAGTGGCCAAGTCCTGGAACTCTGCTAAGATGCTGGTACCAGCATACTTTGTTGACCAAATACACTGTGAGCTGTGTGTTAGAACGCCACTGCCATTCCCTCTATCCAACAGGCTTGTTCCCAAAGCTTCGTCATTGGCTTCACTCTCCTAGCGGGTTCTCGAGTCTCAGCAGCAAAGCATTGCAGGTACCACCCGACCGGACATGAAAAGGATTGTTATTCAGCTAATCACCCCCCCAGGCTGCTTTTGAGTTAGACTCTCCTCTCACACCTCCACTGTTCCTTTAAGTTTGTGGAGATAACCCAAAGACAGCCAACTCCATCTTCTCAGCCCAACTTCTCTTCACAAAAAAGGTGGCAAGAACACTGGCTTTCTACGTATTCTTGTAATTTTTAAAAGTGCTTTTTTGGATCCTGGTTTTATGCAAATTTGATACATTAAAACTGCTGTTTTGTTCTACCCCCGTTATTATAAATTTACATCTTGATTTTTTGCAAACTTGGTACTTCAAACTGCCATATATTTCCTACCTGTGACTGTTTATATTTACCTCTTTGTTTTTTGCTAACTTGGTACCTTTAAACAACTGTTTTATTATACCCGTGACTGTATACATTTCCCTCCTAGTTTTCCCATATACTGTACTAGGCCTCACCACCTCCCCCCTTTCAACTCTGCAAAATATACCTTGGTGGCTAACCAAAGTGTATTTAGGAGACTGCTTAATCTGCTTTGTTTCTTTAAACCATGCTTGGAAAGCGTATGTAGCACTCGGTTTTAGCTTGAAAAAGTGATTAGTTTAAGTGTGCGAAAGCAGTGTTTCAGTGGAAGCAAAATTGTCCGTTACCTGAAAAGTAGACTCAGGAAGCTAGAAAGTATGGATGGAGCCTGTCTGTAACCAAGGAGATTCTGAAAGGAAGAGCAACTCCCTGCCCCCTGCCACAGCAACGTATGTTTAATGTTACTTGTTCCTTAGATAAGTTTCTATTGGTCATTGCATCTGTTGCAGTAATGGTTGATAGGCCTAGGATTTCTATTGGACTAAGTGCTTAGGGATTGAGTTTTGATTAGCTGTTAGGGGTAAGATTCTGATTGGTTACTAGGGCCAGGGTTTCTACTAGAGTAAGGACTCAGGGTATTAGTTTTGGCTGATAGGGCTAGTAGTTTTCTGAATGGATCCTAGGGTTAGGGTTCCTATGGGAATTAGGACTTTGGCCCTCATTTCGACCTCAGCGGTCTTTTTTAAAGACCGCTGAGGTACCGCTGTGCTGATGACCGAAAGTGCAGGTGGTTTTCTACGCAGCGTATTATGACTGCTGGCAGCCCTCCATCTTTTTTCAGACGGAGAGCCGCCAGCAGCCATACTGGCGGTCGGCAGGGAAGTGGAGGCTGCTCCCCCTCCACTGCTCCATCATCAGAACACCGCTCACCGAATCACGTCCCATGATTCGATGTGACGGTGTTCTGGTGGCTGGGAGCTGGCGGCGGAGCAGCCCCCATGGATCCCGTCCCCTCCCGGATGATCTACAGACAAGGTAAGTTGATCGTCCGTTAGGGGAGGGGGTGGGAGGTGTTGTGCGTTTTGAGCGTGCTTTGGGGTGTGCGTGTGAGTATGTAGAGGAGGTGTCTCAGTGTGTGTATGCATGTGGAGGGTTTTGTGTGTATGGGAAATATGTGCGGGTTGGTCTGTGTGCATGTCTGTATGTGTGCGGGTATGTGTTGTTGTAGTGTGTGTGGGCGTGTAGGGGTGTGTGTATGTGCATGTAAGGGGTGGGGATGGGGTGTGAGTATGTGCATGTTGGGGGTGGGGGTAGGGAGAGGGGTCCTGCCACTTTTGGGGAGTGACAGGAGGGTGGGGTGTGTGGGGGTGGGGGAGGGGGATGGGGGACACCCCTATCAGTGCCAGGGAAGTAATTCCCTGGCACTGATAGTGCCTACCGCCATGGATTTCGTGGCGGTTCCAAACCACCTGAAATCCATGGCAGTTTGCAGGGTCCTGATACCGCCGGCGGTCTGGTGATGGCCGCCGGGCTGGACACCGTAGTCTCCAGCCCAGCGGTCGTCACCGACCTGGTGGTCGGTGTGGAGAATTGGCGGATGACCATGGCGGTAACCGCCATGGTCATAATTCTGTTTTTTTCCCTCCGGCCTGTTGGATGTTTTACCGCCACTTCTCCCCCGTCCGCCAGGGTCGTAATGAGGGCCTTAGTGTTTCCGTTTTGATTGGCTGTTAGGGCTAGGTTAACAGGGTCAGGCCTCCCTTTGGTGGTAGTATAGAATTAGGGTTCTGCTTGATTAGGGTTAGGGCTTTGGTTTAATTGGCCAATAGGGTTATTTAAGCCTAGGGGTCAGGGCGTCTCAGCCTGTGCATTGAGGCTAAGGGCGGAAAGGGCAATCACAGTTGCTTGTTTGGTACTGTTTGGGTGGAATGGACAAGGGCAGATTTCTGTTTGGGCCTGTTTGGGCAGCATGGACAAGGGCAGTTTCCTGTATGGGCAGAGAGGACAAGTGTATTTGCTCGTGTTGGGCCTAGGACCAGAGTTGCTTCCAATTTTCCATTTTCCAACAACCACCTTAAGTCTTCCACATCCACAAACATCCAAAAACAATATCACCAAATGCTTTCTACGCATGTACAACAAACTACAAACAGACTTCAATGTCTCAACATCCACTACAATACCTCACAAACCACACCTATTACACTTCTACCCCAACTACAACAATATGGCACCTTTATTCTCACACAAAACACAACTCTGTCCTATACCACTAACAAATCCACACATCACCAACACAAAGCCACATTATACATAACAGTAAAATAACCAGAAACACACCTCCTATTCATACTAAACACTAGCTCTAGCCTCTAGTTTCTCCTAGCTGACCTCTTTTTATCATGACAAAACAAATACTCAGACTTCCATAATATGATTTAGCAACACCCTCTTCTCTTTTGACCAAAACCACATAACCAAACAATCCTCACAAGCCACTCCATCACACATATTACCTCTTCTTGTGATCATATCTAACACAAATACTTATAAGCCTTCTTACACTCCAAAACACATCACCTTCCCCTGTACGATTAAAATACCACTCACCAGCAACACTTTACATACATTCCCTTCTCAGAAAACCACTACATCAATATCTCCTCTCACTACTCCACAAAAACAAAAAGACAAATCACAACACAAACATCACCACATCAAAATCGCACACACTTTCAGAACATTTTCCATCACAAATTACAAACATACACCCGCTCCTTCCCTTATGACTACACAAATAACACAGTTGACAATGACACTCCAGTTCAAAGACTCTGCGAAGCCAGCATAGACGCAACTGACCTACCTACAAAACAGAAGTAATGTCATCCATACTCTCCCTTCCTTATCCAAAACCATACTTCACAAAAGCAGGGGTCCCTCAAGGCTCATTGATCCCACCCAGGCTTTTCAACATCTACATGATATCATTATCAAAAATGATAAATGAATTTGAACTCAGATGCTACAACTATGCAGATAACACACAAATAATCCTTGAACTGAAATGCCCCAAAACTTTGGAAACTCACAAATCTTCAGTTGCCTCAGAGCCAATGATCATTGGATGATATGAAGCCATGTCAAACTAAATGCTTTCACAACAGAAATACTTACATGTGGCAACTGGAAAAATTATGACCTACTCTGTGTCTGACCTGATGCTCTGAGAACACTTTCTAAAGTATTTAAGGAAGTAAGGAACCTTGAAATTACCATGCATTCCAAGTTAACAATGAATGCCCAAGTGAACAACTTAGCAAAATCAAGCCTCATCACCATGAAAACTCTGTGACGCATCGTCTCCCACCTGGGATTTCCACATAAGGTTCAGGCTGCTATCTCTCTGGCACTGTCTAAACTGGATTATGCCAATGGCCTCTCCCATGGATCATCTCTATCTTCTACGAAAAGACTACAACAGATTCAGAATTCTGCTGCCAGACTACTCCTACATGTAAAGCCACAAGCCCACATCACCCCTGCTTTGAGAGCCCTACATTGGTTACCAGTTGCCAGAAGATCCACCTTCAAGCTGTTTTGTATTACCCACAAAGCAATACATGGAACATAGCTGCTTTTCATCAGGAATAAAATCACCAAACATATTCAACAAAAGAACGTCCACTCAAGATTGGCACCTCACCTCAAAACCCCACCATACCAGCAAAAGACAATAGGTGGTACATCTTTCTCTGTTCAAGGAGTCACACAATGGAATTCATTATCCCAAAACAAAAGATCCATGGATAACTATCTTACCTTTAGATGACTACTCAAGAGTTGGTTCTTTCCTACATAACCATTATACTCAAACAGCAATTTATTGCATATCCCTTTGTATGCAAACATTTATAATCTGATACTATAGATATATGTATAACTATTTTCCCTAAAATATATACATACTCATATTTAAGCCTGCTTAACAAATGTATATGTTACTTTCAGTTGAATGTATATATGTATATACATTATTCTAAGCTTAACATGCTCATAGTTCATTGCATAGTTTGTATATAAATTGTCTGATACAATGCCTATGAGTGTCTCTTTAACTATCACAACAAATAAATACTCTCTTAACTATCTACAAGCATTTCACTGTAACATTGAGTAAAAATATAAATGTTTTAAAAAGTACAGAAATAAATTAACTTCAAATACTGTAACACTTGAAAGTCTGTGTTTATACAATACTACTTAACATCTCAATATATTATCTTTCCTTACACATATATTCCCTTCCCATGCAATAATGTATCTACATATTTATTACCCTAATCCTACTGTACAAAAAAAGAAAAAAGAAGGTGAAAAACTACTCTCTCCAATTCCTTACTGTACCTCACCGTATACCTCTATCAGTCTATCCTCTACCCCACTCTCTTACTCATCCCAAACCTTATTCTACTACAATGTACTCCAAAATAATTCTTCTTAGACTGTTCCTCCCTCTACCCCTCCTGGCTCAGCCCAAACCTCATTTTACTATTATGAGTTCCCAAACAACCCTAACTAAATTCTCCCTCATGTATCTCTCCTTTGACTCATCCCAAACCTCATTATACTACCATGATCCCCCTAATTCCTTTCTACAAACTCTTCCCTCCTCCATCTTACCATCAGTCATCCCAAACCTCATCTTACTACTATGATTTCCCAATTAACACTTCTGGATTCTTTCCTCTTCTATCCCTCCATTATTCTATTCAATCCAACCAGCAGGCTCACACGTCCACCACTCAAATTAACTCATATTCCCTTTACTAATACCAATACTATACTCATATATCCCTGTACTAATCTACCATTAATCCTTTTCGGTTCTGGAGTAGCGTGCTACTCGCCAAAAGGCTCTTTGATGCAGCGCTGTCCTACGGATTACGACCTTGTTTTCCGCCAGCCTTTTCATGGTGGTAACACAGCAATGAAGAGGCTGGCGGAGTACAGGTGCAGGGGGCCACAGGCGGGCTCTTGCACTTCCCATGCACTTGACATGGACAGTGCAGGGGTCCCCCTGCCCAGCATCGCTGCAGTGTTCACTGTCTGCATTGCAGTGAATTTGCGAGGACGCTTGTGCACCCTTCGGGCTACAGCATTACCACTGGCTCGATTTCGAGCTGGAGACAATGCTGTAGACTGTTTCCTGCTAGGTCAGCGGGCAGAAACTGAGGTTTCCACCCACCGACCTAGTGGGAAGCTCCTAATAACGCCATGAAGGCAGCGACCACCCTGTCAGAAGTTTGGTGGGCAGGCTTTACCATCCACCAAACTCTTAATTAGGCCCAGAATGTCAAAAGAAAGTATGTTGTTTTTTATAGGCAAAAAAGAAAGCAATAGATAAGCAAGCATGTATGTTATAATATAATAAAAAATAGATGGATCCAGCAATAATAGAGAGTATTAATAATCATTTTAAAATCCAGTTATTATGTACAACACATATGTACTCAGGAAATGAGGACAGTGCACATTATATTGATAGTAATACACATTGCGGGCATTTATGTCCCGTTCTACACATACTTAATCAAATCTTAAAGCTGACTATAATATGGCATAAAAATCGATATCAGTCATAATTTATCAACCTCAGAACAAAGAAAGATGGATCTATCCTTCTGGGATTCAGCCATATCACCAGCATGATACACATTTAGCTCAATGGTATGGTTCCAACTCACTGAGCTATTTTGTCTTTGCATGAGCAACAGAGAGACAAATCAATGCACCTTGAGGCTTCCACGCTCTGTGGTACCGTACAAAATAAAAAACATGAATACATGAAATGCATCTGTATAAGTCATGCGTCTGAACTGTAACTTGGTTTAGGGTGTGCCTTGTTGCCTCACTAGTGAAGCATGGCAATAAGAGGAAGATTACAGGAAAGATGCTAGAACAGGCCACATCTGCATAAGGTGTTCGGACATACTATTGTTTAAAAATATCAAGTTGCAGAAATATTGAGTTTTAAATATCATGACATAGAAATGTTGTGTGAAAAAATATAGCTGAGAAAAATATTGATGTTTTAAGATAAGAAATAGAGGGGGTGATTCTAACTTCGGCCGGCGGCGGAGGCCGCCCGCCGAAGTTCCCCCACCAAAATACCGCTCCGCGGTCGAAAGACCGCTGAGGGTATTTTGGGATTTGCCCTGGGCTGGCGGGCGGCCGCCAAAAGGCCGCCTGCCAGCCCAGGGCAAATCAACCTTCCCACTAAGATGCCGGCTCAGAATTGAGCCGGCGGAGTGGGAAGGTGCGACGGGTGCAGCTGCACCCGTCGCGTATTTCAGTGTCTGCTAGGCAGACACTGAAATACTTTGTGGGGCCCTCTTACGGGGGCCCCTGCCGTGCCCATGCCATTGGCATGGGCACAGCAGGGGCCCCAGGGGCCCCGTGGCACCCCCTACCGCCATCCTGTTCCTGGCGGGCGAACCGCCAGGAACAGGATGGCGGTAGGGGGTGTCAGAATCCCCCATGGCGGCGCAGCAAGCTGCGCCGCCATGGGGGATTCTAAGGGCAGCGGTAAACCGGCAGGAGACTGCCGGTTTACCCTTTCTGACCGCGGCCAAACCGCTGCGGTCAGAATGCCCTGCGGGGCACCGCCGGTCTGTCGGCGGTGCTCCCGCCGACCCTGGCCCCGGCGGTCTGAGACCGCCGGGGTTAGAATGAGGGCCAGAGTTTTTTAAGTTTCTTTATGTGTTTAAATAATATTTTAATTGTCTATGTTTTATATTGTTTGTATGATTGTTGTTAACCCCTTCACAGGCCAAGGACGTAACGGTTACATTCTTGGCTGCGGCGCTGAGGCGCCAAGGACGTTACGGTTACGTCCTTGGACTGGATCACCTCGCCTTGGTGCCCCCAGGGCAGGGATGAAAGGTGAATCGCTGTGGTGTCTGATGACATCAGCTCGCGATCGCACTCTGACCTCATCCGAGGCCTACCCCTCCGAGCTGGAAGCTCAGCTTCTGATCACGTGGAGGGGGCAAGAGAGGCATGAAAGGAGAGAAAAGGCCTTTCTTCTCCATTCATGTATCTCTCAGCATTTCTGCTGTACGATCGCAACGCGATTGGGCAGCAGAAACACCCACTAACACCAGGGAGTTTTTTTTTGGTGTCATTGAGTAAGGGGAGCGGCTCGTTGGACAAAGGTCGCTTCCTGGGGGGCAAAGTATTTTTAGCCCATTTCTGACCTCCTGGGGGCAAATCGGCCTATTATAATTAGAAACCGATAGACACCGCGAATAATTTTTTTAATGTTATTTTTTTAGATGTGGGGAGTGACCCCTTTGGCAAGGGGTAAAAAATACTTTTAGGCCATTTGGGGCAGATCGGCCTATTTTTATTAGGACAATCTGCCCCCCTTGAGGGAAGAAACCACTCGGCACCAGGGATTTTTTTTGTGCCAATTTCACGCAAGGGGAGCGACCCCTTAGGCAAGGGTCACTCCCCTGGGGGGGGCAAATTTATTTTCAGCCATTTCTGCTCCCCTTGGGGGCAGATCGGCATATTTATTTTAGACCGATCTGGGCAGAAACCATTTAGGCACCAGGGATTGGTGTGTGTGTAAGTGAGTGTTTTGTTGGGGGGGGCAGCCCCTTGGGCAAGGGTATCTCACCATGGGGGCACGTTACTGTTCAACATATCTGCCCCCCTTAGGGGCATATCGGCCTATTCTTGGAAGGCACATCTCCCCCCAAGGGGGGCAGAAAGCCCAAAAGAGACCAGGGAAGATTTTTTTTCAAAATAAGAGGGTGGGGGTATGGCCATACCCCCACCCCAAATAAATGGGGCCAAAGTTGTTCTGCCTACCAGCTGGCAGACGGGGCAACTACCCTGAGCTACACCCCGGGGGGCTGAAAGTCTACTAGATGCCAGGGAATAAAAAATAAAAAAAAAGTGTGCTGGTGGCTACCAACCAGTATAGGCATGGTTATGCCCCCGCCCCAACTGAAGGGGGTAACAGTCTTTCAGCTCTCCTCCCACACACTAAAACATCTTCTCCCATCGCAAGAAAGAGGACATTTGATTATTTGGGGTTTTGGTTTTACATTTGGGCCATGAGAGCTTGGCTAACTCTGAAGATTGTCCCACTTTGAATGGTGAGGGCTACACTTTTTGGACTTTGGGGAGCTGCCATGTAGAAAAATCCACAAGACCTAGACACATCTGAAAACTAAACATCTGGGTGAGTCCAAGGTAGTGTGCTTCACATGCACCCCACACCATTTTCTTACCCACAAAGCCCTGCAAACCTCCAACTATGCAGAAAAGCACACATTTTTTCCACATTTTTGTGATGGAACCTTCCGGAATCTGCAGGAATCCAAAAAATTCTTACCACCCAGCATTGTCTCATCTATACTGATAGAAATTCTGCCCCACTTGTCAGCCTAAAAATGTTTTTTTTTCAAACTGCCCTTTGGGACCTGCTTTGGTTCCCCTTCAATTTTGACATGTTTTTGGCTCTTCCCTGTCACAGGCACTTGGCCCACCTACACAAGTGAGGTATCATTTTTACTGGGAGACTGAGGGGAAGGTTGGGTGGTAGAAATGTGGGGAAAATTTGATTGTTTTAGGTAAATTTGAGGTTTGCTGAAGATTCTGGGTAAGAAAACACTAGGGGATCTACGCAAGTCACACCTCTCTGATCTCCCTTAGGTGTCTAGTTTTCAGAAATGTCTGGGTTTGGTAGGTTTCCCTGTATGGCTGCTGAGCCCAGAACCAAAAACACAGGTGTCCCCCGCAAAAACAGGTAGTTTTGTATTTGATAATTTTGATGTGAAATGGGGCATTTCCTTTCGCGGGCACTAGGCCTACCCATACAAGAGAGGTACCATTTTTATCAGGAAACTTGGGGGATGCTAGATGGAAGGGAATTTGTGGCTCCTCTCACATTCCAGAACTTTCTGTCAACTAAACATGAGGAAAAAGTGAGAGCCCCACAAGTCACCCCATCCTGGATTCCCCTAGGTGTCTAGGTTTTAAAAATGAACAGGTTTGGTAGGTTTCCCTAGGTGCAGGCTGAGCTAGAGGCCAAAATCCACAGCTTGGCACTTTGCAAAAAACAGCTCTGTTTTCTTTGGGAAAATATGATGTGTCCACGTTGTGTTTTGGAGGATTTCCTATCGCGAGCACTAGGCCTACCTACACAAGTGAGGTAGAATTTATATCAGGATACTTGGGGGGATGCTGAGTGGAAAGACCTTTGTGGCTCCTTTCAAATTCCAGAACTTTCTGTCACCAAAATGTGTGGAAAAAGTGTTTGTTTTTTTGCCACATTTTGAGGTTTGCAAAGGATTCTGGGTAACAGAACCTGGTGAGAGCCCCACAAGGAACCCCATCCGGGATTCTCCTAGGTGTATAGCTTTCAAAAATGCACAGGTTTGGTAGGTTTCCCCAGGTGCCGGCTGAACTAGAGGCCAAAATCTACAGCTAGGGACTTTGCAAAAAAACACATCAGATTTCAATGTAAACATTTAATGTGTCTATGTTGCATTTCCTGTCCCGAGCATTAGGCCTACCCATGCAAGTGAAGTACCATTTTTATCCGGAGACTTGGGGGAACACAGAATAGCAAAACAAGTGTTATTGCCCCTTGTCTTTCTCTACATTTTTCCTTTGCAAGTGTAACACAGTGTATAAAAATGACGTCTATTTGAGAAATACCCTATTATTCACATACTAGTATGAGCACCCCAGAATTCAGAGATGTGCAAATAACCACTGCTTCTCAACACCTTATCTTGTGCCCATTTTGGAAATACAAAGGTTTTCTTGGTACCTATTTTCCACTTTTTATATTTTAGAAAATTAATTACTGTATTCCCAGTATGAATGAAAACCCATTGCAAGGTGCAGCTCATTTATTGGCTCTGGGTACCTAAGGGTCTTGATGAACCGACAAGCCCTATATATCACTGCAACCAGAAGAGTCCGGCAGATGTAATGGTATAATGCTTTAAAAAATCTGACATTGCATGAAAAATTTACAGAGTAAAACGTGGAGAAAAAAATTCTATTCTTTTACCTCAATTTCAACATTCTTTTATTTCAGCTGTTGTTTTCTGTAGGAAACACTTGTAGGACCTGCAAAAATGACCCCTTTCTGAATTCAGAATTTTGTCTACTTTTCAGAAATATTTAGCTTTCTGGGATCCAGCACTGGGTTCTCACCCATTTCTGTCACTAACTGGAAGGAGGCTGAAAGCACAAAAATTAGTAAAACTGGGGTATGCCCCAGTAAAATGTCAAAATGGTGTTCAAAAATGGGGTTTTCTAATTCAACTCTGCCTGTTCCTGAAAGCTGGGAAGATGGTGATTTTACCACTGTAAACCCTTTGTTGATGCCATTTTCAGGGGAAAAAACTCAAGCCTTCTTCTGCAGCAAGGCTGGTGGGGAAAGGTAAAGGTACTCTGACTACTTCTTTTTTTATGTCTCTTTTTGGGACTGACCTGAAGCTGAGTACCAAAATGGCTGCCAACACATCCTGGTCGAAGTGTTGACAGCCAATCAGCTCTCTGCACGAGAGCTGGAGGATTCTCTAAGCCTTTCCACCTCCAGACATACAAATTTGTTTTTCCTTTAATTTGTGCTAAACTACTGAATAGATTTACACCAAATATCAAAATGTATAGGCTGCGTACTGAAAGTAACCTTTCAGCCAACTTTGGTGGAATTCTGTCCAGTGGTTCAGGCTGTAGTCTTGTTCTAAGGTCCAATGGGAATTAGCATAGGAAATGCACTTTTATTGAATCTCCCCCTTTTTCTCTGCCCCCATTGACGGATTGCCCAGAAAACTACCCAGGCACAACAAGATTCTTTGGCACACTTTGTTTGGAAGATTTTGTGAAGATGCGTCAAAGTGTGCCAAAGATGTAGGCAATCTTTTAACCACGACAAGGACCCAATATGCCAACGGGATGGGGTAAATATCATCTGAAGTCCAACAAATGTCACCTGGGAGTCACTTCAACCAGTTTCCATGCCTAGAGGTCTTGCATCTTTGTAATCATTCAAAAGTTATTTCATATCCTCAATTTGGCAAATAATCTTAACATTTAATGATGACAGCTAATGCCACAATAATATAAACACCAAAAACGGCCTAGACTATATTACCAAAACAATATTCATATTCATTTTTACTTTATAATAATCCAAATTAATAGCAGATATAGGTCCTCATTTTGACATTGGTGGTCTGTTACAAAGACCGCCAACTTCGCGCCGGCCAAATGACGCCAGTGTTGGCGGTCTTTAGACCGCCATATTATGGCTGCTGATTACGCTCCGCCACTATTAGGTGGGGAAGCAGCTAGCAGCCATACTGGCGGTCGGCGGTCTAGTGGAGATTGCTCCACCGCCACATCAGCACAACACGCCTGTCGTATTACATCAGTGGCGGTGGAGCAAGCGCTATGGACCCCGTTCCCTTACGGATGACCACCAGGTAAGGTGATTGACCGACAGGGGAGGGGATGTTGAGTGTTGTGTGCGTTAAAAAGGGGGGTGTTTGTGTGAATGGAGGCGGGGTGAGGGGTTTGTTTGTGTGTGTGTGTATGCAAGTGTATGTGTGCTTGTGTGAATGCGTGTATGCAGGGGGTGGGGGTGGTGTTGTGGCCATGTGTGCATGTGTGTGTGAATGAGTGTGCATGTATTTGTGCGTGTATGTATGGATGTGTGCCTGCGTGGATATATGGGGGGAGGGTACAGAATGGGAATTGGGGGTACAGAATTGGGATCGGGGAAGGGGGGGTGTCACTGATTGGGGGGCTTCCGGTAGGGTCATGGGTGGGGGCAGGGTCCTACATGGAGGGGGGGTTGGTGAGTCGTGCAGTGGCGGTAAGGATACTCAAAATACCACAGGCGGTGTTAGGTAGACCGCCTGGTCGAAAGTGGTCAACCTTTGGCCAGGCGGTCCTACTCCCCTGGCGGTACAGGGTGTGAACTGGCTTCAATGCAGCTAGTTCACTACAGGTGTCATCATTTGGCAGTCCTGCACCGTTACGCTGTCGGCGGTGAGGCCGCCACCGCCCGTGTGGCAGAGCAGGACCGCCAGGGTCATAATGACCCCCATAGTGTGAGAAAGAGAACGAGTGAGTCAGACAGTGCAAACGAAGCAGGGCTCACATATAATACAAAACGAAAACAACATGTAAAAACTGATTGGTTCCCAATTGCTTGAAAAATAAAGCTTTTTATCAGGGATAGCTTGTCTGTCAGGACTCCTCCCTATCACAAAACTGAGTCCTTAAACCATGTGGGAAGCCATAGTCGACGTTTCAACCTCTACCAATTTCTGAGGTCTCCTCAAGACACTGTTGTCCACCTTTCACACCTTGTATCTTCACAGATGGAACAATTCACTACTCTAGGTGAATAAATAATGCCAAATTTAAAATCCAATACAGTCATAATGGTATATGGTGCTCTCTCAATTCCCATGTCCTATCCTTCATTGTGTAATGCACACTTAGAGACATATTTACAAGCCCCTTGCGCCACTTTAGCACTGCCATAGCATCATTGTTTTTACACTAAGGAGGCCTTCCTGATGCACCATAATGTCCTTGTAACCTTTGTTTTTTTCAGTGAATTTCTATGGTTTTTAATATAATGTAATTTAAATTACTGTTTGTCGACCAGAACCCCGCCACACATGACTGTTGGAGGTTGGAGGCCGGTGCCTGACCTGTGGCCAGGCCTTGTGGCCAACCCCCTTTAACCACCCAGCCCGGCGACACACATTGTCCTTGGCCGTGCATGGCAGGTGTAAGACAACTTTTAGGTATATGCAGCGGGGTTTAAAAGATTTCTTTGCGCCTTTTTTATAACAATGTTAACATCTACTCAGAGCAGGCATTAAAAGGGGGCATACAATTGGTTACTATGAGGTCCTATGAATTGTTTTGGGTTAGCACAACAATTTTGGTGCTAAACCTGAACACTACATCAATAGCGTAAAAAAGTCTGACTGTGTTGTCCCCTACCCTGTGCCATGGAGTGCCGTATTTTAAATACAGCTCCCACATGGTGGTGGCAATGGGCTGCTAAGGGTTACAAGGAAAGTGGTGTTGCACTGGGTGCAGCACCACTTTTCTTAAATCTGTCCCTGAGTTTTTTTTTAAAGGGACTAGGCCCTTCCCACACCACCAACATACAAATGCTAGAGATGCTTTTAAAAAAGGTCTCTTGGATAGACCACCATCTTCTGAGTACTGTGGCACCCCTGATCCCCTTTGTACTGTGAAACCCCTGAGCGCAATATATTTGTAATACATTCCGGATGGTTCTCATCATAATAAATTTACATTAATAATAGTCAAGTTTCAATATATACATGGCCCATTCATTCTACATTTTTACAAATACCAGAGTGACACAATTGTTATATTACAATTATAAATGTTTTGAGATTCTTCTGAATTTACAATCTATAGCAAATGCCATTATATAACTCAGTCCAACTAGTCATCCAATGCTCAAACCAATTATAATGGGAGAAATTAGGGAAATCCATCCAACATGATATTTAGCATTGTTAACAGTTTCTCCAGTTAAGAATTATACAGCTAAGAATTTGTTGAAAAATGGTACATAGTCGACAAAATACACATTATTGCCAGGTCAGAATTCTCGAATAGTATACTATATTTGCCCCCATATTATTAAGACTGTGAATTAAAAGCCATATGAAACAGAAGTCTCCAGATCAGTCACTTGTTTTAAATTTAGCCAGCCCAGACTGCACATTTTAGTCCATCAGTGTTAGAAATGGGGTCTTTGGTTGACAGTCAGGTTACCCCCTGTTCAAGCAAGGACCCTCACTCTAGTTAGGATACAAGAGAATCACCCTCAGCTAACCCCTGCTTACCCCCTTGGTAGCTTGGCAGAGCAGTAGGCTTAACCTCAGAGTGCTGGGCGTAAAGTATTTGTACCAACACACACAGTAACTTAATGAAAACACTACAAAATGACACAACACCAGTTTAGAAAAATAGGAAATATTTATCTAGACAAAACAAGACCAAAACGACAAAAATCCAACATACACAAGTCAAGTTATGATTTTTTAAAGGTTTCAAATAAAAAGAGTCTTTAGGTAGTTGTAACAACACACTAGCGCTGCTAGAGTGAAAATGTACCTGGTTTGCGGCAAAAATAACCCCGCACGGGCGGTGTGCGTCGAAAATAACCCGGCACGGGTATATGCGTCGAAAACAGCTCGGCTCGGCGAGGCGCGTCGAAAAAGCCAGCCACGCGACGGTCCGAAGTCCCGCGGCGCTGGTTGCGATCTCTCAGCCTTCGTCAGCGATGCTGCGCGTTGTTTCTCCTGCTCCGGGCGTCGATTCTCCGGTCGCGTCTCCAGCGGCGTCGTTTCTCAGCTGCGGAGCCGGCGTCGCGTCGTTTTCTCAGCCGCGATCGGATTCGCGTCGATCTTTTCTCCGCACGGTGCGCGGTGCGTGTATTTTTGTCCTTAGGCTGCCAGCCTCTCCTTTCAGGGTCCCAGGAACTGGAAGGGCACCACAGGGCAGAGTAGGGGTCTCTCCAGAGACTCCAGGTGCTGGCAGGAAGAAGTCTTTGCTATCCCTGAGACTTCAACAACAGGAGGCAAGCTCTACATCAAGCCCTTGGAGATTTCTTCTTCAAGATGGAAGGCACACAAAGTCCAGTCTTTGCCCTCTTACTCTGGCAGAAGCAGCACTGCAGGAAAGCTCCACAAAGCACAGTCACAGGCAGGGCAGCACTTGTTCCTCAGCGATCAGCTCTTCTCCAGGCAGAGGTTCCCCTTGATTCCAGAAGTGTTTCTAAAGTTTGTAAGTTTGGGTGCCCTTCTTATACCCATTTTAGTCTTTGAAGTCACCTTCCTTCAAAGGGGACTCACACCTTCTTGTGAAATCCTGCCTTGCCCAGGCAAGGCCTCAGACACACACCAGGGGGCTGGAGACAGCATTGTCAGAGGCAGGCACAGTCCTTTCAGATGAGAGTGACCACTCCACCCCTCCCTCCTAGCAGAGATGGCTAATCAGGAATGCAGATCACACCCCAGCTCCCTTTGTGTCACTGTCTGGTGTGAGGTGAAAAACAACCCAACTGTCAACTGACCCAGACAGGGAATCCACAAACAAGGCAGAGTCACAGAATGGTTTAAGCAGAAAAATGCTCACTTTCTAAAAGTGGCATGTCCAAACTCACAATCTTAAAATCAACTTTACTAAAAGATGCATTTTTAAATTGTGAGTTCAGGGATCCCAAACTCCACCTGTCCATCTCTTCTCTAGGGGAATCTACACTTTAATCATATTTAAAGGTAGCCCCCATATTATCCTATGAGAGAGACAGACCTTGCAACAGTGAAAACGAAATTGGCAGTATTTCACTGTCAGGACATATAAACCACATTACTATATGTCCTACCTTATCCATACACTGCACCCTGCCCTTGGGGCTACCTAGGGCATACCTTAGGGGTGCCTTACATGTAAGGAAAGGGAAGGTTTAGGTCTGGCAAGTGGGTACACTTGCCAAGTCGAATTTACAGTGTAAGAATACACACACAGACACTGCAGTGGCAGGTCTGAGACATGATTACAGAGCTACTTATGTGGGTGGCACAACCAGTGCTGCAGGCCCACTAGTAGCATTTGATTTACAGGCCCTGGCACCTCTAGTGCACATTACTAGGGACTTACTAGTAATTCAAATATGCCAATCATGGATGAACCACTTACATATAATTTAAACAGGAGCACTTGCACTTTAGCACTGGTTAGCAGTGGTAAAGTGCCCAGAGTAACAAAAACAGCAAAATCAGAGTCCAGCACACATCAACAACCTGGGGAACAGAGGCAAAAAGTTAAGGGAGACCACGCCAAGGATGAAAAGTCTAACAATCAGTAATACTCAAATCACAATTACATGATCCTATAGCCTTTCTGTGCCTGTTTCTGAGTACTCATTCTTTAGAGTGAAGTACTAAATGACTCAGCATGCAAGCAACAACAATGCAACAAGCAACAACAATGTCACTTGATTGCTATAGAGGACCCAAATACCATAGTAGGTCAAAACCCACTCCTTTAACAAAAAGTTCAGAACCAAGATGCAAAAGACCACACCCCAATATAACAACACTATTTTTGACTGAAAATAATTCTAACCAATTATCTAAGCATGTTCGGGACTGCACCTCTCATAAGTCATGCTAGTACATTTTCAAGTATATAGCCAATGTGCAAAAATGCATGAAACAATAAGGCCGATTGTAATAGAGACAGAACGCGCTACTTGCAGAGGATATTATTTTGAGGGCACCAATTGTATGCCTTATATTATACTGATAAAACGATGAGGCATATACCCTCTAACACTTATGACCAGGGTAATAAATGTGGTTGAATTAAAGGTCAGGCCAAGGGGGAAGTAACCTAGACTTCCATGGAATACAAAGGCTCTAAAAAAAAGTTTTAATTTTTTTTTTAAAGGAAATTTCCTGTGTACCATAAATGTAACATCAAGAGGAATTTATTGCTTCATATATTACTTTGATCATATTAATCCAGACGTTTTTCATATAAATATCAATAGAACATGTAATTCTGTTCATGAAAGAGTATATATTATATTTTACATTCGTCTCGGTAGGTGCTCCTACATAAAACAGTGAAAGTGCTGAAGTGCATGTAAGTGAAAGTGATATATACAATCAGTGCAGAGTGTGGTATTAAGAATATTATGAACTTCGAGTGGCTCCTTCAGTCCAGGAAGCCCTGAAGTTTCAAAAAATTTCTTTGTATCTGTCTCATTCACTCTTTGGAGATATGTCAACATTTCCACCCCGTGATAAAATGAATCGAGAAGGGGTCATCATCAGGACAAGGATATTCCAATTGGTAGCACCTACGGGTGGTATAAATCACTGTATTACTAGAGGTCTGATTAATCCATGTACATAATGGTATTGGAGGTATAGGGTCTGAAAGACTCACCTAAATTCCAGTGTAAGAAACCAATCTGGTGACCAGGGACATCTTCCTGCTGGGAAAATGATTACATTGTTCAGCATGCCAGATAATTACAAGGATCAGTCTGTATGGAAAATAAATTAAAGGACCTACAAATAATAGAGTAGTCCCGAAGTCTAAGGATCTACACTTGTCTGCAATTGTAGGATCAAGGAGCGCCAATAATCACTAATATCTGGGGCTCAGGTGACTTCTAAAACAATAAGGTATGTACTGGTTGAATCGGTATCATATAATTTGCAAAAAACTTGGTGCTAGGGGATATGTGGAGATTAATCTGCTAAAACACCGCTAACTACTTACAAATAGTTGAATGGTCCCAGTGTGGGGGTTCAAAAACCATCCAGTAGCTGAAAATTTGCCACAGAGCGCCGAAGAATCAGGGGCTCGGGTAATCTAAAAAACAGTGAGTTGTGCGTTAGTTAAGCTGCCTACGACTCTGGGGACAAATTGGATTAAATGTAATGTCCCTGGAGGGGTCAGGCATTTATAAGCTGAGGCTGCTGCCAAAGCAGTCAGTGTGCAAGCATAAATCAAGGACGGTTAAATAGCAAACCCGGATGGAAGAAACACCTGGGTGCGTCCGCGATGTATCATGAAAGGCACCGCATGTATTACGGACGTCTTGCCTTAACAGTGCTCTGCCTCCTTATTGGAGCGAGCATACAAGGTGGTGATTGGTTCAGTCACTAGACAATCACAGGGCAAGGTCTAGAGACCTGAGGCGGCGATGCAGGGAGGCGGCGAGCTGCCGTCGGACCCAGAAGGGAGAGTTCCCTTTCTGATCCGCACAACCTGTGAAGGTGGTTGTGGGCCGCGATGTCTGCCAAATTGCAGAGGGCTAGCGTGTGACTGTCAAGCTAATGTGACGGGGCGCATGCGAGGGCCGTGGCTGTATGGGTCCTAACCCATTAGAAATCGGATGGGCGTCACAGCTATGAAATACAGAGATATGTCAATGTCAACAGTGACCACCAAACGAGAAAAGGTCCTGTTCCTCGGGACCACATTGTGTGGTCTAAAAGGTTGAATGAGTAAAAACACAAAGTTTAATGAATAAAAAGTACAAATGTCATATGTGATAACCATGGCAAACATAACAGTGAAATTCTACTGCAACTTTATACCGGTAATTGTAAATACAGGTATGTTGAATAATAAACAAATGTATACATAATCCCCTGTCACAAGCTTCATAGAACACTCAACCATGTCCATTTGTCATTGCTTTAGTAAGTCTTGGTCCATGTCATTCAGTGTGGGCAAAACACAAATTCTCAGCCCTCGTGGAGTGTGCATCCATTAAATATATTTTTTAAGTATATCCACCTCCCACCACTTATTGAAAACCCATGATATGAGTTTTATTGGCACAGGATCCTGGTTCCCTTGTGTTGTGTGCTGATCCATCATTGTGTCACAGCTGTCATCAAACAAAGTTTTCAGGGCAGGTTCTCATTTAGTGAAAGTATCAGCCATTTTTTCAGTCTTTCAGTTCTTTAAAAGGATATGTTACTATCACTCTTTAACATGTACCTCTAGCACAGCTTCTTTACTTGAAGGCAGTGGGAGTGACTGACCAACCTGGCTAGATTCAGTAGGGAGACACTAGTCATACTCAATTTTATAGGTTACTTGCTTTTTTTCTTTTTGGAAGTAGACATAACCTTAGAGTATGCAGTGTCCCTCTACACTCTATCACTTGAATATTCTTGGGTTGAAGCATTTATATATATATCTATAGTTATAAATATATCTTTGAAATGCTGTCATAAAAAAGCAGCATCCTCAATAGCTGGTGCCAGTGTGGGTCCGACCATGGCCAATCTCCATGATATCTATCTATCTATCTATCTATCTATCTATCTATCTATCTATCTATCTATCTATCTATCTATTTATCTATCTATCTATCTATCTATTTGTCTATATACATATTTACATTTATATATATATATATATATATATATATATATATATATATATATATATATATATATATATATATAGAGAGAGCCCTCATTTCAACCTCTGCAGTCTTTTCCTCAGACCGCCGAGGTTCCGCCGGGCCGAAGACCGCCAGTGTTGGTGGTCTTCCGCCAACGATATTATGACTACTGGTGACCCTCTGCCCTTTTTTGGACAGAGAGCCGCCAGCAGCCATACTGGCGGTCAGCGGTGTAGTGGAGGCTGCTCCACCATCACCGCCACGTCATCAGAACACTGCCCACCAAATTACGTCCCAGTATTCGGCGTGGCGGTGTTCTGGTGACGGGGTGCTGGCGGCGGAGCAGCCCCTATGGATGCCGTTCCCTCCCGGAGGACCACCGAAACAGGTAAGGTGATCGTCTGTCAGGGGAGGGGGGCGGGGGTGCTGTGTGGTGTGTGCGTGCCTGGGGGTGTGCGTGTGAGTGTTTAGAGGGGGTGTGTGAGTGCGTGTATGTATGCGGGAGGTGTAATGTGTGTAGGGGAAATGTTACGTGTATGTATGTGTGCATGTATGTGCACGTGTATGTGTGTGAGTGGTGTGGGCGTGCATGAAGGGGGGTGTGGGGGTATGTTTGGGGGTCTATAGGGGTCAGAGGGGTGGGTGTGGGGAGGGTGTCCTACTACCTTTGGGGGCGGTAGGGGGGTCGTGGGGGTTGGGGGTGTACTCAGGGGGGGAGGGGGAGACCCCAATCAGTGCCAGGGAACGAATTCCCTGGCACTGATAGTGCCTACAGCCACGGATTTTGTGGCAGTTCAAAAACCCACGAAATCCATGGCGGTATGCGGAGTCATGATATTGCTGGCGGACTAGTGACCGCTGCCGGGCTGGAGACCGCTGTCCGTGGCGGACAGTGTGGTACATTGGCGGTTTGGCATGTCATAATGTGGCGGTAATGACCACCGACCTGTTTGTGGTCCTACCGCCATCATTGCACCGTCCGCCAGGGTCGTAATGAGGGCCTATATATATATCTATATATAGTCACTGAAAAAAACAAAGGTTACTGGGACATTATAATCTACAAATCGTATAAAGAAACCTTTGAAATTCACAAACAAACTAAAGGTTACAAAAACATTACAGTTAGGTTCAGATATTACACACACAATGCCATAGAAATTCAGCTTCTCCAGAATTATGTGATAATGTGAATCATCAATGAGACTACAAAGATGTAAATCTCCACCAAACGAGGCTCCTTCCTCTACCATATATGAAATAAGTGCTTCTTTGTTTGGTGGGGATGTCCTCATATTCCTCAACATAAAGAATGCAACACCAAAATCGGTGGGAAATGCACTTTGGTAAGCTTCCATCATCCTGGCAAAAGACGGAAAGACATTTTCATGCTACCAAGGTGGGCAGTTGACCCAAACTCAGTGTTGGACGTGGGTTCTCACAGTCCACCACAATTTGTTGGGGGAGGTTATCCTCACATCCCCCGGGCTGGGCTGATTTTGGACCCAGGGAACCATCCCCTGGGGCTCACAACAATTCAATGAGGGAGGACGCCACGTGACCCTCCCAGCCCATTTTAGTGTCGGGCCCAGCCATGTCACCTGGGTAACATGGACTCCCAGTGTGCAGGATCAGGACTGCAGGGGAAGCCTTAAGGCCCCGCAGTCCAAGCTGGCTCCCCGACTCCTGCAGGAGTCACCATTCCTGTTTCACACAGGAAGCTGATAAACATGCAGCTCCCTCAGAGCAAGAGCAATCATTCATCTCTTTCCCTGCCCACATGTCTGAGGCAGAAAAAGCGATGAGACCTCCACTTCCAGCATGTGAGAGCACTTTGACAGCTTTCGCCTGCTGGATCCGGAGTGTTTTCTCTGACTTGGCTGGAGCTGTCAAAGCTCCTGCTAAGTCAGAGCAAACAGTTATGTTGGGAAAACTGGGACATAGCAGGAGCTAGCCCTTGTGAGTGGCATTCCCCAGGGCCATTAATGGCTGCATGAGGGGGACCACACAGCCCCCCTCCAATGTTTACCTTGGCCCCAAGGAGGTGGTGGTCCCTAGGGACGGGGGTCTGTGCTGGACCCTCTTCATTCTTTATTTCAGCCCCGGGGAGGTGGCGGTCCCGGGGCTGTGGTGGGGTCATGTAAGCCCTGCGCATTAATTTCAGTACTTAGCAGTGGGTAAGTGGCAGTCCTTGAGGCTGTGGGGGAGGCCGTATGGTCCATCCCATTACAAATTAATATTTTGCCCCAGGGAGTGGTGATCCCTAGGATGGGAGCCCCGTGCGCTCACTTGACAGATCATACCAAAACTCTCAAGACAGCAGCTAAATCGACTGAAGCCTAAGTTTTGACATTTTGTGAAGATTTGTCAAGTGGCACCAAGTTATTGGCAAAACAAAAAATGCTCTTCCTATGAAAACTATACAAACTAGGTCATAACTATAGCTACTCAGTGGCGACGGTCAGTAGGATATATATATATATATACACGCCACTGGGTAGTTATAGTTAGGACCTAGTTTGTATAGAAAAGGTTTGCTTGACTTGCCTATAACTTTGGTACCGTTTGATGAATCTACATGAATTTTTCCAAACAAAAGTGTCCTGGTGATTCTTGTTGTGCGTGGGAAGTTTTGGGGTGATCCATCTAGCGGGTCTACAGCCCAAACTGCTGGATGGAATTACACCAAATTTTGCAATAAGCTAGATTTTGTTCCGCAGGTTGCGATTATATAGTATAAATCCGTTCAGTAGTTTTTGAGATATTAGAATGAAAATACATTTGTATATCTGTGGCCGCAACAACTTAGTGAATAATGATGACCTCCTGCACGGAGCTACTGAGTTCTGATTGGCTACCAACATTTCAAACCAGAAAGTGTTGGCAGCCATCTTGGGACTCGGCTTTTGCTGAGTCCCAGAGTATAAATGAGAAATATAAATGGGTGATAGAGCGGTCCGTACTGATAATTTTACCTAGTTTCGGACGCTCTTTAGGCCGATGAATCTTTTGACTAAGTGGGAACTCTCTGTACTCTTAATCGATCAATTGCGTCAAATCAATAATCAATAACGAACATAGGCAATACCTTGATCAACATAACACTTAACAATTAATCCAGAATACATTTCGGCGAACCCTGACCTTTCAGTCAGGAATAATCACACCAATTTATTGCAAAGTTAGTGAATTTTATTTCCCTATATTAACAAAGCTAGCACAATATAAATGTGTCTCAACACCAAATGATAAACGTAAATGAACATTAATAGCTGTCCATAGCGGCGAAACAGGTGCAATCTATGTAGCATTTGAATCACAAGGCATTCGATAATAGCAATGCAAATCACTAATACGATAATCTGTAATGAACTAATCGCATACATTTAGTCAGCATAACAAGACCTCAAATTGCATCGTGCAGCAAAGGAATCCTCATCTAACCTCAAATTAGCATCGGCATGTGGGGCTTCATGCGAAAACAATTTGCCAACATTAATTTAGAAAAACTCCTAACTAGGGCTCTTATCAAAATCAGCAGTTGGTTACCTAAAGGAAACACAATGCAATTTTACAATTTTCTTTCATATTTACCAATTACGATCAGCAATCAAGGAAGTCTTCGTCTCACAGGTACCGTTCTTCAGTCAGCATGGATACCGTTTCGGTCAGCATGGGTCGGGGCAAAGGGGCAGGGGTGGACGGGGCAATTGCCTCACGGCGGCAAGATAAAACTACTACTTCATGCAAAGGGATCAAATCAAAGTTAAAGTCTCTAGGGCAAGAATCATTAAAGTCTCTTTCTCTCGATTAGAGAAAGCATCAGAGTCTCTCAAAATGGCATCGCAGCAAAGTGGGCCATAATAGCTACGAAGTCTACAAAATGGCGGGTATCGAGCTGGTAATGGCTGCAAAAGGCTCCTTTCCTCTCGTGCACCTGGGTTTTATAGACAACAGTTCGAATCCAGTAGGGTCTTCAGTGGAGGGTTCATAGGTTAGCTTCAAATTGTCCAATCAAAAACGACAGTTCTCAAGCTTTTACTTAAGCATACATTATCCTTGGAGATGGGTACGCAAGTTGCAACATTTTATGCCAATTAACTCACTTTCAGAGCTTCCATTGTCCGCACCTGCAGATCGACCTTGGAGTAAAGAGAAAATATGCCAGGCTGGCACGAAACCTTAAGATAAGCATGTGAACGGTTTCTGTGGAAAAATACAGCTTCAAGCAAAAATACACGTTTATTAGCACAGTGGAAAAATACGAGCATCTAAACTGCGAGACCAGGCAACTAGGCCAAAGCCTCCGCTAAAGTAATGCTAAGCTAAAACATTTCAAGCAAGCAAATCATAGCACACGTTTACGATTATGTCGGATTAGTGCAATTCTAATACACCACGTTATATAAAGCACGCTTATAAATGTTGGCAAACTACTCTGAGGGCACATTTTGTCCCCGTACAATCTTTATTAGTTCGGTTAAAGTCACACATGATTATTGCAGCACTACGTTTACGTGTTAATAAATCAAAACCTTCATTTTCTGCTTCATCAATCCCTCCTCTGATGACTACTAGTCATCACACAAATCATGCCCACAAATTTTATTCCATTAAAATTCTGTCAGTTCTCTTTTCCTTTTAATTCCCCTAGTTTGCGCTTTGTATTCTTCTGCCATTCTTTTCATAATTTTCTCTTCCTTTCTTCTTTTAATTCTTTCCATAATCATTATTATTCCCCTTTTTATTCCCCAAATTCCAAATATACAAATTATAACTATTAAAATTCCCTCTATTATTTTTAGCAATATTCCATTCCAAATTCCCCCAATCCAATGTCCCACTGAAGCAAGTCCTTTTCCAACCTTCTCCCACACTCCTGGTTCTTTCAGTTCCTTCAAATCTGCACTTTCTTTTGTTAGATTAGCAAGCATAGTTTTAATTTTCACACTATTGTCCGGAATATAAGTACAACAGTGTCGTGCACCAAGCACTTTGCAAACGCCTCCATCCTTTGCTAAAAGAATGTCTAAAGCAAGCCTATTTTGAAGAGTCATAGCTCTTTCCGCTGCAAGTTCAGCATCTATCAGGATTATAGCACCTGAAAACTTTGTCAACATGTTATCCACTATAGTAGACAACTTTCTTATTTTGATGGAATTCAACACAACTCCCAATGAAGGAATCATGGCTCCAAATATATCTCCTACCACAGCAGCTGCGGTCTCTCTTTTCTGGATACGATGGGATCCAGATGTCTTTTGAATCATCGATAGGTCATCCAGTTGATAAACCTTTGGGAACACTATACCCAAATAACATCTCCCCCACCATCCCTTTGGAAGACGATAATAGGCATTATACCCACAAATGTAATATACACCTGGAATGACAGGGTCAAGCCCGTTCATCATGAATGTCCATTTGGCCTTAAAAATAAACGTATGTTTGCATTCACTCGCTCCTACAAAAATGTTATCATAATAAGATTCACTTCGATATATACAAAATTTCCCTACATGCCAAGCATCTAAAGCTATTTTCCCTTGTGTCTTTATTGCAGCAAAATCATAATTATCTACTGAAGTCCTCTTATGTAGCTCTTTTTCTAATTTCGCCTTCATTTGTGCCCTTCTATCATCTGTGCGATCTAAAAAGTTTATCTCTACTGCAGAGAGCGAGCAGGTAAGATTTTCCCTATGAGCCTGAGCCGTTTCAAAAGGTTGCATTGGCTCGAAAAATTCTCTCATTATTTTAGCATCCCAATCTTTAGCAATCTGGCTTAGCTGTGCTATTATAGGAACATAAGCAAAAGTAACATCATAATTCGAGTAAAAATACTGTATGTTAGTTTGACCATAAAATCTAGACATTACTATACTACATGTAATCCCGTATGTAAGAGGCATGTGGTGATATGTCACCCCTTCCTTCACTGATGTCGGTATCTGTGTACACACATAACAATCCTTTGCATCCATAGTCTCAACATATTCTGTTAGCAAGCGATAGAAAACGTTATACGAAAGCTCTTTCTTATCGTGCAAGAGTCTCTCATCTAATGCCAGTCTTTTCAATGCGGTTAGTTCAGTGACAGTAACAGGAGCAAAAGTAGAAGCATCTATTCTCTCATCCTCACCCTTTCCATGCATTCCAAGCACTATTGCCATTATTATTAGTATGCATGCAATTATCAGGCCTATACACACATATTTACAATATTTCTTTCTATTGTTTTGCGTCATGATCTGTATAGAATCAGAGAGCTAGAAGCACCTATAAAGAAACTATTTAGCAATTCAGTTACAAAGCTGAGCGAGCACAATGTTCACACCGTCTTCTTCAGGAGGCCAGTCACTTATCGGTTAGCAGCATTTGTCTCAATTCGGCAATAACTCAGTCTTTATCGGTTTAGCAAATCTCATCCGGTTTAGCAATGTCTCAACTGGTTGTTTGTTTCACGTTAGATTGTAGCAAGCAATATCATTTATTACTCTTTCAATCGACAGAGTCCATAAAACTTTTCTTTTCTATTGGTATCTCTTCTTCTTCTTCGTTCTCGATGCTTAGAGATACAAACTCGTCAGTCCAATCATCATTGACTGCATATGCCCATTCAGGACCGGAATATCTCCTGTTTGGTATCCTTTTCCTTTTCAATTTTGCTTCTCTTTTCGATTCTGCCTCACTGGTACTTTCCTCTTTTGTCAAGTCTTTTTCTTCACTCGAGGTTGGTACCACGACAGACACTTCCTTTCTTTTCTCTTTCACTTTTGGCCTTTCTCCGTCGTTCAAACCTTCTCCAGTCCTTTGTTTTACTGGTGATATACTTAGTCTCCTCTTTGCACCATGTCCATTCGTTGGACCTGCGACCTTTTCTGTAGAAGTTTGAACTGTTTCGTTCTGTTCTGCCTTGTCCCCTCCTTCTGGGGAATCAATCACGTTCTCCTTTTCTTTTTCGGGATCGTCTGCTTCTGGGAAAGCCCTCCTCTGATCAGGCTCTCCTGCTTTTTCACCTTTTTCGAGCCCTTCGTCACCGTTACTTTCGTCAGGCTCTTTGTCACTTTCAGCTGCTTCAGGTTCCTTGTCACCCTCAGCTGCTTTAGGCTCTTTGCTACCCTCAGCTGCTTCAGGTTCTTGGTCACCTTCAGCTGCTTCGTCGCTGTCTGAACTTTCTCCTTGGTCTTCCCCAAGTGAGTCGGACTCTTCGCCCTCCAATAATATCTCTCTCTCTCCTGCTTCTGCCTGTTCGCTTTCGGTTCGGTTTTGTTCTGTCTCAGCACTCAGCACTGTTTTGTCAGGCACTGGCAGTTTTAGCGCTTCAACTTCCTCATCTGTGGGACACAACACCTTCTTTGTGTGACTGGCGTGAATCCAGTTGGGAACCCCCGCACACTTCACAGCGGTAGTTGTCGTCAGGATCACTTGGAAAGGGCCTTTCCAACGGGGTTCCAGACACGACTTTCTCACGTGCTTCTTTACCACGACCCAGTCACCTGCTTTCAGTGCGTGTCCTGGACCTTGGATCGGTGGCAAGGTGGTCGCTTCCACCTGGTGAGAGAAAGAGCGAACCACGTCAGCTAGACCCTTGCAGTAGTCTAACACCATATCATCTGTGATATTCAAAAGCGCGTTTGCGGGAACTGCAGGAAGTCTCATAGCCCTGCCCATGAGAATTTCGTGCGGAGACAATCCAGTCTTTCTATCAGGGGTGTTTCTCATTGACATTAGCACTAAGGGCAATGCGTCAGGCCATTTCAAATTTGTCGATGCACATATTTTCGCCATTCTCGATTTCAGTGTACCATTCATCTGCTCCACCAGTCCTGAGGCTTCAGGGCGATAGATACAGTGCAGCTTTTGCTCAATGTTCAGCGCTTCGCAAAGTAACTTTATCACCTCGTTATTGAAGTGACTTCCCCTATCTGATTCTAAAGAGATCGGGAATCCGAAACGTGGTATCAACTCCCTCAACAATAGCTTCGCAACTGTAAGGCTGTCATTTCTACGTGTGGGGTATGCCTCAATCCAGTGACTAAAAATGCACACAATCACCAACACATACTTTAGACCTCCATGCACAGGCATCTCAATGAAGTCCATCTGCATTCGACTAAAAGGCCCGCTTGTCCTACCAATGTGGCTCGCGTTCACAACTGTTCCCTTTCCTGGGTTCATCTGCTGGCAAGTGACACATCGATGGCAAACTGCTTCTGCAGCTTGACGAAATCTGGGGTTAAACCAATCAGTTTTGAATAATCTTATCATGGCATCTCTCCCTAGGTGAGCCTGCCCATGATAGACCCGCGCAAGCTGTGATAAGAGACTATTTGGCAAAACAAATTTTCCCTCATGTGAAACCCATAACTCGTCTTGTCTCTTTATACATTGTGATTTAATCCAGGAATCTCTTTCATCCTCCCTGACATTATTTTGTAATGCTTTTAATTCGTCTATTGTATCTACGACCTTCAAGGCAAATGCTTCAGCTGGTTCGAGTTCTGATTCACTTATTGAATTCCATTCGTCCCTGAGTAATATACAGTTCAAGGCACAAAATCTTGCGACTTGATCCGCATATGCATTTCCCAGAGAAACATAGTCCTGTCCTTTCGTGTGAGCACTACACTTTACCACTGCAACTTCGGCTGGCACTTGAATGGCGTGTAACAATTCCCTTATTCTCTCCCCATTTTTCACTGGGGATCCTGAAGAAGTCAGGAAACCTCTCTGGGACCATAGTGGTCCAAAGTCATGCACAATCCCAAACCCGTATTGACTATCAGTGTAAATGGTGACTTTCATCAATGCAGACAGTTGACATGCTCTGGTAAGGGCTACAAGTTCTGCTACTTGTGCAGAATAGACTCCTTGAAGCCATCCCGCTTCCAAGACCTCTGTTACAGTACATACAGCATATCCTGCTTTCAAAATCCCCATCCCGTCTCTTAGACATGAACCATCAACAAAAAGAATTTGGTCATTTTCATCAAGCTTAGTATCCTTAATGTCCGGTCGAGGTTTTGTGCAAAATTCAGTCACCTGAAGGCAGTCATGCTCGACGTCTTCAGCGTTCTCAATTTCAGCATTTTCTCCAGGGAGCAACGTTGCTGGATTCAACGTAGTGCACCTTTTCAGCTGCACATTCGGTGAGCCCAGAATTATCGTTTCATACCTTGTGAGTCTTGCTCCAGTCATGTGCTGCGTTCGGGAGCGGGTCAAAAGTATCTCAACTGAGTGAGGGACCATGACTGTTACTGGGTGTCCCATCACTATTCCTTCGCTCTGAGTGAGGCTGATACCAACTGCTGCTACGGCGCGCAAACACCCTGGGAGTGCTGCTGCGACCGGATCCAAAGTAGCTGAAAAATACGCTACTGGTCTGTTTACGCCACCATGGGCTTGGGTCAAGACAGACAAAGAACATGCATCACGTTCATGACAAAACAATGTGAAAGGCTTTGTGTAGTCAGGCATACCTAGAGCTGGAGCCCTACACATGCATTCTTTCAATTCAACAAAAGCATCCATCTCATCTCCTTTCAGTTCAATTTGATCCAAGGCATCCTTCTGGGTCAGTTTCAGTAAAGGCTTTGCTAGATTCGAGAAGTTGGGAATCCACTGGCGACAGTAGCCCACCATTCCCAAAAACTTCCTCACCTCCCTCCTCGTCTTGGGTGGACTCATTTGAAGTACGCTTGTAATTCTTTCCTTCATTATTCTCCTTAACCCTTTCTCTATCTGGTGACCCAAGTATTTCACCTTCTTCTGACAGAACTGCAATTTGGAAGGAGACACTTTGGGCCTGATTCTAACTTTGGAGGACGGTGTTAAACCGTCCCAAAAGTGGCGGATATACCACCTACCGTATTACGAGTCCATTATATCCTATGGAACTCGTAATACGGTAGGTGGTATATCCGCCACTTTTGGGACGGTTTAACACCGTCTTCCAAAGTTAGAATCAGGCCCTTTATGTCCATTCCTTCCCAAATGGTTCAACAGAGCAATGGTATCGGCTGTGCAGCCACTTTCTGTCTTTGATGCAACAGTAAGTCATCAATGTACTGTACTAGGGTTGACTCAAACGGCAATTCTAATGCTTCCAAATCTTTCTTTAGAATCTGATTGAAGATTGACGGTGACTCAGAAAACCCTTGAGGAATTCGACACCAACTGTACACTCTGTCTAAGAATTTGAAACAAAAGAGGAATTGGCTGTCCTCATGAAGAGGCACCGAGAAGAACGCTTGTGACAAGTCGATGACTGAGAACCACTCGGCATCGCAAGGAATTTGAAACATTATCACAGCTGGGTTCGGTACTACTGGGCAGCATTTGACTATAATGTCATTTATTTTCCTCAAGTCCTGCACGAGTCGGACCTTTCCACTCGGCTTTATTAGTCCTATTATTGGCGAATTACATGGACTGCTTAACACTTCTTTCAGTACCCCCTGTTTTACAAATTCGTCAATAAGTTGAGCAACTTTCATGAGGGTGTCTTGTGGCATGTGGTATTGTGGGGTCTGGGGAAAGATTGCATTGGGCTTTACAGTCACTTTCACTGGTTCCACTCCTTTCATCAATCCCACCTCTTTCCCTGTCATGTCCCACACTTCCTTTCCGACTGTCTCCCGTAATTCGGCTGGAATATCTTCTTCAGTTATCATCGGGAAAAGACAAATCAGAGGATACTCTTCATCTACAGTTTCCATCTCGTCCCCCTCTACACTGTCCTCTTCTTCCCCATCACTGCTCGTCTGTATTGTTATTCCTTCGTTCGAACACATGATCGAACAACCCAATTTGCACAATAGGTCTCTCCCTAACAGTGCTATCGGGCTTGAGTCACATACCACAAACTGATGTACCCCTTGATAGTTACCGATGCTGACTGGTACCGGATCTGTAATTGGGTTCGTCAGGTGCCTGTTTGCTACTCCCACCACTTGAACTGTCCTCCCTGAGAGTGGCAAATTTGGTACTTCACTGCTCTTAACAGTTGAACGTGTGGCTCCCGTGTCAACCAAGAATGAGACACGATGACCCATTACTTTTCCCTCTACGTACGGACCCCTTTGATCAACTTCCAAGGATGCTGCAAGCACACAATCTCCTTCTTCTTCTGAACTTTCACTCTCCCATACATTGTTTATTCCACTCTCACTGTGTAATGGGAACTGTTGTACGGTGCCATTTGTACTCATTACCTGACCCGAGACCTGTGGAGGAACCATCACTTGCTGCTGACTCATTGGTGCCAAGGGTATTTGCATTTGCTGATTAGGTACCATAGGTAACTGCTGTTGCATTGGCTGCATTTGCGTCATCTGCATACGGGGCATCTGCATCTGCTGCGGCTGCATAGGTTGCAATCCCTGCAACTGATTTACGGTCTGAAAATTTGGGCTTGGACCTCTCATTTTCGGTCCCCTCATTGTCTGAAATGCATTGACATCATTGTTTTGCTGATCAACACCTGCACCTGCACCTGCACCTTCCTGCACCACCATCGGGCACTCGCGTTTCCAATGACCTACAATTCCGCACACGTGACACGGCATCACCTTCTTCATTGCCTGCACACCCGTCACAACAGTGTTCAAATCCGGACCATAATTCACAAAACCTCCTCTGCCTCTGCCTCTCGCCTGTGGCTGAAACGCCATGTTTCCCTGCAACTGCGGCTGCGGTTGCGGTACCTGCTGTTGGAACCCTTGCATCCCTTGCAAACCCTGCAGACCTGTCTGAGCTGCCTTAAGCTGCATCATCATCACCTTCTCTTTCAACCTTTTCTGTTTCACTTCAATTTCGTCGCTACAGTATTTTGCATAATTCAACACCTCATCAATCGGTTTCGACTGCCAACAAATCAAATGCGACTTTATCATCTGACTTATCTCCGGTCTCAGCCCTTCCACAAATCTGAACACAAAATGAAGCATGTCCTTCACCTCTATTGTCTCTGTGCCACTGTAGTTCTTAAACGCCTTTAACAACCTCTCATAGTAACTATGAATCGACTCTTTAGCCTCTTGGGCAGTTCGATCGATCTTCTGCCAATCCACATTTTTCGCGGCTACCTTCGTCTTCAAATGCTCAATCACCTTATAGTACAAGCTCATCACCATAGGTGATGGTGCACCAGTCTCCCTGTCTCTCTCTGGTTCACTTGTTGGCCAACCTACCGCTCTTTTGCAATCCTCCCACAAATCTGCTGGAACCACAATCTCAAAGAGAGTATTCAGGTCTTCCCAGAGACATTTTGCAAGCTTCACAAACCTATCAGTCTGCTGATACCATTCAATCGGTTTCTCTCTCAGTTTGGGAAAATCATCCGTAAAAGACTGAATATCGCTTCTGTGCCATGGTACATGTACTAATTTTCCCCCTGCTGTTTCCCTCATTGGTAACATGGTTACTGCCTCGCTACTCTGTGGTCTTTTCTCATTGTGCTCTGTAGCACTGTCCCTCCTCTTTTCCTTTCTCTTTACCCACCTGCTTTCCCACTTGTCTAGACACCTCCACACTTGGGCACTCTGCAGCAATTCTCTAAGGTGTGCCTTCATGCCTGCTGACCTCATGTGTTCAAAATCTGTGGTCCCAAAATCCAACCTGTAGCTTCTGCTCAAGTGTTTCATCTTGTCTATGTCCACCCCGTTTCTGTCAGCTGCTTCCTGCAAGCTCTTATGTACCTTGTTCACTTCCTTCGTAATCCTGGGACATAGATACCTCAGCTCTTCTTCCGTGTAGGACTCTAACCTATTCACACCCATAGTCCCTTCCACCAATTCTTGTGCTTCCATGTTCAGCCTCATCCTGTTCATATAGTCTTCTCCTTTCCCACTGGCTGAACTTTGTGTGGAATTTAAACTGTTGAACCACTGTGTCAGCTGTTGCGCATTCACCCCCATCAGCGTAGCATTTACATCGACTGCCATTGATGGTTGCGGCAACTTTTCAGTGTTCGATGTTAGAGGTATTATCAGTGGGGGGCTCGACCTCACCAGTGTTGACTGAGCACATATGGGACTAAACTCCATCAGGGATCCAGATCCAGTTGGCTGAGCCGCTATCGGAGTTTCCCCTGGAGTGTTTTCTATGCACCTCCTCTCTGTCCCATTCTGCAGCATTGATCCCTGACCGCTCATACCTAGATTAGGCTGACTGTACAGAGGTACCGGTGGACCTACAGTAATGGGTAGTGATATCGCGTCTGGGTTCTGTCCATTTCCCATGTTCTGAGGCATGTTCATTCCCACACCATGGGTCATCATTGCCGGCATGCCCATCTGGCTCCCCGTCATCTGAACATGTGCGTTTCCTCCCTGCATCTGCTTTTGAGGCATCAAAAACTGAGTTGATTCAGCTTGTGTCAATGTCTGGTTGTGACCATTCTGTACTCCCCCTACGGTTTGTCCTAGAATCATTCCTGCACTGTTGTCACTGCTGTAGTACCCTGGCATCTGCGGCTGATAATTTTCTGCTGGTTTCAGCATGGGCACATCTGGATATATTCTCCTCACCTGCGGTATCTGCGGGGTGAACAATAAACTCGGGTCCTTAGATCCCGATGACGCTCCTGAACTCTGGGTTTCACTGTTCTGTACCGGTGCCGGAGGGGCAGAACTGGTACTTGGACCTTGTCCATTCTCCGCATAAGGTGGTGGACGGTCGTTCAGCAATTGCATTATTAACTCCTCATCCTCTAACTCCTCTTCTCTTCTCAACTTTTCCTCATCCTCTCTATCCTTGGAACACTTCCTGTCTGTCTTACAGGTAGCTTTCTTACCTGTCTCCTCTTCTTCCTTAGTAATTGCGGGGAACAATTTTATCCCCTGCAATACATCTGACCTCCACACCTTCTGTGCATTATCCCACCTAGCATCCGCTAGTGTCTTTTCTACCTTTCTCATTCTGGTCTCGAACTTCTTCTGTTGTTGCTGTCTGGCCATTAGTTCCCAAATCACTAGAGCCTCAAACTGGGCTGGCCTTGGAGGCACCTTCATGTCGTACATCGTGAATCTCAAATTCTCTAGGATCCTTATATTGAATGTCCCATGTATCGGGAACGCTACGCTCCCATGTTTCTCTGTCAGTTTGTGCCATTGCTTTAGCCAAAGACACGGAGCTACCCCCTTCTCTTCCATTACAATGTAAGCTGGTGTACCCTCGGGTGGCGTCTCCTCTCCTACGCTCGCTTTAATGTAAGACTCCCCCTTCATCGCACTCCTGAATGCTTTAAAGAATTTCATTTTCTCGTCTTTTATTTCACAAAATTTGTAATCAATAGGTGACTTTAATTCCCGGAATACTCTTCGCTTGCCTTTCCCCTTCCAATCGAGCCCCACGGACTGCGTCCAATCCGTGCGCGACCCTTCTCTGCAACCAACCTATCCCAGCGCGGCTCCTAGTGACGTCACACTCACACACACTGCGGCTGATAAAGCCTCGCGGCTAGTCCTCCTTCACTCACCTCCTCCCGTAACAACTTTTTGCATGTATCGCGAGCTACCAAAAAATAAAACAGATCTGTCGGTTTACTACAGGAAGGGTAACACAGTCGCTTCAGGACCTTAGGGACCTTTCACTAGACTCGGCCGCTATTCCGTCTTTCTCGGTCCCCACGTTCGCAAGCAAATCTGACCCGCAGACCTACTCTCAACTTGTCAATGATCTATTCTAGTGCACTTAGAATCTTGTCAAAGCCCGAAGTCGAAGTTTCTTTCACTCCCTAACACACGTACCGACTTGTTGACCACGCCCGATCAACCTACTAAACCGCCCAGACCACAACATGGATCAACATACTCCGGAGTCTCTTGACCTCGCAGGGCCCGTCTCAACAACAACAACCACGTGGACCTTTTTATGCACAAAGCGCCACACGCACATGAAGTTCGACGACTTCCCTACTCTCACACTCGGAGCCGCACCTCCGCTATTTCTATGAAGTTCGACGACTTCCCTACTTCTACACTCGGAGTCGCACCTCCGCTATCCTCTAAAAAGAAAAATCCTCGCAACCTTTTCACACACCCTGCGGCAATAAGCTGTGCAAGCGCAAAACCCTAACTTCACTCATACCATCACTAGTACCGCCAACGCTGATTCCACACCTCCGTTCTCTCCATTCGCAAGCTCCGAGATCCAGGGAAAGTCGCGGTGGACCTAGCCCATCATCATTTTGTCAATCGTTTTACCCAAAAAAAAATTAATTCAACTTCTCGCGTGGGGTCTCAAAATGCGTAACCGTTAATTCAACACCATGTACTTTAAGAGTACAGGGTCCCAAAAGACAAAACCATCCTCTGCTACCATCTACTGATAGAGCGGTCCGTACTGATAATTTTACCTAGTTTCGGACGCTCTTTAGGCCGATGAATCTTTTGACTAAGTGGGAACTCTCTGTACTCTTAATCGATCAATTGCGTCAAATCAATAATCAATAACGAACATAGGCAATACCTTGATCAACATAACACTTAACAATTAATCCAGAATACATTTCGGCGAACCCTGACCTTTCAGTCAGGAATAATCACACCAATTTATTGCAAAGTTAGTGAATTTTATTTCCCTATATTAACAAAGCTAGCACAATATAAATGTGTCTCAACACCAAATGATAAACGTAAATGAACATTAATAGCTGTCCATAGCGGCGAAACAGGTGCAATCTATGTAGCATTTGAATCACAAGGCATTCGATAATAGCAATGCAAATCACTAATACGATAATCTGTAATGAACTAATCGCATACATTTAGTCAGCATAACAAGACCTCAAATTGCATCATGCAGCAAAGGAATCCTCATCTAACCTCAAATTAGCATCGGCATGTGGGGCTTCATGCGAAAACAATTTAGCAACATTAATTTAGAAAAACTCCTAACTAGGGCTCTTATCAAAATCAGCAGTTGGTTACCTAAAGGAAACACAATGCAATTTTACAATTTTCTTTCATATTTACCAATTACGATCAGCAATCAAGGAAGTCTTCGTCTCACAGGTACCGTTCTTCGGTCAGCATGGATACCGTTTCGGTCAGCATGGGTCGGGGCAAAGGGGCAGGGGTGGACGGGGCAATTGCCTCACGGCGGCAAGATAAAACTACTACTTCATGCAAAGGGATCAAATCAAAGTTAAAGTCTCTAGGGCAAGAATCATTAAAGTCTCTTTCTCTCGATTAGAGAAAGCATCAGAGTCTCTCAAAATGGCGTCGCAGCAAAGTGGGCCATAATAGCTACGAAGTCTACAAAATGGCGGGTATCGAGCTGGTAATGGCTGCAAAAGGCTCCTTTCCTCTCGTGCACCTGGGTTTTATAGACAACAGTTCGAATCCAGTAGGGTCTCCATTGGAGGGTTCATAGGTTAGCTTCAAATTGTCCAATCAAAAACGACAGTTCTCAAGCTTTTACTTAAGCATACATTATCCTTGGAGATGGGTACGCAAGTTGCAACATTTTATGCCAATTAACTCACTTTCAGAGCTTCCATTGTCCGCACCTGCAGATCGACCTTGGAGTAAAGAGAAAATATGCCAGGCTGGCACGAAACCTTAAGATAAGCATGTGAACGGTTTCTGTGGAAAAATACAGCTTCAAGCAAAAATACACGTTTATTAGCACAGTGGAAAAATACGAGCATCTAAACCGTGAGACCAGGCAACTAGGCCAAAGCCTCCGCTAAAGTAATGCTAAGCTAAAACATTTCAAGCAAGCAAATCATAGCACACGTTTACGATTATGTCGGATTAGTGCAATTCTAATACACCACGTTATATAAAGCACGCTTATAAATGTTGGCAAACTACTCTGAGGGCACATTTTGTCCCCGTACAATCTTTATTAGTTCGGTTAAAGTCACACATGATTATTGCAGCACTACGTTTACGTGTTAATAAATCAAAACCTTCATTTTCTGCTTCATCATGGGCCAGGGTAGTGACATGCTGACCACTTAGCTCTGATGCTGGGCTCCCAGAGGGACCCCAGCAGGCCAAAAAAGCTCTTTTTCTTTTAAGTTTTTGCCACAAATTTGTGATGGCATTGCAAATTCACAGCAAACAAATGTTTTCAAATCAAGCGTGGGCTCCCGCACATGTTCTTATGAAGCCCCTAAGTGGGCCAGGTCCTGGAGGCATTTTGAAATAAAGGAGGGGGTGCATGGGGTCCCCCTCATAGAGCATTTTCATGACTCGGGGACCGCCAGATCTAGTATAATGTGCTGCTAAAATGTGAACGAGCAGAGAACAGCTCTGAAAATTGTACAGGAGTAAGATAAGGCATTTCTATAGGGTGTTGGAGGTAAATTTTTTCAACATGGAAAAAACAAAAGCTTTATCTAGGCCAGTTAAAAAACACCTGCGAGATGTTATTTCTGTGTTCATTGAATTATTTTATGGTGGGGTTCTGTTGCTTGTCTCTCAGTAGTTTGACTCAAGAGTTGCTGCTGTCAGAATGTTCAACACAAATGCAGTAGATTTATACGAGGACGGGAGAGAAGCGTACATATTCTTTCATTAACTGTAGATTGGAAGGCCCTTTTTTACGGTCTGCCTTGATAGCGCAGCTGATACCAGACAATTATGGGAGTAAATCTAGTTAGCGGCTTTGACTTTGCTCAAGTATTGGGGACCAGAAGTACATGTTTTGATTGGACAGTTGTGTGCTTTCACAAAAAAGTGCTTGCTCTCCACCAGCTGTTATCTTTTTGTTTATATATCCGGTTGGCTGATCTTGAACTTTTAGGGGTACACAAAACATTGTAATATTCTAAATGTGTCTTAGATAACTAGGTAATTTATAGTGTTTGTCTTTCTATAGCAAGATTTATATGGCTGGCATAACAGTGCAACTGTCCCTTGACCTTTTAACTTATACTAAAATTATTTAACATTTATTTGCTTCCACACAAATACATATAGCATTTACTTGTAATGCTTCACATTGCCAAAAAACGTCCCTTTAAAGCTGGATCAATTGGAATGACCAATGCTTGTGTAGATTATACCATACTGCCTAGTGGACCTTCAGTGTACTAAGGGCCCTATTCAAATGTCTGACACCACTGAGACTGAAGCACAGATCTGCTTATGAGCATGCAGAGAGGTCCCAGATAAACCTGGTGCATAGCTCTGCTTCCAGAACATAAGAGGTGCAGCTGAGGATGTTGCACAATTCAGTTTCCCAACACACAGCAGCCACGGGCTGGAGGTGGCACAGCTCTGCTTGCAGACAAACAGAGGACCTCATGAGAGGCGATGCACAGCTCTGTTCTTAGGAACACTGGAATACAGAGGTGAGACTGGTGCACTGCTCTACTTCTGAGCGCACAAGAGGCCACAGATGAAGATGGTGCACAACTCTGCTTCAGAAACATCCTAGGCCAATAGTGAGACTGATGCACTGATCTGTTTCTGATCTCACAAGAGGCCACTGTTGAGGCTGGTGTAAAGCTCTGTCAAGATAGGCCACAGACGAGGCTAGAGCACAGGCCTGTTCCAAGCACAAAATGACGTCAGACGACGCTGGTGCACAACTTTTCTTTTGCTTTTGAACACACAACAGAACACAGCTGAAATAGATGCAAGCAATGCGTAACACATACCGCTGGGGCGCTGAAGGAATACCGGGAGGGGAGGCCGGGTTGGCGGCAACACTTTTGAGCCCCTCCAAACCTTTCAGAGACGGCCCATTCCACCCAAGGCCAATTATTGTTTATGAGAAGGCCCTTCTTCACATCCTGGACAGATAAAACACGAGATTGTTGCACAACTCTACTTCCAAGTGCAGAGAAGCCACAGATTTGGAAGGTGCGCTGCTTTATTTCTGAGTGGACAAGAGGCCACAGGTGAAGTTGGTGCACAACTCTGCTTCCGAAACACATTAGGCCATAGGTGAGACTGATGCACTGATCTGTTCTGATCACGCGAGAGGTCACTGGTGAGGCGGGGGCAAAGTTCTGACAAGAGAAGTTACAGGCGAGACTAGCGCCAGGGCTTCTTCCAAGCACAAAAGTATCTTTGGGGAGGATGTTGCACAGCTTTGCTTTTGAACACACAACAGGCCGCCGCGCCGCTATGGGAGGGGAGTGGGCAGCTTTAAGTGGCCCCCAAACCTTTCAGATGAGCTCCATTCCAGGCCAATTGATACTTATGAGATATGAAAGACTCAGGAGCCTCTCTTCACATTCTTCAGGGTGAAGCATCATTTTTGTCATGCCACTGAACAGAGAAAACACGGGTGAGGTTGTTGCACAGCTTCCTGAGTGGGGAGAGAGAGGACACAGACTTAGAAGATGCACAGATCTTCACGAGATTCTGCTTCGAGAACACAGGAAAGGCCACAGGGTGGGCCATTTAAGAAACAAATGAAAGTACAAGTACGCAACTCAAACATTAAGCTGTTTGTTTCGGGGACATTATTGGTTCCTGGGATATTGTACTACTGTAAACAGCTCTCAACTATTCAGAAACTCACTTTAACTGAACTATTGTCGAAACTTCAGCATACTGCACTTAGTGAAAGACAGACTGGCTGTTAGAAGCTGCCGGTCTGCCTTTCAACAGAAGCCAGTATTCCACCTCCAGGTGGGTTCAATGAGGGGTCTCCCTGGGACGTATTCAGGGGGATTGGAGGAGCCCCCGTTGCCTTCATTTCCTCATTCTAAGGAGTACATATTCCAGAGAGAGTCCTCGTTGGGTTCCTCTGATTTGCACCACCTCTAGATGGCCCACGGTCAGCGTGCAACCTGACCTCCTCTATGCCTCTGTATGCATCTCTGTAAAAAGGCACAGGTGCAAATTCAAAGGATTCCCTTATTTGCATGGGGTCATGCATGCTCCCATGCAAATATGTGAGCGAGTGCCTTAAGATCGTGCAAAAGGGGCCAAGCAAACATCTGCAACGCGTTTTGTTTTAGCAAACTGCCCCAGGAATGAAAAAAGTGGGTGCACATGTCTGTTGCACCCCTTGCACTCAGTGTAATATCGCCCTGGATCTTAACATGTGAAGAGAGAAGGGACATGGTGCCAACTCCGAAGAATGCACAATGAGCAGGCTTACAGAAGAGGTGGGCGGGTGGGTGACTGACTGGCTGGCTAGATGGATGGATGAGTCTTTTTTATGAGTTTCGTATTTTGTAATTGCTTTTATCATTTACTGTGTATAATGTATGTTATGTATTGAATGATCTTTTGGGTGTGGATAGGTAACGAGGCCAATTCCACATCAAAAGCTGGTTTTAGCCAGACCTAATAAGTCTTATCATTATTATGATTAGGTTTAGTTATCATTAGGGTTAGAATTAGGATTGGGAAATGCTCCGAGGGCTAGGGTAAAATAAATCAACCACTTTAAAACCCACCATTGCCTGCCCGCCAAACAAAAGATCATCTTAAAACTCTGTGTCTTGTAAATATATTATACAGAACCCCTGGTTTCTGCCCCCCCACCACCGCCATGCATGTCTTCACTACAACGCCGCCACCCTCCGCGCCCTAAACACTGTCCGCTCCTCCTCCTGCCTTCAAGCCTCCCTGCAGACCACCCGCCGACCCTTCTCCTGCACCTTCACCAGCCTACACACCAACAACCCACCCTCCAAGGCAGGACGCAACCATCTCAGATGTATCCTCCTCAACACCCGCTCTGTCCACAAGCACGCAGTAGAGCTATGGAATCTACTCAACTCAGCCTCCCCAGACGTCGCCTTCCTGACCGAGACCTGGATGAACCCCTCCTCAGCGCTTGACATCGCCATAGCCATCCCGGACAGCTACAAGATCACCCGCGGGGACTGCTCCAGGAAACCAGGAGTCAACCTCGTCATCATCCACAAGAACACCCTCAGGATCACGACCAACACCGAAGACACCCTCAGCACCGCCGAACACCTGCACTTCCAAATCCACACTGACCCAAACACCACCCTCCGAGGGACCCTTGTCTACAGGCCGCCCGGCCCACGACAGCAGTTCAGCAACCCCATTACCGACATCATCAACACGCACTTTCTCAGATCCACTGACTACATTCTCTTTGGAGACTTAAACTTCCACCTCGAAAACACCAATGACAACAACACCACCACCCTGCTTGACAACCTCTCCATCCTCAGCCTCAAACAGCTTGTCACAAGACCAAACTCCTCCGCAGGATACACACTTGACCCTATTTTTTCAGCCAGCAATCACGTCTCTTTCAGCCACACCACCGAACTCCACTGGACAGACCACCACTGCATCCACTTCTCCTTCAAGAACCCACAACACACCACCACCCACAACAGATCCCCCACCGGAGTTGGAACAAGGAAACCAAAGATCAACTTATCGCGACCCTCACCCGAATACGCCTTTCAACACCACCGACACTGATGCAGCTGCCCGCAACTTCAGGCAGTGGGTCAACACCTGTCCCAATACTTTCGCCCCAATCAAGAATCCCTCTAACAGACGCAACAACAGAAAGGCCTTTTGGTATACCGCTGACCTCCACGAATCCAAGCAAAGCTGCCAAAGACTCGAAAGAAAATGCTGCCAAGATCAGACTCTGTCACCACCAACTCATCCGAGCCACCAAGAGAACCGCCTTCAAAGACTGAATCAACAACAACGCACACAGCGACAAGGAGCTCTTCAACATCGTGAAGGAAGTCTCCAACCCCAGCTCCAATGACATTCCACCATCCCAGGACCTCTGCGACTCCCTAGCCTTCTACTTTCACCGCAAGATTGCAGACATCCGTGACAGCTTCAGCACCCAGACCCCCCCCAGCAAACTATCAACACCAGAGATTCACCTCCGACCAACCTCCTGCTCTCCTGGACCACCACCAACGACAACAACACCATCGAAATCATGCACACCATCCACTCCGGCTCTCCTCTGACCCCTGCCCTCACCACATCCTCAACAAAGCAAGATTTAGTCATTGCGCCCCAACTACGAAGATCATCAATAGCTCCTTTGAGTCCGCCACCTTCCCGGAGAGCTGGAAACACGCCGAGGTCAATGCTCTCCTCAAAAAACCCAAGGCAGACCCAAAGGACCTCAAAAACTTGCGGCCTATCTCCCTGCTTCCCTTCCCGGCAAAAGTCATTGAGAAGGCTGTCAACAGACAACTAACCCGCTTCCTCGAGGAGAACTGCACCCTGCACCCTGGACCCTTCCCAATCCGGATTCTGCAGCACCCACAGCACTAAAACCGCCCTCATCGCTGCCACTGATGACATAAGAACCATACTGGGCAGTGGCAAAAGCACAGCCCTCATCCTCCTGGACCTCTTGGCCGCGTTTGACACCATCTGCCACCACACCCTACGTTCACGCCTCAGCAATGCTAGAATCCGCAACAGAGCCCTGGACTGGGTCACCTCCTTTCCCACCGGCAGAACCCAGACTCCACCTCCCCCCATTCCGCTCAGAGGCCACCAAAATTATCTGTGGCGTACCCCAGGGTTCATCCATCTGCCCGGCCCCACTTCAATGTCCACATGGCCTGCTCGCTAACATTACCCGATCCCACAACCTCAACATCATCTCATATGCTGATGACACCCAGCTGATCTTTTCCTTCACCAAGGACTCCGCCAAGACCTACCTCCAGGAAGGAATGAAGGCAATCACCGAATGGATGAAGACCAGCTGCCTCAAACTCAATTCCGACAAGACGGAAGTCCTCATCTTCGGCTCCACCCCTCCGCATGAGATGACTCCTGGTGGCCTGCCACTCTCGGAACCGCTCCAACTCCCACCGACCACGCACACAACCTAGGATTCATCTTGGACCCCTCACTATCGATGACCCAGCAAGTCAATGCCATCTCCTCCTCCTGCTCAACACCCTCCACATGCTCCGAAGATCTACAAAAGGATACCCACTGAAACCAGAAACAAAGTCACACAAGCCCTTGTAAGCAGCAAGCTGGACTACAGCAATGTCCTCTACGCAGGAACCACAGCCAAACTTCAGAAGAGGCTGCAACGCATCCTGAACGCCTCTGCACGTCTCATCCTGGTCATCCCCGCCACTGCCACATCACAGACCACCTGAAAAACCTGCACTGGCACCCAGTCAACAAGAGAATCACCTTTATACTCATCACCCACGCTCACAAAGCATTACACAGCACCGGACCAGAATACCTCAACAGACGACCCTCCTTCTACACCCTGACCCGGCACCTCCGCTCTGCCGACCTCACCCTCGCAACCGTCCCACGCGTCCACAGAAGTACAACCAGTAGATCATTCTCGCATCTCGCCGCCCAAACGTGGAACACTCTTCCCAGCCACCTGTGCCAGACCAAAGACCTCCTTACCTTCAGGAAACTTCTCAAGACCTGGTTGTTCAAGCAGTAGCAGCACCCTTCTCCCTCCTCAGCGCCTTCAGACCCTCATAGGTGAGTAGTGAGCTTTACAAATTCCTGATTGATTGATTATTGTACGGCACAGCCCAGGCTGCCTCTCCAAATACTGACTCCCTATCAGCTGCCAAAACTCCTAAGGTCGGCCTGCCCCAAACCATCCCGCACTGTTCTTTAAACAGTGTAGGGGAAAGAGCTGTATGATCAGGGGTTGGAGCTCGTTGCTGTTGATTCTCCACAATGAACACATCATCAATTCAATTCAAAAACATTTGTAAACCCACCTCTTACCTTAAGCATTTACTCCTGAAAAACATCAACTAAAAAAATAAGAATGAGCAAATGTTATGATTATCCTTATGATTTAGAGATCAATTTTATTAGGAGTTGAAATGGTCCCAAAAGTTAGAAATGTGTTTCATTTGGAGTTTAAGGTAAGCTTTAGTGTTGGAGTAAGGGTTACTTACAGGGAGAGAATTGCCATGTATTTACATCATTTTGGTATTTGTTACAATCACCACTGAAATGTTAAATGCTGTTATATTCTTCCTTTTTGAACACCTGCTTCATCCTACATCTCATCTAGAGTCAATGTCATCACAGGTCAACAAAGCTGAAGATAAGTAAGGCATTCCATGCCGATCCCCGCAAGTTTTCCAAGCGCTTCACTCAGAGAGTCTGGCAGCTTTCTGCTTCCAAATTCATTGGGTGAAACACCACACCTTTTCTTTTATATCGGTTGGCGGCGTTAAAGGTGGACATTCAAGAATGTATGCTGTGACTTCAACACATCTTTTATTCAAAAAGTGATTTGCTCCAATGTGTATAAAAAATGCAGAGTTGCTCAGCAATATTTATAGTTACGTGAGATAGGAGCATGTGACACAATCAGCCACATGTCCGACATCCCTGACATCAGGATTAATAGTCTCAGCAGCATTTCCTCTGTTTTTATACGAACCAAACTATAGGTTAACCTACATATCATCTTACTGTCTGTTATATGGGTATTGTACTTTTTATATCTTATATTCTGTAGTTCTGTATTACTCTATTACTCTATTATGTGGAACCTATGTATGTCATAACTAAGGGCCTGATTAAGAGCTAGGTGGATGGGTTACTCCATCACAACGGTGGGGGATATCCCGTCTGCAGAAATCTAAATTCCATTATGTTGTTAGGGATTTAAGTTTCGGCAGACGGAATGCCCGTCACCACTGTGATGGAGTAGCCCGTCGTCCAAGTTCTAAATGAGGCCCTAAGTGTGGCCACCAGGTAAGAGACCAGAAGGAGGTATGGGTACCAAACAATACCCATATTTTCTTCCCTATATTAAGTTCAAGCAGTTTCCGGTCAACCCTGAGTTGATAGCCTGTAGGCAGATGCAGAATTATTTCCTTTGTGTCAGTGTCGCCTCTGACAAGTGAGATGACAATTTGTGTGCTGTCAGCATAAGATGTAAAGGAGAAGCCAAAAGATTTTATTAGTTTGGTGATAGAGATGACAAAAACATAGAAAGGTGTTGGGCTAAGTGAAGACCCCTGGAGGACCCTGCAAGGGAGTGAGAAAGGCTGAGAAACAAATTCAACCAATTGGTCTGTTCTCTGCCAAGGAGAAAGGAATTAATCAGTTTCCAGACTGTACCTGTGTCCCCAATATTGGCCAGACGGTCCATCAGCATCCTGTGACTAACAGTGTCAAAGGCTGCTGATAGATCGAGCAGGAAGAGGGCTGCACTGCCACCTTGGTCAAGCAACGCCCTGATCTCTTTGGTGGCCTTAATTAGTGTTGTCTCTGCACTGTGGCAACCTTGGAACCCAAATTGAGTAGAATTCTGGACATTGTTGGATTGGATGTGCTCGACGAATTGTCTGTTCATAATTTTTTCCACAATCGTAGCAGCAAGAAATGGGATAGAAGCTACTAGGAACCATTGGATCAAGAGAGGCTTTTTTTAAGAGAGCAGTCACAGAGGCTTTCTTGCATGTTACAGGGTAGGTGCCCGAAGTGAACATTAGGTGAAAAATGACAGTTAGCTCAGAAGCAGCTGTTTCTGCCACTAGATTAGCAACTCCAGGAGGGCCTCGATCATGCAGGGATCTAGAAGAAGTGACTCTGAGAATTCTTGTGACGTCCTCTACTGATGGCAGAGCAAACTCACTAAGAATATTATATCCTTCCAGCAAGATGGAGCAGGGCGTGTCACTGGCAGATGGTGGAGTAATTGTTGAGAAGCAAATGTAAACTACATCAACCTTTTGAAGGAAACAATTAACCAAGGTGTTGCAAAAAGATTGACTAGTATCCTCTAGGTTCTTTGTTGCATCATTTGTCAGCATGGTGACAGTTGTGATCAGCTCTTTTGTAGAATTCTTCTCTTCTTCTATCTTTATAGCAAAGTGGGTAGTTTTTGCTTTTAAACTGCTAGGCAATTCTTGTATTTAATCTTCTTTTGCTCCCTATATTCCCACCTCCATATAGTTGATCCAATAAGGCTTCTTCTAGGTTGATTACACTTTTATCGAGGTTGCTAGAATTGAACTTTCATGTAAAATATGTGCCAGGTGGCAAAAATATCAGGGCTGGCTGTCTTTCATAGCTGCCAGTGGAAGAGATTGAGAAGAGCAGTGGGCAGTTTTGGGAGTATATGTAATGACCATTTTGGATGCTGTGGAACCTTTTAAGTTTACTGAGGATGAGTGGAAGGAAAATTGTTCAAAAGATAAGTGTCTTTGCAAGGTCAAGAAGTACCTTATAGCTGGCTGGCCTAGTGACAGAACTATGAGCTCTGAATTGCAGTCTTTTGCACAGGTTGCTGCTGAGTTATCGTTAGTTTAGAACATAGTTCTGAGACAGGATGTTTTTGTTCCACCTGTTGAATTGGATTCAAATATTATTTGTATTGCACATAAAGGACATTCGAGCATTACAGAAACTGCCAGGAAGATTAAACAACACTACTGGTAGCCTTGTATTGATAATTAGTTTAAAAACCATAGTTAGTGTGCCTTTGTATAGACCTTCCTCTAATGGACTTGTGGAGAGAGCCAATTGTATGCTCAAAGAAGGTGTGCCAACAGCTGTTGTAAGCAAGTTAAATATGGCAGATTACGCACAACAGAAAGTGTGGAGCTACAGTATCTCCCCTCACTGTACTACAAGAGTTGCTCCTTGTGTTCTTTTTGAGAGGCAAGAGGCCTCTTTCTAGTCTTAATCGAGGGTAGCTGAATAGAAAAGTTGGCAATTCTAGCGGTAACCTGGATTTGGAAAGGGCTTGTGAACAGAGGAGAAACAAACAGTGTGCTGCTAAGAGACACGCTAACAAAGTTTAGTATGCAAACAAACTGAATGTTGTGCCAGGAAACTGGATTTTGATAAAAAAAACATGAAAGTGATGAAAGGGGAGTCTAAATTATCCAAGCCCACTAGAGTTGAAAGGTGACTACGTGCAGTGCTTCTTGAAAACAAAGGGTGGTGGAATTAGAATGTACTTGTGAAACTTAGCAATGAGCAAGCTGAAATCATCAAAAAGAATCTTGATGGACAGAATGGGGGAGAGGAAGATGTGTGTAAAAGAGATTGGTTCCATCTGGATGTTTTAACTGATGGTACTCGTGAGGTACAACCTGAGAGGAATGATGCAGAAGTAAGTGGTATGGGTGAACCTATAATTGTGATGTGGTAGTTGTGGGGACATGTCTAGGAGTGTTAGTGGAAACACATCTAGGAGTGGTAGAATTAGAGCATCTCATGTCAGGTTCAGAGATTATATTAGTTTTTAATGTTATTGGGTTTTATTTTGTATTTTATTTTGTTTTATTTATTGTGTAAGTGTAGATGGTGTTATGTGGGTATTGTAATTTGTATATCTTATGTTATGTAGTTCTATATTGCTGTATTACTGTATTATGTGGAATCTACATATGTTATAACTAAGTGGGTTCCTTGATGGAATAAATGCCTGCAATTTGATGCTTCTGGAGTTTTCCATTCTTTACTTGACTGCATTCTGTAACACTGTCTCATCCACCTCTCAAAGTATGTGTCAGGGGCCAACATGTCTGCACTTTCTGATGTGATTTTTTTGTCTCTCCTGCAGAAAGCGTCATCATAACAAAACCCTCCACCTCATTTGTGGAAGTCACATTGAAGGCCATTGAGGTCCACGTGCTGATACAAATTCAACCCATCTTTCAGGTCTTTATCACTGTGCCCTCATCTTTTAAGGGAAGAACCACTGGTAAGTGAATTTGCCCTTATGTACATGACCTAAGGAAACACGGGCAATAAAGGATCAAAATCAGTAAATCTGTTCAATGAAGTGTACAGAAAGGGGAAGGTAGAAAATTGTGTTATTTATATGCTTGAGGACAAATAATGCAGCACATCATGCACACATAGGCTTTGTTACAAAATGAATCTATTTGTTTTAGAAATTACAGCTATTCCTTTAGGAAGAAACCCATGAAAAAGATACTAATGAAAATTTAATTCACAAAATTTTAATATAAAGACTTGTATGAAATTTGAGAAGTAACCTTTTGGTAAGAACAAGAGTTTGTGCACTCAGTAAAACAAAAGGCTACAACAAGTTATGACTGTCTTTTTATTCTGCACATCACAGCTAGATTTCACATCTGTATGCTGGATGCCAGTGTTGTATTATTATAGTCTATGTGTTTACACATAAGCATGTGCACGTCATGAAAAATAATATTCTACATTACATATCGGATAAAGTATCCCCCGCCGATTATTATAAGGATATTGCAAATCACTGAGCAGTTCTGTGACTGTCTAGAGAAATGAGGCCAAGTTGTTCTATAAAGTCATGGACCTGTTAGGTGACTTTCAATATACTTTTAACATACTGCAGAGGATATTTGAGTCCTTAGAGCACATGGCCACATCACATCACTTAAAAAAAAAAACACAAGTCCTTGGTGTCTTGCTCTTTCATACAAAAGAGATAGCAGGATTTCAGACACTAAGGACAAAAGCTGAATCTTTAGTACAAAGTTGACCATTTAAAAAAGCAGTTAGTATTGTGTTGCAAAAATATATTGCAATTATATATTACTATCAGTTTAATATGTCAGATAAAGAAAATGTGGTAGGCCAGAATGTTTACAAACATGCAGATACATTTTATCTGTCCTATGGTGTGCAGAAAATAAGCATGTTGCCATATTTCCTTTTTAGGTCTTGCCTAACAGCGAAAATGCGCTGTTTGCTGCAAGGGGTATAATTTACAATAAAGGGATTGGAGCCCACCCTTACTTACCATTGGTTTGCTCCATCTTCAGTCTTCAATGCAGCCTTTTGATTGGGCATAATAGGCCATTGCATCAGTTCCGTTCCTTCAGTGAAGCATGGACAAAGTACAAATTAATTAAACCTAAATAGTGGCTGCTAGTAGTGCAAACTTAACACAAAGGTATTGGAGTGCTTAACATGAGCTCCTTTGTGTTTTTTCTTGCTAAGAGAACACAGAAGGTTTTCAGAATGTATAAGCATTGAAAGTTCTGAGAAGGTGAGTGTGGGAAAACGCTATCCAGCAGTTATAGTCATTACTATAAAATATTCCCTTGTACCTGTTGTGGCTAATCTTTTCAGTGGCAATGAGCAGGAGACCATTTTTGACAACCGACCAGAGAGCTGTTCAGCTCGGAGTCTCACAGTTTGCTGTGCTTTTGTGGGACAAACTTGATGGGAAGGCTTCCTTAGCAGTAACACTGGAGGATCATGTGCCAGGCTATTGTAGTGGTCAGACTGCGGCAGTTCATGTTCCAAAGACTTCACAGGCAGCTTGTGATCGTTTTGGATTATGCCCCTGCCTGCATGTGCCTCCCTCTCCCGGTGTGTCCTCGTACGCAGGTTTATGCGCCTGTGACCCCATGCGACCCTCATGTCGCATATTACATCAGTTGCCATGGCATGCGTCTGGGATTTTAGCATGAGGTGTTGCCTGGCAACCCACAAATATTGTAACAAGTGAACCCAGATCATGGTGAATTGCACACCACTATTTAATTGGCAGCTGATCTGTGATGCTCTTAGTAACTGCGTGTTGCATTGCACTTTTTATTGTAAATTTTGCGAGTCAGCGATCTCCAGCAAATCAGTGATTTGCACACCTGGGAGTTTGTTACTTTTTTGACATATTACAAATCCTCAACCAATGGATCAGTGATTCGCACACCAATGTAAAATACCTACCATTTATGGGATCCCCAGCATAGCGGGCAGCGGATTGGTGATTTGCACATCTTGGCATTTATTACTACACTGTATTCATTCTAAACTTTAACCAGCGGATCAGTGATTCACACACCAATGTAATATACCTCATAATTTTGGGGGAGATTATATACCAGTATTTTCTCGCTTACATGTTATCTCAATACATATGAAGTCACTTATGGTGATTCACTCACCCTCAAGTGCATTTATTTTGTCTCTTTCTAGTCTCTTGTAAGTTTAAAACATAGGGATACTGGGATACTTATCATTTTTAGTATTATCTTCCTATAGTTTAGAAAAAACATGCAGCAAAACACTGTTCCTTCCCTTGGTTTGCTTGCAACACCAGGAGTTCCCCAGATGAATGGGAGCAATTTAAAGAAATTTTCAAGGCCTATTTGGAGGCCTTTAAAGGATACATTTTCACTTAAAAACTGAAGTATGCAGTATTTAAAAAATATTCTTTGGGCTCCAAAGGCAGAAAAGTATTGAAACCTTTGCCCAGCATTAGTGTGAGGGGCGAGGGAGATGTTTTAGATTAATATGTTGCTGCCATTAAAACATGGGTTGCTCGTTTTAAGAAAAAGAAAAAATATTATGGAAAGACATACATTTTATGCTAGGCAACAGTTAACACATTAAGCAATATAGTTTTATGTAGGAGCGTTAAGAGTTTTAGTTGCTACTTGTAATTTTGGGGTGTTTGAGGAAGAAATGATAATGGATCAAGATGTGGAAAAAAACAGCAACAAAAAAGAGAACGTATTAACTACTGACAACTTGACCCTTGATAAAGCTGTAGAAATTTGTAGTAGCATGGAACGTACCACTGCTTATATGGAACAAATGTCATTGGGTCTCATGTGCATGCTCTTCAAGGAAAATAATCTTTGAAATATAAAGAAAAGAAAATGGAGGCAAGATAAAAGTAACATAATGTTATAGATGGGGTAGTAGAAATTGCATAGGTATTTCAGTGTCTTGCCCAGCTATTGACAAGAAATGTGCCAAATGTAAGAAAAAAAGGGCATTTTGCAAAAGTATGCAAATCGACTAGCATAAGTAACGACAAAGGTGTCTCTAGACAGATAAATGTTATGGAAAATGTAAGCACTAAAGACAATAGTTCATAATCTGATGAAGATAATGTAGTGTGTTACATACAATCAGCTGAGGAAGAAAATAATCAAAATCAAAAAGTAATGCAAGTAGCGTTACAAGAAGTGAAAAGACCATTTTGCTCTGTGAATGTAGCAAATGTCCTAGTCAACATGATGGCTGATTCTGGTTCATTTTTCACTCTTATTGGAATAAAAGAATGGGCAAGTATTAAGGACATCTATTGTGTGACTTGTAACTGGAATTGTTGGAAATCAAAGACTGGGTAAGTAATGAGTGGCCCAAGAATAAGTCTATAATGCATGTGGATGCTTGTAAGCACATTTTTTCAGAATTAAATCTGGGGAATGGATTAATACTGAGGAAAGAGATACTTTATTTGTAGCTAGTGGGGTGCGTTGAAAAGAACTTGATCTTGCTCATAAATGTCATGTGGGGATGAGAGCCATGAAGAGGAGGATCAGTGACAATTATTGGTGCCCTGGATTGGACAAGGAAGTGGAGCAATTTGTGAGAGGATGTATGGCACGTGCCAATAGTGACAAGTCTCAAATCACTGTACCCAGCCCTATAGAATCAGTTCCCATTCCGGAGAGAGCATGAGCAAAATTGGGGATTGACATAATTGAACTACTTAATTTGCTAAAGGAGAGCTGTAAGTATGTAATATAACTCATTGATTACTTTTCACGTTGGCCTAGGATAAAATGTGTGCGTTCACATGAGACTTCATTGGGTTTCTGCAGTTGGTGTTAATGAGAGAAGGTGCACCTGAGGAAATTGTAATTGACAATGAGGTTCAATTGACATCTGTGTTTGAGTTATTTTTCTCTCAGTTGCGAGTGAGGCACACTAAAACTTCTTTACATCATCATCTCAATAACGGCCTGTTGAGAGGTGTAACGGAGTCATTAAAAACAATATTCAACAATCTATTGCCAATGGGTTAGATTGGATGAAGAAAGTAAAAGAATTGTTGTGGGTGATTCACACTACTCCCAATGCTATCACAGCGGTGTCCCCTTTCACTATTCTCAAAGGGCGGGAATTAACTAGCCCATGGGTGGGTTGTACCATGAAGGAAAGGAACCTGAAGCTGTAAAGGTGAAATTCGACACATCACAAAAGAAGTATACTGAGGTTGAGAAACTGGAAAGGCTTCATACTTCATCCATTAAACTGGGGTATTGGGTCAAAGTTTGCCTTCCTGCTTTTGGAGTCAAGGGTCAATCCAGATTTTCCCAACCTAAGAAAATGGTGAAAGTCAAAGATCATGTGGTGATGTTAGAAGATAATAAATGGTGGAACAGTAATGTAGATAAACAGAATGGTGTTGGCCTTGGAGTCAATGATGTACATGTTGTGAGGCCATCACGTGTCAGGAAGTCTCCCAATAAGTTTAATGATCAAGTGGTATCTAAATATTAACTTTTGCAGTCATTTCAAAGTATAGGTTGTTTTATTAATAATTATCATGTTTTGTTGTGTTAATTTGTACGAGGGGAAAGATGTGTTGGTTTTTGCTGCTAAGAGAATGCGTAAGGTTCTCAGAATGTATATGCATGGAAAGGTTAAGAGAAGATGAGTTTGGGGGAATGTCGAAGGATGTGCCTGTGCTGGTCGGTCATTATCCTGCAGTTTTACTCATTCCAATAAAATATTCCTTCCTACCTGTGGCGGCTCATCTTTTCACTCCATTTACATTATATTAATGTTTTTTTATTTGATTCTTTTATTTTAGGCATGAAGACACATTAAACAATCTTACATTATTGTTTCTTTTTTTTTGCTTAAGCACGGGACGATTAAATGATTTGCTCAGAATCACACTGATACTGAGTGTTGAACCTAACTGCCCATCCAATTTTCCAGCATTTGATGCTTTAAACTGATTGATACACCCAGCCTTTACACTGTCATGGAATACATCACTGCTTCCCTCTGGTTATTCTCTACACTCCCAACTGACAAAAAAATAAGCACTGGCTACTTTACAGCACTTTTTAAATCATCCCTTGACCCATCCTCATCTGACCCCCATTACCAGCCCCACTTGATTACCAAAGCCAATTGTTCGCCCATATATGAGAACTACTGGCTTTGCCTATGCTTGTTACTGATGAGTGATCATTTTTTAAAACTGCAGCTGTAATAGTGCCTTGTGACCAGTCTTAAATGTTGGCTGGAGCCTCTGCAGCAGACACTGTAACATCACAGATTGATTATTAGATAAATAATACACTTGAGCAGCTACATCATTTCCTGATTACATTCAACTGGAGAGATTACAAATTGGCTACAATATGTGGGTTAAAGTGAACCCTGCCATACATTTTAAGCATATATCAAGTCACAGGAGTTCCATGACCCTACAGAGGGTTAAGGCCAAAGACTGAGTTATTTTATAGGATTATCAAACACTGAAAGAGAAAGCATGTTTGCAAACATTGCGAATACAAATACAATCTCTAGTGCAAAATTAAACACATCAAAAAAATGATCTCCTTTCTGCTTGTCACTGTACAGCTAAAAAACTGAGTAGAAGAAGGAAAGACGTGCTTCCTTTTTATCTATTCATATGTTGCTTTAAGTATGCTCCATGACCTGACCTGCCTTTCCTGTCTGCTGCCCTCTCTGGCAGCAGGCATTGTGATGTCAGAATTCAACAGTAATAAGTTATTCCATTTGAGCGGCTATGTATTTTCTTTATAATAGGTCACTGGGTGTATCCCAAGTGCCCTATTATAAAGAGGTTCGAGAGGAGCTTTTATACAGGATTGCAGAATCCTGTCTATTGTATGTCATTGAAAAAAGGGGTGGGAGGACCTAAAACAATGTGACATTTATTAGGTACAATCGTTGTTAAAATAGTTTGATACCCTTCACCAGAGCACATCATGGGTATCATATTGCAACTGGGCTGATAAACTTATAAAAGCATGCTCCCAACAAAATAAGCGTTTAGGAGTTGTAGAAACTGGTAACGTGTAGGGATTTCAACACACTATGAAAGATGTTTCAGAATATTTTACTGTGTTTCTGACTGAAACAGGTTGAAATCTTAACCTATTACTCACAGGAGAACTTTGATGATACTTCTTTATTGATAATAATCTAATTAGGTGATTTAGAGATATGTCAGTTCAATCTCTGTCTATCATTACATCCTATAATTGACTTTTGGTTTAATATTTGGTTTAATATTTAATATTTGAGAATCCAACTCACTGTTTGGGAGTGGAGATGTTTTAGATTTTCTAAAGTGTTGTTCTGCATTTTGAACATTGAGCAACATTTTAAAAGTTGAGTTTACTGTCACTGCAAATGCTGGAAGAGATTGTGACTACAATGCTCTAATGCTGTGCAGATGCAATGACAAAATGGATCCACAAACCTTTTATCTTTATAAATGCTCTGATTCATTGGGCCCACAATGCACTTCTGTCCACACAAATGCTGAAACAGGAGATGCTTGCACAGCATGGAACACAAAGAACTTCTGCCCTTGCATATGTAGAGATAGATTATTGCAACAATGCACTTCTGTCCCAGTTGATGGTGTGACAATCCACAATATAGTTTTGTTCCTGCAGATTCTGATTCCAATTGGACACAGTTTGAACTGGTGTCCCAACAGAAGGTGGAATATATAGTGCAGATAGCTGCACAATGTGACTAGTCTGAAATGGAGCTCCTGTGTTCCTGGAGCTGCTTTGGTTTATCGAGCCTGAAGGGACCCTGAGATGTTTGCTAAAGGGAGTGAATAGCACTGAGGATGGCTGCAAGATTAGAATTGAAGAATGCCATTTGGTGCACAGAAAATCAAACTTGGGCTACTTCCTCCAAACAGAATGGACACTATGATTTGCCAAATAAGGAGCATGCTTGGCCTTCCATATTTCCCTTTCCAAGAAGCCGGGCAGACCACTGGGAGCTGTTAGGGCATCCCAATCAAGATTTGGAAAATGTCTTCTGTGAGGTGAGTTCCTTTCTCAATCATACAAGAGAAAGCATTTAAAAATATATGTTGCATCATAATGCAACTCATTCCTTGATTTTTGGTTGTGCTTATCACCTACTTGTTATTACTTTCTCAGTAAATCTAGAAGGGCTCATGGCAGACCAACTTCATAACCGGTCCAAGACATCTGTTCCCGTAGGTTCTGGGCCAGATTGGACCTACAGTGCACTTCTATCCTCGCAGGTGCAGAAACAGCATTTGCTGAGACAAATCAGACCCACAATGCACTTCTGTCCCACACATGCGGTAACATTTTATGACACTTAGGAATAAAAAGTAAAATGACTGAGAGTGACAGGAAAAGGCAGAGAAAGTCATTGATACAGAGAAAGAATGTGAGTGGCAGATGAATATAGGGAGAAAGACAGGGAGAAAAAAAATGGAGAGAGCAAGACACAAAGAGAAAGACATGGTATCAATTCCAATTAATGGCCACAGGAACACAGGGGCTACTGGACTTCAGCCCTGGGGTCATTTGCTTCTGAATACACAAGATCCATCCTACCATGTCTCTCCAAAACTGGGCAAAGTACAACACTTTTAGCATTTAACTCCCTATGGTAGTGCACAGTCATAGGCTTCTCCCAGAGTATTGTAGAGATGCACAACCTCAGAGTTGAAGGACAACCCAGCAGCACATTAATGGACTGTCTAACCCTCTGCTTAACGTTGATAAAGAAAAGTACTTTAAAACACACAGAAAATGTTAAAGGTACAAATGCTTCACTGGTACTGGGCTAACTGTGCCTGGGCTCATGTGCCCCCTGCTACCTACCTCCTTAGAGTTCTTCCTGTGTAAGTTAGGTTGGTTACCTCCTTCATGGGTTCAAGTTCTTTCTGGGCAGGTATCAAAGCAGTGGTGCAGATTGTGCCTTTGAACTAGTTTCAGTGCTCAATTCAACCAGCATTTCGCAAATGTTCTTACTATTCACAGCAGAGTCACTCAGACCTTCTTGGACGGCTGGTGAGAACCCCTGCATGCATCTGGCTTGCTCCTTCTCGAGTAGGGGACACTCCAGCTCGAGGTTCCCCTGAATTGAGGCCATGACTTAAGCAGGCATTGCCTGGAGTATGTGCAGGCTCTTGTGTGGATGCCAACCTCCGGCTGATGATGAGCCCACTTCAGGGCTACAAGTAAGTAAGTAAGATCGGGATTTTAGAAGTGGGGGTTAGATGTTATAGTCCAACTCAGTAATTGTTCTAAGGCAGAACAAACCCAACATGGGCACAGTTCATTGATGCACCATCTCCCACCACATCTTGATCAACAGACTCCATCAAGTTGGAATCTAAGGAGATACCATTAAATGAATTGCCTCTTACGTCACTGGAAGAACCCTGAGAATCCATAGCCCGCCATTCTCCTCACAACCCGAGAAGATCATCTGCAGCATCCCACAAGGATTGTCACTCAGCCCCATCCTCTGCAACAAGTACATGACCCCTTTGGCCAACACCATCAGATCAAAGAGACTCAACATCATCTCCTATGCTGATGATACCCAGCTCATCCTCTTGCTGTCAGAAGACCCCTCCAACAACAGAGCCAACTTCCACAGATGTATGATGAATGTTGCCGACTGGATGAAGGACAACTGTCTCAAGCTCAACATGGACAGGACTGAAGTCCTCATCTGTGGGAACAATACCTCACCATGGATTGACACTCGGTGGCCTGCTGAACTCGGCCCTTCCCCTGACAGACTACGCCTGCATCCTCGGTAACATCTTGGACAGCAAGTTATCTATGCAGAAGCAGGTAAAGCAGTCGCAACTGCCTTCTTTAACACCTTACTCATGCTTCATGAGGTTGTCAGGTAGCTCACAATCAGCACCAGAAGGACTGTCACTCAAGCCTTCATCACCTGCAGGCTGAATTGCAGTAACACTCTTTACATAGGAATCTATGCATGCCTCCTGAAGAGACTACAGACATTACAAAACTCAGTGGAAGACTCATCCTTGACATTCAAAGACAGACTCACATCACCACCACATCGCAAAAAGATACACTGGCTGCCCATTCAAAAGAGATGCCAGTTCAAGATGCTGATCCATGCATACAAAGCCCTGCACAATGAACGACCAGCATACATCAACAAGCAAATTACCTTTCGCCAGCAAACTAGATTCCTATGAACAGCCTCCCTCTTCCTCCCAGACACCCCTAAACCTATTGATCCAACAATGGAGGACGCTCCTTCTCTCACCTGAGAGCAAAAAGCATGGAACAACCTTTCCCTGCAGCGCAGAAATGTTGCTTCTTTTTGGGAACTCAGTAAAGGACTCAAGAGATGGCTGTTCAAATGAACAGAGAACCCCCAACCCCTTGAGGCTCTCACTGGTGATTTGAGGTACTTTTTAATACTGATTGATTGATTGATTGATGCAGTGGAAAACTCCAATTGAGCACATTTTTCTGTTACTTCAGTATAATTTACTTGGAAACAGATCTTTATTGTACAGTTCACTAGGGCACACCTTGTTGAGTCAGTGCCACAGCCTGCATGGGCGCAGTTCCTTTACGCAGCACGACAGTCTGCTGAGGCACTTATTTTTTATGTGATACACAATGTGCTTGGTCACAATTCACTGATGCAGTGGCACAGTCCACTTGTTCTGGAGTTCCTAACTGTTAGTGCTGATCCAGAGACACTCAGCTCATTTTCATTTGAGGACACAAATTACTTTACTTAGACTTCCTGTTCAATCGAACCCTCACATCACCATGGTCAAGATGCTTTTGGCTGTCCCTAAACTGTCACATTTCTGGCAGTGTTAATAGGCTTCTTTCCATCTTTCAGCAGTCGGGGTGGCTTCAAGCATTGTGGTCCAGGGACAGCTTTTTCCTTCCTAGCAAGACTCCAGGTGACCTCACTCTTTTTCTCTCTCTCGGTCTCACTCTCTGTCTCATCACCATCTCTCTCTCTCTTGCTCTCACCCTTTCTCTCTCTCTCACTCTCTCACTTTCTCTCTTTCTCTCTCTTTCTTCCTCCTCTGGGAAGCTGGCTATCTGGCTGGCATCAGCTCTGGTTGCACAGGAAGAGCTACAGAGTAACTTTGATAGATTGATAGCAGACAACGGACGTTTATTCTCTATCTGTGCTTTCAGAATCCATTTGGGGTGTTTCAAGTCTTTTCTCCAGGCACTTCTCCAGACACATCCTGTTTGTGTAGTGATGCACCTCACAGCAGGGTAGTCTCCACCCTGGAGTACTCAAAACAGCAATACAAACAGTTTTGAACTTTCTGCACCTGGCACACTGAACAGTGATCTGAAAAGAGACAAAATGCTGCTCTCATGTAAAGGACGCTTCTCACTCTAAACAACAGACACTGCACATCCTCAGAGCAAAAGTATCTAATCAGATTGCCAAACTAGTCCTTTCTCCTCTTTCATCAATTCAGTTCCTATGTCTCCTCTCTCTATCTTCAAGAATTTCAGCAATGCACTTCCACTGTCTGAGAAAATGACCTCACTTGCAGAGGAACAGTCCAGGGACAACCACAATTGACCCCACAGGACTGCAATACTCTGGTTCATCTTACACACGATGCATGTACCACACTTGGGATGTGAACTGATCTGGGTTGGAGAAGAACAAGAAAACTTTACACAAGTTTTCCAGTATGCTTCCTCTCCAGCGACACACATATAAAACTCTGGTCAAAACTACAGATTCACAAAACACATTACGCCACACAGGTAAACCCCATGATGGGAATGGTGTCCACTGTCAACCAAATGGAAGCACGCTTAATGTGCTCCTCTAAGTCGAAGAACAGGTCTAAATCCTCACTCATATCAAGGGACAGGCCCAGGTCTTCCTACACAAACTGGACTAGTATGAGACTGGAGTCAAAATAAAAAAAATCAGTTTACCAGATACTTACAGTTGGGCGCTCAAGGCAGGGAACATGGCTTTGCACAATGCAGGGGACATTCCTGTCTCAAAATAGTTAGAGAGAATGAAAGACATAGTGAGACAGAGAGAGAGAAACAGTGAGAGTGAGACAGCAAGAAAAGAGAAACATAAAGAAAAACAGCAAGACACAAAAAAGGCAGGGAGAACCAGAGAAAGTTACAGACAGAGAATGAGACAAAGAGAAATATGGAGGAAGAAAAACAGAGAAGGAAAGGCGAGGCAACAACAGAGAGAGATGCAATACTTTGGGAGAACATGCAGTAGCGGAGCAGGGCAGTAGAGCACATACCTGTTTCCTGGGCGGAGCGGCGATGCCTGAAAGTGAAGGCATTTTTTCTCCCATTTGCGGGCTGCCGGTGTGTGCAGGGAGAACACAGGAAATTGCTCCAGTGGCGTGGGCGGCAGCTGGAGTGGTGCATTGGAGCCGCGCAGCCCTGGAGCTATGATGAACACACCAAGGGGCAGCACGTATTCTCCTTTGGGGAAACAGGGGCAGCGGCAGCACAAGCAAGTCTGCCGGCATGGCTGGAAAGACACCCAGGGAGGAGGTGAGTAAGGCTGAGGAGGTGGCCGGTAAAACAACGGTAAGACATAGCGGAGGGGATTGTGGCTTACCCACCCCAGGACTCTGGAAGGAGGCGGTCTTGGGTGAGAGGAGCCCAGCAGGAGGCAGAAAGGGAGCTCTGAATCAGGAAAGGCAGGAAAAGCTAATGGTGAGCTTGTATGTAGCAACAGGAACAATGTCAAGAAGAAAAGTGTAATAAATAAACATAAAGTCAAAAGTAAAGTTAAACCTCCCTTGAGGTCTTATTTTAAGGTTAGACCATAGATTACAGTGCTCACGTCTGGCCAGGCAAAGACTATTCATTAAAAACAGGTAATGGAGGTCCCTAGTCCACAAAAGGGTGGTCAGAATAATGGCAACACCGTAGTAGTAGAGAGTGGTGTATTTCTGCCTCCTCAGGTTAATGGGCGTACTGAGGATTTGCATATAAGAATTGGGGACACCCCTCTCTTGCAGAGGAATAGCGAGGAGTTTGTTCCCGTGCAAGCTGTTGACTCGCAGTTTTAATTCCCTCAGGTTCAGACTATATCGGGGTCCAAAACTTCTATCAGCCCTAGCTCCATTTAAGGCTCCTCAGTCGAGACTATGATTCTCGCCATTTCGGAAGATATAAAAAAAGGCTTTGCAATTTCCGAGACAAACCAGGGAGAGATAACGGAGGTCTGTGAGTTATTAGAGAGGAAGCTTGACCTTCTGACGGCGAGAACTCAAGCTTTGGAAGACTGTGGGAGCAATGAAAGAAGAATTGAGATTACATAAGGAAGAGACTCAGGCATTGAAAGGGAGGGAGCAGGAGCTACAAAACAGATTAGAACAGTTGGAAAATAGCTCACGAAGAAATAACCAGAGATTGTTGAAGGTACCGGAAGGAGTGGAAGGGGAGAATTTGAAGTCTTTTGTGGTTTCTCTTATCAAATATGCAGTTATGTTAGAGGAAAACAAAGAAGAGATTGAAAGGGATAATCAGAGGATCCATAGAGATCTCTTTAAGAGGAGGCCTAATAGTAGCAAACCCCAGAAAATCTTGATACATTTTCAAACCTATGAGCTGAAAGAGAAAATTCTGTGCAAAGCACTAGGATGTCACTTTTGATATCAGGTTGGACTTATCTAGGTCCACTATTGACAAGCAGTGGGAGCTGGGGTGACGTTTGGACAAATTCAAGAGCCTAGGGGCATCAGCACAGCTAAGGTTCCCTGCCTTTCTCTGAGTATGTATAACAATAAAATGTACAATATAAGGAATCACAACGGAGCAGAAGAGCTGATGGCAGTAATCAAGAGTGGGCTTGCCGAACACCAGTGAAGGGTTTTAATAGGGCGTGACTGATTACACCCAGGAACATAGGAGCGCTCTAAAAATTGGGCTAACACCGGTCCTTAAATTAGGGGGGGTTCTCCATGGGATGGGAGGAGAAGGAGGGTGCTGAGGGGTCACTGGGTGGGGAGCATATGGAGAAAATAGAAAAAAGCCTTGTTCACCTCGGTCAGTTTTCTAACCCGCCATAGTGATAGCTAGTAGTGGTAGCCGCCAGGGGCCCAGAGGTACTGTCTTCCAAATTCTTTCAAGGAATGTTAATGGTCTGAGAAGTATGGGGAGAAGAGATAGGGTACTACAATATTTAAGGGACTCACCAGCACAAATATTGATCCTGCAAGAGACTAAGGGGCATATGTACGAAAGATTTTTCCCATAGACACAGAATGGGTAAAATCCTTTGGTACATCTGGCCCTAATTTAGCAAGAAATGAGTGTGTAAAGTTATTTAAGACACAAAGGTGGGTCCAAACGTGTATCTGTACTGAACATATTTTATACACTAAAGGTGTGGCTATATTATTTAAACAGAAAGCCAACATAGTAGTCTTAGACACAAGATCAGCTTCAGCAGGACGTTGGGTTATAGTTAAAGTACAAGTTGGTGGTAAGGAAATTACATTGGTAGATTTTTATGGTCTGAATAATAACAACATAGAACCACTTAGACTGATGTTTTCACAGTTATCTGAGTTCTCTGATCCAATTATGATGGCGGGAGACTTTAATGTTGTTTTACATAACAAGCTAGATAGGTCACACAAATGTAAATCCTTAGGAACACCAAAGTCTCAGCAATATTTGAAGGGGATGATGAAGGAGTTTGGCATGTGTGATTTATGGCGACAGAGAGTTGGGAACAAAAAGGATTTCTTTTTTTTTAATAAAAAGTATAGGCACACCTCCCGCATAGACTACTTTTTGCTAGACAAGAGCCTGGGAGATCTTGTGGATAACTTAGTATATCTACTGGGTCATTTATCAGATCATGCAGCTGTTTTGTTAGAAATTACTTTCATTCAGGAGACAAGTAGTAAAAGATGGACATTAGATTGCTCATTACTAGTAGATGATGGGGTTGTATCTCAATTATGCAGGGAGACAGAGGACTTCTTTAAAGTTAATGTGGGGTCTGCCCGTTACCAGTAGTTTGGGATACCTTTAAAGCAGTCATAAGAGGGAGGATTATGATCATATCTAGCTATAAAAATAAGCAATTTGGGAACAAAGTAAGCTACTTAGAACAGGAAATGTCCAGGTATAAGCGCCGGTTGGTGGAGATAGGTGAAAATGAGGCCCTGAGGAATAACTTGGATAAATTGAAACAACAGTTGGAAGATGTGCAACAAGTTAGAACCACAAAAAGATGGGAAGAAAGTAAGTTGGCCCACTTTGAATATGGCGAAAATGCAGGGAAGTTGTAAGTTTGGAAGAGTACATCAAACCAAGTATGGAATTATATTAAAGAAATCGAAGTGGACCAGTCAGAAGAGAGAGTAATGAATAGCAAATCCATAAAGGTGTCCTTTCAAAAGATTTTTACTCAACTTTACACAGAAGAGTTAGAGGTGGGAGAGGAAAAGGTAGATGATTGGTTGGGGCCGGTCATACTCCCTAGTATCACACAGCGGGAGCAGGCACTCCTGAATAGACCTATTACTTCAGAAGAGATAAGAAGAGTTTTAAATGGGAGCGGGGGGGAGCTCCTGCTCCAGATGGTATTCCAGTGGAATTATATAATGTGTTGGGGAACTCAATTATTCCAGCCCTGGCAGAACTGTTTGGAAGGATTTTTGAAAGTGGAACCTATATACCAACTTCATGAAATGAGGCAATTATTACATTAATCTTAAAACCAGATAAGAATACGGCAAAATTTGCATCATATAGACCCATATTATTGTTGAATAGTGATTATAAACTATTTGCCAAAATGTTAGCGGATAGGTTAATCAGGGTAGTGAATAACCTGATCAGAAAGGTTTTTCTAGAGGAAGATTCTTGCACAAATTTACTTTTAATCTGATTGGGGCAATAGATTTAGCTACTTCCTTTGAAACCCCTTTGGTGATTCCTACCATATATGCAATGAAAGCTTTCTATCGGGTCAGTTGGAACTATTTGAAATCAATCCTGAGACGTAATCTGGGAGATAACTTTTGCAGGGTCATTGTTCAGATTTATAAATCTCCCTCGGCTAGGGTACTAGTAAATGGAAATCTCACAGCATCCTTTTTGGTCACTAGAGGTACTAGGCAGGGCTGCCCCCTGTCTCCCATGTTGTTTAGTTTGTATATACAACCATTGGCCAAAAAAATCAGGTAGAATTAGATAATTTCTCCTTTTAGTTGCAAAAGCCTGGTGAAAAAGGTAGCTTTATACGTGGATGAACTTCTTGTATATACTGATGAGTTATCAACAGCTCTCCCTGCAGTATTAGACATAGCAGAGAAATGTGGCAGACTATCAGGATGCCGGGTGAATGCTGAAAAGACAGAAATAATGTCCTGGAACCTGAAGGAAAACTCGTCTCATGGAAAGAAAGAAGAGAGGTACTCAGGTATAATAGACATATGATATTGAGCATCTGCCAGAGAGTAATCAAAAAAAGCTGTTGGTGGAATGTAATGGGATAATGCAAAGATGGGCACACCTTCCCCTGACTATACTTGAAAGAGTCAACTTGGTTAAAATGGTAATCTTACCCATGTGGAATTTTTTGATTTTTACTATCCCTCTTACAATGCATTAAGGATACTTGGGTACAATTCAGCAGGCCATAAATGCCTTCATATGGAGGTCGAAGGGCCCAAGGATATCCTGGAAAAAGTAGCGCAGAAGGAGGGAGAAGGGAGGTTTGGCTTTGCAGGATCTAAGTTACTACACTTGGGCATTTCAACTTAAAAATTCAAGGATGTTATTCGCATATCCATACTCCACAGTGATCGGTGTAATGTATAAGGCCATGGTTATGACTGTTAGAGGGGCATCAAAACACTTTTTACACAAATTTGGAGACCCCAAGTTTTTCAAAAAGGTCAAATTGAAGACATTGCAAGATCTCGCAAGTGTTGGTACCCGTTAAGGCTAGCAGCGATAGCAAACTACTACAGTTGAAATACTCCCATCTGGGAATCCCCGGGAACACCAGAATGTTTGAAAGATGTTCTTGTCCTGCCAATTAAAAAGGCAGGAATAGGAGTGTGGGGGGACCTTTTCTGTGAAGGAATCTTGCTGTCATGGGAGGAGCTAATGGAGTAAACAGGGGGATCCTTGTCCAGGCTGAACCTTTTGCAGATAAAAGAATGGTCACAGGGGGTAAAGGGGTGTCTGGGTTCAGTAAACATTTTAGAAGCTAGCCTTCCTGTGCTTTCCTCTGTTCCAAAAAAGATTGCGGTGTGGTATTGGGAAATCATGGAAGGATTAGATGGAGACTTTAATCTGCCTACAGACCTTAGGGGGGACCTTATATCAAGGGAGATGGTGCATAGATAGCGGAACATATCTTTGTCAACTTTGTTTGAAGTAGTAAAAGCTGCTTCACTAAGGAGAAAACAACTCTTCTCTATACATGGAGCTTATATTTTGCCTGATGAGCTTTCCAAAATAAAAAGGAGAGGTAGTGAAATGCTAAAGGGCAACAGATGTTCATATATTTTTGGAGTGTCCGGGCATCTATTTATTTTGGAAGGAAGTATGTAGCACTATTTTTGATATGCTATGGTGGGAAATTACAGTATCCCTCCCCTTGATAATATTTGGGCAGTCACATGAATTGGAACTGTGGGGCAGAAAAGGAAGTGGAGGTAGGAGAAATTTCTTGTTTTATGCTATCCTAGTGGCTAAAAGAGAAGTTTGCAGAAGATGGATGTCCGGGTTCCCCCAAACATATACGGATTGGCTTAACGCTCTTTTTCATACCTCAAAAATAGATTTGGAAGCAGGAGGCTTTAGGAAGAAAAAAAGAGAATCTTTGGGCTCCTCTGGCAGAATGGAGCGGTAATTAAAGAGGCAAATTTAGATCTGGTTTGGAAGTAGGTGTCCTATGGTAAAACCTAGGTGTAAGGAAGCCCAGATGTCCAATGATTATACACCTTTCTCCAGTGGTTTTTCCTCCATGGGGAAGGTCATATGAGAGCTAAAAGGAGCCCCCTGGCATGGGCCATCTCTGTTCCTTGAGAGGGTGCAACAGTTTACCCAGGGCATTGGGGTTCCAGGAGATCCTTATGGACTGCAGCATTTCTTTTGCCACCCATAAGGAGCTCAGACAAACCCTTCCACAGGCCAGCCATTGCAGCCTGCGTGAAATAGTGCACACATTATTTCACAGCCATTTTCACTGCAATTAAGTAACTTATAAGTCACCTATATGTCTAACCTTCATTTACTAAAGGTTAGGTGCAAAGTTACTAAGTGTGAGGGTACCCTTGCACTAGCAAAGGTGCCCCAACATAGTTCAGGGCCAATTCCCGGAACTTTGTGAGGGCGGGGACGCCATTACATGCGTCCACTACGTGTAGGTCAATACCTATGTGTGCTTCACAATGGTAACTCCGAATATGGCCATGTAAGGTGTCTAAGATCATGGAATTGCCCCCCCATTCCAAATCTGGTATTGGGGAGCCAATTCCATGCATCCTAGGTGCTCCACCATGGACCCCCAGTACTGCCAAACCAGCTCTCTGAGGCTTGCACTGCAGCTACAGCTGCTGCCGCCTCACAGACAGGGTTCTGCCCTCCTGGAGTCTGAGCAGCTCAGCCCCAGGAAGGCAGAACAAAGCATTTCCTTTGGGAGCAGGGTGTTACAACCTCTTCCTTTGGAAATAGGTGTTACAGGCTGGGGTGGGTTAGTCTCCCCAGCCTCTAGAAATGCGTTGAAGGGCACAGATGGTGCCTTCCTTGCATAAGCCAGTCTATACTGGTTCAGGGACCCCCAGTACAACTGGACAAAGGAAAGAGGAGTGACCACTCCCCTGTCCGTCACCACCCCAGGGGTGGTGCCCAGAGCTCCTCCAGTGTGGCCCAGACTTCAGCCATCTTGTTTTCCAAGGTGTGGGGACACTCTGTAGGCCTCTCAGTGGCCTGTGCCAGCAGGTGACATGAGAGACCCCTCCTGATAGGTCCATAACTGATAAGGTAGCCAGTCCCCCTCTCAGGCCTACTTAGGGTCTCTCCTGTGGGTTTCTATTCTGATTCCAGCAGGAATCCTCTGCAACTACTACTTCATCCTCTGATCTCGGATCAACCGCAGACTGCTCCAGGAACTGCTGTAACAGCAACAAAGTATTGAGAAGGGCTACGTTTCCTCTGCAACTTCAGCTCCAGCCAGCAACTGCAACAGTTCCACAGTGTGCATGCTCTGAGGACTCCCTGTCTTCATCCTGCACCAGAAGGACCGAAGAAATCTCCTGTGAAGAGATGGAGTCACTTCCCTGCTCATGCAGGCACCTTCTAAATCGAAGACCGGTTCTCTTGGACTCCTTTCCTGGCGACGAGCGTGCTCCTTGGAACACAGGTGTTGGAACCCTTCGACACAGACTGTCCTGAGGTCCTGCTGTCCCAATTTGAAGGAGGTAAGACCTTGCCTAGCCCGAGAACAATAGTACCCCTGTTCACCATGTCTTCTTTACCTCCTGAGGCCTCTGTGCACTATTTGCAAAATTCCTTTGGGCACAGCCTGGCCCAGGTCCCCAGCACTCTATCCTGCGATGCTCAATTCATTGAGCTGTTCTCTGCTGGCATAGGAACTTCCTTTGTAGTGCTGCACCAACTGCAATTTGCACCTCCTTTGTCCCTATGTCCTGGGACTCCCGTGGGTGCTGTCTGGTGCCCTGAGGGCTCTCTAAAGCGCTGAGAGCCCTCTCTTTCTCCTCATACTGAGCTGAGGCTCTCAGATCCCTCCTGGGGCCAGATAGCACCATTTTGACGCAAAACTTGACTTTGCCGGAACCAAGGCTTGTTGGAGAAATCCAGTGCCAAAACTTGCCTGCATCCAACTTCCCTTTGTGGGACATCCAGTGCATCATGCAGGAACCCGCTGACATCTTCCTTGGGTGCATTTCTACAGTCATCGTCCAAAAGGGGATTCTTCTTTTGCAACCTCTTCTGGGTTGGCAGGGGCTCATGTCCTTCCTGGAACTTCTTCTGACTTCTGGACTTAGTCTCCTTCCTTTGCAGGTCTTCAAGTCCAGGAATCCACCATTTGTTGTTTGCAGTCTTGCTTGGTTCTTGCAATAACTCTAATCACGACTTGAGGTGTGTCCTAAGGAAACTTGCAGCACTTTACTTCTACTTTTTCTGGGATCTGGGGTGGGGTAATTTACTTACCTTTACTGTATTCTTAATCTCCCAGCGATTCTCTACAAACTACACTTGTTTAGGGGGGAATTTGTGGTTTGCATTCCACTTTCTTAGTATATAGTTTGTGTTGCCCCTAGATCTATTTTCTCCCATTGCATTCTATAGCATTTCCTATCGTTTGCACTATCCTATGTCTAATTACTTGCCTTATTTTGGTGTCTAGTGTATATATTGTGTATACATCTTACCTCCAGAAGGAGTATTGCCTCTAAGATATTTTTGGTATTGTGTCACCCAAATAAACTACTTGTATTTTTGGTAACACAAGAAAAGCTTGCTCCAATACTTAGAGATATACATAGTATATGCCTAGAAGTAATTTCTAACTTTCTAAAAAGTTCTTTTAACTTAGCAAATGTTTTACAAAGTTTTTTAAAGTGTTCTTCTTGTCTCTAAAAAGTTAGCTCTTAGTCTACTAACTTTTTACTCACTTTCCTAAATGTTTTCTTTTTCAATATGTCTTCTGTAGAAGCTACCCCTAGAGTTCTGAAAACAACCTATGGGAATCTTAACTTTAAAAGTTTGAGGCGTCTCTGTATTGAAAGAAGTTTAGGGATTGGGAAGAACCCCAATAAGGAGTTCCTCTTAAATCTTCTCCTAAAAGATGACCAGGGACTAAGCACTGGTCAAGATCAGACAGAGGGGGGAGTAGAGGAAGATTCCAACTAGGCAGGCTCAGAGAAGCACACTGATAATCCTGGGGAGGGTCCTTCCACTGATGTGTCTGTTAATAGGCCCCTTAGTATAACTGGGAATGGGAAGGGTTCACACACTAGTAGAGCTCCCTTCACACATAGAGGCCAGGTCACTAGGGTGGCTCAAGTTAGGAACAAATTAGCCTCTGCAAATTCCAATGTTACATCTGTCTCAGAAGTATCCCGCAATTCTAACCCTGAGGACCAATCCCTAAATAGGGAACTCAGAAAGCTGAGGTTAGAGGATGTTAGACTGAGGCTATAGCAGCAACAGTTGGCGTCAGACAGGGAATCCCTGGCTGTGGAAAAGGAAAGACAGGGTTTGGGGTTAGTTCCCCATGGTGGCAGCAGCAGTTTTATGAATTCTAATGTTAGGGAACCCTCATATGATTCCAGAAATCTGCATACAGTTGCCCCTCCTTACAAGGATGGAGATGACATATACAGGTGATTTACTGCACATGAGCGGGCCTGTAAAGTTCAGAGGGTCCCTCAAGTTCAGTGGGCTGCTATCCTGTGGCTATCTTTCTCTGGCAAGGGGAGAGACAGACTCCTTATTGTCAGGAATGATGATGCAGATAACTACCACATTCTCAAAAGTGTACTCTTAGATGGTCTGGGCTTAACCACTTAACAGTACAGGATAAAATTCAGACAGACCAGAAAGGAGTCATCACAGGATTGACAGATTTTGTAGACTGTTCAGGGAAGGCCCTAGAAGGTTGGTTAAATGGTAGTAAGGTGACTGACTAGAAAGCCTATATAACTGAATTCTGAGAGAGCATACATTGAATAATTGTGTGTCTGATGTGTTGCATCACTACCTTGTGGACTCAGATCTGACCTCTCCCCAAGAATTGGGAAAGAAGGCAGACAAATGGGTCATAACAAGGGTGAACAGAAAAGTTCATACAGGGGTGACAAAGACAGCAAGAAGGAGGATGGTAAATCTCATGACAAGGGTGGGGACAAAGATAAAAAATCTTCTGAGTCTTCATCAGGTCCACACAAATCCTCTGGGGGTGGTGTGCACAAATCCTCTTCTCACAATAACAAAAAGTCATGCTGTTATCTCTGTAAAACCAAAGGTCATTGGGCAACTGATCTCCATTGTCCAAAAAGAAACACACAACCTCCCACCACCACACCCCCTACTGCTTCCACTCGTGCCCCTAGTAATAGCAGTACTGATAGGAAGAACACTACTAATAGCCAGTCAATGGGTGTAGATGGGCTCACCATTGGTAATGTAGTGGGGGTTGGTCTAGTTAGGGAGATCACGGAGGCTGTTTTAGTCTCTGATGGTTGCATTGACCTTGCCACCTTAGTTGCTTGTTTTCTTAATGTGGATAAGTAGAAGCAACTTCCCCTGATAAATGGTGTTCAGGTTGAGGCCTACAGGGACACAGGTCACTATGGTAATGGAGAAACTTGTTGCCCCTGAGCAGCACCTACATGGTCATCAGTACCAAGTGACAGACGCCCATAGCAACACTGTTAGCCACCCCTTGGCTGTTGTGAATCTCAACTGGGGGGGTTACTGGTCCAAAGAAAGTTGTGGTAGCCACTGACTTACCTGTAGAATGTATGCTAGGCAATGATTTAGAGACTTCAGCTTGGGCTGAGGTGGAGTTGGAGGCTCATGCAGCAATGCTGGGCATTCCTGGGCATATCTTTGCTCTTAGTAGGGCTCAGGCCAAGAAGCAAAGAGGACAGGGAAACATGGATCCTGGAACAATGGATCAAGAGCTCCCAAAAACTAGGGGTAGGAAGGGCAAACCCTTGTCCACTATCCCTCCCTCTCCAGATGATTCCCCTTTCGAGGAAGAGGAATCATCTCCCTGTGCACAACCTACACCAGAGGAGCTGGAAGCTGATACAGCTGAGATTTTGGGTGCAGGGGGTCCTTCGAGGGAGGAACTGAGTGTGTCACAACAGACCTGTCCCACACTAGAGCAAGCTGTCAAACAGCAGAATAATATGGTTTGTGTAGGAAGGTAGCCTCTTTCTAGCCTTGTTACCTCCACTTTTGACCTATTTGTGAGCAAATGTCAGGGTGTTTTTACTGTCTCACTGGGATTCTGCTAACCAGGACCCCAGTGCTCATAGTGGAAACCCTATTTGTCAGTGTGTTTTATATGTCTCACTGGGATCCTGCTAGCCAGGACCCCAGTGCTCATAGTTTGTGGCCTGAATATGTTCCCTGTGTGGTGCCTAACGGTGTCACTGAGGCTCTGCTAACCAGACCCTCGGTGCTTAGGCTCTCTCTGTCTTTAAAATTGTCACTGCAGGATAGTGCCCATTTTTACCAATTCTGATTGGCACACTGGAACACCCTTATAATTCCCTAGTATATGGTACCTAGGTACCCAGGGTATTGGGGTTCCAGGAGATCCCTATAGGATGCAGCATTTCTTTTGCCACCCATGGAGAGCTCAGACCATCCTTACACAGGACTGCCACTACAGCCTGAGTGAAATACCATCCATGTTATTTCACAGCCAATTTACACTGCACTTAAGTAACTTATAAGTCACCTATATGTCTAACCCTCACCTAGAGAAGGTTAGGTGCAAAGTTACTAAGTGTGAGGGAACCCTAGCACTAGCCAAGGTGCCCCCACATAGTTCAGGGCAATTTCCCTGGACTTTGTGTGTGCAGGGACGCCATTACAAGCATGCACTACATATAGGTTAATACCTACATGTAGCTTCACAATGGTAACTCCGAATATGGCCATGTAACATGTCTAAGATCATGGAATTGTCCCCCAAGCAAAATCTGGTATTGGGTTGCCGATCCCCTGCATCCCCGGGGCTCCAGCATGGACCCCGGCTACTGCCAAACAGCTCTCTGGGGTTTTCACTGCAGTTACCGCTGCTACCAACCCACAGAGAGGCTTCTGCCCTCCTGTGGTCTAGGCAGCCCAGTCCCAGGAAGGCAGAGCAAAGAATTTCCTCTGAGAGAGGGTGTTACGCCCTCTCCCTTTGGAAATAGGTGTTAAGGGCTGGGGAGGAGTAGCCTCCCCTAGCCTCTGAAAATGCTTTGAAGGGCACAGAAGGTGCCCTCCTTGCATAGGCCAGTCTACACCGGTTCAGGGATCCCCCTGCCCCTGCTTTAGTGTGAAACTGGACAAAGGAAAGGGGAGTGACCACTCCCCTGTCCATCATCATCCTAGGGGTGGTGCCCAGAGCTCCTCCAGTGTGTCCCAGACTTCTGCTATCTTGAATGCAGAGGTGTGAGGGCCCAATGGAGGCCGCTGATTGGCCAGTGCCAACAGGTGACCTCAGAGACCCATCCTGATAGGTGCTTAACTGACTGGGTAGCCAATCCTCCTCTGTGGGCTATTTAGGGTCTCTCCTGTGGGCTTCTCTTCAAATAACGAATGCAAGAGCTCACCAGAGTTCCTCTGGATCTCCCTCTTTGACTTCTGCCAAGGATCGACCTCTGACTGCTCCAGGACGCCTGCAAAACTGCAACAAAGTAGCAAGAAGACTACCAGCGACATTGTAGTGCCTAATCCTGGTGGCTTTTTCAACTGTTTCCTGGTGGTGCATATTCTGGGGGCTGTCTGCCTTAACCCTGCACTGGAAGCCAAGAAGAAATCTCCCGTGGGTCGACGGAATCTTCCCCTGCTAACACAGGCACCAAATTTCTGCTTCACTGGCCCTCTGTGTCCCCTCTCATCATGACGAGCGTGGTCCCTGGAACCAGTAGTTGGATCCAAGTGCACCCGACAGTCCAGTGGTCCATCTGTCCAAATTTGGTGGAGGTAAGTCTTTGCCTCCCCACGCCAGACAGTAATCCTGTGTACTGCGTGAACTGCAGCTGCTAGGGCTTCTGTGCACTTTTGCAAGGAATCCTTCATGCACAGCACAGCCCATGTCCCCGCCACTCTGTCCTGCATTGCCCAACTCGCTGATTTGACCACCAGCTTCATGGGACCCTCCTTTGTAGTGCTGAGACAACCGCTGTGCTCAGTTTTCTTGATCAGTGTTCAAGTGCTTCTGCGGATGCTGCCTTTTTCTGCGTGGGCTCTCTGTGATGCTGAGCACCCTCTCTGTCTCCTCCTCCAAGGGGCGACCTCCTGGTCCTTCCTGGGCCCAGGCAGCACCCATTTTCTTCAACTGGGACCTTTGGAGCTAGCAAGGCTTGTTTGCGGTATTTCTGAGTGAAAACAACTCTGCGTCCTCCAGCATGCTGTGGGACATCTTCTGTGTAAAGGAGAAGTTCCTGGCACCTTCAGTTGTTGCAGAATCTTCAGCTTCTTCCACCCGGAGGCCACCATTTTGCACCTTCACCCGGGTTGGCTCCTGCCCCCTCCCGGACACTTTCGTGACTCTTGGACTTGGTCCTCTTCCTTTACAGATCCTCAGATCCAGGAATCCGTCTTCAGTGGTTTGCAGTCAGTTGTGGTCTTTGCAGAATTTCCTATCACGACTTTTGTGTGTTTCTGGGGAAGTAGGGTAACTTTACTCCTACTTTTCAGGGTGTTAGGGTGGGGTATCTTGGACACCCTTAGTGTTTTCTTACACTCCCAGCCACCCTATACACACTACACTAGGCATGGGTCCCTAAGTGGCTCACACTCTACTTTCTTAGAGTATGGTTTGTGTTGCCTCTAGGCCTATTTCATCCTATTGCATTCTACAGTGTTTGCACTACTTTTCTAACTGTTTACTTATCGGATTTTGGTTTGTGTGTATATTTTGTGTATTTTACTTACCTCCTAAGGGAGTATATCCTCTGAGATATTTTTGGCACATTGTCACTAAAATAAAGAACCTTTATTTTTAGTAACTCTGAGTATGTATTGTGATTCTTATGATATATTGCTATATGATATAAGTGGTATAGTAGGAGCTTTGCATGTCTCCTAGTTCAGCCTAAGCTGCTCTGCAATAGTTACCTCTATCAGCCTAAGCTGCTAGAACACTACTAATCTACTAATAAGGGATAACTGGACCTGGCAGACGGTGTAAGTACCATCAGGTACCCACTATAAGCCAGGCCAGCCTCCTACAGGATGTCAATGACAGCCACAGAATTTACTGGGAGAATAATCTCCTCTATACTGAAGCAAGGGACCCTAAACCTGGTGCCACCAGAAGACTGGTCTTCCCCTTCAGTACAGGAAATTCCTCCTAACTCTAGCTCATGACATTCCCTTGGCTGGGCATTTAGGCCAGAGTAAAACATGTTAAAGATGTGTTCCACATTTTCACTGGCCCCATATGTCAGAAGACACAAAGGAGTTTTGTTGCTCCTGTGTCACTTGCCAAGCCAGTGGCAAGACTGGTGGCACCCCAAAGGCCCACTTAATCCCACCAGCGGGTGGGGTGCTCTTTAAAAGGATAGGGGTTGACATTGTTGGCCCCCTTGACCCTCTAACAGCTTCTGGCAATAGATTCATCCTCGTGGTGGTAGACCATGCCACAAGGTATCCAGAAGCTATCCCCTTAAGGACCACTACAGCACCTGCAGTGGCAAAAGGCCTCCTGGGAATCTTTTCCAGGGTGGGTTTCCCTAAGGAAGTTGTTTTAGACAGAAGTAGTAACTTCATGTCTGCATACCTCAGGGCAATGTGGAAGGAGTGTGGTGTTACCTACAAGTTCACCACCCCTTATCATCCACAAACATATGGATTGTTTGAGAGGTTTAATAAACTCTCAAAGGCATGATCATGGGACTCTGAGAAACTCAGAAAGAGATTGGATGTCCTTTTGGCATGCCTCCTTTTCTCTTACCGGAAGGTACCCCAAAAAGGAATGGGATACAGCCCCTTTGAACTCCTATTTGGTCACCGTGTTAGAGGTCCCCTTGCTCTTGTTAAGGAGGGTTGAGAACAACCTTTAAAACCTCCAAAGCAAGACATTGTGGACTATGTACTTGGCCTAAGATCTAGAATAGCTGAGTACATGAAAAAGGCCACTAAAGCCAGCCAAGAGCTCCAAAAGAAATGGCATGACCAGAAGGCTTTCCTGACAGAGTACCACCCAGGACAGAAGGTGTGGGTATTAGAGCCTGTGGTCCCAAGAGCACTCCAGGACAAATGGAGTGGACCCCATCTCATTGTAGAAAAGAAAGGTGAGGTCACCTATCTGGTGGACCTGGGCACTGCCAGAATCCTCCTTAGAGTGCTTCATGTCAATCGCCTGAAACCTTACTATGACAGGGCTGACCTAACCCTGCTGATGGCCACAGATGAGGGCAGGAGGTAGAGAGTGACCCTCTCTCTGACCTCTTCTCCAACACTGAAGCTGATGGCTTAGTGGAAGGAATGGTTCTTGCAGACTGCCTCACTACTGAGCAGAGCGAGGACTGCACAAATCTCCTAGGACAGTTTTCTGACATCTTCTCTCTCATTCCTGGTACAACTACCTGGTGTGAACATACAATTGATACTGGAGACAGTTTACCTGTCAAGAGCAACATTTACAGGCAGTCTGACCATGGCAGAGATTGCATAAAAACTGAGGTCCAGAAAATGTTAGATCTAGGAGTTATTGAGGCTTCTTATAGCCCCTGGGCCAGCCCAGTGGTGCTTGTTCCCAAACCGCATAGCAAAAAAGGAAGGAGAGAACTGTGGTTTTGTGTGGACTATAGGGGTCTTAATACTGTAACCAAAACTGATGCTCACCCTTTACCCAGGGCATATGAGCTAATAGATACACTGGCACCTGCCAAGCATCTAAGCTCCTTTGATTTGACTGCAGGGTATGGTAGATCAAATTGTCAGAGGATGGTAAAGCAAAAACTGAATTTTCTACCATAGGGGGGCATTATCAATTCACTGTTATGCTGTTTGGTTTGAAAAATGCGCCTGTTACTTTTCAGATGCTGGTGAATACAGTCCCCCAAGGTTTGAAAGCTTTCAGTGCAGCATACTTAGATGATATTAGCTATACCAGGGATGACCACCTCGTCTACCCCTGGAAAGTGTTGGAGGCCCTGCAAAAGGCAAGCCTAACTATCAAGGCTTCAAAGTGCCAGATAGGGCAGGGGAAAATGGTTTATCTGGGCCACCTGGTAGGTAGGGAACGGATTGAACCACTACAGGGGAAGATTCAGGCCATTATGGACTCCCCCCCGCTACTACACAGACCCAGGTTAGAGCATTCATAAGTCTCATTGGGTTTTACAGGATGTTCATTAAGAACTATGGTTCCATTGTTGCCCCTCTTAATGACCTCACCAGTAAGAAAATGCATAAAAAGGTATTGTGGACAGCTAGCTGTCTTTTCAATGCCCCCCTCACCTAGAGTATCTTCCCTGAAGCTCTCAAGACAGATCAGATCCTCCTACTATTAATGAAACTCATCCTAAACCCTGATGCCCTTACTAACACCAGGTGCATCACTCATCTACCCTTCATCACAATATCATAGAAAAAACATTCTGTATACAATTTCAAGATTACATCAAAAGCAACTATCTACTGAACAGCTACCAATTCAGCTTCAAAGACAGCTACATTACAACTCATGGATGATGGCCTTCTGACCACAGATAAAGATGATCCCAGATGGCCGACCATCCCACCCTCATCCACATTCTGAAGTCTTGAATAGATTCACTGGAAGTATCCTTCACTGCTTCTCCTCCTACCAATCCAATCCACATATGTGCATTCATTTGTGCACCTCCATCTCCCAGAAGATCTCTAGCACCTGTGAAGTCCTGTAGTATTATGTATTGTACCTGCATTTCATCAATGCTGATGATTCACTACAAAAGTTCAACATTTCCTTTGTTCCAGGCATTCAGTACTTCACACACAGCTTTTACCTCATCCCAACCTGAATGTCTAGCTCCTACCTAATTACCAGTCCTTGTACCACCACTGTGCATGCTGACTCTGATAACCTTCTCAGCAGTCTTCTCAGGCTTCATAGCTAGGCAAAGCAGGTGGCTGCTCGTTTCTTGACTTGAATCTCCATTGTTAGATTTTTGTCAAGCCAGGCTCTTAACCTTTTGACCTCTATTTTAGGGGTGGGGTGAATGCCCCAAACTGTAGGCAGTTTATTTCCATCCCCCTAGTAGGCTTGCTTCTCACTATCATCATCTTTGTTTTTTCTCCAATAAGTTTGAGCCTGCTAGCTGCCATCCAGTCTACTATATGCTTGACAGAAATGTTAGGGAGAATGCAGATGCTTTCCGTTTGAAGGGACAAACTAATTATAATTTGCACGTCGTCTGTATAAGAGATTGAGGTGAAACCAGAAGACTTTCTGATCACTGTTAGTGGTGTAATGTACAAATTAAACAAAGTCTGGCTTAGAGAAGAGCCCAGCAGTACTCCACACTTAAGGGGCTAAATATTTGACTGCCCATCTTCTCCGCATACTTGAAAGTTTCAGTTATGGTGAAAAGAGGTCAACCATACAATGCTGTTCCCACAATGCCTCCTTCAGCAAGCCTTTTAATCAGTGTTGGTTGCGAGACTGTGTTGAAAACAGCACTTAGAACTAGTAGTGTATGGGATCCTATTTAGATTCATGGGGAATCAAGAGTTTGCTTAGCCTTCTGGCTTACAGGCCTATGCCCCCATCACCTAGTGACTTTTAACCTACTTAGCCTGCTCTGTTTTAGTATTTTTATTTAATTATTTCTTCCAAAATGTCTGCTGTGTTTATAGTTAGGAAGATGTTTTGATTTCACTTTATCAGTGCCACTTTGTGAAGGCATCACTATCAGCGTCAAAGACAAGTGAGATACGTAGGTATTCATATCATGTCTCTTTCCCACTTACGTGTGACAGGAGCATAATCTGCTTTTGGAGGGTATTGTTTATATAATTGCCACCTAAGCATGCCGTCTTATCTTTTGTTTGGGAACATACCTCTGTCAGAAGGTCCTACAATCACCACATAAATACATCTCACGCAGCCAAGGTTATCAGAGGGATTCCTGCCAGTCTTGCAGAGAGCAAGAGTCTAACTATGACAGTAGGATCAGGTCTATGGAGCCACCTTTATCCGAAATTACCCTCAGTTCCTCCTTAGCTGCTAAGAGGGCAGTTTTTGTACTATTCCCTGTTCTAAATCCTGTTTGGGAGGGGTGCAAGAAGAAAGGAAATAGACACCCTGAACTAGAAATCCTCCAGGGTAGGCACAGACAACCAAGATAATCAAAAATAGTCCCACACGGCCATATCTTAGCAAGCTCACAGTAATTGGCCCCCAAGCAGTGGGTTCAACAGCAAAATATGAGGCATGCCTTTTGCTATTTATGCTGAGCTGTTCTAGGCCCTAGCTAGCCCACCAGCAGACTCTAGTTTCTGAATAGAGATGAAAGAGATTAAAATACTAAACAATGGCACTAATCAGGTGGGTGCCATATACAATGCAGCTGCAGGTGAAGTGAGAGAGACTGTTACTACTGTCTACCCTTTATTGAAATACAGCATTCCGGCAACTACACATCAGAGCAGACATTGGCACTGCCACAGGTGCATACCTCTGGGGCAGGCTCTGCGGTATGGATAGTGCAAAGGACAGTGAATGCTGTGTGAGTCACAGAAGAATGCATTTGCATGCAGTTTTATCTGGTTGCCTATGTCTGTACCCCTACTAGCAATCAGAAAGTTAGAGTAAACACTTAGGCCTTGATTCTGAGTCAGGCAGAGCAACAGTACCACATGGAAATTTGCTCTGCAGGATTCAGAGTGGGAACATTTTTCTATACGCTTTTCCTGGAGTAAGAGAATCACAACCAATGTATTCTGTCAGTATGTCAGGCCACAAACATCTCATGAGGGTTTTTTGGTTTTGCTGTAAATAATTTTGATTTCTTGTAAGACATGTTTGGGCACCGTTACTGCGAAAACTGCTGAACGGAATTACAGAAAACATGGCAGGCATCTTGGTCCAGAAAACATGCTTTCTGTGAGTTGGTATAAATCCTTTTAGTAGTTTATGAGGAATGCAGGTTCAAAACTATTTGTCATCTGAAAGGTTTGGTTTCAGGGACTCTTGTGAGAGTCTCTTGACTGTCATTAAAAAGTAAAGGGTTCTGATGGCCTTTTGCCCTTAAATCAACTTGCTCTCAAGGGAGTAAGGCTAATGTTAGAGTGAGTGCTTTGATTGCCTGCCTGTAAAATAAGGAAAAATGTTGCAGGCAGACATTACAGGACTCAGGTGTTATTTGCCTCTCCTTAGTTTAATAATTAAAAAATGTAAGGTGTCAGGGTAGAAATACCCTGACCCTCTAGGCCTTGTGGGAGTCCCAGTGCACTACCCCCTGTGGTGATAATATATTTTTTCAAAAAGCCATGATTTTGCATGAAGTCTCGCATGACTCCCACTATTTAAAAAAAAAGGTCAAATGCCTGCCAGCATTTAAGATTTTAATAATCTGATCCCCTGGGGTGAGCCAAGGCCTGGGACCTTTCTTTAAAATATTTAGGGAGGAGTGTGTGAGCGTGAGTGGGCCCCCTCCCCTGAGCCAGATCTAGGCCTAGGCACTTCACCACCAAGTGTTTAATATACAGTAAAGGAGAGGGGGCATCTGCCCTCCTCCCTGAGACTCTATTGGGCCCCGGGCACCCCTTCTACTGTGGCCAAATTCTAGATAGAGGGGAAGGGGCATGTGGTCCCTAACCCTTTACAAGCATATGCTGGGCCCCAGCTACTCTATTCCCCAGGGCCAAGTATCTGCAAAATTGGACAAGGCCACACACCCCTCTCACCTTAGCTGGTATCTGCCCCATGGACCCCGACCCCTGAGGGATGATACTACACAGTGTCCCGGAAAGCCCACCATGGGGACACTGTAAGTTCTTCTGGGCAGGGAACTCCACTTTACTCCCACACAGCTAGAGCAGTAGCTAAAGGTAGAAAAAGGTTGTTCCCCCCCCCCAGGTAGAGGCAAAGGAAAAGTGTTGGCTCCTACCGGCAAGCAGTATGGTGCTGGCCGGTGAGCCGGCTGTGACCATGGGGGCCTCGATGATCACCCTGTGACCACAAACATAGTGTTGTGTGTGCCATCGGTGGGCACTAGGACACCCATCAGAGGCACCAGAGGATGAGGTCCCTGGGTCCATAAAGGCTTGGGAAGGAAGGCTGTGTCCCCTCCCCTTAGTTAACCCCCCCGGTATGGTGTAGACAGGACACTTAGGCCCGCATTACAACATTGGCGGTAACAGGCGACGGCCGCCAACATACCATCACCGTGGCTACCAGCCACCCACCCGCATTATGACCCTCAACGGTATTCCACCAGAAGGCTGGCGGAATACTCCGACGGTCATGGCAGCAGACATCGGTAAGTTGGCGCTGCTGTCAGCAGCAGCGCTACACCAGCAAAACACCGCCGACCATATCATGAGCAAAGATATGGCCTGGCAGTGTTTTGCTGGTGGACGCTGCTGCTGACAGCAGCGCAGCGTCCCGACTCCAGCCAGAGGACCCCCTGCAAGCAGGTAAGTCGGGTTCTCTGACAGGAGAGGGAGGTGGGGGGTATTGTGTGCATGTGTGGGAGTGTTGTGTGTGGGGGTGTCTGTTCATGACTGCTTACATGTGGGTGTGAGTCGCCTCGAATGAGTGCATGAATACCTGCATGTGAGTGTACATGTATGTTTTGTGTTGTGAATGCATGTGTGCAGCAAAGTATGTTGGTGTGTGTTGCGGTGTGTGGATATGTATGTGTGCATGCGTGGGTGGATGTGGGTATGCGTGTGTGTATGTGAGTATGTGTGTGCGCATGTGGGTGTGGAAATGTGCAGGGGGCAGGAGAGGGGGGTGGGGGAGGACTTTTGAGGGGGAGGTTGGTGGGGGAGACCCATATCAGTACCAGGAAAGGAATTCCTTGGCACTGATAGTGCCTACAGACATGGTTTTCCTGGCGGTACGCTTGCCACGAAAACCATGGCGGTAGGCAGGGTCATAATCCTGAGGGTGGGATTGTGACAGCTGCCGGGGCTGGAGACCAGGCTAAAGACTGAATTCTCCAGCCCAGTGGCCGTTACCAGCCTGACGGACGGAGTGGTACATTGGCCCTCATTATGACATTGGCAGTAAGTCCCGCTTACCGCCATGCCGACTGCCGCCAACATACCGGGACTACGGCGGTATACCGCTACCCATATAATGACCCACACATAGCAATCTGTCACTATACAGACACAAACACAAGTCCGCCAGCCCAAAGGTCAGTGATAAAATGTCGGTAGCAAAACCCACACCGTTACGCTAACAGAACTACACCCACAGCATTATGGCACACGAATCACTGCAGTGGACATTCAACCGCAGTAAACCATTGGCGATAACTATCGCCGCCCTCAAAATACACATACACATACAAAACAACACCACATGGGAGAATTCAAACTACACACACCTGAAACACATACACACACCACACCCACACCACTATAAAACACACACCCACATAACCCACAACTCTTTATGACACAAAGAAATTTACAACTGAGAGAGACACACACACCAAGAGCACCCACAGAACCAGAGCCACAGAACACGGTCACCCATACACCATCCACAAACCTCACAGCACACACCCCAACACATCATCCCACACACCCTCACACGCACCACACACATTACACTCATGGCACCACAAAGACACCCCAGGTTCTCAGAGGAGAAGCTAAGGGTCATGGTGGAGGAAATCATCCGGGTAGAGCCACAGCTATTCGGACCACAGGTGCAGCAGACATCCATTGCAAGGAAGATGGAGCTATGGCGGGGAATCCTGGACAGGGTCAACGCTGTGGGACAGCATCCCGGAACAAGGGATGACATCAGGAAGAGGTTGAATGACCTACGGGGGAAGGTGCATTCCGTGGTTGCAAGACACCACATTGCTGTACAGATGACTGGCGGTGGACCCCCACCTCCTCCCCTACAACTAACAACATGGGAGGAGCAAGTCCTGGTAATATTGCATCCTGAGGGCCTGACAGGAGTAGCAGGTGGACTGGACTCTGGTAAGTCAACTCTTTACTACTTTCACCCCCTACCTGCATGCCATCACATACCCCCACCCTCATCCCCATCACCCCACCACTTCACATACACCCCACCATCACAACCCACCCATCCCAGTACCCAGCACTGCATGCACCACCAATGCATGGACATCACTCACAGCCCTGCATGGACACCCATCACCACAGCATGCACACTAGAGAGAGCCACCTAGCCCACAAAATAACTACTCACGCAAGGCAAAGCTGACAGCAACACACCCATGCACAAGATGTCACACGCAGAAACATTAACACTGCAGTTACATCCCCACAGGTCCCACACCCAACGTCACCGGAGGGGAAGTGCCAGCAACAACCAGTCCCTACCCCAAAGAGGTCCACAGTGTTGACAGCAGCTCTGCTCGCCTGGATCTGGATTACTAACCTGGCCCATCAGGGACCTCCAGAAAGTCGGTTACCCAGCCACAGTCCCATACCACCACAGAGCCTCCCCCTCAGGAAACAACATCACAGCACCAACCAGCGGGCCCATACCTTTGTCCCCAGGACACAGCAATCAGCAGTGTGTCCACCACTACAGGACCAAAGGCAACCCCACAAACACAGAACAATCAGGGACCTAGGGTCAGTGACAGTGGGCACACGGTTCAGGGGACAGGGGCACAGGACCACAGGGAAGCTGAGACAACTGCTGTACGACAGGGGGAGGACAGGGCCAGGGAACCGGCTCTCTATGAAGCACTAACCAACATCCTGGGAGCATACCGCCATTCCCAGGAGATGATGGGCCAAATACTGGCCAAGTTGCAGGAGACCCAGTGGCTGCAGGAAGGACAGTATCTGGGGATCAGGAAGGACCTGAGGGAGATCCACACCACCTTGGTCACCATTGCAGGGGTGCTGGCAGACATGGGCAACACCATGAGGGAGGCAGTGGCATACATTCCTGCTGCCATGGCCACTGTCACTTGGGAGGAGCCACTTGCCAAGAAATGGAGAACAGATAGGACTTGCACAAGGGGGGGGGTCCCAGTGGGCTGATGGATAGCTGAGATCAGGTCTGGCTCCAATTGGGCACAGAGCTCTTAGATTGTGGCCCTATCAAGTCTGTAGGTGAGGATAATGTGGCTGTCCCCCATTGTTGCCAAGTCCACCAGGGGCCTGTACATGAGGGGATGTCTCCATTTCTGATTCATCCTCAGCGGTTGTAATCTAGGGGGCAAAACAATGAGCATCTGGCCAGTTTTCAACATTTCCTCAATGTACATGCATTGCATGTTGTGACAGAAACAGTATGTTGATGTTTAGTCCCAAAACGTGCTTATGTCTGCTGTGATGCAGTTAGGTGCCATGGCCTGCCCCCCCCCTGAAATGGCAGGCGCCTGTCCTGTGTGGAGGGACCGGTGGAAATGAGGTAATGCTGCTGAAGTTGTGCGTCGTTGCAACTCCTCATTGGTTATCATTGAGACCTATGGGTTACAGTAGCCAATTGTGATGTACGCCGGGGGTGACGGTATGCACCGCAGCGGACTTGAGTGCTATTTTCTATCTGTTCACTCACTTGCTACCTGGCCTTCAACAGGAGAAGACCTACACTGCAAGTGCTGCTGTGACCTGTGTCTGGAATAGACCATGGCTCGAGTCACTGGGCAAAGGGCCACTGCCTTCACCGCTGTGGAGTTTGAGAGACTGGTGGATGGGGTTCACCGCAGTACCGATTGCTTTATGGGCCTTCAGACCAACAGGTGAGTACACTGTGTGCACGATACATGGGGCATAAATGCATGGAGTGCTGTGTGTGAAGGCCTCGTGTAAGGGGGGGATGTTTGAGGGGTCCTGGACAGTGTGCTGCATGTATGGTGGGCAATGTCCATGCATGAGGGGATAAGAGGGATATGGTGTGCTGTGGGTGTAAGAGGCCGGATGGTATGACTGATCCCTTTTTCCCGTTTTTTTTTTTTCTGCAGGTCAGCGCCCATCAGAAAAAGGGTATATGGCGTGCCATCGCCAATGACGTGTGGATCCTGGAGGGCCTACGACAGGCGGAGCACCCACTGTCGCAAATGGTGGGAGGACCTGAGACGCTGGGCAAGGAAGTCAGTGGAGACCCAGCTGGGGATGGCCTCCCAATGAAGAAGGCGTGCCTGTCGAACCCTGATCCCCCTGATGTTCTGCACACTGGCAGTGGCTTATCCGGAGGTGGATGGGTGCTTAAGGGCATCACAGCAGCCACAAGAGGGTGAGTACAGTTTCCAAATCTGCAAATTGCGCATGGTGGGGGGGTCTCTGGGTGGGGCATTGCCTAGTGCGTAGGACTGTCCCCTGTGTGTTGTGTACGCCAAGGGTGGTGTTGTTGCTGGCATTGACCAAGTGAATCCTCTGTCTCTCCCCCCCTTTTTGTTTTGTCACCCTATGCTTCTGTGCATTAGCATCATCTGGTAGAGGAGCGGAGGCACCAGTGATGGAGGGAGCAACATCCCACATGGCCCTGGAGGCCAAATCACCGACTGTGAGGGCACCAGTGGGACTGAGGGCGAGGGGAGCACCCCGGCGGAGTTTGGAGGGGAATTTTCTGAAAGTGCTCACACAAACACCATCCAGAAGCAGATATCCCAACATCCACTTCCTCCACTGTGTCCCCCTCCTCCTCGTCGTCCACCTCCTTCCCAGTAGTGTCTACACTCACACCTGACTACACTACATCCTCATCCACTACCACCATCACGCCTATCAGTACACGCCCCTCACTGGCTGTCACCACCCGCCACATCCATGCACACGTCCCCTGTGTCCTCTCCCACTGTGTCTATGCCCCCTCCTCTCAAAGTACACATATGCAAGCACTCAGACACCCAACAGCCATCCATATCACAATAGCATTCAGCCCATGCACCTGCACCCAAACACAGCAGACAGACACCTCCTACAACCACTCCCTCTTCCTCCACTCCCAAACCTCTCCCAAACCTTTGCCCTCTTCCTGCCCCAGCGTCCCTAAGAAGCTTTTCCTCTCCACCTTTGACCTCTTCCCTACCCCTTCCCCCCATCCTCCATGGGCCGGGGTGGGCAGAACCCAGGTCATCACCTCAGCCGTCCAGTCCACGGCCACTGTAGTTTCAGCAGCTACTGCAGGTGTGAGAGGCTCCAAGGAGACTCCCATCAGCACTCCCAATGTGCCTGCACCAGCTGCTAAGGGAAAGGAACAACCGCCATATGCCAAGGGCAAGAAGGCACCACCAGCCGGCAAGGACAAGGAGGCACCACCAGCTGCCAAGGGCAAGAAGGCACCACCAGCTGCCAAGGGCAAGGAGGTACCACCAGCTGCTAAGGGCAAGAAGGCACCACCAGCTGCCAAGGACAAGGAGGCACCACCAGCTGCCAAGGGCAAGGAGGCACACCAGCTCCCAAGGGCAAGGAGGCACCATCAGCTGCCAAGGACAAGGGCAAAGGGCCTGCTCTTGCAGGCAGGAGGGACAGGAGGCCTGGTGCTGTGACAGGATTTGAGCCCCCTCCACCAACCATGGCGCTGCAGCCACCCGAGGCTGCAGGGGAAGGGCTGGAGCCTCCCCCCACCACTGGCAGCACTGTCACCTGCACCACCATCAGCACCACCATAAGCACCGCCACCAGCACTGCCACCAGCACCACTGGCAGCAGCAGCAACCCCAGTGGGCAGCCGTCAGAGGCTGCAGGGGAAGGGCTGGAGCCTCTCCCCACCACTGGCAGCACCACCACCTGCACCACCATAAGCACTGCGAAAAGCACTGCCACCAGCACCACTGGCTGCAGCAGCAGCCCCAGTGGGCAGCTGTTCGAGGCTGCAGGGGAAGGGCTGGAGCCTCCCACCACCACTGGCAGCACCACCACCTGCACCACCATCAGCACCGCCAAAAGCACTGCCACCAGCACCACTGGCAGCAGCCCCAGTGAGCAGCCGTCTAAGATTTCAGGGAAGGGCTGGAGCCTCCCCCACCACTGGCAGCACCGACACCAGCACCGGCACTGCCTCCACTGTGCAGCCGTCGCCGCCGGCAGATGGACTGTAGTCCTGCCTCCATGGAGTGCTATGCATTCTGCCCAATGCAAATCTTGTGGGTCTGACACCCAGGTCAGAGACTGTGACCTTGCACTCCCAAAGATCTGCATCATAGGGCACAAGGCCCCCTCCAGAACCAGTGGAAGAAGGCATCCAGTCAACCCCTCCTTGCCAGGATGAAGCACATTGAACAAAGGCCCTCTCCAGAACCAGTGGAAGAAGGCATCCACTTGGCCTCCTCCTTGCCAGGATGAAGCACACTGGGTACAAGGCCCCCTCCAGAACCAGTTGAAGAAGGTATCCACTCACCCCCTCCTTGCCAGGATGAAACACACTGAGCATAGGGCCCCCTCCAGAACCAGTGGAAGAAGCCACCCACTTGAGAGACTGTGGCCTTGCACTCCCCAGGACCAAGCAGTAGGCAAACCACCCACTTGAGAGACTGTGACCTTGCACTCCCCAGAACCAAGCAGTGGGCAAACTACCCACTTTAGAGACTGTGGCTTTGCACCCCCCAGGACCAAGCAGTGGGTAAACCACCTACTTGAGAGACTGTGGCTTGGCACTTCCCAGGACATCATAGAGGGCATGTAGCCCCCTGCAGGACCAGTGGTGTTGTACCATCTTCCGGCTGAGGTGCCCTCCCTTCCCCTTCCCCCTGAGGTGCCTGTGCATTTTTTAGCCTGATGCCCCATCAGTGTTCTCTCCGTGTTGAGGCATGAGTCAAGTGGGGCCTTGGCATATGTGATATGACCCTGTGGCCCATGGACATTATGGACTGTGCAGTGTCCCTCCATTTGTATATATGTAAATACTGTTTTGATTTTTGAGGAAGTATTTATACTATTTTATCTTACTACACTCACTTTCTTAAAATCATTTTGTCCTTGCATTATTCCTGAGGGGAATGGGGTGAATATGTAATGGTACTGCATCTATTTGTGTGAATGGTATTTGGGGTGGGGGTGTTGCATGTGTGTGTCACTCTTTTATTCCTCCCCTTCCCCCCTCCCCTGTGTGCTAGGTGGCAGTACTTACCATGGTCGTCATCGCCGTCGTTGGTATTTCTGGTGTAGGAGAAGATAGACCAGCATGGGGAACACCTGCAGTTCAGGCTCCATGGCGTTGTGGTTCTTCCCTGAGTCTCCATAGGGGAGTCCTTTGCCTTCTGTGTACTGTTTACGCCGTGCTTTTGATGTCATTGGTACCGCCCCAGAAAAGACGGTGGATAGGCCACTTGTAATATCGTGGACGGTACATTGTCTTCGGCCTGGCTGTTGGTGGTTACCACTGCGGTGCTTGTTGCAACCGCCGTGGCGGTTGGTGTGTTAAAGTGGCTGTCTGTGCTGATGGTTTCCACTGTGGTCATAATTCCATTTTTTTTACCGCCGGCCTGTTAGCGGTATTAACAACGCTTTATCACTGAACGCCAGGGTTGTAATGAGGGCCGTGGTGGTTTGGCTTGAGCCAAACCACCAATGTCATAATTTGGGAAAAGGTACCGCCAGCCTGTTGGCAGTACCTTTCCCCAAATTACTGCTAACCGCCAGGGTTGTAATGAAGGCCTTAGTGGCTCAGGGAGCGAGGCCAATTGCCCCTCACTTACTTTAAAAATAAGGTCTCAAGGGATGGGGTCCACTGGGCCCACAGGGTTTTGGGTAGAGGAGGCCATCCCCTCATTAAAAAAATATGGCCACATGGGAAGGCGTCCTTGAGGCCTGCAAAGGTTCAGGGGGGTGCATCCCCCCATCGCTTATAAACAAAATAAGAGATGAATGTCACAGGTGAGCACCAGGACATGCAATATCAATTAAAATATTGATTAATAAATGTGCAGCAGAAGTCGCTCATTTATTATTCTCCTAGGAAAGAACACCTAAAAATGCCCTTGAAGTGGCAGATATACCACAAAGTAATTTTTTTGTAATTTTCAGGAGTGAAAGGGAGGCAGCCCCACAGCAACATTATCAAAAAAAGGGTCTCCTGAGTCAATAAAACCATGGACCCAAGTGTACCATATTTTTTAAAGGCACTCCTAGCTTGAGTTCTATGGTCTTCCACCATAGTGCAAGGAGCGCTTATGGTTGTTTTTACTTATTGCATTTTTCAGACTGGAAAATATGAAAAAACTCAGAGACATATTGCATTTTTCAGTCCACAAAATATAACAATAAAAACTATGTTAAAAAAAAGACTCACTGGCCATTTCAGTTAAAACTTTATTAAACTTTTTTGTAATAATCACTATCATAAAATATAGCATTGTGCGAATTACTGAAATATACATTAGATGAAAATAATGGTAGTTTTTGGAGAAAGGTGATAGTGTGCTAACTACATGAGTGATGAAATATGTGATGGTAACTAGCAGTGCATGGTGAGGGTGCAATTTATAGTTACTTTAGGACAAGAGTCATAGTTACTTGAGATAACTACAACTGGTAAATTTTAGTGGTTTTGTTAATTTAAAATGGCATGTTTTTACTTAGATTTTCACCTAACTATATTGTCCCCTTACCATTTCAGTTTAATGCAAAGTTAAATATTCTAACCATGCCTAACTATAACAACATTTTAAACTGAATTTTTCAGCAATTAGCTAAATTGTTTTAAACATGAAGTAATATTTAATTTCAATACGTAACACCAACCTCATGCCACGGACAGTTAGGTTGTGGCCATGCCCTGTGTCCAGTCGACTTCAGGCATCTAACACTATGCCAAGCATGGGCTTTGGCTGTGTGAGTCATTCTGTTAGGCTCAGGACCTGCCCATGACCTGACTCTACGAGGCATTGTGTTGGCCACAAGGATTGACCTGTGACCAGGCCCTACATCCAACCTCTCCCTTGTTGGTACTCAATCACCGACTGGTGAGTATGGCTGACTATGGCTGACTATGGCTGACTATGTGATCTTACAATATGAAGGTTGTCATTTTAAGTAAGGCAGACCTAAGACTTTGTCAAAGGTTCAAGCAACAACATTTAAAAAGTGGGCCTATTTGCTTTATGAAGTGGTCAGCATGTTTACTCATGTAAGGTAGACCTTCATTTTCTCAAAAAAGTCACTTGTGATTATAACAGAATGTGCTTTATATAACTTCACACATTGTGAAGTTTAATAAGAGATTGTCATAATATTAATAAAAGCTCATTGATAAAAAAAAAAAACATGCCTTTGAGTTTTACTTTCAACATGTTTCAAGCCACAAAGAGCAATTATAGAACCAACCACAAGATGGCCCTGCACACCAGCTGTTGAGCACACAGCTCAAGCTCAGAGTGCTTTAAACAAATGTGTTAAGCTAATGGATTTAATGACCCAAGTGAAATTGTGTTCTTTTTTTTAATGTTACTAGAGGGCTGCCGCACTCCCTGCAGATCCCAGCAAAATTAAAATATATTGCTTGGTGATTCCCCAGTCCCTTCTACGGGCACCGCCAAACTCCAAAAATATAACTACAAGAATTATGTAGGAATATTCCAGGACAAGCTTCCTTTACAAATAGAGTGATTGTCACTAAATGCTTCGAGCATATGGACAGTTACCTTTCAGCAGCTCGAGCTCCAGTACTGGTTCTCTTTCATGCAACATCATTCTTCTCCATAGTTCTATGTTCACATTCCAATTGCATCCTCATCGTCTCTATATATCTCCCTGCTTTCCAAAATAAACAAAAAATCAACATAGAAGGAAGTAGCTTCAGCCAAGCTATATAACAACTACATCAACATTCCACCAGCATTTAAATGTCAAGCATAAATATTATTACATCTCAAGATAACATATACTCTATCCAAGTATTCCATTAAACAAATTGCATTTAGACACATTTTAAAAGTCATCTTTTTCTCTCTGGTAATTTGTAATCTTAAAAACATTCTCAATGCTCTACACCAAACCATCTTCAAACTCTACCACATTCTGCCTCACTCTGGTAACTTCGAATGGACATGAATGTTTACTGTACCCATTGCTCACTATTCCACCTCTTTCTATTACTATCCAATCACTCACTTTCAATTGAGGTTCCTACACTCCTTGTTTCTCATTGTAATATTCCTTCATACCTTTCTGCTTTTCGGTAATACTTGTTTTAGTTACCTAATGGTCAACCAATACTCAATCCTTGTCAGCCAACCAAACAGAAATGTATTTCCTTCCTGGCTGTCTTCCCTTAAGACAGGCAGAGAATGAAACCCCTGTCATCAAATGGTATGTGGTTCTGTGGGGCTACATCAACTTCCTTAACTTCTTCCTCCAAAACAAACCATTAGCCAGTGACAATTGTAATTTCTCCATAATCATACGGTTTACTGTTTCAACCAGTCCATTTGCTTGCAGCCTAAAGAAGGCCACCCTTTTATGCAAAATACTCCACTTGTCTATAAAATGTTTCATCTTCCGGCCTACAAATTGTATCCCATTACCAGATATGATGGGTTTTGGTTTATTTTCCTCCATAAAAACCTCCTCCAGGAAATCTACCACACTTTCTGTGTCTATGCAGTCTATACTCTTAACTGCAAGCCACTTGGTATGGTAATCCACAAGAAAAATCATGTGTCTTTTTTCAGCCCACAGTTTGTCTATTGGATCAAGAAAGTCTATGGCTAGCTTTTCTCATGGTCATTTGGGTAGCTCAACACACAGAAGATTGTCTCATGGTCTTCTCCTTATCATTGTTGGCAAAAGCATAACAATATTTCACTGTATCCTCCACAATGCTATCTAACTTAGGCCAACAAAATGACTGTCTTATCCTTCTTTTGTTCATATTCCTACCTGGATGACACTCATGAGCGATTTGAATGATACGATTCCAAACACCTACAGGAGCAATAATGCAATACCTCCTCATTACCTGTTCCCCTCACAAGCTCAATTCATCCTTCACTCCACGATATTCTTCCACTTTAACATTCTGATGCAACTCATGGCCCACCCGTGTTTCACACACTCCTTCACATTTGTTAACATCCAACCTTCATCCACAGCAAGCTTCCATTCTTACTTGGTCTATGCCATTTCTGTCTAATCTCCTAACCTTTCACTTACACAAATGTCTTCCTCTTGCACGCCCTCAATCACAAGTAGTTTTGATAGGCAATCCACCACCACGTTTTTCAACTCTTTCAAATACTCAATCTCAAAGTTATATTCTAGGACTGATAAGATCCATCTGGAAAGTCAAGGCATCACGTTACCCTCTAAGCCTCCACTACCTTTGAATAAGTGTACTAAAGGCTTATGATCCTTCCTAATCTTAAAGGGTAAGCCAATATTTAAAGTGCTTAATCTCCCAACAACATGCCAGGACTTCTAATTAAATTACAGAGTTGGACGTATCTGGACCCTGCAATCTCCAGGAAGCAAATCCCACAATCATTTCCTGATTATTTACTACCTGGGTCTACACTGCATGCACACCAGTGCTACTAGCATCCGTGGTTAAATAGGTTTTCACTGTCAACTCAAAATGCCCTAATGTAGGAGCCAGCAAAATCCTTTTTTTTACTTATTGAACGACTCTCTCACATTCATCACTCCACTCAAAGATAACATCCCTTTTCGTTAATGCTCCCAAAGGCTTGACCACGTCCATAAATTTCTTTACAAACTTTGAGCAGTGATCTGCTATGCCCAAATATTATTTTAATTGGTCATTGTTCCCTGGTCGCTGTGCATTACTTATTCCTAGAACTATACTTTTCTTTGGTTGGACTTCTTCTTTGAATTTTAATATCCTTTATAGGTGACATATTTCCTTCTCAATTAGCATTTATCTCTCCTGTCAATCCATGTTTTCAAGTTGTTTCATAAATGCATAAAAATTGTGCAACTCATTCCTCCCTGTGGTCAAACTATCATCCTGAAAGCACAATACATTCTCCATGCCACTGAACATTTGCTTCATCACCCTTTGAAAAACAGCTGAGGTGGATGACAGGCCAAATGACATACCAAAAAGCACCATGAGGGATGACAAATGATGTGAGGTGTATAGAGTCTTTGTGCAGTTTTATTTTATAATACGCTGCTGACATCTCAACTACGCTGCACACCCTTCCCTGAGCCATAGCGAACAACATTTTGAAAATTTCTGGGAGACGATGTCTGTTGATCCATATGTTCTGGTGAGGAACGTTTATAGTCTAATTTTACAACCACCTTCAGGAGGGACCAGTATTGATGCCAAACTTTTGGATGATTCGATGGGCTCGATTGTTTTTTGTGCCAGCAACTTGGCTAGTTGCAGTTGCAAGGTTTTTTTTGTCAGATGAGCCGCATTGTTTACTTTGGGTACAATTGGAATTACTCCCTTCTTCAAAATAATTTTGTGCGACAAACCCTTGAAATATGTTTTTGGAACTAACACTCTTTTCTTCTCAAATCCAATATTCATCCATTTCATCACAAGGATTTCAATCTTCTTAAACCACCATACCCCACTGCCCTTATGTGGGGATAAAACCAGCTTTTCAATCCTTTAGAATGCTGTTGAGATAGGGTGCCTTTAGATATCAGAGCACAAAACTCCCAGAATCCATCAGCACTTTTACTTGTAAATCATCCAATAATGGCTTTTCAAACTTATCAAAACTCTCCTTTTTAATCTCTTCACCTCCCTTCCAGATATTTTGTTTTGTAGCTACATTAGAGATACTATCTGAAGTTCCTTTCAACTGCTCAACCAGAGTGGTTAACACTTCCTCCCTGATGTTGTCCCATATTTTATTAACCTCTTTCGCTCTTGCCGGTTGAGATTTCACTCTACAAACTTTGGAAAAGTATGCTTTTCTGTCACAATTACGAAGGACAGGATATCTGACTTCACATGTTGATCTAGAAGTGATATGACTTGGTGCTCCACAACAATATAATTTTTTCTCCCTCACTCTAGGTTCTTTTTTCATGTTGGCATCCGGGTTAACTTTCTTCACTTCTTCCTTCAGAGACCATACTTCCTGGATCAGAATATATTCTCATTCACATCATTAATCACCTTGGTGGATGTATCCATTTCTTTGAGCCACCGCACCGCTTGTTCCATTGCTTTTACCTCTTGGATAGCCTCTTCCAAAGTAGTATCCCTTGTTAATAACATTTCTCTTACCCTCTTGTCATTGTTACACCTTACAACCCGATCCCTTCTGAATAAATCACACAGATTTTCAAATTTGCATGTTAGGGACAATCCCGACAAGGCCACCCCATAAGCGTCAATGTCCTCCTCTGTCTTTTGTACCCTGGAATGAATTTATGCCATTCCATTACAACATTTACTTTAGATATAAAATTCAAATCCAACATTTGTAGTGACTTATCATAGACATTGCTAGTCTGACCATCTCAGATACCTAAAGAGATCTCTGGAAGATCTTCATAGATTTTCTCCCTTCTACTCCTAAATGATGTAGTAGGATTGTTTGTCATCTGAGTCGTCCATACCTATCTCCACAAATGGCCAATATATGAAAAACAGTTGCTTAATTATTTCCATAGGACCAGAGAATTACTAGGTGTTGCAAGGAAGGTTGGAGAAGGTGCCATTATATGGTCAGTCATTGTAAATGTATGGAAGTTGTGAAATAACTAACATAATAAGGTAAAATAATGAAGCGCAATAACATGTTACCACAGCAAGCTAAAATAAAATCAGTTTTTTAAGTGACTTTGCTGTGGAATTCTTCATAAATCCATGTCAACCTTTATGTTGCTGGCTTCTTTGTGATTGCTGACTGGAACATGTGCATATAGAAGAGTTAGCTTTCTAGTGTTCTCACTGAAAGTCCTTTTTCTGTGTAGTTTGTGTTGGCTGCCAAGATAGACACACCCACTTTTACTGCACTGGCAATAGCAGGTGAGGAGGCTGCAGTCTTTATGGTGTTGTTAGAAAATCTCTGTAGATAGTAATTATTGCTAACTTAATATTGTGCCAATTGCTAGCACTCAACACTGTGCTAAATGAGCATTTGATGCGGTCTGATGATTTCAGGCTTCCAGAGGTGAATGTGCTCCTAGTACCAGCTCTGGCGGCTTCGAGTAATGCAGGCACTCACATAGACGAAAATGAAAAATTCTGTAAGGCATGCGAGCTCCTGTCAGCAGCTTTCACAGCTCAAGCAATATAGGAACTCACACACATGAAGTGGGTAAATTCTTTAACACACGATCCACAACGGCTGTAGATCAGCCTTATTTTTCATTTAAAAATTAACATTTCAGGCAATGATCTCACGTGTCCTTCGTTGATGCGCCACAGCTTGCTGTTCAGTCTCCTAAAATTATTTCAGGTGCCCTTAGTTGCTGAACAACAGTTCAACCAGTCATTTAAGCAGTCCGTTAAAATTAGATACTCTCTCCAAATGAGCGCAGCACATACAACATTTTGGATCCAGTTGAGGAAAGGCCTTTAATTAAGAATCATTGAGTCCTCTACTTCATTGATCTTTTGCTGATTATCCACTCAAGCATGCCAGGTATATGAAAAACTGTACTCTTACCATCCTTTTGAAAGGGTTCTTACACTTCTGTTATTTTCCAGGCATGGAAGCATTTTATAACTGCCCCCCTGCGAAGTTCCTCCACTCTCTGCCTCTTTATGTAAGGATATTCCAGGACAGATTTCCTTTCCAAATAGATTAATTGTCATTTGGGGGTCATTACGACCCCGGTGGTTGGCTGTGATATGGCAGTAAGTACTGCCAACAAGCTGGCGGTACTTACCACCATTTTATGACATTGGCGGGTTGGCTGAAGCCAACCTGCCAATGTACCACACCGACCGGCACTGCGGTAACAGCCGTCATTGTTCCACCTGCGGTATTATGACCCCGCCTACCGCCATGGCGGTAGGAAATATCAGTAACATGGAATTCCTTCCCTCTCACTGATAGGGGTCTTCCCCTTCACTTCAGTTACCCCCTCACCCCCACCCCCCTACCTCTCAAGACCCCCCACATTCACACCCCCTCTTAACACACACACACACACACACACACTCACACGCATACACACACCCATTCCAACATGCATCCATGCATGCATACATCCATTCACATACCCAGAAACACACACACAACACCCCCCACCCCCCTCCCCTGTTGCAGACCCGACTTACCTGTAGTCGGGGGATCTTCTGGCAGGAGACTGGACAGGGCGATGCTACTGTCAGCAGGCCCCCAAGAGTAGAACAGCAGCAGGCCGTATTATTTGTCATAATACGGCTGGCAGTGGTCTACTGGTGTGGCGCTGCTGGTGGCAGCAACGCCACCTTACCGCCATCTGCCAGCATGGCCCCATGGATCTTCTGCTTCCGCCCATCTTGTGGTGGAAATCCATCTGCGGTCATAATTGGGCGGACGACTGGTAGCCATGGCAATGGTCTTTTGCCGGCCATCGCCGTGGTGGTAGGCGGTTTTTACCACCGATGTCCAAATGAGAGCCTAACTGTTCACAGCATATGTCCAGCTACCATTCAGCAGCAGCTACCACTATAGTACTGGCTCCTTCTAATACAACAACATTCTTTCCCCTAATTCTATATTCACATTCCAATTACATCATCCTCATCTCTGCACCCTCACAGAGTAATATGGAGCAATGAGCAGTGGATAATAAATGATCGGCTTGTACCAGTTTGACCCCTGGGCCATGGCTCACCCCATGAGTCAATTGAAAAAAGGAGCCTTTAAAAAAAAAATTACAATCCTTTGGGAAACTAGGAAATATATATATATATATCACAAAAGAACAGTCCTGTGTTTCTTCCAGCGCTTGCCTATCGAGGTTGGTGCTCAGTAAATGGGCACAGGACCCATTTCATATCCAAACATAGGGCGACGCGTTTCAACCATCACGGTCTTCTTCCTTGGCCCTTCTTACAAACATATGTAAACGTATGTTTGTAAGAAGGGCCAAGGAAGAAGACCGTGATGGTTGAAACGCGTCGCCCTATGTTTGGTTCAATGGAATTTTTTGAATAAACAAAGGCCTGTATTTGCATGGAGTGCCAGAGTTTGAATTTCTTTTGGAGTGGATATATATATATATATATATATATATATATATATATATATATATATTTACTTTTATCCTTATGGGGGTCCCTCTAGGTCCCACACCCAGGGCAAGGGTAGCAGGGTCCCTAAGTCCTGTAATGTCTTCAGCAACATTTATTTTCAAGCTGCGGACAGCCAATTAGTGGGCACGCTCCTACAGGACCCTCACCCCTGTGAGTGCGATGTGGCCAAAGGGAAACAAAATGCTTGAACAATCAGATCACTCTATTTTTTTAAGTTGTATGATTTGGGGACTTTTTCGAGAGTCCCGCAAACCCAACCATTTATATATATACAACGTTTTTCAACCTTCATTTTGTAAAAAAAACTACTGAAGAGATTTACACCACAACACAAAAAGCATACTTTCTGGACCAAGATCTAGCTTTCTGCCAGTTTTTGTGTAGATTAGGAGTGGACAATAGACTGTGCTCCAGCTGCAGAGTTAGTGGAGCTTTGCCCACTCCGTGTTATGCTTTTAATCTGAAGATCCAGCCAAGTTGACCAACGGCCATGTAGCAGAGTATTTTCACATACCCAGCTCACAAGTTGTATGTTGGTGAGTGTGAGTGAGATTTGGCATCCCCTATTTCAATATTTGGCAACTAGGAGGGCACCCAATAGGATTTCTCCAATGCAGATGGCCATGGAAGGTCCCGACTGTTCATGGTTAGAAGGTGTCACTCAGGTAGAAAATCTACTCAAGCGGTAGCAAACAATCAATCAAACATCACCCTTGAGGGCCTCGAGGCAAGGGAGCTGTATGCTGCTGCATGGAGGAATGATCATTCTGACATCCAGGTCTTTAGATCTGTTCAGAATCACTGGAGTGATGATGTGGTCCTGAGGTACTGGGGAGGTTGTTCCAAGCCTTGGCTGGCAGGTTAAAGAAGGAACGTACTTCGCTGTTGGCTTTGTAGGTGTGGTTCAGCATCTTGAAATTGCATCTCTTCTGTCTCAGGAGCCAGTGTAGTTTATTTATATGGGGTGTGATGTGGGTTCTTCTGGGGAGGTCAAGTATGAGTCTTGCCCCTGAGTGCTTTATTGTTTGGAGCCTTTTCATGAGGCGGGCAGTTCTGCTGGTGATGAGGACCTGCATGACGGTCCTTCTGGTGTCTGTTGGGAGCCACCTCAAGACTTATAGTGCATGCAAAGGGTGTGGAAGCAAGTGGATGAGACTGCGTCTAGTTGTTTCTTCATGGATAGCTTGCTATCCATGATGATGCTAAGGTTGTAGGCATGGTCTGTTGGGGCAGAGGGTGTGCCAAACTCTGCAGGCCATGATGTGTCAGTCCATAGTGAGGTGTTGTTCCCAAGATTAGGACTTCTGTTTTTTTGGTGTTGAGTTTAAAACAGTTGTCCTTCATCCAGTTCGCTACGTTCATCATGCTTCTGTGGAAGTTAGCTTTTGTGGTAGAGGGATCTTCGAACAGTGAGAGGATAAGCTGTGTGTTGTCAGCATAGGATGTTGAGTCCATGTGATCTGATGGTGACAGCTAGGGGGGTCATGTAGGTGTTGAAGAGGGTCAGGTTGATGGACGATCCTTGGGGAACTTCACAGATGATCTTTTTTAACTCTGAGGTGAACGTTGGGAGACTGATCCTTTGGATTCTGCTGGTGAGGTACAAGGCGATCCACTTGAGGATGTTTCCTTGAATCCTAATGTGGTGGTGTCTGTTGATCAGGATGTGGTGGGAGACGTTGTCAAATGTGGCAAACAGGACCCGGAGGATGAAGGTGGCTGTTTACCCACATCCAGGAGGGCTCTAATGTCATCTGTGGCTGCAATCAGGAATGTCTTGGTGTTGTGGTTAGCTTAAAATCCAGATTGGGAGGGATCCAAAAGGTTGTGGTCCTCTTGGTGTTCGATGAGTTTCTGGTTGATCACTTTTATGATGACTTTTACTGGATAGGGGAGCAGAGAGATAGGATAGCTGTTCTTAAATTCAGCTGAGTCTGTGGCTGGGTTTTCAGGAGGGGCCTCACTTCAGTATGTTTCCAGACATCCAGGAAGGAGGCAGCGGTGTTGGAGGTAGTCAGGACCTTACTGAGCTCAATGCCAATTGTCTTGCTTCTGAGGTTGAAGATGTGGTGGAGGCAAAAGGTCTGAGGGTACTCCCGAGTGCACAGAGGTCATGATGGAAATAGTTTCTTGCACGGTTAGGAGTTTGAGGTTTGTGTTTGTGCATGTGAGCTGGTTGATGCTGTCTGCAGTGGAGGGTTGACATTCAAAGTTTTCATAGATAGCCATGATCTTGTTGTGGATAGAAGTCTGCAAGGTTTTTGCACAGTTCCTGGGAGAGAGTGATATGATTCTCAGTTACTGTGAGATTGGTGAACACCTTCACAATGGAGAAGAGTTCTTTGCTGTGGTGTGTGCTGCCTTTGATGTGGCCTGCTAGTGCATTTTGTTTCTTTCAGAAGGCGGTGGTACTGGTTGACGGCTGTCCTGAAGGCAGTGCGGTCTTCTGGTTTTTTTCTGATGCACCACTTCCTTTCAAAGCAGTTTCATTTGGAGGAGTGCTGTTCCTCAGTGAACCAGCTCACTCCTTTGTTTTGTTCTTTAACCTTGGCTGCTTTCACAGGGGCGATGGTGTTGGTGCATTCTGTCATCCATTTTGTTCCACTCTGCCGCTCTTTGTCGCTTGTTCAGGGCCATGTGTAAAGTCTTGGAGGTGGGAGCAGAGAGTGTCATTCCACTGGTGTTCTTACAACTTTTTTCAGGTTATTCACATGGATCGGGGGGCATTGTGCCAGAATATGTGGATTCAGAAATAGTGAAGTGTACTCTGTCATACAAAGTGAGTGTTGTGGTGTGAATGTACCTAACTCTGCTGCTGGTAGTGAAGATGGGGTTGAGCATGTGACCCGTGATGTGAGTAAGATCAGTGATGAGCTTCTTGAGACAGATGTTGCTCATGGTTTGCAGGAGTTTGGTGAAGTTGGTGTCACTGGGGTGGTTGAGGTGGAAGTTGAGGTCCCCTCGGAATATGTAGTGCTTGGAATTGATGGCATTACAGAAGCTGGGACATAGTCCTGGTAGGCTGTAGGCAAGGGTGCCTCTGATGGTGCTTCTTCCATCAGCATGGAGTTGGAAGTTGAGGTGTTCCATTACTGGTGTTAGGTGATCAGGGGATGTTATGCAGCAGATGGTGCCTCTGTAGATGATGGTGATTCCATCTCTTTGCTTCTTGGTTCAGTTCCAGTGTGTTATCTTGAACCCTTCGGGGGTGGCAGTACCGATGCCTGGTGCGGAGGTGGAGGTTAAGCAAGGTTTCTGAGAGGAAGATGATGCCAAAAGTGAATGAGGACATTGTGTCTCACATCTCAATGGCATGTCCAACTAGTGAACGGGCATTGAGTGGGATGCAGTGTGATTATGCTGTGGTGGTCTTGGTGTGTTGAGTCCATCAGGAAGCAGGAAAACAGGCAGCAGGCGCGATTGGAAATCGGGAAAAAAAGGAATGAAGAGAGGGAAAGAAAGGAGGCAAAGAGCAGGAGAAAGTATTCAGAAAAACAAGGGAAAAGGAGGGAGAAAGCAATGAAAATGAGACGAAAAGCAGGAGAAAGCACTCAGAAAAACAGGGGAAAAGTATAGAGAAACAGTGAAAACAAGGCAGAAAGCAGGAGAAAGCACTAAACAAAAACAGGGGAAAGGATGGAGAAACATGTAAAAATAAGACTAGAGGCAAGAGAAGGAGGAGAAGGCAGTGAAAACAAGGGAGCAAATAGTAGAGAGCCATGCAGCAGCAGGGTAGAACTGACCTGGGACCTGCAGTACTTAGGTATCAAAATCAACTCGAGAAGCTGTACCTTCTGGTATCCCGCTTAATGCCAATCATGCTGATTTTTCAGCACGGAACAAGCTCCCATTGCTAAATCAAAGCATGAGCAGCAGGAGATGTCTATTTCTGTCCGTTTGTGGAAGTCTGCATAATGTTGCTATTTTTTTGTAACTTTGTGGAATTCTGCAGAGTTAAAGTCTGCTGATTCTACCCGGGCCTAGTGTAATTCATTTCAGCCATATTGACTGAGCACTTTTCAAAAGTCCCTGTGGGGATTTTAAATTTTGGCACCCTTTTTTTCTCAGTCTCCGATTGAAAGTTCACCCGGAAACATTCCAGGAAGGTGCTAAGGGGAATGAACCTTTTTTAAAAACACGTTTTGTGAAGATGTGTCCAATGACACCAAAATTATTAACAAAACAAAACATTTATTTCCTTTGGTATCTAGGTCATGACTATAACTACATAGTGATGACTGCTACAGTGTAATATATACAGGGAGTGCAGAATTATTAGGCAAATGAGTATTTTGACCACATCATCCTCTTTATGCATGTTGTCTTACTCCAAGCTGTATAGGCTCGAAAGCCTACTACCAATTAAGCATATTAGGTGATGTGCATCTCTGTAATGAGAAGGGGTGTGGTCTAATGACATCAACACCCTATATCAGGTGTGCATAATTATTAGGCAACTTCCTTTCCTTTGGCAAAATGGGTCAAAAGAAGGACTTGACAGGCTCAGAAAAGTCAAAAATAGTGAGATATCTTGCAGAGGGATGCAGCACTCTTAAAATTGCAAAGCTTCTGAAGCGTGATCATCGAACAATCAAGCGTTTCATTCAAAATAGTCAACAGGGTCGCAAGAAGCGTGTGGAAAAACCAAGGCGCAAAATAACTGCCCATGAACTGAGAAAAGTGTGCAGCTGCCACGATGCCACTTGCCACCAGTTTGGCCATATTTCAGAGCTGCAACATCACTGGAGTGCCCAAAAGCACAAGGTGTGCAATACTCAGAGACATGGCCAAGGTAAGAAAGGCTGAAAGACGACCACCACTGAACAAGACACACAAGCTGAAACGTCAAGACTGGGCCAAGAAATATCTCAAGACTGATTTTTCTAAGGTTTTATGGACTGATGAAATGAGAGTGAGTCTTGATGGGCCAGATGGATGGGCCCGTGGCTGGATTGGTAAAGGGCAGAGAGCTCCAGTCCGACTCAGACGCCAGCAAGGTGGAGGTGGAGTACTGGTTTGGGCTGGTATCATCAAAGATGAGCTTGGGGGGCCTTTTCGGGTTGAGGATGGAGTCAAGCTCAACTCCCAGTCCTACTGCCAGTTCCTGGAAGACACCTTCTTCAAGCAGTGGTACAGGAAGAAGTCTGCATCCTTCAAGAAAAACATGATTTTCATGCAGGACAATGCTCCATCACACGCGTCCAAGTACTCCACAGCGTGGCTGGCAAGAAAGGGTATAAAAGAAGGAAATCTAATGACATGGCCTCCTTGTTCACCTGATCTGAACCCCATTGAGAACCTGTGGTCCATCATCAAATGTGAGATTTACAAGGAGGGAAAACAGTACACCTCTCTGAACAGTGTCTGGGAGGCTGTGGTTGCTGCTGCACGCAATGTTGATGGTGAACAGATCAAAACACTGACAGAATCCATGGATGGCAGGCTTTTGAGTGTCCTTGCAAAGAAAGGTGGCTATATTGGTCACTGATTTGTTTTTGTTTTGTTTTTGAATGTCAGAAATGTATATTTGTGAATGTTGAGATGTTATATTGGTTTCACTGGTAATAATAAATAATTGAAATGGGTATATATTTTTTTTTGTTAAGTTGCCTAATAATTATGCACAGTAATAGTCACCTGCACACACAGATATCCCCCTAACATAGCTAAAACTAAAAACAAACTAAAAACTACTTCCAAAAATATTCAGCTTTGATATTAATGAGTTTTTTGGTTCATTGAGAACATGGTTGTTGTTCAATAATAAAATTAATCCTCAAAAATACAACTTGCCTAATATTTCTGCACTCCCTGTATATATAGATAGATAGACAGATAGATAGATAGATAGATAGATAGATAGATAGATAGATAGATAGATAGATAGATAGATAGATAGACAGAATGATAGAAAACTGTATGTGCTCAATCTGAGTAGAGTGTATTGCAAAAATAAATGTATTCACCACAAACACCCAACGTTTTTGATTTCCTCCAATTTGTTTATCATTCTTTTCATACCTATCAGGGACATATCTATACATTTTCTGTTTTTCTATCAGTTCTTCCATAATACATTCCTATTTCCTTTAGAGCATGTTATTTGAGCTTCTTTCTGAATTTTCAACCCATTCCGCCACAATTTTTAGGTTTGGTCTTATATATATATATATATATATATATAATATATATATATTTATCAGCCCTCTTGTTCCTTTCCAGTATCAATATAGTTTTGTATGGATGAACACTTCCATCATTTGGATACTTCAAATTTGGATAACTACTCAACCTTTTCAGCTTATCACCAAGGTCCTGTTTCCCGCCGTTTTCTGAGTAACATTATATCTGGAGGGTATTTTTGAAATCAGTAGCATAGCCTCTCTTGGTCTTCTCGCTCCGCAGCCTTCTACCATAGCTGTTTGAGTTGTGTACCACAATCGTCAAAACCTGTCCACAATGTCTAATGCAAATCACACTGCCTAGCTGTAGCAATACACAACCTTCTACATTAGCTGTTTGAGTCGTGTTTCACAATTGTCAAAACTTGTTCCCAATGTCTAATGCAAATTACACTACCAACCTATAGCAATGCAGGTTCCCTTGCCCTGAACTTGACAGTTTTTCTCTATAGTGTTATGTCTGTTCAGCACTCGCATGCAGGCCAGAGAAATAAAGCTGAAGGGCCTGCCCCCACCAATGGCGGGATCCCCACGCCGCCTTCCTACCTGCCAGGCTTCGGCCACCCTGCCGCAGACAATGCCCGCAGCTCTGAGTTTTGTTACACCTGATGGTGCTGGAAAAACTAGCTCGTCATAATCCAGAAGCTCATTCCAACTGTAGGCAGAACAATCCCAAACAGATCATTGCATGGATCTGCACTCAGAAGGAAACATGGATGGGACCAAGGGTAAGCAACCAGAAATATCCATAATTTGGCTCCCTTTGCATCCTATACCTAATGGGGGTGGAGCACTCAGACTGGAGGAGTGCACCAGTCCAACAAACTATTCACCCATAAAAGGTAACACATTCAGTCAGGGCACAGTATGTTCCAAAAAGAAACCCCTTAAGTGTTTCGGCCTGATCCAACTTTATCACATGACTTGCAGTCAATTCATCACCCATTTAAAGTGCAAAAATATCTTTTTAATTGGTAACAAATGCTAATGTACCTATTTGAATTTTTCAAAAACTATATTTTTAAATTATTTGTTTGAGTAACTTAAATACATTTGTGAATATTTGTTTTACATAAAACTTGTAATTTATTATTTTGAACCATGTTTGGTTTTTAGTATGTTACATTTATTGTGTTTGTCACATTTGTTAATTTTTTTTTTTTTCTGTTTTTTTCTTCGGTTTGTATGGCAGTATGGATGTATTTTTTCGATATATTTTTATTTGCTTTTTTATTTATTAATTTTTAATTGGTGACATAGTTTTCATATATTATGTGTTTCAATATGTTCATATTAATTTGATATTTTGGATCATTTCATTATAATTTCTATATTTTAAAACCTGTAGTATTTTTACATTTCATGTTTGTTTTCATGCTTTGTGTTGTTATTCACATTTTATTTGTTACATTTTTGTAAATTAGGTGTTTTATAATATACATTTTTGTGTTATGATTTAATTTTGGTTGTTAATTATTAATTACTATATTTTTAAAAATGAGTATACTTTTAATATGTTTGTTAAAACTATTTTATAAACTTTATTTTTATATTCAGTTTGTTACATTATTATTTCTTTTTTGCTTAAGACTAAAGGCCTGATAACAAGTACAATGGTGCTGGGACTGCCATACCCATCGTGGCGTTCATCAGTACAACTGCCAGATTACGATGATGGCAGAGAGAAGGAAAGGAGGCAAAAAGCAGGAGAAAGTACTCCGAAAAAACAGGGGGAAAGGATAGAGAAGAAGTGAAAACAGGGCAGAAAGCCAGAGAAAGCACTAAAAAAACAGTGGAAAGGAGGGAGAAACATGTAAAAATGAGGCTAGGGGCAAGAGAAAGCACTCTGAAAAGAGAGGGAGAGAAGGAGAAGATAGTGAAAATGAGGCAGGAAATAGGAGAGCCATGCAGCAGGGTAGAGCTGGCCTCGGACCTGAAATACCTAGGTATCAAAATCAACTCGAGAAGCTGTGCCTTCTGGTATTCCGCATAATGCCATTCATGCTGATTTTTTGACACGAAAGAAGCTCCCGTTACTAAATCAAAGCACGAGCAGCACAACATGTCTATTTCTGCCCTTTTGCGGAATTCTGCATAATGTTGCTGAGTTTTTTTTGTAACTTTGTGAAATTGTGCTGAGTTAAAGTCTGCTAAATCCACCCAGACCTAGTGTAATTCATTTCAGCCATATTGACTGAGCACTTTTCAAAAATCCCTGTGGGAATTTTAAATCTTGGCACCCTTTTTTTCTCAGTCTCTGATTGAAAGTTCACCCTGAAATGTCCCAGTAGGGTGCTAAGGGGAATGAACACTTAAAAAAAAAAAGTTTTGTGAAGTAATGTCCAATGGCACCAAAGTTATTAACAAAACAAAAAGGACATTTCTTATGGTAACTAGGTCATGGCTTTAACTATATAGTGATGACTGCTACAGTGTAATAGATAGATAGATAGATAGGTAGATAGATAGATAGATAGATAGATAGATAGATAGATAGATAGATAGATAGATAGATAGATAGATAGATAGATAGATAGATAAATAGATAGAAAACTGTGCTCACTCTGAGTAGAGTGTGATGCACAAATCAATGTATTCAGCACAAACACCCAATGTTTTTCAGCTTGAACAGACTTGATCACATGACTTCCAAACCAATTATATTTGTTATTCTTTCCTACTTAAGGCAAGTACCTTATTACCTCCTCTGTTAGTAGTGGGGATATGTTCTAAAGCAAAGTATGTTAGCTGGTTCTTGTCATTGAAATGTTTCTCCTTGATAATGGGACTGCCAAATTTTCTAGCTTACGGGTCAAGAATTTTCAATTCTATTAAGGACACGGAGGCGAGGATTATGCTATCTCTTTCTTTACTGACTTAAAATAGCAGCCAATCAAATACAAATAAACAAAAAACTATATATCTCATGATGCCTCACATATCATCACATGGCCCAATCACCAAGCATGACCTTTGTCCATAAGACTCTTGACCCTCAACTTCACTTCCTCTTTCTTTTGTCAAAACAGATATAGTTCAAATTGAATCGAAACTTCTTACATCAATCTCGAAAATCAGGAGTCAGGTACATCCACTCCCACCGGATAACAAGAACTTGAAGAGTCCAACTCAAAGGGAAACAGTCCCAGGAAGTAGCAATGCATGAAACTCATGAAGCCGTGAGAATTCAGGAATTCTTCTGATCAGAAAATTAAATAATAAACAGGTAGGTAATATCCAAAATGGATTGAATACATTTCAATAAAATGGATATTTCTATAAATGACGTTAAACTGGGTGGGTAAAAATAACAAGAAATCATCAACTTCAACATTAATTTTTTACTCAATATCATATTGTTCCTAAGGGTGGGATAATCCTCGCCTCCATGTCCTTAATAGAATTGAAAATTCTTGACGCGTAAGGTAGAAATTTTTTCATTCTATGTCAGGACCGGAGGCTCCGATTATGCTAGTTTAAAGCTGTTCCATTACCACAGTGGCTACATCCAACACAGGTTTGTGATAAAACTTACAAAAAGTATTTTCTGAAGACCAATCTGCAGCCTTCATAATGTCTTCTAAGCGGAAACCCAGAGCATATGATTTAGAGGCCATAACTCCTCTAGCAGAATAAGCTCCAAAAAGATTGGTATCTATACCCGCTTCATTCATTAACCATCTCATCCATCTGGCCATAGTAGCTGAAGTAACTGGTTTAAAAGGTTTTTGCAAAGAAATTAACAACTGACCTTTAACATCCTGTCTAAACTCTTCTGTAACAACTTCATGCTCCTTTAAACATTGAACTACACATAATTTAGAATTGTCAGGATACACTGGATAAGATACTGACCTGTAATTTGTTTTAGTCCTTCTTGTCACCGTAAAGGTAACCCCATCCGGGAATAAACCCATCCAGCTAAGTCTAGAGATCTGACATCCGATACTCTTTTACAAGAAATGAGACATAAAAGCATGGTCAATTTTGCTGAAAGCTGCTTGCGAGACAAATACCTGTTGGCAGTCCAAGAATCCAAGAATTTTAAAATAACATTAACATCCCATAACACTGAATATTTAGCTTGAGGAGGTTTAGAGAGACGTATACCCCTCAACAGTTTACAAATTAGAGGATGTTCTCCGACGGGTTTACCTTCCAAATGGGAGTGCCCCGCTGAAATGGCTGATCTAAAATTATTGACTGTCCGATATGCTAAACCTGAACTTGCTAATTCTGCTAGGAAGTTAGCGATCACCTCAATATGTGCTTCCACTGGATTGGCACCTCTCCCATCACACCAACTATTCCATCTGCGCCAAGCTGGGGCATATCTTTTATGGGTAATACCGGCCCAGGCCTGTTTAATGTAGTCCGCAGCTTGTTGCGAAATGTCTGGGGTACTCCATCTTGACCTGAAGTCAACCAGGCTAACAGAGTCAACTTCCCTGACGAGATCATTGGATGTTGAAGGCCCTCCGAACTCACGAGAAGATTCCGACGAGGAGGAATGAGAAGAGGAGAGGCACAAGCTAAATGCAGAGCTATGGGGAACCAAGGTTGTGCTCTCCAAAAGGGTGTCACCAGAACAATCTCTGTCTTCTGTCTCCGAATCTGAGACAATCATCAGAAATGGCGGAAAAACATAACCCCGAAACTGAGACCAATCTTGGAGAAATGCATCTGTCTTCATTGCACAAGGGTCTGAGCGCCAGCTGTAACATTTTGGTATCTGAAAGTTGAGCCGAGAGGCAAACAGATCCATTTCACAACTGCCCCATTCCTTGACTATCTGGGCCAAAAATCAGTGGATCCAGTTTCCAGTCGCTGGAATCTGTCAGGTATCTGGAATTCCAGTCTGCTATAGTGTTCTGGTCCCCTGGAAGATATTCCGCTATGACCACTAGGCGTTGTGTCAGACAATAATGCCAGAAATCCTTGGAAATCTCTGCCAAAATTCTGAATTTCGTCCCCCCCCCAATTTGTTGACATACCTCACTGCTGAGACATTGTCCAACTGTAATAGTATGCAACAGTGTGTCTTCTGAGGGGATAGACTCTTTATGGCAAAGGAACCTGCCAGAAGTTCCAGGCAATTGATATGCAAAGTTTGTTACCATTCTGACCATCTGCCTCCTGTCACTAGAGAGTTGCAGCGGGCTCCCCACCCCCAGTGGCTGGCATTAGATTCTATCACCACCTCTGGGTGAGACCCGAAAATCGCTCTGCCGTTCCAGGCTTCCATATGATGAAGCCACCATTGAATCTCCGATCTTACCTCAACAGTCAACGGAATCTGTTCTGAGTAACTCAGGCCCTGTTGGAGATGTCTGATTTTGAGTCTCTGCAGAGCACGGTAATGTAAATGGGCTGGGAAGATCACCTGAATAGACGAGGCTAACAAACCCACTACCCTGGCTATATTCCTTAAAGAGACGGTCGGACTAGTCAGAATCAATCTCAATTCCCTGTTGATGTTGCGAATTTTTTGAGAGGGAAGATGAAGCTGACATAGGATTGAGTCTATCCGAAAACCCAGGAAATCTATCACCTGAGTCGGTTTCAACAATGACTTCTGTACATTGATAAGGAAACCTAAATCTTGCAGAAGGCTGATGGTCCAGTTCAATGAGATAGGAGGGCTTGAGGAGACTGAGCCATCAGTAAGATGTTGAGAGAAATGGGGCAGTAAGGGTGAGAGGTGCCGCTCTTCTAGACAGTAGACATGTGGTTTAAACAGAATAGATAAGTGAGAGTAAAGTCCGGTGCAGAATGGCCCGGTGCCTTACTGCCCGGTAGGCACCAAAACGGGTACTAGGAGTACCCTAGAGCAAAAATGGGAAAACATTGGCCACAGCACACAGAGAGTAATGTCCAACAGTAAGGCAGAAAAAGATATTCCTGGTGTGGTTCCGAGAGTTGAGGGAAGTATAAAGTTGAAACGAGTCTCAAATCCTGTTTGCAGATGGTGTCTTTATTCGTAGGTGCTTAGAAAGCATTGAGTCATCGTGGAGATACAGCCAACACGTGTTTCGTCACACAAGTGACTTTATCAAGGCTGTAATAAAGTAATGACAGCAAACATTGGATACATATGTGTGTATTGGAATCTGGTGTGAAACCAGAAAGCGTTCTGATTGTGTAAGTGAGTAAGTGATTAACATGGCTTTAGAGGTGAGTGGTAGTGGGGTCAAATAACAGCACCGTGATCAAGTTTTAAAGTTGGTCTATAAAAACAAAATGTTGGAGAGTAATAGAGTATATGCAATTTGAAGCAGTGTGAGCATGCAATTGTTGTGCAATAGGGAGAAACTTAAAAGTCTACGAAAAATGCAGGAGAGAAAGTAGAAAAGATAAAGGGGAGATACGGCTAAATGCAAGTTTAGAAAAGAGAAACAGTAATGAAGGCGGTGAGCCCAGAGGGCATAACAGAAGGGTGAGAGTCATACCTGGGACAGCAGGCTCAAGTAGGTTTGGTGGTGGTGTGTAGTAGTGAAGTATAGGTGGGCTGGAGAGAAAGTGAGTGAGATGGATCAGAGAAAAAGAGAGAAATAGAATGGGATAAGTAATCGTGTGTGACAGGATAGTTGGGAAAACGTAGAGAGCTAAAAAATGTAAAGGTAAGGTGATAAGAAGGAAAAAGGTGGGGAAAAATGTAAAGGTAAGGCGATAAGAAGGAAAAAGGTGAGGAAAAGTTGGATTAGAGAGAAAGGAAAATCTATATAAATAGAAGAAAGATAAGAATGGTCAGTGAGAACATACCTGAGTAAATGGTAAAGAACTGAAATAGGTATGGCTGCGCCAGGCAGCTGCAGGTGCGTGTGTAAAAGGCTTGCATGAAATCGAAGATATGAGAAGGCCCTGATAAGCCTATAAAATGACCTAAAGTGGTAACAGGGAAGAAAATAGGTATATAAAGCGAGGGCAGGATTTTAAAAAAGAGTAAACGCAATAAAAGCCGGTGAATGAATATCCAGTTTAAATAAGCGGTTGGTAATTGGTGATTTAAGGTAAAAAGAATTATTTGTTGCGTCTGAGTAAGAGTCACACCGGTATAAAGACACAGAATCGGGGTGTACGGTGGCCCCAAAATGAACAAGCCACGGTTGGGAGAATGCAAAAAATATAACCCGGGTCGTGGTGAGCGGCTGGTGAGGGCTCGACACACGTGAGTCTAATTAATTAAAAATGACCGCAGGGGCGAGGGCGTGCACTAAATAACGGTGAGAAAATCACTGAGAGAAAGGATAAAGTGCGAGTCTCGATCGTAAGGCGAGGTAAGTGATAAGCACATTGAAGTGACTGTTGCCCGTGAAGAGGAGCGTAGGGGTGTGGGTATAACTAGAGTGATTAGGGGGGAAAGGAACGCTTAAAACATGGAGTAATAGAAGCGATTCTCGTTCTTAGGAAATATCTAGCAAAATGCGTTAACTAGTGGCAGTGAGGACCGCGTTACGATGAGCGTGGCGAAGGCGAGTTGGGAACTTACCGAGTAGTAGCGTAGTGGTGAGCTGTCCGGTAAACGCGAGATCGAGTGATGATCTGCGAGGGGAAATACTAGTAGATTAAGTAGGAGGCAGAGGTGCAGTTGACATGGAAAAGGGACTAAGTTAAATAAGCTGCACTGACGACCCTCTTTGGTGTGACTGGGCTGAAAGGGTGAAAGCGACGACCATCTTGAATGTAAATCGGAGAAAATGTGACACCATATAATAGGAAAAGCATAAACAGTAGAAACGTTAGTAAGGGTTCGACAGTGACTCTGTTGATGCTGGGCACCGAGAAGGTGCCTGGAGAACCGGAGAAGAGGATAGAATCAAGACATAAGAGAGTGACAGTGTGATTGTGTCCAAGGATATAATAGGTGTGTAATGTTACACTACTGCACTATACAGTTGTGATGGTAAATGAGACCAACAAGAGGTAGAGGCAATGAGGTGTAGTAGGTAGGTGCAACAGTTGAGCCATATGCATAGAAACATGTATACATCAGTGGGATATACAGTAGTCCTCAGTATTATACAGTGTTTGGGAAATATTAGTCAACAGTATAAGAGCCATTCATATTTGTTACAATGAAAAGAAACAGAAAATATATAGTTCTTTGTATTGAATGTGTTCTCAGTGTAGTGAGTGGGTGTAGCAGTTCACACCCATTGCATAAAAACATGTGTTTATTAATGGGATATACAATAGTTCACAGTATTGTTAATGTTTAGGAAATATTAGTAATAGTTGTAAGAGCCCTTCACATGTGTCGTCGTGAGGAGATAAGTATATAGCACTAAGATGGTACACAGTGGTCCACAGTATTACTAGAGTTAGGAAATATTAGGTAACGGTATGTGAGCGAATCTCATGCGTCGCAGTGACAAGTTACAACAATCAAATCAGTATATGTGGACGTACTGTACATGCGCAATGGAAAATCAAATTATAGAAATAGAGACCATGAAGTACAGTAAGTATAGTAGTTAACACAATTTGTGTAAGCGCATACATGTACCAATAAGGAATACAGTAGTGCACAATATTAGTGAAAACAGGCAATGCTAATGTGTATACTGTAGACAGGAGGAATGGCGAATCATGCGAGAAAAAAGTGAAGTTCACGATCCGTGTTCAAGCCTAGTTCAACTGCGCGAAGCTTTATGATCCATTTAGATTCGCATCTACGTAGATCCCTGGTTCTATCTCCCCATCTTGGTGAATTGGGAACTTGAGTGATGCCATGGAATCTAAGGCTCAGGAGATCCTGCTCCCGTGCGATGTGTTGAAATGGACAGCCATAGGATAGCTGATGTTAGCATTCCTGATGGCTCTGACATGTTCCTGAATACGTTCTTTTAGTGGGCGTATTGAACTGCCAACATAGATCAGACCACATACACATATCAGACAGTAGACAGTGAACTTCGTGTTGCAATTCATGAAAGTCTTGATGTGATGTGTGGTCACGGTGTTGTAGGAAAAGGAAGTGGTTTTGTTAAGGGCTAGTTGGCAAGAGATACAGCAACCACATTTGTAAAAACCATTTGGTTTCGCGGGAATCCACCCTGTGGATGGTGTCAGAGGTGTGGGACAGAGAAAGCTCGGGCACAGAATGTTCCTAAGGGTCCGACCTCTGCTGTGTACAATGGTAGGAGACCCTCCTATTGAGTCTTTGAGGCAAGTGTCCAACCTTAACAGATGCCAGTGTTTCTTGAGAATACGTAGCACATCCTTACTTGCAGGGCTGTATTGGGTAATGAAAGAGACCGGTCTGCTGTTGGAGAGACCCTGAGCCACTGGTTCTTTGCGGTTCTTAATCAGTAAATCGTGTTGGTTTTTGTTACATATACGTTTTCTGGCCACCGAGATGAGTTTGTTGGTATACCCTCTAGTTTGAAAACGGTAAGTCAGGTTCTTAAGCTCCTGTTTAAAGATGTCATTGTTAGTGCAGTTGCGCCAAATTCTAACCATTTCGCCGTATGGGATGGCCCTAATCTGTGAAAGGGGGTGGGCGCTGTGAGCATGTAGTACAGAATTGCAGGCGGTGGGTTTCCTGTACAGTCTAGACATGATCTTGTTGTCGGTGATGTACAAAAGCAAGTCGAGGAACTCGATTTTGGTCGTGTCCATTTTGTGAGTGAAAACTAAGTTAAAATCATTGGTGTTAAGGTGTTTGATGAGTATATTGAGATCCGAGACATTGCCAGTCCAGATAGCTAGAATATCATCAATATATCTACCCCAATACAGGATATGTTCAGTAAGATCAGGCGGGCAGTTGGACCATAGGTGTTTTTTCTCAAATTGACCCATGTAGAGATTGGCATATGAAGGGGAGAATTTAGCTCCCATGGCTACACCTTGACACTGTCGGTACCATCTACCATCATGTAAGAATACATTGTTCTCTAGTACCAACCGTGTGAGGTCAAGCAGCATACGTGTGTGATCAAATAGTGTGGCATCTCGGGTATTGAGCGTACGTTGGAGCATTTCCAGTCCCCTTTCCAGGGGGATGGATGTGTAAAGAGAACTAACGTCGAGGCAGACAAACATAAAGTCTTCTGACCAATCAATGTCTTCCAATTGACACAACAAGTCACGGCTGTCCTGTATGTAGGACGGAAGGTTATGAACCAAGGGTTGGAGAAAGGAGTCAATGTACTCAGAGATGTGTTCCGTAGGTGAACCAATCCCTGAGATAATGGGTCTGCCAGGAGGAAAGCCCCCTGGCTTATGGACTTTTGGTAAGATGTATATACAAGGAGCCCGGGGCGCCTCGATGTACAGAAATCTGTATTCTAAGTCAGTCAGGAGACAGTGATTTCTCCAAAATGTCAATTTCTTTTTGATCATGCTGGTAATGTTGGAAAGAGGGTTACTTGGTAGTAGAGAGTAGGCCTGGGTGTCATTGAGTTGTCTGTCTATTTCTGCAACATAGTCACTCCTGTTCATGACGACGACATTGCCCCCTTTGTCAGCCTCCCTGATAACTATATCTGGACATATGGAGAGTTTATGCAGCGCACGCAGTTCCTCGGAGTTGAGATTGTTGGAAGGTCTGTGGGTGCGTGTGCTCCTTTTGTCCTCTAGGTTATAGAGTTCCGTACTGACGGCTTGGTAGAAGACGTCAATGTGATTGTCTGGCGGTAGCGTGGGGACAAACATGGAATTGGGTTTGAGCCCACTGTTGACATCCAAGTTGGGTATAACATTGAGTTGAACCAGTAGTTCATCAAAGCTAGGTGATGGTGAAGATGTGTTATCCAGGGAGAGAACCGTATGGATATCCTGAAGATCTCCAATGGTTTGATTGCAAGTAGGTGGTGCCGTGTGGGCATTTTTGTTGGTATCAGGTTTGTTGTGGAAGAACTTTTTAAGTTTGAGGTTACGTATGAATTTAAAGAGATCTATGTGTATGTTGGTGTAATCAGGTTTAGAAGAAGGACAGAAGCCCAGACCCTTTTTCAAGACATTTATTTCGTGCATAGACAGTTGTAAACTGGAAAGATTCATAACCTGAACTGTTTCTTCACAAATGCTAGGGGTGGGCTGCAAGGAGAGAATACTCATGGCCTCTGAGTTTTCGTGGTGGAACGTGTTGTCATGCCCCCCCTGGTGTTTGTTGCGGTGTTTCCTGCCCCCCCTGCGGGTGGGTCTATGTTTGTGCCTGATCTGTTGTAGTTCTGTCGAAGTCCCTTTCTGTATCGGCCAAGTTCCTCTAAAAAAGAATTTGATTGTTGTGTGGTATTATGTGGAGTCATATTGGTAGAAGACCCTTCCCTAGGTGGGTCTGAGCAATCACTCGAAATGTTGGAGATATCTGATAAGCTGCCCGTGATTGCCTCAGCAGGCGTATAGATATTTGTCGGTCTAGTGTTAGACTCCTTGTTAACCTGATCGAACTTTCGTGCAAAAGTGTAGATCCTGCCATTCTTGTAATCATTGTCATCTCTGACAAGTTTTCGCATTTTCTTATCTTTTATGTATAACTGGTAACCAGTGAGTATCTCCCTCATAATAGTGTAGTTCTTGTCCGTTGCTTCTGGGAGGTTGAGATTTTTAATCTCCTCCTCCAGAGATGTGATGTCTAGAAGTAATTTGGTACGTTTTCTGTCCGAATGTTTGATCAGTATGTTAATCATACTGAAAGAGGTAGAGGAGATAAGGTGTTCCCATTCCCCGAGTAAGTCAGGGTCAAGGTCTTCAAATGATGGGAATATAATCACTCGTAGACCTCTAGGTACTTGTTTAATTTCCAAGTAGCGTTTAAGAGTGGTAATGTCCCACCAACGGGCTAGTTCCTGTTTTCTTAACCTCTCTAGCTTAATGAATTTCTGTCTTAGTCCTTGTGTGGAAGGTGTGGGATCTGTGGTACGGGGAGCTAGGGGTTTCTTGGAAAAAAGCTCAGCAGCCAGGGTGTCCCGGTTGTCGTCAAAGAAAGCCATGTTGAGTAACCTAAAAGGAGGGTATTCCTTTCGATCAAAAGAAACACAGATAATGTAGTTTAAATGGTACGTGTTGCTAGAGTGCGGCTCACCCTGTTCAGAAAGAACATAACAAGGAACAGAGAAATGGGGCAGTAAGGGTGAGAGGTGCCGCTCTTCTAGACAGTAGACATGTGGTTTAAACAGAATAGATAAGTGAGAGTAAAGTCCGGTGCAGAATGGCCCGGTGCCTTAATGCCCGGTAGGCACCAAAACGGGTACTAGAAGTACCCTAGAGCAAAAATGGGAAAACATTGGCCACAGCATACAGAGAGTAATGTCCAACAGTAAGGCAGAAAAAGATATTCCTGGTGTGGTTCCGAGAGTTGAGGGAAGTATAAAGTTGAAACGAGTCTCAAATCCTGTTTGCAGATGGTGTCTTTATTCGCAGGTGCTTAGAAAGCATTGAGTCATCGTGGAGATACAGCCAACACGTGTTTCGTCACACAAGTGACTTTATCAAGGCTGTAATAAAGTAATGACAGCAAACATTGGATACATATGTGTGTATTGGAATCTCGTGTGAAACCAGAAAGCGTTCTGATTGTGTAAGTGAGTAAGTGATTAACATGGCTTTAGAGGTGAGTGGTAGTGGGGTCAAATAACAGCACCGTGATCAAGTTTTAAAGTTGGTCTATAAAAACAAAATGTTGGAGAGTAATAGAGTATATGCAATTTGAAGCAGTGTGAGCATGCAATTGTTGTGCAATAGGGAGAAACTTAAAAGTCTACGAGAAATGCAGGAGAGAAAGTAGAAAAGATAAAGGGGAGATACGGCTAAATGCAAGTTTAGAAAAGAGAAACAGTAATGAAGGCGGTGAGCCCAGAGGGCATAACAGAAGGGTGACAGTCATACCTGGGACAGCAGGCTCAAGTAGGTTTGGTGGTGGTGTGTAGTAGTGAAGTATAGGTGGGCTGGAGAGAAAGTGAGTGAGATGGATCAGAGAAAAAGAGAGAAATAGAATGGGATAAGTAATCGTGTGTGACAGGATAGTTGGGAAAACGTAGAGAGCTAAAAAATGTAAAGGTAAGGTGATAAGAAGGAAAAAGGTGGGGAAAAATGTAAAGGTAAGGCGATAAGAAGGAAAAAGGTGAGGAAAAGTTGGATTAGAGAGAAAGGAAAATCTATATAAATAGAAGAAAGATAAGAATGGTCAGTGAGAACATACCTGAGTAAATGGTAAAGAACTGAAATAGGTATGGCTGCGCCAGGCAGCTGCAGGTGCGTGTGTAAAAGGCTTGCATGAAATCGAAGATATGAGAAGGCCCTGATAAGCCTATAAAATGACCTAAAGTGGTAACAGGGAAGAAAATAGGTATATAAAGCGAGGGCAGGATTTTAAAAAAGAGTAAACGCAATAAAAGCCGGTGAATGAATATCCAGTTTAAATAAGCGGTTGGTAATTGGTGATTTAAGGTAAAAAGAATTATTTGTTGCGTCTGAGTAAGAGTCACACCGGTATAAAGACACAGAATCGGGGTGTACGGTGGCCCCAAAATGAACAAGTCACGGTTGGGAGAATGCAAAAAATATAACCCGGGTCGTGGTGAGCGGCTGGTGAGGGCTCGACACACGTGAGTCTAATTAATTAAAAATGACCGCAGGGGCGAGGGCGTGCACTAAATAACGGTGAGAAAATCACTGAGAGAAAGGATAAAGTGCGAGTCTCGATAGTAAGGCGAGGTAAGTGATAAGCACATTGAAGTGACTGTTGCCCGTGAAGAGGAGCGTAGGGGTGTGGGTATAACTAGAGTGATTAGGGGGGAAAGGAACGCTTAAAACATGGAGTAATAGAAGCGATTCTCGTTCTTAGGAAATATCTAGCAAAATGCGTTAACTAGTGGCAGTGAGGACCGCGTTACGATGAGCGTGGCGAAGGCGAGTTGGGAACTTACCGAGTAGTAGCGTAGTGGTGAGCTGTCCGGTAAACGCGAGATCGAGTGATGATCTGCGAGGGGAAATACTAGTAGATTAAGTAGGAGGCAGAGGTGCAGTTGACATGGAAAAGGGACTAAGTTAAATAAGCTGCACTGACGACCCTCTTTGGTGTGACTGGGCTGAAAGGGTGAAAGCGACGGCCATCTTGAATGTAAATCGGAGAAAATGTGACACCATATAATAGGAAAAGCATAAACAGTAGAAACGTTAGTAAGGGTTCGACAGTGACTCTGTTGATGCTGGGCACCGAGAAGGTGCCTGGAGAACCGGAGAAGATGATAGAATCAAGACATAAGAGAGTGACAGTGTGATTGTGTCCAAGGATATAATAGGTGTGTAATGTTACACTACTGCACTATACAGTTGTGATGGTAAATGAGACCAACAAGAGGTAGAGGCAATGAAGTGTAGTAGGTAGGTGCAACAGTTGAGCCATATGCATAGAAACATGTATACATCAGTGGGATATACAGTAGTCCTCAGTATTATACAGTGTTTGGGAAATATTAGTCAACAGTATAAGAGCCATTCATATTTGTTACAATGAAAAGAAACAGAAAATATATAGTTCTTTGTATTGAATGTGTTCTCAGTGTAGTGAGTGGGTGTAGCAGTTCACACCCATTGCATAAAAACATGTGTTTATTAATGGGATATACAATAGTTCACAGTATTGTTAATGTTTAGGAAATATTAGTAATAGTTGTAAGAGCCCTTCACATGTGTCGTCGTGAGGAGATAAGTATATAGCACTAAGATGGTACACAGTGGTCCACAGTATTACTAGAGTTAGGAAATATTAGGTAACGGTATGTGAGCGAATCTCATGCGTCGCAGTGACAAGTTACAACAATCAAATCAGTATATGTGGACGTACTGTACATGCGCAATGGAAAATCAAATTATAGAAATAGAGACCATGAAGTACAGTAAGTATAGTAGTTAACACAATTTGTGTAAGCGCATACATGTACCAATAAGGAATACAGTAGTGCACAATATTAGTGAAAACAGGCAATGCTAATGTGTATACTGTAGACAGGAGGAATGGCGAATCATGCGAGAAAAAAGTGAAGTTCACGATCCGTGTTCAAGCCTGGTTCAACTGCGCGAAGCTTTATGATCCATTTAGATTCGCATCTACGTAGATCCCTGGTTCTATCTCCCCATCTTGGTGAATTGGGAACTTGAGTGATGCCATGGAATCTAAGGCTCAGGAGATCCTGCTCCCCGTGCGATGTGTTGAAATGGACAGCCATAGGATAGCTGATGTTAGCATTCCTGATGGCTCTGACATGTTCCTGAATACGTTCTTTTAGTGGGCGTATTGAACTGCCAACATAGATCAGACCACATACACATATCAGACAGTAGACAGTGAACTTCGTGTTGCAATTCATGAAAGTCTTGATGTGATGCGTGGTCACGGTGTTGTAGGAAAAGGAAGTGGTTTTGTTAAGGGCTAGTTGGCAAGAGATACAGCAACCACATTTGTAAAAACCATTTGGTTTCGCGGGAATCCACCCTGTGGATGGTGTCAGAGGTGTGGGACAGAGAAAGCTCGGGCACAGAATGTTCCTAAGGGTCCGACCTCTGCTGTGTACAATGGTAGGAGACCCTCCTATTGAGTCTTTGAGGCAAGTGTCCAACCTTAACAGATGCCAGTGTTTCTTGAGAATACGTAGCACATCCTTACTTGCAGGGCTGTATTGGGTAATGAAAGAGACCGGTCTGCTGTTGGAGAGACCCTGAGCCACTGGTTCTTTGCGGTTCTTAATCAGTAAATCGTGTTGGTTTTTGTTACATATACGTTTTCTGGCCACCGAGATGAGTTTGTTGGTATACCCTCTAGTTTGAAAACGGTAAGTCAGGTTCTTAAGCTCCTGTTTAAAGATGTCATTGTCAGTGCAGTTGCGCCGAATTCTAACCATTTCGCCGTATGGGATGGCCCTAATCTGTGAAAGGGGGTGGGCGCTGTGAGCATGTAGTACAGAATTGCAGGCGGTGGGTTTCCTGTACAGTCTAGACATGATCTTGTTGTCGGTGATGTACAAAAGCAAGTCGAGGAACTCGATTTTGGTCGTGTCCATTTTGTGAGTGAAAACTAAGTTAAAATCATTGGTGTTAAGGTGTTTGATGAGTATATTGAGATCCGAGACATTGCCAGTCCAGATAGCTAGAATATCATCAATATATCTACCCCAATACAGGATATGTTCAGTAAGATCAGGCGGGCAGTTGGACCATAGGTGTTTTTTCTCAAATTGACCCATGTAGAGATTGGCATATGAAGGGGAGAATTTAGCTCCCATGGCTACACCTTGACACTGTCGGTACCATCTACCATCATGTAAGAATACATTGTTCTCTAGTACCAACCGTGTGAGGTCAAGCAGCATACGTGTGTGATCAAATAGTGTGGCATCTCGGGTATTGAGCGTACGTTGGAGCATTTCCAATCCCCTTTCCAGGGGGATGGATGTGTAAAGAGAACTAACGTCGAGGCAGACAAACATAAAGTCTTCTGACCAATCAATGTCTTCCAATTGACACAACAAGTCACGGGTGTCCTGTATGTAGGACGGAAGGTTATGAACCAAGGGTTGGAGAAAGGAGTCAATGTACTCAGAGATGTGTTCCGTAGGTGAACCAATCCCTGAGATAATGGGTCTGCCAGGAGGAAAGCCCCCTGGCTTATGGACTTTTGGTAAGATGTATATACAAGGAGCCCGGGGCGCCTCGATGTACAGAAATCTGTATTCTAAGTCAGTCAGGAGACAGTGATTTCTCCAAAATGTCAATTTCTTTTTGATCATGCTGGTAATGTTGGAAAGAGGGTTACTTGGTAGTAGAGAGTAGGCCTGGGTGTCATTGAGTTGTCTGTCTATTTCTGCAACATAGTCACTCCTGTTCATGACGACGGCATTGCCCCCTTTGTCAGCCTCCCTGATAACTATATCTGGACATATGGAGAGTTTATGCAGCGCACGCAGTTCCTCGGAGTTGAGATTGTTGGAAGGTCTGTGGGTGCGTGTGCTCCTTTTGTCCTCTAGGTTATAGAGTTCCGTACTTACGGCTTGGTAGAAGACGTCAATGTGATTGTCTGGCGGTAGCGTGGGGACAAACATGGAATTGGGTTTGAGCCCACTGTTGACATCCAAGTTGGGTATAACATTGAGTTGAACCAGTAGTTCATCAAAGCTAGGTGATGGTGAAGATGTGTTATCCAGGGAGAGAACCGTATGGATATCCTGAAGATCTCCAATGGTTTGATTGCAAGTAGGTGGTGCCGTGTGGGCATTTTTGTAGGTATCAGGTTTGTTGTGGAAGAACTTTTTAAGTTTGAGGTTACGTATGAATTTAAAGAGATCTATGTGTATGTTGGTGTAATCAGGTTTAGAAGAAGGACAGAAGCCCAGACCCTTTTTCAAGACATTTATTTCGTGCATAGACAGTTGTAAACTGGAAAGATTCATAACCTGAACTGTTTCTTCACAAATGCTAGGGGTGGGCTGCAAGGAGAGAATACTCATGGCCTCTGAGTTTTCGTGGTGGAACGTGTTGTCATGCCCCCCTGGTGTTTGTTGCGGTGTTTCCTGCCCCCCCTGCGGGTGGGTCTATGTTTGTGCCTGATCTGTTGTAGTTCTGTCGAAGTCCCTTTCTGTATCGGCGAAGTTCCTCTAAAAAAGAATTTGATTGTTGTGTGGTATTATGTGGAGTCATATTGGTAGAAGACCCTTCCCTAGGTGCACCTACCTACTACACTTCATTGCCTCTACCTCTTGTTGGTCTCATTTACCATCACAACTGTATAGTGCAGTAGTGTAACATTACACACCTATTATATCCTTGGACACAATCACACTGTCACTCTCTTATGTCTTGATTCTATCCTCTTCTCCGGTTCTCCAGGCACCTTCTCGGTGCCCAGCATCAGCAGAGTCACTGTCGAACCCTTACTAACGTTTCTACTGTTTATGCTTTTCCTATTATATGGTGTCACATTTTCTCCGATTTACATTCAAGATGGCCGTCGCTTTCACCCTTTCAGCCCAGTCACACCAAAGAGGGTCGTCAGTGCAGCTTATTTAACTTAGTCCCTTTTCCATGTCAACTGCACCTCTGCCTCCTACTTAATCTACTAGTATTTCCCCTCGCAGATCATCACTCGATCTCGCGTTTACCGGACAGCTCACCACTACGCTACTACTCGGTAAGTTCCCAACTCGCCTTCGCCACGCTCATCGTAACGCGGTCCTCACTGCCACTAGTTAACGCATTTTGCTAGATATTTCCTAAGAACGAGAATCGCTTCTATTACTCCATGTTTTAAGCGTTCCTTTCCCCCCTAATCACTCTAGTTATACCCACACCCCTACGCTCCTCTTCACGGGCAACAGTCACTTCAATGTGCTTATCACTTACCTCGCCTTACGATCGAGAATCGCACTTTATCCTTTCTCTCAGTGATTTTCTCACCGTTATTTAGTGCACGCCCTCGCCCCTGCGGTCATTTTTAATTAATTAGACTCACGTGTGTCGAGCCCTCACCAGCCGCTCACCACGACCCGGGTTATATTTTTTGCATTCTCCCAACCGTGACTTGTTCATTTTGGGGCCACCGTACACCCCGATTCTGTGTCTTTATACCGGTGTGACTCTTACTCAGACGCAACAAATAATTCTTTTTACCTTAAATCACCAATTACCAACCGCTTATTTAAACTGGTTATTCATTCACCGGCTTTTATTGCGTTTACTCTTTTTTAAAATCCTGCCCTCGCTTTATATACCTATTTTCTTCCCTGTTACCACTTTAGGTCATTTTATAGGCTTATCAGGGCCTTCTCATATCTTCGATTTCATGGAAGCCTTTTACACACGCACCTGCAGCTGCCTGGCGCAGCCATACCTATTTCAGTTCTTTACCATTTACTCAGGTATGTTCTCACTGACCATTCTTATCTTTCTTCTATTTATATAGATTTTCCTTTCTCTCTAATCCAACTTTTCCTCACCTTTTTCCTTCTTATCGCCTTACCTTTACATTTTTCCCCACCTTTTTCCTTCTTATCACCTTACCTTTACATTTTTTAGCTCTCTACGTTTTCCCAACTATCCTGTCACACACGATTACTTATCCCATTCTATTTCTCTCTTTTTCTCTGATCCATCTCACTCACTTTCTCTCCAGCCCACCTATACTTCACTACTACACAACACCACCAAACCTACTTGAGCCTGCTGTCCCAGGTATGACTCTCATCCTTCTGTTATGCCCTCTGGGCTCACCGCCTTCATTACTGTTTCTCTTTTCTAAACTTGCATTTAGCCGTATCTCCCCTTTATCTTTTCTACTTTCTCTCCTGCATTTCTCGTAGACTTTTAAGTTTCTCCCTATTGCACAACAATTGCATGCTCACACTGCTTCAAATTGCATATACTCTATTACTCTCCAACATTTTGTTTTTATAGACCAATTTTAAAACTTGATCACGGTGCTGTTATTTGACCCCACTACCACTCACCTCTAAAGCCATGTTAATCACTTACTCACTTACACAATCAGAACGCTTTCTGGTTTCACACCAGATTCCAATACACACATATGTATCCAATGTTTGCTGTCATTACTTTATTACAGCCTTGATAAAGTCACTTGTGTGACGAAACACGTGTTGGCTGTATCTCCACGATGACTCAATGCTTTCTAAGCACCTACGAATAAAGACACCATCTGCAAACAGGATTTGAACTCGTTTCAACTTTATACTTCCCTCAACTCTCGGAACCACACCAGGAATATCTTTTTCTGCCTTACTGTTGGACATTACTCTCTGTGTGCTGTGGCCAATGTTTTCCCATCAGTAAGATGTTGTCCAGGTATATGATCAATCGGACTCCCTTGGCTCTTAGCCACTCCATCACAGGCCTGAGTAGCTTTGTGAAGCACAAAGGGGCTGATGACAGTCCGAACGGAAGAGCAAGAAACTCCAGACACTGGCCTTTCCACTGAAATTGAAGAAATCTCCTGTGAGGAGGGAAAATTGGAATCGACAGGTAAGCATCCTTTAGGTCCAGACGAACCATCCAATCTCCTTCTAACAGAATATCTCTTAACATGTGAATGCCCTCCATCTTGAAATGCCAGTACAGAATCCAATTATTGAAATCCTTTAGGTTCAAGACTAAACAGTGCCCTCCCCCTTTCTTGTCTATTACAAAAATAGGACTGAGAAAACAGTAAGGGTGAGGGGAGGAAAACTGTACGGCACCTTTGTCTAACAAGGCCTGAACCTCTTTGTCTATAAAATCTTGATTTGCTAGGGAAAAACAAATCTGGAGAGGTGGATTGAGTTGTCTGGGGCTACTGATAAACTCTAGGCGAAATCCCATAACCGTTTGGAGGATCCACGGATCTCCGGTGATCCTTTTCCAATTTCCAAAAAACAATGCCACTCTGCTCCCAAGTGTGACCTGAGAAAAATGAATAATGCTCACCTGTGTCCTTGTTGTCCTCTGCGAAAGCCTCTGCGGAAGCGAGGACGCCCTCCTCTGGGGTGAGTGGGGTACAAAGTGGAATCCTGTTCATCGTACCAACCACCTCTGCCTCTGGGGTAATAGTTCTGAGGTCTATTGAATGTTCCTCGGCCGGGCAAGTGTCCTGCGTAACGACCGGCCCTGACAAAAAGGCCTGTCTAAATACTTTTTTGAAAGACATTTGGGCTTTGTCTAGAGATGAAAAGGTGGAACAGAACTTGGCCAAATCCTCAATAAAAGAGGACCCGACAAGAAGTCCATTGGCAGAAAGACCCGCTTCCGAAGTTGCTAAATCTGACAGCTTTGGGTCAATGCGCATCAGAATAGATTTCCTGCGCTCAGAAGAAATAGCGCAATTAGTGTTTCCTAGTTGGCAAATGGCTCTTTGGGCCCAACTGATGAGGACGTCTGTGTCTACAGAATATCCTGATTCTTTAGCCAGATACGCCATCCTGAGGATCTTGGTCAGAGGACCAGAAAAGTCCAAAAGTTGGTCCTGGCAATTACCCCATGATCTATGTAAACCTTTTTTAGGGTCCTTCGCAAACTTCCTCATGAACGTAACCATGGTAGGGTCTATTTCCGGGGTGTCAGAAACCTTACCTTCTAAATCTGGTCTGGGACACTCGGCTCTTAGTCGAGACCGGACTTCTTCAGTGAGCAGCTCATCACTTTATGCGAAAACAAATTAAAGACTGGAAGAAGAGATTGAGCTGTTCGATGAGTGCACTGAGCCACAGTTCTACATCTATAGTGAAAAAAGCGCTACCCATTTTCATTCCTTTCACATCATTTAGTGTCTCCATTTACAAAAACTGGTTTGTCAGGAAAGTGAGTGACCAAGAGAGTGAATGATTGAAAATTCGAGTACATAGGAGAACTGAAGAGCTGCCTTCAACCTCTAGAGACCACAGTGTTTGTTCCAAAGCAATAGTTATGTTTCATCAGCAGCACCCATAGACAAAACACAATCATCTGCTATTAAATCTACAGCATCAACAGCATCATGTTCACTTCCAGCATCTGCAATGGGTTGATTTGGGAATATTCCAGTACTTAACTCAAGTGAACTGGCACAGGCAAACTCAAAATAGACAATGTCCACAATTATGACAATGGAGAAGATGGCACAAGACTATTTGTATTACCAAACAGAAGTCTACTTGGATCAAGATCACTTACCTTTTGGCATGGGAAAATGAACAGTAGCCAGAACTCAGTAGGCTGGCAATAGAGAATGTTGCCTATCCTGTGGCTGGTGTATCATTGGAGTAGGTTTTTAGTGTACCTGGGGCTACTGTCAGGGTCATAAGAACCTGTCACTATCACTAAAACACAAGCTGAAAAGGAATCTCACTGATATGTAAAAGTAAAACTCTGAGTAGAAAAGTGGTGTCCAGGTGACATGGAGCCATCTGATCATCCTAGGTCGCTTTGCGTTTTTGCTTTATCTGCCTGCAGTCATCCAGGAATTTCTAAGGGCTGCACACCAACCAAGAGCAAGACAACTACCTAGCTTTCTGAAAGTATGCTGCTCTTATCTGAAGTCTTCTGACTATGAGCTATACCTGGCTTCTCCACCTCTATTCACTGACATATGCACATTAATGGTAATTACATACATATTTTATGGGAACAATGTTTCAACAATGTGAATGACATAATTGTTATGCCAAAAGTTATTTATAGGAGTTTGTAACTTAGAAGAACTGAAGCTGCATATGACTTTGAAGTATTAGAGCCCTGAAGAAGTGGTAGCATACTGCAAAACACGTGTTGGCTGTGATAGTTTCTGCTTTTTAATACATGAAGGAAATTATGAACAAATATGTATCAATCCCATTTGGAAGGAGACTGAATTGACAATCTGTTGGAAGCTTGCAATCTATGTAGTTTACCAGTATAAAAGAGACATTCTGCAGATCGTCCAGGTGACCCTTATTGGTTTACAATTAATGATCCCATATTCCCTTTTGTGGTAGTGTGGGTGAGCAGTTCAGGCTTATCAGAGGGTAATGCTAAGCATTTGTTGAAAAGAGTCAATAAACTTGAAAGACTCTCAAGAAGAAACTCAAGGCCAATGTTTATAACTATATAATTACTTTTACAGTATGTTTCACCACCAGAAAAGCTTTCAAAGAAGGTAAGTACTGTCGCAGATTATCAACTTTTGTAAGTAAGTAAAGATTTTCTCACATTTACGGGCAGATGTATGACAGTTTCATTTTGCGAGTTTCTAATTGTAATTTATTCTGAATTACAACTAGAGACTCGCAAAATGAAATGTACAAATATGTCTCAGACAAATATAGCAATTCCCAATGGCATTGTGTAGGAGGCTGGCCTGGCTGATAGTGGGTACCTGATGGTACTTACACCTTGTGCCAGATTCAGTTATCCCTTATTAGTAGATTAGTAGTGTTCTACCAGCTTAGGCCGATAGAGATAGCTACAGCAGAGCAGCTTAGGCTGAACTAGAGACATGCAAAGCTCCTACTATACCACTTATATCACATAGCACTAGATCATAAGAATCAAAATACTCACTTACTAAAAATAAAGGTAATTTATTTTAGTGACAATGTGCCAAAAATATCTCAGAGGATGTACACCCTCAGGAGGTAAGTAAAATATACAAAATATACACACACAACCAAAATCAGGTAAGTAAACAGTTAAAAAAGTAGTGCAAACACTGTAGAACACATAGGATGCAATAGGCCTAGGGGCAACACAAACAATATACTAAGAAAGTGTAATGTGAACCACTTAGGGACCCCAGGCCTAGTGTAGTGTGTAGGGGGTTGCTGGGAGTGTTAGAAAACACTAAGGGTGTCCAAGATACCCCACCCCAACATCCTTAAAAGTAGGAGTAAAGTTACCCTAATTCCCCAGAAACACACTAAAGTCGTGATAGGAGATTCTGCAAAGACCACAACTGACTGCAAAGGACTGAAGACAGATTCCTGGACCTGCAAGGGAAGGGGACAAAGTCCAAGAGTCACAAAAGTGTCCAGGGGGGCAGGAGCCCACTAAACCTCAGATGAAAGTGCAAAATGGCTGCCTCCGGGTGGAAGAAGCTGAAGGTTCTGCAACAACGGAAGATGGCAGAAACTTCTCCTTTGCACAGAAGATGTCCCACGGTGCGCTAGAGGATGCAGAGTTGTTTCCATGCAGAAAGACCACAAACAAGCCTTGCTAGCTGCAAAGGTCGTGGTTGAAGAAAATGGGTACGCCTGGGCTCAGCAACACAGAAAGCCCATGCAGAAGCAGGCAGCACCCGCAGAAGTACTTGAACAGGGGTTCAAGAACACTGAGCATGGTGGTCGTCTCAACACTACGATGGAGGGTCCCAGGAAGCCGGTGGTCAACTCAGCGAGTTGAGAAATGCAGGATGAAGTGCTGGGGACCTGGGCTGTGCTGTGTATGAAGGATTCCTTGCAAAACTGCACAGAAGCCCTAGCAGCTGCAGTTCATGCAGTACACAGGATTACTGTCTGGCGTGGGGAGGCAAGGACTTACTTCCACCAAATTTGGGCAGATGGACCACAGGACTGTTGGGGTCACTTGGATCCAGCTCCTGTGTTCCAGGGACCATGCTCGTCGAGATGAGAGGGTGCCCAGAGGACCGGTGATGTGGAAAGTTGGTGCCTGCGTTAGCAGGGGGGAGATTCCATCGACCCACGGGAGATTTCTTCTTGGCTTCCAGTGCAGGGTGAAGGCAGACAGCCCTCAGAGCATGCACCACCAGGAAACAGTCGAGAAAGCCAGCAGGATTAGGTGCTACAATGTTGGTAGTGTCCTAGAGCAGTCAGCGGTCGATCCTTGGCAGAAGTAGAAGAGGGAGATGCAGAGGAACTCTGGTGAGCTCTTGTATTCGTTATCTGAATAGAAACCCACAGGAGAGACCCTAAATAGCCCTCAGAGGACGATTGGCCACCTACCCAGGTAAGCACCTATCAGGAGGGGTCTCTGACATCACCTGCTGGCACTGGCTACTCAGAGGCCTCCATTGTGCCCTCACACCTCTGCATTCAAGATGGCAGGGGTCTGGAGCACACTGGGGGAGCTCTGGGCACCACCCCGGGGTGGTGATGGACAGGGGAGTGGTCACTCCCCTTTCCTTTGTCCAGTTTTGCGCCAGAGCAGGGGCTGGGGGAATCCCTGAACCAGTGTCGACTGGTTTATGCAAGGAGGGCACCATCTGTGCCCTTCAAAGCATTCCAGAGGCTGGGGGAGGCTAGTCCTCCCTAGCCCTTAACACCTATTTCCAAAGGGAGAGGGTGTAACACCCTCTCTCAGAGGAAATTTTTTGTTCTACCTTCCTGGGACTGGGCTGCCAGACCCCAGGAGGGCAGAACCCTGTCTGTGGGTTGGCAGCAGCGGTAGCTGCAGAGAAAACCCCAGAGAGCTGGTTTGGCAGTACCCGGGGTCCATAGTGGAGCCCGGGGGATGCATGGGATTGGCCCCCTAATACCAGATTTGGCATGGGGGGACAATTACATGATCTTAGACATGTTACATGGCCATATTCAGAGTTACCATTGTGGAGCTACATAAAGGTATTGACCTATTTGTAGTGCAAACGTGTAATGGTGTCCCTGCACTCACAAAGTCTGGGTAAATTGCCCTGAACTATGTGGGGGCACCGAGGCTAGTGCCAGGGTGCCCTCACACTTAGTAACTTTGCACCTAACCTTCACTAGGTTAGGGTTAGACATATAGATGACTTATAAGTGTCTTAAGTGTAGTGTAAAATGACTGTGAAATAACGTGGGTGTTATTTCACTCAGGCTGTATTGGCAGTCCTGTGTAAGAATTGTCTGAGCTCCCTATGGGTGGCAAAAGAAATGCTGCAGCCTATAGGGATCTCCTGGAACCCCAATACCCTGGGTACCTAGGTACCATATACTAGGGAATTATAAGGGTGTTCTGGTGTGCCAGTCAGAATTGGTAAACATGGTCACTAGCCTGCAGTGACAATGTTAAAGCAGAGAGAGCAGAAGCACTGAGGTTCTGGTTAGCAGAGCCTCAGTGACACAGTTAGGCACCACACAGGGAACACATTCAGGCCACAAACTATGAGCACTGGGGTCCTGGCTAGCAGGATCCCAGTGAGACAGGCAAAAACAAACTGACACACAAGTAAAAATGGGGGTAACATGCCAGGCAAGATGGTACTTTCCTACACAACCCCTCCCCCAAACGAGGGACAATAAGGCTAACCTTGCCCAGATGATTCTTCATTGTCTAAGTGGAAATATCTGGAGAGTCCATCTGCATTGGAGTGGGTGCTCCCAGCTTTTCAATAAATCTGTGTTTCATTTTTTAAATGCATCCCATTTTCCTAAAAGGAAAAATGAAAAGTTTTATTTTCATTTTCTCAGGGTAAGCAGTGGTATGTGGGGCCACTGCTGCTCTAAAAAAACATTTTTGCATGCATTCACAAAGGGGAAGGGTTCCAGTGGGGTGCCCATTGTTGTTTGTGACTGGGTTAACACCAGTTTAAAATTGGTGTTAACTGTGATTGTTTAGTGACCAGATTCACGGTCACAAAACAATCATACATACCATTGAGATTCGGTATTAGGAAGGGACGCCCTAAACATGCCCCTTCCTAATACCGAATCGCAAAACCCAAATTGCAGTTTGGTTACAAGTTACTGATTCACAGTTTGGTCCTTGTACATTACAAAAAGCATTTTCCTAATCGCAACAAGCTGATTTGCGTCTAGAAAAATGCTTTGTACAGGTGGCTGTGTCTGCTTAGGGCTCTTTGCAGTCGAATCCTGGGTTTCCCTTTTGGTTCATAGGGGTCCATGGGGGCAAGGTCCCTAGAAACACTAGTAGTTCAGTTTTACCTGCCCTGTGGAATCCAGGTGCAGAGGTGCTGGATGTGTTGGGTGCCTTGCGCAAACCCCGATTGGTGCAGAGGGGCGCCACCTGGAAAGAGGCTGCAAAGGGGGACATAGGGAGATGTCTGGGAGCTCCCAATTGGGGGCTTGGCCCATGGGGGTCCTAAGAAAGAGGGAACACAGTCGAAGATCTTGAACACTGGCTCAGGTGCTCAAATGTGAAGGGTTAGGGTCAGCTGGTCCTGTGAGTCAAAAGTGCTCACAATGCTTGGGTAGATCTGCAGAGGGGTCAGAGAAACAGACTTTTGTGGGCAACCTATTGATTCTGTCATCCCTCAGGTGCAGAGTGTCTTTTTGCAGCAGTGGTGTCTGGGACAGACACAAATGAACCTTGGTGCTTTCAATTGCTCTGGTGTCCCAGATATGGGTGTAGGTCAACTTCTGGTAAGCCTGGTATCTCCAAACTTTTTGGAGAGATGGGTCTGTCCTCCAGGAGCTCATTGACCTCTTCTTTGGAGACTGCTGCATCGGGGACCCGTTGGTCAACAGGTCCATGGACTGGACATTGCAGTTGGTGCCTGCAGGGTAAGTGGCTCCTCCAATCAAAAGGAGATGCTGGCTAGGTTACAGCTCTCACATGTATCATAGTGCACCCTACCTTTGTGTTCTTATGGCCTGCTGTAGGGGTAACTTACATATAATATAAGCAATGGCACACCAAGAGTTTACCATGTCAAGTGTTCACTCATGGCTTGCACCACAACACACAGTCTGCAATAGCAGGCTGGGTGCAATTTGTATGGGCCCTTAGGGTGGCACAATACATGGTGTAGCACTGAGAACCCTCTTTAATACCCATGCCCTAGGCACGAAGGGTACCAATTACTAGGGACTTACAGGCGTGTTAATGTCCTGCCAATTTTTACACAAGTGAGTAGGTTATTTTTAGAGGAAAGAACACTGGCACTGGAGCCTGTCTAGCAGGCTTCAGTGCAATGTCAGTGTCGAAAATCAGCACCCAGCAGTTCAAATGGGGGCAAAAAAAGGGTGGACATCTGCAACGACGTCCAGTTTCCTACACAATCAAATTAAGATTTTAACCAATCTAGTTGTAATGTGAAATCAGCATCAAAATGACAATACATGTTGATTTGTTTTTTTAGGGGAAAGAATAATGTTTTGTTATGAGAAAAAAAACAAGAAAAAAAGATACCAAGAATTTCCTGTTTATTTATTTTATACAATGATTGCTCCCCACAAAAATGCTCTATATATTAAATGTAGAGAGTAGTTGGGTTAATGGTGAAGTGGACAGAAGCCTATCAATTGCTTAAACTTTTTCATTTTTTGGAATACTTCTCTTAATTTATTCACAGTTGATGTACATGAGGATTAGTAGTACCAGCTGTGAAAGCTTCACATTCCTAATACTTGAATATTAGGGTTGGGTGGTACCTGCGGAGTTCCACTCCATGGAATTCCGCAGAGTTACATAAGAACTCTGCATGATTCTGCAGAGTTCAACCAATGGGTGGACATATGCATGTCACCCTGCTTTTTCTTCATTTTAGCACTAGTAGCGCGATCAGCACTGAAAAGTCAGCACCAACTGCACCATGCGAATGCAAGCGCGTGTAGCTATTCGAGTTGAATTTGGTACTCGAGAGGCATCCCTCTGATTGCAACTGCTGGCGACCGCCCAATAGGGCCCAATATGGCGGTAAGGCCATAGAGTCATTTTTTGCATGGGAACGCCCACTTTGCATCTCATTGACGCAAAGTAGGGGGCATATTTATAGTTGTTTTGCACCGAATTTGTGTCATTTATTTGATGTGGAAACCTACTTTGCGTCAATGAGATGCAAAGTGGGTGTTCCTGTGCAAAAAATGACTCTATGGCCTTAGCACCATATTTATCCCCCTGTGCTAAAATCACACACGGGAGGGAGGAGGAGTCAACAAATGCTGCAAAGCTTGCTTTGCTCCATTTGTCAATGCCTGGGTCAGGGCAGGCGTTAGGGGACCTGTGGGCCTATATCCATGGTGGAAAACCCCAGGCCCCAGGGACACACTCACCCACACCAGAGGGACAGTGGAGGATGGGTGACCCCATCCCAGTAAGTATAGGTAATTACAGGTACTTTTCTTTTTTTTTTAAGTGCTATTGGAGGCCCTGAAATGGGCCCCCTACATGGTACTGGGTGCAATGGCCTTGTCCAGGGGACCCTGGTCTCCTGTGCTGGCCACTGGAGTGGTGGGCATGACTCCTGTCTTTTCTAAGACAGGAGTCATGTGGTATGGATGGTTTTGCATCAGAAAATGACGCTAGGCAGGTTAAAGTCATTTTATTTTACTCTAACCTGCCTAACTTCATTTTTTGGTGCAAAACCCTCTTCTTCCATACCGCCAACCCCACCCGACTAGCGTAATTTTTTTTTACGCTAGCCTACCCTTTGCACCAGCTTGCACCATTCCATAAATATGGTACCTGGCTGGTGCACAGGAATAGTGCAAGCCGGTGCGAAAGTTTTTGGTGCAAAACTGCTTTAGTGCAGTTTTGCAGCAAAAAATGTAAATCAGGGCCTAGGTTTCCATGTCCAAAAAATTACTTTAACTCCATAAATTTGGCGCTAGACGGGTCTAGTGCTAAATTATAAAAAAGGAGTTCGTTTTGCACCGAATTTGAGTAAAAAACAATGATGCAAATTCGGCACAAAACAAGTATAAATATGCCCCTAAATCTCTCTCGCATTTCTGGAGTCTCGTAGGAAAAAAAATCCTCAATGAGGACATTGGCAGAATGGAGACAGAACTCTTGCGTTATAAGAGTGACTCAGTCACCAAGTTAAGCATTCTACCGACCTTTAGGGAATACAGCAGTCTCCAGTTGAAAAGTAGCTGGACGGTTTCTGCAAAGGGTGCATTTCATTCCATAAGCAATGTTATTTTGAGTTGTTTGAGCTGGTAACACGCTTTGTTGTTGAAACCGATAGGTTGTGCAATATGGTGTAGCTTATGTGCAAATGTGAAAACGTAAGTACTGGACAAACAGTATTTGTGGATTCACATGATTTCAGTGGCCCTGCTCTTGTAACACTATCTAATTATCACTGGAATATCCTTGCATGCGGCTGTAACACATCTTGGCAATACAATAAAATCTGATGTGATATAGACCTTTATCAACTTCCTTCCTGCCTTGGAACTCCATGCATAGAGATCCTGTGCGGGAATAAACACAGCATTCATGGCAGCGGAAGCCCACAAAATGAGGGCGAGTCTTCTGATGCCATGACTGAAATAGAATGCTAGAAGATGCTCCGCCGTTAAAGTGTTTGCAGCAGAAGACATGGGGTGCTCTGCCATTGAAAAGAGAAACGTTTTGCCATCACTAAGTGAAGTGTGGCAACCCAGCATTAGGTTGACAGGACAGCTGCCGGTTTTTGGGGGATGCCTTATTACTACCCAATTATGAATAACAGTCTAATCACACAATTTCTCTGTGTAGAGACCATTTGCAGTTCATCCTACGTGCACCTACACACTGTATGTGCTTTACACTTTCTAAATCTCTAAGTGTACATGTAGAACTTATGTAACTTGCTAATACCTGTGAAGGATACATTGCTTTCCTTGTGACGACCAACCAACTTCAGAAGTCAGATTAATGTTCGTACCGATTTCAGTTTACGCGATACATAAGGGGCCATTTGTGTATAAAGCACCTTCTATAATCACAACAGCATAGGCGACTTTAGGAGCTCGACGCAAGGCGAGGGCGTGCCATTTGCAGGGTGACCATTTGCACAAAAGATAACTCAATTGCCAAAATGCATAGCCTATATAACTAAAGCTCAAGTGCAGTACTTTTATGGTCTCCCACAATTGTCGAGTGTCACATGGGAGTGCTGGTCACGTAGTTGTTAAGACACCACCTCATGTGCAAGCATTTTTGACGATGCAGTTTTTCAGTTGGCAATTGGTAATGTTATGAAAACATGACTAGCACATTATTATATTTACATATTAATCATGTTACGTGGTCACGTGCAGAAGTTAACAATCGACTTCCCTGATAACTGCAACTTCAGAAGAAGTAAAGCAATCCTGGTTGCTCAAACATGGTCCACCCAAAAAATATTTAGAGGACGAGGACGCAAGGTTCTCGGTACACAGCTCTAGAACTTGTTGAACCAAGAAACCTTTCCTAGGAAACAAATGGACCCCTCCCAACATCTTGATTGAGTACGTACACTTTGAGATGGTGTTAATGCACTTTAAACTATTTTGCTATAAATCTATGACATACTTAAGTGCATTTTTCTTTCTGCTTTAGTTTAATTGGGCATCAATTTAGACCCTGGCGCCATTTTGTTCAGAATGGAAGTCTCCTTCTGCATGCACACTGTTTTATAATTTTTGCAGAACGTACACGAGTCACGTTTGTTTATTTTCCACTTACGTTGTTGTTGCTGTTCTTGAAGAAATATTTCCAATATGGTCACAACAATGTGTCTCTTCTCAAGGCCTTTCCGCTAGCTCTCTGTATTTAATTATTCAAAATAGCAACTTGTTGTTCATGCAACTAGTTTGCCATGCCATCTCTGGATGACATTAGTACAGGGTTGGCAGTCAATGTTCATGTAGTGGAGCAGTGGTTAGATATATAACTAAAGTTGTGCTCTGATTTGCTGAGACGTTGATTCTTTTTCTCATACCATGCTGAGTCTCTAAAATATCATCATTTTCTCTACAGAATTCTTGATATAAAACTCTGATTTTCACAGTTTAAGACTATTTGATGCCACTAGTGATGCTGCACAATTTCTATTTGATGTTGCTGCTCAGGCGGGACTTAGAAATATTTTGATTTTAAACTTACTTTGTATTTTCTGTTTAACGAGAGCCTTCATTTGGTTGACTTTATAGCATTTGCATTCATGATTTCTAAACCACACCTTTTGATTTTTTGTAATACATATTTCACATGGTATTCTTGATCTAGAACTCAATCATTGAGTGGGCTCTTACTTATTGACTGTAGTTTTGATGTGTAGGGAGGTGCCTTTTTTCAGGGACACATTGCCTCATGCAATGGAAGTTCCACACCAAGGATGGTTGCAAGTTAATAACATCTCCGTTCTGCTTCAGAGATCTCTTTTTGCCCAGTCCTTAATGTCAGTGGATTTTCCAATGTGGAATTGACTGATTCCTGACTTGCAGTGTCATTTCTGGGCAAAAGGAATTGTCAGCATGAATAAGTTGGATTTATCCTTGTGTTCGAGTTTTGGTGAGTTATTGAGGTATTTTGGTTTGTGCTGTGAGATGAATTGTTGTGCTGTATATGCATTTTTGCTGCTGTGAGGCTGATTCTTGGTTCAATTGGTAGTTTGATCACTGTGATACCGTTGTACTTTTCTCATTTGTGATTTGTGGCGAAGGAGTATTGGTTTTATTATTGACTCGTTTGGTGAATAGATTAGTCTAAATCCAGGATCTTGAGATATTATAGTTGAACTTGTCTGCATGAGGTATTGTGTTTTGCGAGGCACCACATTCACATAGATAAGGATTTTTCTGAATTAAAAAGTTTCCTTTCCATGGTTTTGCATGTCTTATTAGGTTGGAGTCAATCTCTCTTCATGCATGGGAATAAATACACCAGTCAGACGCGGACGGCCTCTGGGGTGGAATCTGCTTTAGTGTGAATTGAGTTTGAAGAGTGCAACAAAGGAATTAGTCTTGTTTTTATAGTTTGCAATATTAGTATATTCTAACTTGATGATTTTCTCTAATTTAAATTGAGCAGATAAGATTTATTTTGGTTTATTTAGTGTTCATTCCTTAAAAGAAGCTGTGTAATTGTTTTCCATTCACAGAGAGAGACATGCTGCGATTGGTTAGTCAGATGAGGAGTCACTTTGGGATTGATGAGATGCTACTACAGAGTTGCCCTGCTATTAGTTGGTTGCTGTTAAAGCTGCACTGTGATCGGTTGACTCTTGACATAGCCACCATGGTATTGGCTGTTTTTCGATACATTATCTTTTGTGGTTTTTGGTTCATTATGAGTGAGAATAATAAAGGCTGTGTTAAGAAAACACAAAGCCCCTGGCATACTTGCTATGGAGGGACAGAAAACAACCTAGAGATGCTTTGACTGTGTATGAAACGTAAATTAATGCAGGGCTTTATATGTGTACCTGGCTTTGTGATTATTATGAATATACCTTTGGTGATAAGGATTTGAAAATTTCCTTTCAAGGGTATCCTTAACATTAGAAAGCTAGATTTCTTGAGCCAGACAATGACTGAAACAAAACCATAACCTAGATCTACTCAGTTTGACGAAATAAATAGATGGGATCAGATGGCCACAGAGAAGGAGAGAAAGGGAATTAGGAAGCAGGTGAACGGGAGATAGTGGCTGGAATGCAGTTGCACAATCAGCAGAGATGCTGGAGAGAAGATATGGTAGAAGGAGTGATAATCATTCCTGCAAAAGACATAGAAGTACCAGACAATAAGAAAGTTAATGAGGGAGATAGATGGGATCAGAGCTAAGTAAAGCATTCAGATGAAGAGGATAACATTTTAAATGATCTTTTGAATTCTAGGTCTCCTCCATACACTGATGGGGTGACAAGTACAGGTCTCAATGGTAGCTAATATGGGTGCACACTTAGGGTGCTCATGTACCGACATACAGGAATTATTGGTGCTTCCAGAAGGGGTTCATCAGCAAGTGGCACACCTGAAAATATATTAATGATTTTACCAAGCACTAGTAGATATACCACTATTATCACTATTATCGCTCCAGTTTCAAATGAAATGTCTGCTACTGTTCCTGATAAGCCTTTCTAAAAGAGGCAACTTAATATTTAACTTTTAAAGATTGAATTTGGGAGAACTTAAAGAAGGTTTGATTTAAATGGACTGATGTCTCACAATGTGGATGCCATGTATATGCTTGATCAGAGAACCATCATGGGTGCCAATGAAGCACATGATAAGCTTCAGGAATTAGCTGAAGAATGTGAAGTTGGCATTACCATAATGTGGAATGTATTTAGAACATGCAAACTGGATTTATTTCAAAAGAAAATACAAGAATTTGGTCTTTTACCATGTGATGTGGAGGAAGAATGGCTAGGAACCTCTCCTAGTGACCGGAATTCGAAAAAAGGCATTCTCGCTCCTTTGCAGACTCCCACAAGTTCCTGTCATTTAAAAATCTTCTCCCCCGAGTCAGAGATGGCTCGGGCTACATCCACAGTACTAAACAATGGAGTTTTGTGTGCGAGGAGAAAAACCAAAAGAGGAGAATCCAAAGGACATGCTTTCTGGGGGAATCACAAAGAATGAAATCACACAGAATGTCGGAGGACCTAGGGTAGCTAAATATGGGAGAGGACTTGAGGATGCTAATTTCCCCGAAAGGGCCGAGGACACCATCCCGCCCAAAGGAGCTGAGTATGTTACCCAGCCTGCTGGAGCTGAAGTCACCTGTCCAGTCTAGGTGCGGAGGAGAAGCAGATCGTTACAGAGCAACATGCTGGTGTGCCGTTTCTTCCAGGCCCGCTGCAGGAGTGTGGCTTCGGCAGGTGCATGAAATAATTCAGGGTTGGAAAGGTGGGAGGAAACACCAGGGTGAGCGAGAGCTAGGATTCGGGGACAATGTAAGGATAATGATTCTTCATTTCAACCGCAGAGCACATGGTGAAGGGCAATTGGTGTATAGTACTTTGTTTTGTTTTTTTACTTTTTTGCACTACTGAAGGAGGAATGAATCTTTCAGCATGACAGCAGAAACCTGAACCCTAACCACTCCTGGGTTATAACAATCAGGTGGAGAAGAAGTATACAAAGGTGTAGGAACCAAACACAGGCCTTACTACTTTAGAAGTTGAATTTGCATATAATTCTAATTTAAAAGCAGCCTGCAAGGCACAGCTGGCTTTTAAATTGACAGCAGCCATCACCGCAGTGCGCACTTAAGTGCATTAAATCTACTGGGCCTCTAAACATGCATGCCTTATTATATACTAGAGACTTAAAGCTGGGTTGTCGGTACCAATTGCAATTCAACCTAATTACTATATACTTTTAATCAGAGTACAGGACCTAGGACTGGTCAACAGAGCCCAGGGCACAATCAGAGTCATAAAACCAGCATATGGTAGTCAAAACACAGGAAAAAGCCCTTGTTTCCCACAACAGGCCTATATAGTCTCAGTAGCATGGTGACAAGCTCTGCAGGCCAAAATGGAACAAATGCTGAAAATTGGGGCAATAGTACCTTCTACTAGTAATTGGTGCTCACCAATAATGGTATTTTTAAAACCTAAAAGGAGCATTCGCCACTGTCATTTTAGAACTGTTAATAAAATCTAAAAATTGGACAGTTATCCATTGACTCAGGTTGATGAACTGATAGAGAAGTTAGGAGAGGCCTGCTACATCACAATTATAGATTTAACAAAAGGCCACTGGCAGATTTGCTTTAAACCCCACTGACAAAGAAAAAAACTATTTTTTCACCTTTGACTGTCTGTATCAGTTTGCAGTTTGCAGTTTTACCCTTTGGTCTCCATGGAGCTCCAGCTACCTTCAGGAGGCTCATGATTTCCCTGTTAAAATATCACCAGGGTTATTCATCTGCCTACTTGGATGATACAGTCATCTATAGCAAAGCATAGCAGGAACACTTACAACACATCAGTTGATCCTGTCAGAGTTACAACAAGCTCACCTACAAAACAATGCTAAGAACTCCCAGTTTGCTAACAATAAGGTGGAATATCTAGGCTATATAGGGGAAGGAGCTATCCAATCACAAGTCAAGCAAGTCAAGGCCATTACATAGACTCCTTTTCCCAACGCAAAAATAGATCTGATGGCTTTCTTGAGTGTGCTTGGATATTACTGAGGTTCAAACCACAATGCTCAGAACTCGCTACTTCTCTAACTGATCTCTTGAAGAAAAACCTCACTAACACAGCCTTCCACCAGCCATCACCTTCTGCTCTCTCCTCTAGTCCTGTTCTAGTATTCCCTGACTACAATAAGACTTTCCTGTTGCAACCAGATGCATCTGATATGGGTCTGGTGCTGGTACTATCCCAAACAGATGATGAAGGTAATGAGAACCCTGATAATATACATTAGTCGGAAGCTGTTTTTCTCCATGAGTGCAAATACCCTACAATTGAAAAAGAGGGCCCTGCTCTTAAGTGGGCCACTGAAAAGCTGCATTATCATTTAGAAGGTAGATCTTTTACTCGCTATTAAGACCATGCTTCCCTTACATGGCTTTAGCGGAATAATGATATAATCCTGGCATTGCCTTGTCCTTACAGGCCTTCTATTTTGAATTGAGACAAAGGACAGGAAAATACCAGGGCCACACTGACTTCCTCTCTCATTACCCCTTAGGGAGGGGATGTGTGATGAGGAGCAGGAATGACCCGACACCGAAAGTAGGACTTCTTGCTCTTTTGCGGACTACCCTGAGCGCCTCTCATTTTAAGATCTCCCCCCCTGGAGTCAAAGAGGGTGGGCTACACCCATGGTACTCAACAATGGACTTTTGTTTGCGAGATGAAAAGCCAGAAAGGAAGCGATGTGTGACATGGAGGAAGAATTTCTAGCCACCTTTCCTTGTGATCAGACACCGAAAAAGGACTTCTTGCTCTTTTACAGACTCCCACAAGCTCCTGTCACTTTAAGATCTTCTCCCCGGAGTCAGAGAGGGCAGGGCTACACCCATGGTACTCGACAATCGACTTTCATTGTGATGAGAAAAGCCAGAGGAGGAGTGTCCAATGGATATGCCTCCTGGGGAAAGCTCAAAGAAAGCCGGAGGAACCAAGAAAGCTGAATATAGGTGAGGAGTCAAGGGTTCTAACTTCCCCAAAATAGCTGAAGGCACCATCCTGCCCAAAGGAGCTGAAAATGCCTCCTACTTTGCTGGAGCCCAAGTTGGCATTGAGCCAGAGTGTGGAGGAGATAAAGATTGTTATGGAGCAATCCGCTGGTGTGCCGTTTCTCCCAGCCGTGCTCCAAGAGAAACATGGCTTTGGCAATTGCATGAAAGGATTCGGGGTTGAGGAAGTGTGAGGAAACACCAGTGGTGGGGGGGAGTAAGGGTTGGGGACAGGTGTAAGAATGCTAATTCTTCATTTCAATTCACATGGTGAAGGGCAATTGGTATACAGTATTTTGGTTTGTTTTTTAATTTTATGCATTACTGATCTAGAAAGGAATCCTTCAGCAAGACAGCACAAACCCGAACCCTAATAACTCCTGAGTTCTTACATTCAGGTGGAGCACAAGACTACAAAGGCTTAGGAACTAAACAAGAGACTTACCTGCCCATATTTTTTCCTTTCAAGGCTACCAGTGGGAATGTCTCCAGGGCTCACGACCTGTGAAGGAAAACAGAGAAATAGAAGAATATTTATTGAGAATGGCACAATAGGTTACTGCATAATAGTTTATGAAAATAAAAGCCTTTAGCACTAACAACTGAGTTGTCCCTTTATACCCTACGTATGCCATAAAGGTGAAAGGTGACATACCAGCTTACATTAAGGATCTAGTTGAGAGAATCATAGAATGGAGAGATTTGAAGAAGTATAGGGACAAGTGGAAGAAGAAGGCTATTACTAAAAGGAAAGACGCAAAGGCAGGAAAGAAATAACAACAGTGTCAGAGTTTCACAGAATGGAGGGAATTATGTGCATGTACCTTGGAATAGAGGTGATCGTTATGCATTTCCGATGAATTTTCTGAAATTGAGTGAAGACCCTGACAAGTGGTATGAGAAGGTACATACATTGGTGACAATTAAAAAAAAATATTGGGCTGACTTGGATATGTTATTTGAAATTGATATTCCTAGTAATTTATTTAATAAGTTTAAGGTTGCTGTTGCTTGGCCAATTAAATAATCTAGAATTGAACCTAATAATGCTCTATCAGAGGCATTTGAAGATACTGAGAACGAAAGTGCCAGAGTAGCCCTTATGAAGCTGGTGAGGTGAATGACCAGCCAGTGTAATTTCTGGTAGTCACAGGTGCTACCCACTTTACGGTTCATTCTATGGAGGTTCCAAACCTTTCCCTCTTGGTAACAGAAGTCCAGGTTATAGGCATTAACAATAAACAGCTTATTAACCAAGGTAAAGCAGATGTTCCTCTTAAAATAGAATCAATGGAGATCAATCATGAGTTCCTATTACACAATTCAAGTCCTGCTAACCTATTGGCCAGAGCCTTGCTTTGCAAGATGAATTACATGATTGTACAATGGATGGTGACTCTCAAGATGGAAGCTTAGTGTGTAAAATTAAATCACAGGATTCAACAGTTCAGTTGTTCATAGTCCTTATTAAAAATGAATTGCCTCTGTATTTAAGACACACTGTCAAGGAAGCGGTATAGAATCCCACCAGTAAAGTGATAGGTAGATATGAATAATAACAAGTGCAAAACATGCCAGGATCAGGGTCACACCCAATGCAGTTTCCCTATAAATAGCCAAATCAGACTTTCAAAAGAGGTAGAAGAGTGAATGAAGTCCATTACTGAACAAATGTTAGAACAAGGTATTCTTCAAGCAGTGCTTTGTAGTCCTTGCCAATTTGCAATAGTGGATATTAAAAAACTAAGTGGTAAAAAGAGAATAGTGGAAGACCTAAGAAAAAGAAAAAAAAGTTGTAATTGCATGTTGTTGGATGGTACCAAATCCTGCATTAATATTGATCCAGATTCAGGTAGAAGCAGATTGGTATACAGTTGTTGATTTATGCTCCCTTTATTTTCCCTTCCTATGCTTGAGAATAGTAAATTTCTTTTTGTGTTTCAATTCCAAAATAAAATTTGCATTTGGTTTAGAATTTCGGAGGGGTATACTGAAAGTCCTACAATTTTTATTTGGATTCTAAACAAAGTTTTAGAGAGTGTGTAGATGCCATGTAACTCAGTCCTAGTGAAATATATTGATGATGTTCCTGTGGTATTGAAGACACCAGAGGACTGTAAAATAGATACTATTGCACTTCTGAATCATTTAGATGACAATGTCCGCAAGGTTTCCCCTACGAAGATGCAGTACTTTTAAAGAAAGGTGATTTATTGTGGTCATCACATTGGACAATGAGGAAGGAAAGTCTCAAAAGTACATCTGATTGTGTTTATGGATGGTTCTTTTTTGAGAGACCATCATGGAGCACTGAAGGCTGCCAGTGCAGTATGTACAATTGCTGAGGTTGTTGAAGCTTCATATGTGCCTGTACCTTCAGCACAGGTGGCAACGTTGATTGTACTGACAAAAGTTTATTGCTTTGCAGACAATCTGAGTGTGACAATTTACACAGACTGTCAGTATGGTTTTGGAGTGGTCCACTATTCTGGCAGAAGTGGTTACAAATGTGTATTATGACATCCTTTGGTATACCAATCAGGAATGGTTTCTACATTCTTTATTTTTTCAAAGCAATACAGCAACTGAAATAATTTGTGGTGGTCAGTTGCACACTCCATAAATCTGGAGATGCTTTGATTACACTAGGTAATAAATACACTGATCAGTTGAGAATGAAACCTTGTGCAGTTGAGAATGAAACCTTGAGATGAACTGAGCAGATTGAAATGCAAAAAAGAAACACAAATGGATAGAGTGAAAATTCTGCTGAAATTTCAGAAAATATAAATGGTTTCTTACCAAACCCAATACAGATTCCATTGAGTGACTTTAGGGAACTTTAGGAAGAGGTACCAAAGGATGTGGGGCAGAGGTGAAAAGTATGTAAAAGAAATCATCATGATGTTTGGCTTGCTACTGGTATGATCAGACTTATGTCAAACGATCAGTAAAGCATTATAAAGCACAATAAATCACCCGTGAGTGTCCCAATGTGCTACTTATTTAGGCAAGGATTCGATTATCAGGAAGTTTAGGAATTATTAGTTTAATTCCAAGTTCATAAATATTATAGGAAACCTGTGTCAGAGATATGTAATTTGTCAGAGAAACAATCAGGGAAAAGGGGCAATGGTTCTTTTGGGCCATATTGTGAAAACAGAGGGCCCATTTACTCCAGGCTACCTTCATTGAGATGCCAGTTTACAATGACCTTAGGCATATTCTCAAGATTGTTTGTCTATTCTCCAAATGGTTTGAGGCCTATTCCACCCAATTATTTTGGCCTACTAAGTTTCTAATGAAACGGCTCATGGAACTTATTTTAAAAATGAAATTCTCAAAGTGATTAATTAGAGGAATGATAGGTGCCACCATAGTTAGTGTCCTCAGTCATCTGGTCTAGCGGAGAAGATGAATGGAACTGTTAAAATGAAACTGGCTAAAGTGTGTGCATCCACCAGTCTAAAATGGCTAGATGCTCTTCTTTTTGTTTTGATGAACATTACAAGTACCACAAGGTAAAAGACTGGTCTCTAATCTCAGGAGGTGCTGGTGGCAGAGTTATGAGATTTTCTCATACTCCTTTAAGTACACTTGTGCCAATAACCTATAACATTGTACTATAATACCACAAACGTCTGGCTGATGTGGTGAACTATGTATCTCATCAGGTGAATTTGGCAACAGCACCATCAAAATTGACTCAGTACCATGCATTGCAGGCAGATGACTGTATTCTTGTGAAGAAACATCTCCATAAAAAAGCTCGGAAGAATGTTGGAGGTGTCATTACCAAGTCATGCTTGTGACTAACAATGTTGTGAACAGTACTGGAGTCCAACAGTGGATCCATGCCACCCAGACAAGAAAAGTGAGGATGGCGGATGAAGAAGTGGGACCACAAGTAATAATTCAGAGTCCAGCTCAGGTGCACAGTGTGGATGCAGAGTGGGGTGAAGAAAATCATGAAGAACATTTTGAATATGGTGAATTTTGAGGAAAGTGAAGTTGAAGATCCCAGTGAATGTTGTAGTTGCAAAGTCATGAGTGGCAGCAGTATGAAGTAATCTCTGATCCTTTCAGTGAAAAACTTCATCTGAAAATTTGAGTCTCAACAACCATGAGAAGGAGAAAATGGCACACAGTGAGTCGAGTTGCTGATGTAAATCAAAGCAAAAATCCATCAGTGTGTGATGAAGATCCAGCAGTAGTCAGCAGTGAAGCTGCAATAATTTAAACACCCAAGGCAGTGAATAGAACCTGCAAGATAAAGCACTGAATAATGAGAGTTTAGAATCAATCAAAGAAGAATCAGAATTAGTTGAAATAGTTGAAATTGACACAAAAACAGTAAGATTGAAGAGTCTATTGCTAACGGACCAGCAAGAAAGAGACATCCTTGATGTGGTCTTTTTTCTTCTGGCACTAGGACTCTGTATACTTTGCCACTGCTAAAGTTCTTGTGCTCGTTCCCTAAAACATGGTAAAAGTTTCCTGCACCAGATTGGCACATTTAATTTATTTATAAGCCCTAAGTATACGATTCTACCTGTAACCAGTGCATGTAAGGTAAATTATACTAGTGGCCTGCAGCACTCATTGTCCCACTCACTAAAGTAGCACACCAAACATGTTTCAGGCCTGCATTGCAGCCTGTAATTTAGTTTTAAATTGCAACATTGACCTAGAAAAATAAACCTTTTCCCAGGCCTAAACCTTCCTCTTTAAACACATGCCTCCTCTAAGGTAAGGTCTAGACAGCCCTTAGGGCAATGTGCATTGTATTTAAAGATTAGGACATGTTTTTTAAGCTTTACATGTCCTGGTAGTGAAGAACCCTTACATTTGTTTTTCACTACTGTAGGGCCTACCACTCCCATGGGATAACATTGGGTGATCTTATTACATTTGATAAGTGTTAATGCTTGATTGGGAGCAGGTAGAAATGTCATGTTTACACTCAAATTAATTATAATCTTTAAAAATCGTCTTTAATGGTAAAGTCGGATGTTAGGTTATAATTTTGAAAATGATACTTTTAGAAAGTTGGCATTTTCCTACCAAAAGACTTCTATGGACTCCTAGGAATTTCTATCTACCTTGGCCTGTTAATGGCTCACCTATTAGGAAAGTATATTGCACCTAGACAGTAAACAAGGGGACAAAGTGTGGGCGCAATGGGCCATCTTGCAAGGATGGTTGGCAGTGGAGCTGTTTACTGGCCCATTTACATTTAAACTGGTTGCCTTCTGCACACCTGTAGGGACCTGACATTAGTCTTTTGCCGCCACAGATGTCTTGGAATGTTGCAGGGGGATGGAGAGATTTCCAGAACAAGATTTGGAGGTAGCCTAGAAAATGCCCCCACTTTAAAGGATGGCACCAAGTATACATATCTGACCTCATCAGCCATTTCATAGTACACGCCTGGACCTTTTGACACTACAGAACAATGACTGATGGGTTCCCCTAAGGACTGCCCTGATGCTTCAGTCCTGCCCTGCTGCTGTCAGAAGACTGCCCTGCTGATTGAGGTCTGCCATGTTCCCCAGAGAACTGTCCTGCTGCTTGAGGCCTGTTCTGCTCCCTGAGAATAAATACTGGACCTGCTCCCTACATCTGAGGCTAACCTTAGTGACTCAAAGGGTCAGTTTGCTGACTTCCTTTTCTGAGCTGCAGGGATAGAACAAGCTCCAGAGGCCTTCCTGAAATGGCCCCACTGACTAACTGCAACTAGGTCCTCCTGAACCTGCAAGTGGACCTGCATGAGCCCTGCTGACCTCTACTAGAGTGAGTCCCTGATCTTCAAGAGGTGCCTCCCCAGGTCCTGGACCCATGGCTGGCATCAGAGTTCACTTCTGTTCAAGAGAAAGATGAAAATCCTGAAGTTTGAGCTCTTTTCTATGTCCGACCTGCTCTTCTTGCCAAAAACCTCCTCTTCGGAGCCTTCTCCAACATGAGCAGAACTCTTCACACCAGACTTAGGAAGGCAACTGTTCAGCTGGACTAATGTGGTGCCCTGTATTCAGCCTGTACTCAACTGCTATCAGCCTGCACTTGTGATTTTCCCCTGGTCTGGTGCATCTACATAACTTTTGAGTGGTGCATTCTGCTTCTTGCACTATTCTCACTCAAAACTTTGAAATTCTATGTCTATAATTCTCCTGAATGGATTTTTGTGCTTTGGTCTCATTTAATTTATTATTATTTTTCTAAATTGATTTGGGGTGCTCCTCGCAATACGTTTTCAATTTAGTGTAGTTTGGGTACTGCATACATACCTTACACAATCTCTCTAAGTTAAGCTTGACTGCTTTGTTGCCAGTGGGTTAAGTACAGGTTAATTTAGTGGCTATGCAGTTCACCCTAACAAGTATTGTGGCTGTTTCCTGAGAAGGGTTTTACACCTCTCAACCAATAACCCAATTTCGTACAACTGGACACAGAGATTTGCAGTTAAACAAACTGTTGCAATTTCTCTTTGAAAACGAATTGGATGAAGAAGACCCACCTTTAACTTTTTTAGAGTCTTGACAGTGGTGAAATAGCTTTGAACTTTGCCAAAATAACCAGCTGAAGAAATAAAGCCTTATACTGAGAGTTACTGTTCTGAAAATTTGAAGTTGAGTTCTGATTTTAGAATGTTATTTTAAAGAAAAAAAGATCTGATCTTAAAAAATAAAAATAAAATTAAAGGTTTTCTTAAATTGACTTTTTGGAGTGCCACCTTCTTTTTAATTTAGTTTTTTATATTTATATTATTGTCTGAGCTGGTCTACTTTTATGTCTTATTTTTCTCGTAAGATATGTCTATACCGTGGTTAAATAAACACAGTACATAATGTAATTGATAGGCAGTGTTCATTTAGTGTACTTAATGATAATGTTTATATAAAAATGTTGGATGAATATATTGAGATTATGGGATTAAGAATTGCTTGGTGTGTATTTCTCTTTCTTCTTCTGCAGGTAAAGATGCTACCAACTCATAGTTACCTGTTTCTTACAGACTTCCCCGCACAGTGTTTGTTAGTATGTTTAATAAGCAGATGTTTCTATGGCTATAGCTGTCTGATTTCTACATCTCACAGGAGAATCTTCCAGTTTTTGAAGAGGCTGGGGGTAAAATGACATGGTAAATTTTGAATATTGTTGCCCATGCTAACCATACCACTAAACTGACGAAACCGGAGTATGTTTGCAGTTTGTGTAAAGAAGAGCGTGAATTTGTCAAGTAACATAATGAGAATAGAGATCATGTTTTGAGAGACTTTAAAGATGAAGAGAAAATCAGAGAGCAGATTAAAGCTGAGGAAGAATTTAGGCTTTCAAGTTTGCATCTAAGATTGAGAATGGGAGAATAAGAGAAAGGTTGAACTGTGTATGGTGTGTTAGATCAATAGCATTTGTGGGTGAGAGTAAGTGTCAAAGAAATTATGTTGTTAGTGTCAATTTTCTGGTTGGTGAATTTTGAAAGGAATCCATTATGAGTGTGCTATACTGTTTATTTCAACCTACATTGTAATTGGATGGGTTCCTGTTATCTTGCTTTAGTATTTCGTAGAGTTTTTCATGTGAATGAGATGAATGATTCTGTTGGTGTATAGAGAGTGAGACATGGTTGTGCGCAGATAGTATTAGATATAGGAGAAGCTATGATTTGCATCTGTGAATTATGTAAAATTAGAAGATTATCTACACTTGTTGATAGAATGGCATCTAATACAGTAGGAGCACTAACCCAAATGAACTCTGAACCAATTGCCTTGTGCGCAATGACTATGCAAAGTCAATTAGTGTTAGATATACATCTTGTGAAGGAAGGCAATGTTTGCAGAGTTTTGATGGTTAGAGAGTGCTCTACCCTAATGCCTATAAACAACAGCACTAACATTTATCATGAAGACTGAGATTTAGAAGAGCACAGCTTTTAGGAAGTAGTAGCTTCTTTGGTTAGTGAAATAGGAAATGGTTTTACTAAAGTTGATGAATGGACTGATAGTTTGGGAGATGGTTGCTAATCCCTGTGTAAGGAAACACCTCTTTTTGTATGGTCACCCTATGATTTTGGACTAATGCTGATGTTTTTTCTAATCTAATAATTCATTGAGGCTTGCTAACCAGACCTCAGTGCCTGTGCCCATACCCCTAAGCTGATCCGTTGAATTGGCTTTCACCCGATTGGCTGGCGTAGGTTACCTGTAAGTCCATAGTAAATTGGTCCCAGGGAATGTAAGTTAAAGGATCACCCCAGGGATTGTAGCACTGGTTGTGCCACCCTGGGTGAGACACGAGTCAAATAAGACTCCCAGCTCACCATTTGCAGGCTAGAAGGGCAGGTTAACTGCTGACCCGACTTTGTTATTTAAAACCAGGGCAAAGCCAGATTTCTTCCTGGTGTATGTTTAAGTCATCAGTTGGCCTGCCTAGCCAGTCCTAAGCCAGGGTGCAGCATATCTCATGGGCAGAGCATGTGTTTTTCATGTTCTAGTGGTAAAATCGGTATACTCTCATTTTTACTTTTGAAAACGCTTGGTTGCCTTACTGGTGAGTGCAGAGTTAAATGCTGACCCCTCAGCTGTGCTAACTCTGGAACGATGTGAACAAACTAGGTCATTCAACTCATAGGTATCAAACAACTCATTACATTAAACTCAGCTTGATATTCAGGTCAAAATTAATATAATAAGTTACAATGGGAAACATTAGTAAAGTTGCAACTTTGTTGCCTTTATTCCCTTGTGCCCATACAGGTTTCACACCGAGTCCTGTAGCTGAAACAGCCCCCTTGGGAGACATGCTAAGAACTCCCAGAAAAAAATACAATAGGGGCCTGCTATGAAAGAAGGTGTCACCTCCTGCTACAGAAAGCTCCACAGGTTTCAGTCCAAAAGGCGAGCTTCAAAGGAGATGTGACACTTGGGAGACTGGCTGCTCTATGGTTTATGCAGGCAGGCTAGCACTTGGAACAGGAGAGGGGAAACCGGTTGCCAAATCAGTGTTCCAGGCATGTGTAGCACCCTTTGAGGCTACACCTCTGGATTTTGCTGGGGAGCTCCACATGAAAGGCGAGGGGTCCTGCCATATTAATTGCGGGCAGAAAGGTGCATCCTGGAAAACCCGGATGCCACAATTTTCAGGAAGTGGTCATCAGGTGGGAGAGATCATGTTAGCCCATTGGCTACCAACCACATACTGTTCTCAGGGCATTTTTTCTGAGCATAAGTACGGCACCCCTGGTACTACAAACTCAGACCAAAAAAGGGCTGCCATACAGCACTGTTGAACCAGCAAAGAGAGGCTGCACCAGCATGGACTACACCTACTGAACTTGGTGGCTAGCAAAGAAGAGGGTCTGTGTCTGCTGCATCCTGCTTGAGAAGATGCTGTTTCCAGAGCCCAGCCAAAGCCAAGAGACTCCAAGGGTCAGTATGTTAGCCTCCTGTTCAGAGCGTTGGGGCACAACAGCTGGAAGTCTGCTGGGGCACATTGGCAGCTGAAAGTCTTCAAACCATTGCCAATTGCCACTGTGCAGCACCAAGGTCCAGGGCTGTACTCACCCAAGTTGGTTGAGCCCAGGAATGTCACTGAGGTGCAGCTGGGACTGGCAGAAGACAAATAATAGAAAGAGGAAGGATTGGCCTGTGCCCACATTAGTTGACAACCTGTAGTCCAGTACCGACTGGAGTTTTAACAGCACTGGGATGACTTCAAGGGATGTCAACCCTGTTGCCAGGATCGCCTCACCCTCTTTGTGGACTGAGGAGTAGTCACAGCAAAACCCCTGTTGACCTAATCAAATCCACAGCATCCTTTGAGCATCTTCAACATCCTTCATCCTTTGCATCAGGATCACTTACATAGGAAATCCCTGAAACGGATAATGGTGCCTAAAACTGACTAAGGACTGCTTCACCTACTGAGGTAATTGTCTCTGAGGACATTGCTGGTCCCTCTGACTAGCTCCCTAATGTAGTTGCTTACCTAAAGTGACGCTAAGTGATAGCAATCCCATTTGCTAAACCTTTTGGTGAAAAAAGTTACCAAGGGCCTGATTACGAGTCTTCCGGTCTTAAGACCACCAGACTCACGGTGGCGGTTGGACTGCAGTAGCTGTGGCAGCCTGACAGCCATATTATGACCCTGGCGGTCCGACCGCCACAGCCGTGGCGGTCTCCACCAGGATCTCTGATTCTGATAGGATGACGGCAGTCTTGGTTGTGATCCCTGCTTAATGCAACCTTGTTCTTCACCAGCCTTTTTATGGTGGTCTGACCACCATGAAAAGGCTGGCAGAGAACAAGAGCAGAAGGCCATGAGTGGGGGACCTGCAGTGCCCATGGCATGAGTAGTTCAGGGGTCCTCTTGAAAGCACCCTTGAAATGCTCGTGTGCATTTCAAGGGTGCTCGTAAACCCTGCATGTAGCAGCATTGCCGCTGGCTCAGTTATGAGCCGGGAACAGAGCTGCTGCACCTTTCCCACTGGACTGACGGATGGGAACCTTGGTTCCTGCCCATCATCCCAGTGGCAAAGTTGTAAGGGGGCCAGTGGGGAGCATGCCAGCATTGTGGTGGTCTCCTCATTGGTAGCTTGATCATCAGAATTTTCTGACCACCAAACTCGTAATGACCCCTTCAGTGTCAAAATCCGTTGAATTTGCCAATGTTTGCTTGCGGTTGAGTGAAGAAAATCCAATTTACTATACTTTGTAAATTATGGCCCTCATTACAACATTTGCGGTATTGACCGCCTACCGCAATGGTGATGGCAGCCAACATACCATCGTCGTGGCTACCAGGCGCCCACCCGCATTATGACCGTAAGGCTGGCGAAATACCGTTGACGGTCATGGTGGCGGACAGCAGTAAGGTGGTGCTGCTGTCAGCAGCAGCGCTATGCCAGCAAAACACCGCCGACCATGTAATGAGCAATGATACAGCCTGGCGGTGTTTTGCTGGCAGACACTGCTGCTGGCAGCAGCACTGTGTTCCGTCTCCTGCCGGAGGACCCCCTGCAAGCAGGTAAGTCGGGTTCTCCAACAGGAGAGGGGGTGGGGGATGGTGTGTGCGTGTGTGGGGGTGTTGTGTGTGTGTTTTTGTATGTGTGCATGCGGGTGTGAATCATGCTAAATGAGTGCGTGAAAGACTGAATGTGAGTGTATGTGTATGTTGTGTGTTGTGAATGCATGTGTGCGACAATGTATGTTGGTGTGTGTTGCGGTGTGTGGGGGTATGTATGTGTGCATGCATGGGTGGATGTGGGTATGCATGTGTGTATGAGTGTATATGTGTGCTCGTGTGGGTGCGTAAATGGGTGGGGGGAATCAAAGGGAGGATGGGGGGAGGACATTGGGGACGGGGCAGGGGAGACCCCTATCAGTGCCAGGGAAAGAATTCCCTGGCACTGATAGTGCCTATCGCCATGGTTTTTGTGGTGGTACGTTTGCCACGAAAACCATGGAGGTAGGCGGGGTCATTATCCCGAGAGTAGAATTGTGACGGCCGCCTGGCTGGAGACCGAATCTCCAGCCCAGCGGCCGGTACCACCCTGGCGGTCGGTGTGTTAAAGTGGCTGTCTGTCTGAGCGGTTTCCACTGTGGTCATAATTCCTTTTATTTTACTGTGTGTTGCCTAAAAATACATAAAAATGCATTCTATTTTTTATAAATTGGTGTCAAATTTGTTGGAGTCTTCTCAATTGCAGTTGTTTTGGTGCGGTTTAAATTCTTTAAACTTGTTCCTTTGTGTCTGCCTTGCTTCTCACAGCCACAGCTACCCAGGGTTGAATTGAAGGCTTGACAAACAAAATCTTAAAGGTGTTGGTGAGAGTATTACACTGCACAACTACACCATATATTACACACTGTTTCCTCACACCCCGTAATCATTGTGTTGGTTTGTGCAATTGTCTTTTTTCGCTTCATCAAATTGTCTGAAATATTTTTTCTAAATAGTGGGTGTAAGGAAAAAAGAGGTTCATCTGAGAGGAAGCAACATGACATTGAGATGAAGGATGGTAGAGATCATGTTTATAATCAACTAATTCTGTTGGAAAAATTGAATTGCAAGAAGCAGAAAGTCATGTGCACTGCTTCATAACTGCTAGATTAACTGTGTTTTTGGTGGTCATACAGTAACCAGATAGAAGAGGGTTTTTTCCTTTTTATATTTTTAGGCATTACTACACAATGTGCAGAATGTGGATTTACACTCAACTTTATGTGTACACATTGACCTGATGCGAATGCACTTGAAACAATTTTGCTATTATGTATGAAAGTATGATTTTTTTGCTTATGTTAGCTAGGCCTCAATTTAGACCTTTACACCAGTTTGTTGAAAATGGATTTATTCTTCTGTATGCATTACATTCATTATTTTTGTAGCATATAGTCCAGCAGTGTCATGTTTGTTTATTTCCATTAACGCTGTTCTTGCTGTTCTTGAAGAAATCTTTCCAGCATGGTCATAATAATGTTTCTGTTCTCAAGGTCCTTTCACTGGCACTCTGTTTTCATTTATTCACAATAGCAGGCTGTTGTTTATGGACCTAGTTTGGCCTGCCATTTCCAGACTACATTACTATACAGTAGAGTAGGTAGAATGAATATCCATTTAGTGGGATAGTGCTTAGATGCTAAGGCAATGCAACATTTTATGAGATTGTTCTTTGATTAGGTGAGGGGTTGATTCTTTTTCTCACCCTGTGATGAGTCTGCATAATTTGATGATTTCCTGTGCACTACTCTGTATATAAAATCCTGATTTTGGGAGCTTTAGATAGACTTCGTCTGATGCCAGAAGGGATTCTGCCTGATTTCTCTTTAATTTTGCTGCTCATTGAGGACTTGAAATTATTTTGGTTTTGCACTTTGTATATCCATTTATTGAGAGCCTTCATGTCACAGACACAATGCATTTGTGTATATTATTTCAGTTCCACACCTTTTTATTTTTTGTAATACATGTTTTACATTTCAGTCTTGATCTAGAACAGTGGTTTCCAACCTTTTGATTTCTGTGGACACCCACGTTATCATTAATGGAACTCAGGTACCCCCACTGAGACGTTATTGGAATCCGGGGTCCTCTCCCACTCAATCATTACTGGAAGACAGGAACCCTGGCCTAAACATTGTTAATCATTTAAATTTCAAAATAATACACATAAAACAGAGAACCAAGCAGTCATCAAACACATACACAAATAACATATTTCATTTATTTTGCAAACAAATATAAATAACATTAAACATTTTAACTTTAATAGGAGGGTTGGAGGTTATCAAAGTACAATTGAAGCCACACATCACCCATACTATATTCTGTTTGATGTGCATGCACTGCTCCCACAAATCAATCTGAGGAAACTTTTATAATTTATAGCCTCAAATTTGAAATTCCTTAGCAGTTACAGTACATTTTAAAATTTTCAGTTTTGATTTATATACATTTTATTAATCTATCATTACCCCCTCAGTGGATCGTGGACCCCCCTGAGGAGACTTTGCGGACCCTCGGGGGTCTCTGGCCCACAGGTTTACAACCACTGATCTAGAACTCAATCGTTAAGTGGACCCTTACTTAATTGACTGCATTTTTGATGTGTTGGGAAATGCCTTATCCCTGGGAGACATTGACTCATGAAACTGAGGTTTAACTCTGTCTTCAATTCATCACCTTGTGGGTGTACAGTTGAGGTAATGTTTTGGAGTGTATATTTTTAGAGGCCCCTGTACCCACAGCATATTGGGACAAGACCTGATAATGAAAATTAGTTCTAAAAACCTAGTGATACAAGCTGATTTGTATTCACAAGTCAGCACTTTACAATTTAAATCAATAATTAGAGGAATAAATGTAATAAGCATGATGTTCTAGCGGGGGTTTTAACACAGTGATGATCTATTATAAGTTTGCAAGTTTGATTTGCATGCAGTTATAGGCATGTTCCAAAATCTTTTTTCCCATGACTGTTTGCTCACACTTTGCAGACATTAATTTTGAACTTCGTAATTTTCTACTTTGAAATTCTGTTTCATTTGCTAGGCCTTTGTGGAAACTTCAACAGCATGTCTTTGGATGACTTCCAGACAGCCAGCGGAGTAGTGGAAAACTCGGCATCAGCATTTGCCAACTCTTGGAAAACGATGTATTTCTGCCCTGATGTGCATGATAACTTTGAAGAACCTTGTTTGGAAGGAAGTGACAAAGGTACTGGACGAAATGTCTTTCTGCCTCATCATTCTTTTCTATATGTGATTCAAAGCACTGAACGAGTCAACAAAACTCACATCAGGATCGTATTAGCATGATTCACTTTCACCTGGGTTATAATTTTTTATTTGTTTGTGGTATCTTTGAGAACAGTTTAAACATGACTAGAGTAGCTGCCAGAGGACACATGCCCATGCTATCAATGCTGCCAGGAGCTTCATTTTATAAATGCTTGTGATTAAGGCCTATGGAGGTTTCCACAGTACTAACTGCTATCTACTAGTAGACTTGTGTTCATGGTGCAAAAACAGTAATAGTGAACATAGGATGCTTTATTAGTTAATTGCATCATGACATTCTAGTTTGTAAGATTAGACTTTTCATTTTTTTAGACAACCTGCCAACAGAAGACGTCGTACTGGTCACAGCTTAGGGTTAAATAAAGATATAAAGTCGAGAGCTTGCAATCAAATAATTTTTAAAACATGGTTTAACCCTTGCACATCTTGGAGACTGTAAGGTTTTTACAGTTAAAAAGGTCATCTTTTGTGCCCCTTCCCACAGGCTAGACACAGTTCTTTTCACCATGGAGGTCGTGGAAGGCCTGTTGCCACAAAGCATGATCCCCTTTGCCTGACCAGCCTTCCTGCATGGCCTCTCCACCACGAAGGTTATCCATCTCAAAGGTGTTGCCTACCACTACACCTTGCCCTGCACAGTCCGAATGCCTCCACACCTATCACCTGCACTTCAGAGACATGCCTCCCGCCATAAACTGCACAGCCGCACCTCCCACATCAGACAACTTACCCTATCACATGCCATTACACCTCTAACCTTGTAATCTTAAGGAAGGGTTGTAGGAGGCTGGCCTGGCTTATAGTGGGTACATGATGGTAGTTACACCTTGTGCCAGGTCCAGTTATCCCTTATTAGTAGATTAGTAGTGTTCTAGCAGGTTAGGCTCATAGAGGTAGCTATAGCAGAGCAGCTTAGGCTGAACTAGGAGACATACAAAGCTCCTACTATACCACTTAAATCATATAGCACTATATCATAAGAATCACAATACTCAGAGATACTAAAAATAAAGGTACTTTATTTTAGTGACAATGTGCCAAAAATATCTCAGAGGAAATACTCCCTTAGGAGGTAAGTAAAATACACAAAATATACACACAAACCAAAATCAGGTAAGTGAACAGTTAGAAAAGTAGTGCAAACACTGTAGAATATAATAGGATGCAATAGGCCTAGGGAAAACACAAACCATATACCCTAAAAGTGTAATGCGAACCACAAATGGACCCCAGGCCTAGAGTAGTGTGTAGAGGGTCGCTGGGAGTGTAAGACAGCACTAAGGGTGTCCAAGATACCCTACCCCAAGACCCTGAAAAGTAGGAGTAAAGCTACCCTACTTCCCCAGAAACACACTAAAGTCGTGATAGGGGATTCTGCAAAGACAACAACTGACTGACGGATTCCTGGACCTGAGGACCTGTAAAGGAATGGGACCAAGTCCAAGAGTCACAAAGGTGTCCGGGGGGGCAGGAGCCCACTAAACCGTAGATGAAGGTTCACAATTGCTGCCTCTGGGTGGAAGAAGCTGAAGATTCTGCAACAACAGAAGATGCTAGGAACTTCTCCTTTGCACAGACCATGTCTCACAGTGTGCTGGAGGATGCAGAGTTGTTTCCATGCAGAAAGACAATAAACAAGTCTTGCTAGCTGCAAAGGTTGTTGTTGAAGAAAATGGGTGCTGCCCGGGCTCAGGAAGGACCAGGAGGTCGCCCCTTGGGGAAGAAGACAGAGGGCACGCTCAGCAGCACAGAAAGCCCATGCAGAAACAGGCAGCACCTGCAGAAGCACTCGAAGAGGCGTTTCAGAAATCGAGCATGGCGGTCAACTCAACCCTACAAAGGAGGGGTCCACGATGTTGGTGGTCAATTCAGTGAGTTGAGCAATGCAGGACGGGGTGCTGGGGACGTGGGCTATGCTGTGCACAAAGGATTCCTTGCAAAAGTGCACAGAAGCCCTAGCAGCTGCAGTTCATGCAGTATACAGGATTACTGTCTGGCGTGGGGAGGCAAGGACTTACCTCCACTGAATTTGGACAGAAGGACCTCTGGACTGTCAGGGTCACTTGGATCCAGCTCCTGTGTTCCAGGGACCATGCTCGTCAAGATGAGAGGGGACCCAAAGGACCTGTGATGCAGAAGTTTGGTGCCTGCGTTAGCAGGGGGAAGATTCCGTCGACCCACGGAGAGATTTCTTCTTGGCTTCCAGTGCAGGGTGAAGGCAGACAGCCCTCAGCGCATGCACCACCAGGAAACAGTCGAGAAAGCCGGCAGGATTAGGCACCACTATGTTGCTGGTAGCCGTCTTGCTACTTTGTTGCGGTTTTGCAGGTGTCCTGGAGCAGTCAGTGGTCGATCCTTGGCAGAAGTCAAAGAGGGAGATGCAGAGGAAATCTGGTCAGCTCTTGCATTTGTTTTTTGATGATAAACCCACAGGAGAGACCCTAAATAGCCCTCAGAGGAGGATTGGCCACCTAACCAGGTAAGCACCTATCAGGAAGGGTCTCTGACGTCACCTGCTAGCACTGGCACTCAGAGGCCTCCATTGTGCCCTCACACCTCTGCATTCAAGATGGCAGAGGTCTGGGACACACTGGAGGAGCTCTGGGCACCACCCCTGAGGTGGTGATGGACAGGGGAGTGGTCACTCCCCTTTCCTTTGTCCAGTTTCGCACCAGAGCAGGGGCTGGGGATCCCTGAACTGATGTAGACTGGCTTATGCAAGGAGGGCACCATCTGTGCCCTTTAAAGCATTTCCAGAGGCTGGGGGAGGCTACTCCTCCCCAGCCCCTAACACCTATTTCCAAAGGGAGAGGGTGTAACACCCTCTCTCAGAGGAAATTATTGGTTCTGTCTTCCTGGGACTGGGCTGCCCAGACCCCAGGAGGGCAGAAGCCTGTCTGTGGGTTGGCAGCAGTGGTAGCTGCAGTGAAAACCCCAGAGAGCTAGTTTGTCAGTACCCGGGGTCCATGCTGGAGCTCCGGGGATACATGGGATTGGCACCCCAATACCAGATTTGGCATGGGGGGACAATTCCATGATCTTAGACATGTTACATGGCCATATTCGGAGTTACCATTGTGAAGCAGCAACAAATGATCACCACTCTCAGGCTGGCACTTTAATTAGCCAAGAGTAAGCTTCTTGACTGTGCCCAAATATGTACGTATAGCATAATCTTCCATATCAAAGACCATTACCACATCCTAGAACATCAATTTCACCCAATCACCACACTATCACTCCCAAATACCCTACTAGAACCTCACTACTAAACTACTATGGATCAGCACCAGCACAAGCACCAGCTACCATAAGTACAGAGTCTGCTGCTGCAATCTACACCTACCACAACACTACCACATTCCTCTTACAAATTTTTGAATCACAGCCTGAAACATGCATCCCACTCAGCACAGCAAAAAACAAATCATACTCATGGCCTTCAGACTCCACACTGACATTCTTAAGAGCATTCTATGCACTGGAGCATTTCTCATCCATTTCTGGAACAAGTATGATCACATCACCCCATCCTGATGGACTTTTGTTGACTTTCCTTGCCAACTCTCACCATTTTCAAAACCAACTGCATCATTTCAAAGTCCTCACGACCACCGAACCTGCTTATCTTGAAGGAAAGCTCACTATTTCTGCAGATTATTGGCATCCCTAATCCAGGACACCATCAGGCTGCAGACTAAGAAATGTTAAGAAGAAAAAGAAAACACGATGCACTAAGCCTTTTCTCTCTAGGATCTTAAATACCCCTATATCCATCAGGACCACCCAACGCTTTTCAACTATAAAAAAACATTCAAAGATGTGCATCATGAGAAATGAGGTACCCCCTATCTGTGGTAGCTCCTCCATATTACGTACTTCCAGCCTCTTTGTGGTGACCTGCACATTAAGCAGTAAAATGGCCATTCCAATGTGAGATGCATCTGATCTCAAGTTCCTACCAGGCTGCCTACCCCATAATCTCTGACGAAGGAAGCCAAACGCCAGAATGCTTCATCAGTTTCTGCATAGTGAGGATTATTCTCTTCTGGACAGCTCAATGTGCTCCGGCCCCAAACATTACTTACATAAGATGATTATTGACCAGACTATTTCAAAGAGCCTCAGTGAGTCAGTGGGTTAGGTAGAGTCTCTCTCCTGGTGTGTTCTAGAGGGCTCCTCCCATAGGATGTAAGGTCATCCTCTTGTGGATTATAAATATCGCCGATTTATGCACTACCCAATTACGCTTAAGGTTCCAGCATGGCCCATTGTATCCTGAGTTACCGAGCAAAGAGAGTTTAGTGTCAGGGAACCTGATATTTTCTCTCTTTATCTTGGCCCTGAGAGCTGCCTTGTTCCCTAATAAATCATCGATCATCTACATGACGACATAATCACCTCTTACACAACATTTTTGTGGTAATTAACGTGACACTGAGGGTCACATTTTTCAGCTGAGGTACTTCAGTGGATGAAAACCTTGAACATAATAAGTGCGGCCATTCCATGATTGTCTTTGTGGATGAAATGCAGTTTCAGCAATAAGGACTTTACCTAATTCTTGCTTGAGCATCCGACAGCAAACTTGCACAGAGAATTGTGACTGCACATAACATTCATAAAAAGTCTTTATTTGTATATTATTTGAAATTACCATAACCCTGCCCTGCACGCAATAACTTTAGAGATTCAATATTTGTAGTTGAAAACTAAAATATATGTATAGCATTAACAGCTTTACCAAAATCTAGAAAGAAGGTACAAATGCAACCTGCTTGAGAATCAGGTACCTTTACACAATGTATAGGAGGTTCAATTTGTGAATTTTTTAAACGGTGATGCAACAAATCCGTTGGTCTATACGATCAAGCCTTTAATGATTGTCTTTGGAAAACGTGGGTTTTGGTGATAATGGCCTTATCTGATTTCTGCTAGAGGAAGCAAGCAATAGCAACCCTCCTTTGAGTTTCAAATTCAAATACACAATTTATAACAGCAAAATTGCCACCTTCCTATTTATGATAGCGCTCTTCGGGAGGCCCTCCCTAAAAGCAGTCCTGGCAGCCTCCTTGTGCCAAGCATACAATACAGTTCAAACGATACTGCCATTTTGCCACTTCCTTTCTGCAAGCAAACATTGCACACAATACTTTAAATATTCAGGCCCAGATTTAATAACATTTGGTGCAACGCACTAGAGCAAGACAACTGGCTGTGCTGTGTCAAATAGGAAAAGCTGGAATGTGTCATATTTACTAAGATGGCACATTCCTGCTCTCTCTGCACTGGCATACCTGAGTGCTTCCTCGGTCACACATCCATCCTTTAGGCATAGGACAAGAGTGCCTGCATTACAGGCAGAATTGTTTTCGTGAAGGAAGGGGCATCTTCTTGCACAAAAACAATCCTCATAGGCATTGTCCTCTTTCTACGTCTGCTGCAAAATACAGCAGAGGAAAAACAAGGAGAAATAAGCATATTTCTCTTTGTTTTGCCTCTGTTGGACTGGCATAGCAGTTTGATGCATTCCCAGGTTGTCTACCCTTAGTAAATCTGTGAATGCCCTAAAATCCGTGTGTTTCTGCATGGCAAATTGCACACTCCACCCAATGCGGAGTAAAGCAAGGCAGGTTCCTGTTTCTTAAAAATATTCTATTTGCATTCCTTCACTGTCTAGCTGAGCTGGTGAATAATGCATTACCCTCTTTTGAGATCAGGATTGAACATAATATTTGCAATGGTCATGTTGCCTCATTTTTGTGGTCCCTTTTAGAGGTATTCACAGTCATTCCAATACTCTGAGTCGAAACTACCTTCCATATTACTAAGCTTTGTCAGAGTCCTCTTCCCTAGTCTGTAATGGTAGTTCAGATTACCGTTTTCCTTTGCTCTGGATAAGCAACATTCGTGATTTTTTTTTTTTTATCTTAATGGGGTTAAGGACTGTTATGGAAGCTATTAATATAGTGTATGATGGATAAAGCTGTGCATACCAATGCATGTGCACTTTCACTTTAACTTCAACTATTTACTAAGTCCAATGCTTAATTTGTAAAAGACTAAACACCTAGACCCAACATCGTTTAGAAGCCTTCCGAGTGCCAAGGCTTGTAAAACCCTGATTCCACAACATGTCTCTTTCAAGTTTTTTTTCATCCCGGAGTTATCCCTTTGGCACTGTTTTTTCTTTTCTTTTTTTTTGCTAGTGCGAACTTGGCCCGCAGGTATTGTATATATTTACATGAGCACCAGTTATGTTACCCAAGGACACATTCATTTTTGGTAGGCGCAAGCAGATTAAAGGATTTGCCCCGCATCTCAGGATGTCGAGTCGATGCTGAGACTCTAAGCTGGTTCTCGAGCTCCATTGCTGGGAGCTCTGGTCATTACACCTGCTCTCCTCCTACGTCTTTCTTTCCCCTCACTATTGTACTTCTCTTTCTTTTGTTTTGGGTAAAGTCTGATGATGAAATTAAGTCTTAGTCCTGAAACTACATGCTGTGGGTCTGACCTGCAACCATCCGCTCAAATTAAGGACAAAGTCCCTCACATTTTCCTGTGGAAGGTACTGCAATGCAACCTCTTGACTGTAAACCTAGACTTTCAGCAGATTACCCTAAAATGATAATCTATCAATGTCACTCATGAACAATTGACCACCGTTGAAGAAAAAAAGAAATGCAATGATGCTTAGTGTGGCAGATAGACATGATTGGTGTGATACCTTAGTTCCTAGATGTCAGCGGTGCATCTTACATCAACAACTTCCACCCCTTTAAAAAAGTACTAGTAGAACCAGATGTGCAACAAAACCTGCATAATAACATCTCAGGATCACACTAAAGTAACCACACAGTCACTGCTTCCTTAGATTATGATAAACGCTGTTAATAAATAAAATCTGTTACTACCAAATTCCAAGTATTACTTGCAACTTCACTACAGCTTCACCCTTGTTACCGTGTTAAACTGTTAAAAGTTTATCTTTTTCCAGGTACTGCAGAGCCAAATACATCACAGAATAAGTAAACAATCAAATTAACTTTCAAATAAGTTATTTGAAGCCACGATTCACCTTATTTGCATTTGCTTGAGGATTTGTATCTTTGAACTCGGTGAACAATACACCTGTCAGCTTTCGTCTGTCTAGTGTTGGAATAGCAATCAGCGAGATCCGTGTACTGCCTTCTTTACATGCTGGAACAGTGATAAGAATGAAGGCAAAGGTGTCTGAAGCTGTGTGAACTGGGATGATGAGGACAGATTTGGAGGTATATTGGTATTAACTAATGTTGTCCAACTTATGGTCTACATTTTGTGAGAAGGTGTCTCTGACCATCTAATCCACCCAGATTTTCTGCTTTTTGATCACTTGTTTTTTTACATTTTACAGTGGGGGAGACTCATAACCTGTGACTTACCCACAGTAAACTCATGGTAAAATGGACTGCGCATGATTACTGCCAGTGTCCACCTTTTGAGACAAGGGTGCTGTGACACAGCAAGGATAAGAGGCACCTGGCAGTTACATGTGGACATGTGTGCACATGTGCACATGTGTGAGGGCTGCACGTGAGAGACTCCTCAGTCCAAGAACTGTGCACGGGTAGCATAGTGCAGAAGGGGCTATGCTGTGTGGGTGGTGCCCTGGAATAGGCCTGTGTACACAAGTAGGGAAAGTCAGTGTGCTTTACTGTCTTGACTGCGGACTCCTATGGGAAAGGCTGCACTAGGGTACAACTCCAGTTCCCTAGGGTCCACAGACTCCAGAGTCGCACCAATGGTCACTGTAACCCGTGTGAAAAGAACACTGCTTTGAAGTTTAAAATCATATGTGTACAGCTTATGGGTCAACCAGATTTCTCGGACTCAGGTCAGGATCAGAGCCCAGGCCTTTTGTGACCCTGCTGTGCTGGACTGGGTAATTACTTTTTTCTCCAGCTGCAGGAACAAAGGCCTCACCCATCAAAGGAAGCAATTAACAGTGCTTAAGTGAGCTCTGAAGGAGGAAGGAATTGGGTGAATTGCTCTGCGTCAATCAGCCAGCTGTCATGCTTTATCAAGAAAAGGCCACTCAGCAAAGGAGGGAGTCCCGGCCTCTGGAGTCAAACCAGAGGGGGGATTATTTGAAGATTTGCTGGGGGAAGCCCTCGCAGAGATGACAGCGAGGGGTGGAGCTGAGTCCCCGAGAGCATATGTGGCAAGAAACTCCTGAGTGATGCCATTTTGAGCTGTGCCAGACTGTACAGGGAGGTTGGGACTGAGGCAGAGAGGTGATGTGGCACATCAGGATAGGCCAGAAGTGCAGCCAAACTGGATACTCCCCCCTACTTAAAAGGTCCTGTGGAGGGGACAGAGCTCTCTCTTGGATGTACTTTTCTGCATAACACTGGGACTGGAGGCTGGTGCCATGGACATTTGGAAGGAAGAGCCCTTTGACTGCCCACTGGAACAAGGACTCTGCTTCTGATTGACTCCAGGACCAGTTGGGGGAAAGACTGGGCTTGCGCAAAGAGGAGAGGCCTTGAGGAGAAGCAAGTGAAATGCTGGTGCAAGGAGCCACTGAATCCTGCTCCCTAATTTGGCATCTTTGAGCCCAGGGCGCCTGAGGAAAGTGCTCCGGACAGCAAGGGCTCACCACCAGGAGTAAAATGAGACAAAGATCAATGAAATCGGCCCAACGGGGCCTGAGTTATGGCAGTTTGAAGATCTATGACTTTGCCCTTTCAGCATGATCTTGAAATGTGTGGAGCTCTGGCCAGGGGCTCCCCCCCCGGGTGGGCCAGGGCCCAGAGGTCACCACAAGAGAAATGGTGAGAACTTGAGGCTGGGAGGGAGTGAGCATAGCCCCTGAGTTCAAAATGGCCTGGGGACCCTATCATCTAGGATGAATTTATGTCAATGGGACCAAAATCCTATCCCCAGGACCGCTGAGGCTGGCAGCTAGAGGGGAAGTGATGTCATGCCTCCCCAAGAAGTACCAAGTGGACATGGGGCCCAGAACCCTATCCCTGGCCATCGACAGTTTACCTGGAAATCACTGTCATGCTGCCCTGCCAATGCAGGAAAGGGGCCTATGACCCCATCCTTGTACCGCATCAAGAGACATCCTGCTTGCTGGAGCGTTCAGGGAGAGAGTGAGCGCTGGCTTCTGCAGCCACCCAAAGGAGTGTGAGTTATGAGGAAGCCAGCCTTGAGAAGCTGGTCGTGCCCTCCCTCCGCTGCCCCCAGAGTGAAGGCAAGCATGTGGTGTGTCTGGATGGGATGATGCACCCCAACTGAAGTAAAACAATGGCACCTCGCTGCAGGAGCAAAATGGAAACCGGAAAAGGAAACCGATACAGCTCTCCCTAGTGCAGCAGGAGAGCCACTGCTGTAAAATTCAAAGGGCAGCCTCAGGGGTGCTTTATATTGCCCTGCCGAGCCTGGACCATGCTTTCACACCAAACCTGCTCATTTGTGACTTGCGGTGGCCCCAGTAGGATGGTGTCACCACCAATCTATTACTAAAATGCAGAGGGAGCTGTAGAAGCAGTGCAACCTCCACCCAAAAGAATCTCCAGAGTCTCTCATGGTAAGTTGCATTGGACTCTATAGTGATAACTCCTCAAGGGTTTTATCATGTTTTCAAGCCTTCCTCAGGCTGGAGCTTTTGGTACGAAGCCAGGAATGCTGCTTCCCCAAGGGGGAACGTGTATGGGTACAGTGTTGTGGCCTAAAACATGTCATGTGACTTTTCATGTGGTGAGACAACCTCTAAGGGTGCAAGGCGATATTGCACATTGATATATATACACAAAGTGATATCCTTTAAGGAACATGTCTTAAGTGCAGTAGTTAATGGTCAATGCTATTAAAGGTGCCTGCTGCATGCACCTTGCAGGGGGTGCCTGTAGGAAAGTGCCTCCTTTGACATGGTTAGCCCCCCACATTTTGCCTGGTATTTGATATTGTTTCAAAGTTGTCAGTACACAGGGCCACTGCTAACCAGGTTCCCTATGCCGGATCTCTTTCCCAAAACTGTTGTGATGCATTGGCACATTTGGAAACATATTTAGGTGCCACTCTTAGTCCCTAGTAAATGGTGTTGAGGTGCCCAGGGCATGAGGTCCTAAAGGTAGGGCCCTTTGGGCAGCAGCACAGATTGTCCTACCTTCAGGGCACCTGCATCCAAGGGCACCCAGCACTGCCATCATTGCAGGCTGAGTGTCCTGGTGCAATCCTAAATTGTAAAACTGACATGGCACACAATCTGGCAGGCTGAGTGCCCTGGTGTAATCCTAATTTGTAAAACTGACGTGGCACACAATCTGACACACAATGTTTCTGCCCTGCCCACTATGCACCGCACTATACACTACACTATACACTGCATGCAATAAAGGTGAGTCATCTCTGGCATGCCTTCCAGGCCCAAATCAGGGTGCAGTGTACTGCATGTGTGGGCATAGATGCATTGGGAATATGCCTCTACTGTGTCCCTGCCAAACCTGGGACATGGTAAGTGAAAAAAACAGCTATTTTACATGCATGTGCTGGACACTGGTCAGTACAAGTTTCACAGCTACATGATGGCTACTCTACACCCCGAGTTGTGTGGTTTCAAACAACTCAGAATTATAAATCCAAACTGGTACCAGTATTTTGATTTATTACAAAATGCACCCAAGGGCTACCTTAAAGGTACCCCCTGCAAAAGCTAACTACACTGGCATGGTTGCTGGCCAGTCACAACCAACCTGCCATCATTAGACAGGAACCCTGGGATGAGAGCCTGTCGCCCTGGGTCCAGAGAACAAAGGCCTTCTTGGGCAGAGTTATTACACCTCCTTCCCCAGGAATGTGCACTGCCCTGCCAGCGAGCTTCAAAGGGCTTATCGGCTTTCAAACTCGACCCACAGCCCTGTTGCTAGCAGCAGATGGCCACTCCTATTGCAAACCCCCACTTTTGGTGGGAGCAACGGTGGGAAAACACACAAAGGAAAGGAAGAGTGGCCACCACTAGTGTGCACAACCCCTAAGGTGTTACATGCATGGGAACCGCTCCATATCATTTTCTCCATCTTGCATGAGATAGAGAAGTGACCACTGCCCACAGGAAGTGGTCACATAGAGGGTGTACCCACCCTAAGGTAGATGACCTATTGGTCACTACTAGGTACAGTATTTAATGGGCACCTCTAGACCTGCAGATCAGATTCCAAGGACACAAGAAGGCCAGCAACAAAGAAGACCCAAGGCTCAAGAACTGCATTCCTCCTGCACAATGGAAAAGTCACCAGACCCTGCCTGCTGCACCCAGGACTTGACAATCAGCTCTGAGGGGGTTGCTCGGACATCAGACATAGAGGACCTCTCCCTTCTGAAAATCACTGAGGATCTCCCTCCAGTATGAGGGCATCACTCTCTAAAGGTCCCCCACCCCTTGCTACCTCTACACTCCCAGGGTACCCACCACACTTACCTTGAAGTCCATCTGCGCATGGCTTTTCCACATGGTCTCTCACTGTGGTCCTGCACTAGCTCCAAGGACTTTTGAACAGCTATTCCCATCAAAACCAGGAACTGGCTGAACTCCTTCAGCTGGCCCACAGGACTTCTTGAGGACCTCGACCTAGAAAAGGAGGCATTGGTAAATGCATTGCCTAATTTTATATCCATTTATTAAGTTTCATTGATTCCTATTGTGCGTAATAAAGCACAAAAAAGACTATTTTTGCTAACTTTGAAAAATCATAACTTAAAAAGTGCCATCTGATTTTTATGATCTTGGTCTTAAAACTTTTATAAAAATCTGAAGTATTTTTTAAAATTGGTCTCAAGTTGTTCCTTTGAGTGGATGTCTTGCTGTATTGATAACTGTGAGTACAACAAATGCTTTGCACTTCTCCAAGATTGGCCTAACTGCTCGACCAAGCTACAATAAAAATCAGAGCATTAGTTGGTCTAGTTTTTAACCTCCTTAAAATAACGTGTATTTGCCCGGACTCTTTGCACAGGGTGCCTGGTTTTGCACACTAAATAGAGAGCCAACCTCCTACAGTGAAGGTCTATAATGCCCTTTAGGGATTTTGGGTAAATTGCAAATTTCAGGCAAAGAGGAATCCGGACAGCACAAACTAGTCAAAATTGTCTATAATATGTTCATTTTCAACTGCTCTATTTGAATAATAATCCTGACAGCCACCCTTGATCAGACAATGTATACCTTATTGCCAAAATTATTTGTTTTCACCCAAAGTATACTCAACTATTGCATTGTAAGCCAAGTGAATGGTTTGACATGTGTTTTGATGGTTTAAATCTCCTTTTGGGAGAGACAAGAATTATTACGCAATGCCATCTAGAAGTACTTACATCAGCTTGTGTATATTTGTAAATGTTTGCATGGTATCGAGTAGTGTGTGTGCAACAAATGTGTTTTTCCTTTTTCAAAAGAAAAAGCACAGCCAGGACAATCCTTTATTGAATGGTATTATTGTGTACATGTGAATGGTGATTACTAGCCCACACCACCTTCCTTAAGTAGGCCTTGGAGTGCTCTGTTTAGCTACCCTGTGAACTTCAAGCTCTGAGTTGTTTGGTTCCCAGTGGACGACAAATGTGGACTCATTACATGTGCAGGCCGTTCAATTAATGGCCCATTTTCTAACACATTTCAACAAACCCATCAGGATTAGATGTGAAGCAGGCCTGACAGGATCCAAACCCATTTACTAGAGGTCAAACATTGTGCCCTGCATTGGATTATTAAATTGGTTGCACCACTTGGCCTGGCTGCAGTCCATCTTAAGTGTGCTTCTTGCAGGTAAGGTTGGAGCTTGTGGTTTTAGTATTATATTTGTTAACTCGCTAAGAATCAAGTGTTCATCATGGTGAGCATTTACAATTGATATATTCTGCTCGCAAGTCTATAATCCTTGTTATTATACCAGCAGACTGTTTGGATTCTGAAGGGGACTGCTCGATTCAGCCTAATATTTAAGTAACCTTTCACCTTAAGTATAAAAACTTAAAAATGCATTCCCTAACCCAGTGCTGCAAGAAAACCATATGTCCCACCAACAGTATCCACCTTAAGCGGCTGCCTGACCTGGTACCTCAAAGGTAAAGTACTTATTGCATATGGTTAACTACAGTTTAATGCCAATGCCTTTTGCTTGTACCTAGACCCATGTCTTGCAGACAAGTATGCACCCAGCATGGATGAGTTAAATATCCACATAAACCTTTGATATTCAAAGTACAGCCCGTGGGCCATATGTGGCACTCCTGACCTTCACATGCGGCCCTACTGGCCAACAGCAGTACTGGGCACTAAACATTAAAAATATATTAAATAAACAGGTAAGCATTTATTTAATGGCCAATTGACAGCAAAGAAAGGAAGTAACTAGGGAATCCTCCACCTCTTTAGGAACACCTTCCTATTTCAAGACATCTGTAGGAGGCTGGCCTGGTGTGTGATGGGTATCTATGGTACTTATCTTATACCAGGTCCAGGTATCCTTTATTAGTGTAGTGTGGTCGTGTCTAGGAGCCAGACTCTCTAGAGGTAGATGTGGATGAGCAGCCAAGGCTTATTTAGGAGACATCCAAAGCTCATGCAATACTACTGTAGTCACACTTAGTACTTGTACATGTGAAAGAAAACGCCCAGTGTTACAAAAATCAAGGTACTTTATTTTGGTGACACAAATATCAAAAATACCATAGAGGCTATACTCCCTCAGGAGGCAAGTAGTACACAAATGATATACAGTAGTATGCAGAAATAGGCATAAAAAAAAAGTTAGAAAACAGTGCAATTAGTGAAAATCACAATAGAGAGAAATAGCCCTAGGGAGAGCACAAACCATGTACTAAAAAAGTGAAATGCGAACGTCGGTCACCCACCGAGTGGAGTGTGTAGAGGGAAGCTGGGAGTACTAGGAAAGCCCAAAGGTAAGCACTACAACCCACCCCAGCGACCAGGAAATCAGTAGTAAATCACTGTAAATTTCCCAGAACACCCACTTAGAAGAAAAGAAGAACAACGCAAAGCCCAGAACAGACTGCAAGACACCAACAGTGGATTACTGGACAAGAGGACCTGTGGAAGAAGAGGACCAAGTCCAAGAATCACAGTCCAGGAAGGGCAGGAGCTCCTACCCACCAAAGTGAAGGTGCAAGAGGTGAGTCGATGATGAAGAAGAAGACGCAGCACTGCAGCCAAGAAGATGAAATCGAGTTCCTGGAGGATGCAGGTCGTGTCCTATGCTGGAAGAAGGATTGCAGTCGGGTTTGCATCTTTGGACTTCACCAACAAGCCTTGGCACATGCAAAACTCACAGTTAGCAAAAAGTGTAGCTGCCAAGGACCAGGAAGGACAAAGTGGACTCTACTAGGAGGGGGAGTCAAAGGGGGCCCTCAGCAACACAGCCCACAGAAGCCCACAGAAGCCCATGCAGCACCCATGGGGACACAGGAGTCATGGAAGAGGTCCGGGCTGTCATTCCATGGTAGAACCAGTCAGGGAGTGGGCGTCACAGAATGGAGTGCTGGAGCTTCAGGATGCCTGAAGATCTCATGGAAAAGATTCCAACAAGTTTTGGCAGCTGAAAAGGACACAGTGCACAGGGATACTTTCCTGAAGGGGCAGGCAAGGGCTTACCTCCACCCAAGTTGGACAGCTGGAAGAGAGAGATTGTACCGAACTAACGGACTACAAGAAGCATGCTCAGCAGCTCACAAGCAAACTTCGAGCAAGAGGGTACCCAGACCATCTACTGAGGAGGGCTGACAAACGTGCTCGTGTGAGCCCTAGGGAAATTTTGCTGCATCCCAGCAGCAGAACCAGCAAGAAAGACCCCTTGATCTGTGTGACTACATTCAACCCAGCGTCCAATGTGATAAAAAAGATACTCAATGAAGACTGGAAAATCCTCACATCTGGGGGTCTTCCCTTTCAAACCCCAATGAATGCTTATAGAAAAGCTAAAAGTATCCGGGACATGATTGTACACACCCGCCCGCGGGTAAACCTCACCCCGAACAAACAAAGGACACTCTGGGACCTTCCTCCCGCTAAAGGCCACTTTCCATGTGGCAGCTGCAGTGTCTGCGCATTTACCAAAAAAACTCTTACACTTGATGTGGGACTTCGGACACCCTGGGAACTTAGACAACTCACGAACTGCAACAGCAAAAACGTGGTGTATATGATCACATGCCCTTGTGATAAAAGATACATTGGGATGACGACAAGAAGAGTAGGTACACGCATCTGCGAGCACAGGAGCACCATCCGATGCAAGAGAGATGCCACAAGACTCACCGAGCATTATGTGTCCAGCAATCACCACCCTGATCACATGCAATGGGTAGTGCTGGACCAACTAAAATCAACAGCAACTAATGCCACACAAAAACTTTTATTGTATGAACAAAGGTGGATATGGAGGTTGCAAACGGACATTAGAGGATTGAACGATAATATACAGTGGTCAGCTCTAAGATGAGAACTAAGACCACAGCGACCCTTTCCCATGCGAGATTCCTCCTAAGGTCCCATCGGGGATCTCACTACCAATACCCCATGTCACTATCTCAGACCTGGTTAGCGTCCATCTATTTCAGAGTTATTTTCATAACCCTTGCCATTGAAGCTATTGTCCCTCATCTCTCACACCTTTTCCTTTCCTTATCCTCATATCCGTATCCTAGCTCCAGCTTCCCTTTACCCCCCCTTTTTTCTCTCTCCCTATTATGAGTTCTCCCTCCTCCTCTGCCCTGTGCTCTCCACCTCCTTTTTCCCCTGCCCCCCTCTGTTTCCCCCTCCTTTTCTTTCTGCCCTCTTTTTCCCTTATAGGCCTGTGTAGGCCTTCTATTTTATCTTCTTTCTCTTTTCTTCTTTCTCTTGTCTTCTCCCTTTCCTCTTCCGACTGTTTTCTTTGGCTCTCCTTCCTCTTTTCTCTTCTTTCGGTCCTTTCACCCTCTCTTCCCAAAACCCCAACCCCCCCCTTTTTCTTTTCCCTCTCTCTTTTTCTTTTCTTGCCAGTATTCTTCTTTTCTTTCCCCCCCCCTCCTTTCCTTTTTTTCCCCCTTTCTACTGTGTGCCCTCCCTTTCCCTTTCCCTTTTTTCACCCCCCTTGTACCATATAGTCCTATTGGACGCCGTACAACTGCATCACGGGACTCTAATTCCCAGAGTCCCGTGCGCCCATATGACGCGCCGCGCTCCTCACGACGCGTCATCACAGGGCGCTCACCGCTTTTGCAAACCGCATTGCGGTGCAGGCGCCCTCTCCAAACACTTCTATAGTGCTGGGCACAATCCACCCCGCGGGCCTCTCTAGCACAACGGTCCCGCGGTTCCAATACTGATGGCCCAATTCAACGACCGGGCGGCGTACTAAAGCATTTCACACCGGCACAGCCCCCGAGGGGGTGCGGCCGGATCCAGGGCGTGGTCCCGTAACTAGGACGCCCGATACACCTGATGATTTTTTCTTAATTAGATTCCGCCCGGAGCCCCCCGCCGATTGGCTCTTGGTCCACATATATTCTAGACCAACCATGCAGTCAGTAGCAGAGCGGCCTGGCTCCGGCATGTAGGTAACCCCCCTTGGTATTCCCTTTGGAGTGGTAAGTGTGGCCCCCTTGGGGGCCATTTTTTTCTATTTTTCCTTTTTTTTCCCTGTTTCCCCTCCCTGTAGCAGCCCTTTGTTCCCCTTCTTACCCCTTCTTTTTCTCTTTTTTTCCCCCCTTTTTTCTTTTTTTCCATTTTTTTCTTCTCCCCCTTTTCTTTCCTCTTTTTCTTTTTCCTTTTCCTTCCCTTCCTTCTTTCTTCCTTCTTTTCTCCTTTTTACCCCTTTTTCTCTTTCCCCTCCCTTCCTTCTTCCTTTCCTCTCTTTTCCCACTTGCCTTTCCCCTGGCTTAAGCTTCGTTCTCTTCTATATTTCCCACTCGTGGTTTATTTTTCCCACTCGTGGTTTATTTTTCCCTTTAGTCTTGCGCTTTCTTTCTTCTTTCTCTTCATTTTATGACCCTTCATCTGTATCCTTCCTAAACCCTTTATCTCCCCAGAGTGTGACTACAAGGGAAAACCCCCCCGGCACTAGCCAGACCAGAGGTAGATTGCCCCTTACCCTGGGGTAAGTCACACTTGCATGTATGTGTGAGTGCCTGACACAAATTGTTCACATTGTGCTGTGTGCTTTGCAGTGGTTTGCCACGTTTTTCACCTCATATATCTTCTGAACTAATACTGGCGGATCTATTGATGCATTTATTCTTATCTACTACAGGCCTACCCCACTGTGAACTACCCGTTCAGGTAGGCCATATAAATTTTTATAAATTTTTCACTTTTTGAGCACCCCACGTTCTGTGTGTGCTCCGACCCTGACGAATGCCCCTGACCTACCAGCACTTAGTGAGGGCAGAAACATGTTGGTCATCCACTTTTTCTTTTAGACTCCAAGAGACATTACTCTCCAACGAGCCTCTCCCCTTTAGTTTTAGGTTTACCAGCATGCACCTTCATTAAAATTAGCAGAAGCTATTGGCGACATGGTTGGTAATTTTAGTATTCACCCCTTCTGGATCAATGTAACTATCCAGCCAGTTTAATTTCAGCACTCCCTCGGGTTCTTTTAACCACGAGGTTGAGTCCGCCCAAGTAGTATCATCTTACTTGGGTGGGGCTAGGTGGTCATATGATGAAGCAAGACACTATTATGTGTGTGAGACCACCTAGTCCGTAAGGGAAATCCCCCATCCCCCTGTAGGCAACACAGCACCCCTTAGCTTGGACATTTTTCCAGCAATGACTTCCCGACCTGAGGATCTACAGTGACCTTACCAACACCACTGAAAAAAGACTGACCTAGTCTGACCTTCAGTTCCTATTACCCCACACCATTAGTGATGATATAAGCTGGAAGAGAGGACCATTGGGACAACTTGAGTCCACCACCTTTGATGCAGGACCCATGCAGCTCAGCAGGATAGGAGATCCCAGTTGGTCATTGTTGAAGTTGGTGCTTGCAGAAGCAGGGGAGTGGCTCCTTTACCCAAGGGAGATTCCTTCTTCCTTCTAATGCAGGTTGAAGGTGGGGTGTCCTCAGAGGATGCACGACCGGGGAATTGTTGCAGTTGCTGGAAGGAGCCTTGGATACAATGTTGCAGGAGGTGCCTTGCTTCTTTGTTGCAGCTTGTCGGTCCTCTAGTGTCCAGATGCAGTTTCTTCAGTCAGAAGTCGAAGTGAAGGGTGCAGAGGATTCCTGCTGGAGTCTTGCAATCAGAAACGGAGGAACCACCCAAGATGGAGATCCTAAATAGCTCTGAAAGGGGGGTTGGTTGCCTAACTGGGTGACCACCTATCAGGAGAGGACTCTGATGTCACCTGCTGGCAGTGGACACTCAGATGCTCTCAGAGTTCCCTGCCACCCTAGCATCCAAGATGGCAAAACCCAGGGACCCTCTGGAGGAGCTCTGAGAACCACCCCTGGGCTGGTGATTGACACATGAGTGATCACTCCCCTGTCCAGTTTCGCACTAGAGAAGGAACTGGAGGTCTCTGAACTGGCATAGACCAATTTATGCAAGGAGGGGACCAAACGTGCCTTTCAAAGCATTGCCATAGGGGTGACTTATAAGTGACCTGGTGCAGTTAAAAGTGGAAGTGAAAGGGTGCTTGCACCTTTTCATGCAGGCTGCAATGGCAGTCCTGCAGCACCCTTTGCTTGGCCTCCCTATGGGTGGCAAAATAGATGCTGCAGCCCGTGAGGATCCCCAGGAACCCCAACACCCTGGGTACCTAAGTACCATATACTAGGCACTTATAATTAGGCACCAGTGTGTCAATTGTAGGATGAAATACAGAGATAACAGTTGCCAACAACTAAATTTAGGGGAGAGAGCATCACTACTGGGGTTCTGGTTAGCAGGATACCAGTAGACACAGTCAAACACATTGACAAACAGGCCAAAAGTAGGGGTAACCAATCTAGAAAGAGGCTTTTTTCCTACAACATCTTGCAGAAAAATTTCAAACATATGATCCAGTCACTTCAAAATTCAAAAAAGTGTATTTAATTAACATGCAGGACCTTAGTGCATCAGATTATATCAGCTTTTAAAAGTGATAGTGTTCAAGCATGAGTTTATAAACATTATTTTTTTCACACCTCCTTGACAACAATGTCAATAGTGAAACACGAGGCATCAGTTGTTGTGTGCACTCTTTGGGTGGCCTAGGTTCCTATTATACATGACACATTATATCATTACACTTTATTAAATCAAAATATTTCCTAGGATAACATAATTGGGTAACGTGGGGAAGATTGTTTGTCATTGTGCAATTCAGCCAATAGATATATATTTTTCACGTCTCCTACTCCCGCCTTAGCCGCAGACAACGTCCAACTCTCCTCCAAATCTCCCCCACCCGACCACCACTGTTAGCAGTAATGCGGCCCACAGTCATGTCACAGACCAAACTTCTGCCCCCTGGGAAATGTTTTGTGAGCACCCATGACGTAAACCGACTCTTAGAGCAGTGTATTATTGACCCTACATAGGTCTCCAAAGGTACTTATCACCATACAACAGTGAAAATCTGCTCTTTGCAATGGCCCATATAAATGTTCCTTCATATGGTAAGCCTCCTTTGGTCTTCTGATTCAACAGTTGTGGTGATAGATCATGACTGCAATGTCAATAGTAACAATCTTTGAAGACATAACATCTCAACATGGATACTAGGGCCCATATTTATACTTTTTGACACAAACCTACAGTAGCGCAGGTTTGTGTCAAAAAGTATAGCGCCGGCTAGTGCCATTCCATGATGTTGGCCGGGCGCCATATGTATGGAATGGCGCTAGCCAGCGCTAATGCCCTGTTACGCTAACAGGGCCAGGGAGGCGTAGGGGGAACCGAGGCTTGTGTGCCAAATTATGGCGCTACACTGTTTAGAGACAAAAAAAGTGCCTCTAAGCGGTGTAGCGCCATTTTCTGGTGCACAAGCCCCATGGACATGGCTCCTGCCTTAGTAAAGACAGGAGCCATGCCCACCGCCCCAATGGCCATGCCCAGGGGACGAGTGCCGTGCAGGGGGCCCCAAGTCAGGGCGGTGTTGGGAAAGAAAGAAAAAATACTTACCTGGGATGGGTCCCCCATCCTTAAGTGACCTCCTGGTGTGGGTGGGGGTGTCCCTGGGACCAGGGAAGGACACCTGTGGGCAATTCAATTTCCATGGTCTCTGAACATGACAATCTGCCTACAGGTCCCCTTACGCCTGCCCAGACCCAGTTGTTAAATAATGCCGCTAAGCAAGCTTAACGCCATTATTTAAGGCCCTCATCCCCGGTGCTGGATTTTAGCATGGGGGGATAAATATGGCGCAAAAAGCCATATCGTCCTTTTCTGGATAGGAATGCCTACCTTGCATCTCATTGACGCAAGGTAGGTTTTCCCCTCCAGAAAATGACGTAAACTCCATATTTTTGGCGCTAGACGTATCGAGCTCCAAAGTATAAATATGGAGTTAGGTTTACGCTCAATTAGCGTATTTTTTTTTTATGTTAATTCAGTGCAAACCGAGTATAAATATGGGCCTAGGTTTGTCCCATAAGAGGTGTGGCCCTCTAAACCAAAATGAGTGGGATCATCTGTTTACAGCCCCCTTTCTACAGACTAAACATAGACGTAAAATAGAGGTTACCAGGGGTCTCAGCTGTGACCCCTGGCTTGCCCCTTGCAACCTCTGGCACTACCTTTGCTGCTTCTGGCCTCAGAGGTGGCAAAATCAGTGTCAGGAAGGAATACAGGTGAAGCTTGTCCCTATGGACACCAGTTGGGGCTACAATCTCTTTGTTTGCTGTATTTTTTTTATTTTGCTAATAGTGAATAATGTAATGTAATTATTCACTATTAGTGTAATGAAGAACGGAGTGCACTTACCTAGAATATGACCCTCCTTGGCAGCTGAGGTAAGTAAAAACGTTTTTAACTGTATGTTGTGTGTGTGTTTGGGGGTGAGATTGTGTTTATGTGAGAGTTAGTGTTTTTGTGTGTGAATATGTGTAGGTGTAAGCATGTGTGTGTGTCTGTGTATGTGTGTGTAAAAAGAAAAGGTCAAACGACATGCAATTTCACTTCTGCTACCCCTCGCATTTTGGTGAATTCACAATCATGATGCTAATGAGTCCAAGTATCCCAGTTCTGATGTATTAGATGTTCGTGCATTCCTCTGCACTTCACAATATACACAAGGGACTCTGGGTCTCCCACGTTCTCTCTTTCAGGATATTATGTAATTAAAGTCAGATGAAACTTTGAGCTCCGTGCAGCAGTCTATGTTGATCTGGGAATAAATAATACTTGGGCTTGACTGCTTTGCAAAAACATAAAGCCAGACACCGGAAAAATCCATGGTAAATCAGCCGACAACTCCTAAGAGCCAATGAGATTCCAAAATGTCACCAGCGAGAGCTAATAGGAGGTATTGGTTATTAGAAAAGAAAACCTAATATGTGGTTAATGAGCCTGACCCCTTTCCTAAAACCTAAAGCCAGGCACTAGAAACATCCACGGTAAGTCAGCTAACAACTTTCAACAGCAGTGGAAGGCCAAAATGTCACGAGCAAGAGCCAATAGAAGGGCAATGAGTAAGGCGGTAATGGTTACTAGAAAACCAATGCCGGGTGAGTCTTACTGAGCGCCGGAAAACTCTGCCAAGCAACGTAGGCAGAGTTTTTGCCGAACTCCACATGGAAGGCAGAGTAGGCAAAACTGAGCGCCTCCTGTGACCCAGGTCTGATATAAAACACTTTAGGAAAAGTATTGGACACTAAAGGGGTTAGCTCTATAATTCCCACTCCAATTTAAACCATTTTGGCAAAGGTGTTGGGCAGTAAATGGATTGGTTTTACCATGCTTTTGTTGGACATTAAGGCGGTTAGATGTTGATTCCAACTCCAAAGTAAGCTACTTTAGGGAAGGTGGTGGACACTACAGAAGTTAGGTTTACTATTTCTACATTTATTGTAATAGAGATTTTACTATATTTTGAACACAATTTATATTCTAAATCTTCATCTTAACACATAATTAATTTACAGAGAATACTTAATAATTACAAATTTGTTCGATTTAAAAATCTAACATAAAACATTGCTAATATTATCTACCAATAGCATACACATAATCTAAAAAAACTATAAAAAATGTTGCCTTAAACACCCTATATTTGAATTATAATTGAACAAAATAAAGATTGAATTATAAATCAAAAAACAGGGACGGACCTTGACTCCAAGGTAATATGGCAGCTCCGTAGCTGAGTTCCAGCCAGAGTTCAGTGACCAGGCCCCCTCCTGCTGTCATTAAGGGGTGCTGCTGCCCAACCCATTAAGTCTTGACTGTTGAGGGCTGCTCTCTCCCATAGGGAGCCGCAGGTACAATGACAGGGCTGTTAGGGCACAGATCTGTGGCTTCAGTGGCTTAGGCTGGATCCTGCCTGCTTCTTCCTGTATCCCCATACTACACGTCGAGCCTTGCCTTATAGCACCTCCTCATCCTTACCTCTGGCTTTTAGTGGAGGGATGAGGGCCATCCCAAGACCTGTGAGGCCCTGCCACGCTCACACCGCTATCAGCGCACCCTCCACTACACAAGCCATAGAGAGGGGATGACCAGGTAGCGAGGTGAGGCTGCCTATTCATGGCATGGCCTGTGGTGCCCAACAACAACAACACCTCCTAACAACTATCCCCCAGCTATAAGAGACAAGGCTGGTACTGGAGCACCCGCCATCAGGGACAGAGGCCTGCTTTCATGACCCCCAAATGAAGGGGCAGGAGGTGCAGTGAACACAGCATGGGGGCCAGCACAGTCCCCTACTGCAATTGCCTCAACTTCCACAGACTGCCTGGCCCCAATCATCTTGGGGTGCAGATTATTTTTCATGGTTGCTAGCCCTTCCTTCCTTTACGAGAGCCTGGCTCTTCACTTCTACATCTCTGTCAACCTCCAGGTATGGAGAGGGCTGTTGGTGTCAATGAGAGCTGGGATCTGACTGGGGTCCCTCCTTGGGCACTGATGCTGCCGTCCCCCAAGATGAGGTCAGGAAGCAGCGCCTTGATGGGTTCACATAGACACTGCATCCCAAGACGCTTGCATCCTTCATGACCTTAGACTTGGTTGTCTCATGAGGACACCTGACATTCTCACCTCAAGGTTCTGGACTTTGATCATACTTGCTCCCCACGGCTAATTCTCGCCATATCCCAGTCCCCCAGGCAGCTCCTGTTTATGGATGCAGTGACTTGGAAACAACTTAAGACTGGGAAAGATGAAGGCTCCTCCTCAGATTCCTCATGGATGTCATCATGAGGTAACTCGAAATCATCAAGGCCACACTCCCAGAAGCAGCAGAGAACACCTCAGTGTACTCACAGAATATCCAGCAGGACGTTGCCTCCTTCAGTGCCAAGGCTGAATCCAACCTGGAACAGATGGATGAAAAAATCAGGGCCTCTATAGACTGGGAACAAGATCACTTGGACCTCAGAAAGATGATTGTTTAGCTAGAAATCCGGCCCTGCAAGGACAACATTCGGATATCAAGGGTGCTGGAAAAACTGGAAAGAGACATCATGGGTTTCTTAGCCCACTTTCTGCCAGCCGTCACCTGCCTGTCCTTTAGAGTTTAAGGACGTTCACAGGATAAGGCAATGCAGAGCATCACTCAGCGAGGGCCCGCATACTTCCTGAGACACCAACAGGCCAGGAAAGTGATCTAAGTGGCTAAAAAAGAATGGCTCTGTTCTACACAAGGGACATAAGATTTTCACATACTAATACCCTTTCCCATATACCCAGGCCACCAGCAAACGCTTTCTTCAGCTTCTCTCTTGTGTTCATTAACCCGGTATTTGCTATGGCCTCCTGGACACAATGATAATGCTGATCACCCAACATAACAATGCAATGGAGTTCCATCATCCTGGCCAACTAGAGGCGTTTCTGGATCCAGCTTTGCCAACTGATATTGACCTGTATCCCGCTACAGGTGCTGCTGATGCTCCAGACTGGTTGGCCCCTTGGGAGGGCCCCCTTAGATGAAAGCCAACAGCTGGAGGAAGTTGTGGTCAGGCGGCCTAAAGCTTCGCCTCACCTGCAAGGATCCACATTTGAGGTACAAGCCCTGGTCTCTTCTGAAGTCACTACCCCTACAAACAAGACTTCTTGCCTTTGAACTCATGCTGGGAGAGGTCACTGACACATACCACACTATCCTATGCACTGATGACCACATACAAATTGTCACTCAAAGGTTATTCTCCCTTAATGCTGCCCACACAGTTAGAACTAAACTAAAGCAGCCACCCATATTCCCATCATACCCTGTGAGATAGTGACTGCTGCATCTTGCACTCCAGCAAATCCCTTCAGCCAGACCAAAGTTAGCTTTCCTTCCCTGGATGGCAGGTCATTCTAAGCCCATCCATGGTGCCCTCTTCCTCCCCCTCTCTTGTTTCTTCCAGCCCTAGATTTCCTTCCCTCGGCCTTCTCCGCAAAAACGTTTCATAGAGGACATGTCATCATCCCATTACCTAATGGTAATGTCATTGAATGTGAACGGTCTCATCTATTACATGAAACACCAGAAGCTCTTTAATTATATTTGGCACTTGAAGTCCATCATAGCTCTCTTGCAGGAGACCCTAATCTCGGATGGGGAGAGTGAAGAGCTCTGCCAGGACCGGGTGGGTGCAGGAATGCATTTTAAACTTTGCATACAGGTAGTTTTGCCATATTTCTGGCTAAGCATTTACAAGCAAAATCCCTTAGGTTTTGGTATGATCCACACAGTCATTTTATATTAATTAAGGTCTCCATAAACAATCAAGACCTCTTCGGTTCCATACAAGCCATGATCCACTCTAAGAAACCCACCTATGCCTCTGTAGTCAGAGTCATTCAACAGCACCCCAAATTAAACTTCTTGGGGGCAATTGGACAAAGTCCCTGACCTCTACATGGATACATCTGACCAGCCCTTGCACCACACCACTACAGACAGGGGTCTTTTCTGCAATCTGGTGTCAGTCTTCTTTCTGGTGGACCCCTGAATCCTGCTCCACCCCACAGTGACGGACTGTATTTATGCCCCTGGGATCCATGGCACCAGATCTACAACTGACTTCTTTCTACTCAGCACAACACTGGTTGGTCACTTGGTAGATGCTGCCATAATGCTCTCAGAGCATTTGAATCATGATGTGAAAATCCGGCTCAGCTTGGGTGCACTTCTGCTGCACCCACCCAACTGGCGTCTAAACCTCTCATACTACAAGTCCCCTACGGAGGGGGAACGGCTGTGCTTCTACTTACGTACCTTTCTAGACCTCAATGAAGAGCCATTAGACTCACTCACCTGGTGTCCTGTGGGCCTCCAGAAAGACCACAGTCAGGGGAATTTAATGCATGACACCCGCCAACGGAAACGTCAGGCCTCGTGTAAGCAGACCCAACTTGAGTTCACCCTCGCATCCCTTACTGCCCAATATTCCTCCTCCCTTGCAGTCTATATTGTGGGCCTTGCTGTAGGCCAAGTGTAAACATAATACACTGTTTACCTCTAAGGTGGAAACACCTCTGTTCCATTTTTAGCAGTGCCATTATGAGAATGGAGAAAAGATGGACCATCTTCTGGTGCTGCAACTGCGAAAGCAGGACTCCTCACATGTCAAATTGGTTATTCATCTGGATAATGACCAGCTTGTCTCCCACTCACTGGACACCCTCGAGTCCTTTACGACTTACTATGAGTCCCTTTATTCCTCAGACACTACATGCATTCTGACAAAACTGCAGCCTTTCTCTCTTCCAGCAATACCCCGTGCCTCTCTGCTGACCAGAGAGTGGCTTTAAATGGCAACATCACCCCAGAAAAACTACTATAGGTGATTGATGGTTTACCCTAAGGCTAGGGCCCAGGGTTGGATGGTTAGGCATTTGAATACTACAAGATACACAAAGAAATGTTATCTCCCTTGCTCTGTGAGGTGTACACTGAAAACACACCACAACATAACATTCTCACCAAAACTAACAGGGTCTCCATTTCCCTTCTACCTAAACCAGGCAAAGGTCCATTCAGCTGTTCCAGCTATCACCTGATCTCATTGTTGAACATGGCTAAAGAAACCCTGAAAACATTTCTGTGGGGAGGGTGGGAGCCACAATTGGAATTGGAGAAGCTCTATGCTATCACTGAGCAGGGTGGTATGCATCTGCCAAACATTCATTGCTATTGGTTGGTATCGTAGTTGGCTTCCCTTAAAATGAAAAAAATGAATAGAGCATACGCAAATGCATCATAGCACTGACAGAAGTTAGTCTTGAGGAAGATATTCCATGATCTAAAGCAAGAAGCATTTGTTAAAGAGTAAAAAACAAGGTTTTTAAGGCCTCACAGAATGAGGTGTGAGCCTGAAGACTGGAGACGGAATGAGGAAGGGAGTTCCATAGCTTGGATGCAGCCTTTGGAAAAGCTCTGCCTCCTTTTTCACTATTTAGAAACAATTAAAAGATTTGACTTCAGGATTGAAGCTCTCTGGTGGGAATATACCATTGAAACATGTCTTTTATTCTCCCAGGCCCTGTGGTATGCAGTGCCTTGTAAGCGATACATAAAGCTTTGAAGGTGAAATGTTTGTTCCCAGGTAGCCAATCAAGCTTCAGAATCTCTGTCAAAAGCGATTGAGGTTTGGAAACATCAAGAATCAATTCTGCCTCCCTGTGCCCCGCTTTCTGAGTTGTCCATGGAGAGTACCCTGCACAGGGTCTGTACTTTGAACACCCAACAAGTTTACACGGGGCCCCTTGCTGTACCATCCAAATGATAGGATATTCAGCAGCAGGATATTTGGCCTTCCCATCTACTGTATGCTTCCCCTCTTTTTGATACCCCAACAGACCACCAATTTAGGTACCCTGTCTCTCTTTTCTCCACTCTTCCAGTCTGCTCCTGGGGGGGGGTCATCCCCCACCCTTCCTTCCACTGCCCACTCCCCCACTCCTGTTGTCCAGTGTTAGGCAGGTCCTCTTTCATCTCCTTCCAGCACCCTGATGGACCACCTAGAAGATTGTGCAGGTCTCTCTTGCCGGATCCCCCCACATCCTGGGCCCCTTGGCGCTTCAGGTGATTTGTTATGATGTTCTGTTATACTTTTTTCACATTTGGTCAAGCTCTATGTTCTTCAGCATGTAGTTACCAAGGCCTCTCACCTTATATCATTTGTGTTTCCCGCAATAAAGAAAGTTAAAAATAACCAAAACATTCAATATTAAACATATTTCTAAAAAAAGATTAAAGTTTCATTAAACAAACCTAAATAAACAATATACCATAACATTTATAAATCAATAACCTGAAATAATTGTTATCTCTATGTATAGACTACAAACTTTACTTTGAAATGAACATTATTTTGTTAAATATATTATTTGTTAGTGATTCAAGAGAAATAGAGTAATTTATCAAAAACGAAAAAATGGTAGTTTAAAACAAATGATTATCTAAAATGTCATTACAATATAATAATGTATTTTTAATTGAATACACTAACTATTCATTTTTTCAAAAATATATTAAAATAATACAAATTATACAATAACATCACAAAATATAACACTATGATGAAAAGCTAATGCACAAAATCCCATGTCAAAATTTAAAAATATATTTAAATAATAACAACCCTTGTCACCCATAAACCTCAAAAAATAAAAAAGAATACCAGTTTCATCATTACTTTATAAGAATGTATACTCTAAACACAAAAAAAGAAAATATATAAGAAACTCAAACAAAGAAAATAAGGGCCTCATTATGAGTTTGACAGATGGGAAAGTCCGTCTGCCAAACTCCCAAAAGGGTGGACGCCGCCATCCTGGTGTGCACCCTGCCAGACTTATTAGGAGTTTCCCACTAGGTCAGCTGGCGGAAACCTCGGTTTCTGCTTCACAGCCTAGCAGGAAACAGGCTACAGCATTGTCTCCAGCTCATAATTGAGCCGGCAGCAATGTTGTAGCCCACAGCTCGCAGCCCATAGGGTGCACCAGCACCCTCACAATCTTCACTGCAAGGCAGAACATTGGGACGTGCTGTGCAGGGGAACCCCTGCACTGCCCATGAAAACAAATGAGCAGTGCAGGGGCCACCAGGGGGCCCCCTGCCTCTGTTCTCCACCAGCCTTTTCAAAAGGCTGGTGGAGAACAAGGTCATAATCCACAGGGCAGCACTACATGCAGCGTTGCCCTGGTGGATGATAATCTCCCCCACGTCGTCAGGATAATCGATCCTGGCGGTAATGGGGCACCCTGTGTGGTCTGACAGCCAGGGTCTTTAAGTGGAAGTAAAACTGCCACAACAGCAGTGCTCCTGACCGCCACCCCGAGGTTATGAGGCCTTAAATATCAAAACAAATTCTAATAAATATGTGAAGACTTATTCTCAAATTAAAAATATGTAATACTTCTATTAAATTAATACAAATATATTTAATATAACAAAGCATAACCATATTACGAATACATAAACATTTAAAATATAAAAAAAATAACATTATGAACCTAAATTTATGAAAAATAAATGTATAACTTTCAATTCAATTTAATAAATATTGTTAGAAATGGGATCTTTGGTTGACAGCCCTGTTCAAGCAAGGACCCTCACTCTAGTCAGGGTAAAAACGAATCACCCTCAGCTAACCCCTGCTTACCCCCTTGGTAGCTTGGCAGAGCAGTAGGCTTACCTCCAGAGTGCTAAGTGTAAAGTATTTGTACCAACACACACAGTAACTTAATGAAAACACTACAAAATGACACAACACCAGTTTAGAAAAATAGGAAATATTTATCGAAACAAAACAAGACCAAAAGGACAAAAATCCACAATACACAAGTCACGTTATCAATTAGAAAATAAAAAAAGAGTCTTTAAGTAGTTTCAAACACACACTAACGCTGTCAGTGTGAAAAAGTACCTTGGGCGCATCAAAAATAACCCCGCACGGGTGAGTGCATGTCAAAAAGGGCTTGCGATGCATTGATTCCACTCACGAGTGGGACCGTGCGTCGTTTCTCCTTTCGCCGGTTCGGGGGCGCATCGTTTTTCAGCTACGGAGTCGGCAGTGCGTCGTTTCTTCAGCCGCAGATCGGAGTTGCATTGATCTTTTTACAGCACAGCGCTCTGTGCGTGGATTTCCTTGTCTATAGGCTGCCAGCTTCTCTTTTCAAGGTCCCAGGAACTGGATGGGCACCACAGGGCAGAGTAGGAGTCTCTCCAGAGACTCCAGGTGCTGGCAGAGAGAAGTCTTTGCTGTCCCTGAGACTTTAAACAACAGGAGGTAAGCTATAAATCAAGCCCTAGGAGATTTCTTCTCAAGATGGAAGGCATACAAAGTCCAGTCTTTGCCCTCTTACTCTGGCAGAAGCAGCAACTGCAGGATACCTCCACAAAGCACAGTCACAGGCAGGGCAGCTCTTCTTCCTCAGCTCTTCAGCTCTTCTCCAGGCAGAGGTTCCTCTTGTTTCCAGAAGGGTTTCTAAAGTCTGTGGTTTTCGGTGCCCTTCTTATACCCAATTTCTCCTTTGAAGTAGGCCTACTTCAGAGGAAAGTCTCTTTTGAATGTGAAATGTTGCCTTGCCCAGGCCAGGCCCCAGACACTCACCAGGGGGTTGGAGACTGCATTGTGTGAGGGCAGGCACAGCCATTTCAGGTGTGAGTGACCACTCATCCCCTCCCTCGTAGCACAGATGGCTCATCAGGATATGGAGGCTACACCCCAGCTCCCTTTGTGTCACTGTCTAGTGTGAGGCGCAACCAGCCCAGCTGTCAAACTGACCCAGACAGGGAATCCACAAACAGGCAGAGACACGGAAATCGTATTAGCAAGAAAATGCCCACATTCTAAAAGTGGCATTTTCCAACACACAGTCTTAAACTCAACTTTACTAAAAGATGTATTTTTAAATTGTGAGCTCAGAGACCCCAAACTCCAAATGTCCATCCGCTCCCAAAGGGAATCTATACTTTAATCAGATTTAAAGGTAGACGCCATGTTAAACTATGAGAGGGACAGGCCCTGCAACAGTGAAAAACCTTTTAGCAATCTTTCACTGTCAGGACATATAAAACACATTATTATATATCCTACCTTATCCATACACTGAACCCTGCCCTTCGGGCTACCTAGGGCCTACCTTAGGGGTGTCTGACATGTAAGAAAAGGAAGGTTTAGACCTGGCAAGTGGGTACACTTGTCAAGTCGAAGTTACAGTTAAAACTGCACACACAGACACCACAGTGGCAGGTCTGAGACATGATTACCGAGCTACTTATGTGGGTGTCAAAACCAGTGCTGCAGGCCCACTAGTAGCATTCGATTTACAGGCCCTCGCACCACTAGTGCACTTTACTAGGGACTTACTGGTAAACCAAACATGCCACTCGTGGATAAACCAATTACATACATATTTTGTAAAGGAGCACTTGCACTTTAGCACTGGTTAGCAGTGGTAAAGTGCCCAGAGTAACAAAAACAGTAAAATCAGAGTCCAGCACACATCAACAACCTGGGGAACAGAGGCACAAAGTTAAGGGAGACCATGCCAAGGATAAAAAGTCTAACAAATACATTTAATATTTTTATATTTTTTTAAAACATTCAAATAATTATTATACAAACAAATTAAAAATCTCCAAACCCATTTCCTCCATACATACAACATCCCAGATCTAGAAATTTTAAAAACATACATTTAACTACAAAATTTTAAACATTGCAACATGAAATAAAAATAACCTTTCATCATAAATACATCTAAAACCAACATTTTTCAGTAAAACTTACAATAAACAAATTAAATACACAACACAAATACAATTCAAAATTAACCTACATAACAATATTATGGCATGGAGTAATCATGATCACAACTGAAAACAAATATGATCAAAATCCCAAGAACATAATTGATACACTAAAAAGTAGTCATAGAAACCAACATATTTAAATTAAAAAAAGGATTTAAAATTGATACATTGTGAATATATCCTATATATAATACCTGATAAAAACACCAACTACATTTATTAAAACAATAATGAGTTATGATCTCTAATAGCAGATTCTAAAAAATAGCCAATGCAGAGACATACTTGCACTGTATATAAAGACAGAAAAGAAATCAATGCAGCTCTACATTTTTTAAACTGTAGCTTCTTTGAAAGTGGGATCGCCAAATGATTGTAATATTTTTAAAATAATACAAATTGGAGCAGTATTTGATGGGACGTTTCATCACAAAGGCATTAACAGATATTGGCACGATCATACTGTCCGAGGGGGAAGCAAAGTTTGCATGTAATTGCACCCAAACAAAACCTGGCAAGTAAACTTCTGTCCCAGGGGTCACTTGCCCATTCCAGACATGGCTCTAACCCAGGGCTCCTTTGGATCAGTGCATACTCCTTAAAGGAGATCTTTGCAGACTCAGGCCCATATTTATGGGCTTTTCACGCAGGGCAGCACAGCAAGTTACCTTGATGTTCTGTCCTTCATCAAAGGGCAGGAATGCATCCTATCTATGCAATACAGCACATTCCTGTCCTTTCCAAGTATGCTGGCACCATTTTGGCTGCCTAACGCCATCATGTTGCAAAGCTGTCAGTGCTGTAGGCAGGATTGTTTTTAAGGAGGAAAGGGCACCAATTTTGGAAGCTTTTTCCTCTATGTGTGCCACAAAATGTAAGGTTTTGGTGCATCCCGAGGCTTACAAGGTCTTGTAAATCTGGGGATGCCTCAAACTCCATGGGTGTTCATGGGAACACCCACTGCAAATCCCATGGAATGCCTCATTAGGATAGAGCAAAGAAACACAGCGATCTGCATTGCCTTGCCTTACTCAGTATCTATGAGGACTTTCAAAGCCACGGCAATTGGCTTTGCGCAGCCTCATTGATATGAGTTCAAGGTTTGTGCCATTGACGCATTAAAAAAGTGCTGCAGTGGCAGCGCAAGTGGCTAATATATATGTCACTCAGTTCCCTAGCCCATGCCCTGCTCATTAGAAAATTATTTTTGACCCAAGCTTTATCCTCCTTTTCTAATATTTAACATTATAGTAGCCCAGGCCCCTGCACCACATGTAAGAACAGGGGTACACTTAGATTTGTAAATCTTTACAAGTGGGTGAATGAGCTTGTTCCCTATCCTGGAGGAGAAATTGAAGATAGCCTGTAAAAAGCAAGCTCTCCTGCTTGATAGACAAGGACCCCAGGCATTAACTTGCTCAAATGGTATGCTCAAATAGGGGAAAAATGAACTTTTTTCAAGCACTCCCCCCACAGTCATATTTGCAAAAAGCATGGGAAGGAGGCATCTTCATTATCCCCCAGATGTAAGCATAAACCAGAATCAAGACGAAAAGTGATAGAGTTGATCATTTTGGTTGTAAAACATGTACTCTTTTTCCAAGTGAAAACGTGTATCCTTGAAAGAGGTGCAATCATTTTTAAGTTATGAAGAGAAGGCCTGGAGTGTTCTCTTGTCTGACACATCCAGAATCAATAATGTTTAAAAGCAAGAAACTAAAACAGGCATTGAGAGACTAATTGTTGCAGCACTCATGAAGATTTGATGGAACCAGGATACACACAGACAATCCAAAACTAAAGCCTCAAACAATATTTCAATATAGATTTTCACAATGTAAGAACTCATGAAAACAAGTTTATATTTAGATTCTTTGGTCTGAAAAGATAATGACAGTAATTCTTCAAAAAGGTCAAAAGACAGAATATAAGGTGGATTATTCTTTCACACTTAACTCCTCATCTACAACCCCTCAACGACTCCCGACACCACCAGAGCAATCCCAGCGAGCTACAACATCACTAAAGAGGACAAACTTCACATGCCAGAAGTTTACACTATTACCTACGAAGAATCCATCAAATGCACAATATCCACAGGGAATTGCACCCCATTCATAGAGCACCTGTACTTCAAGCTGCAAATTTCCAAAAATGGCACAGTAAACATAACCCTCACCCACCGACTACCTTCACCAAGAACTCATTTTAACAATCTCATCACAAACTTTATCTCTCCACTCATCATTGACTCCAGGGCCTACATTCTCCTTGGTGTTCTCAACTTTCACCTGGAACCCCTGTTCCACAGCATTACTTAATTGCTTGATCAATATTGGACTTCCCCCAGCTCGTCCCAGAACCAGCACATACTGCAGGACACACACTGGACCCCATTTTCACCACCAGCGACAGCATAAAATGCAACTCCACCACACTGCTCACATGGACTAACCACTCTATCATTCATTTTCAAATCAACATTCCTCAAGTCAACCCCATACCAGGTTCCACATTCCAAGCAACAGATGGGGCAAAATCTCAGAAGTAGACCTGGCTCAGCACCTTCAGCATGGCTCAACCTATCTCTACATTCAAACCTAGCCCCACAGACAACCTTAACAAGGATATCAACAACTTCGAAAAGTGGATCAATAACTGGGCGGACTCCCTTATGCCCATTAAACTCAACAAGCATAATAGATCATACAAGCACACCAGCTGGTGCACAGAAAACCTCCAAGACACCAGACGTCACCATAAACAACTAGGAAAGAAATGGAGAGTCAACCACAACAACACCAGCAAAACTACCTACAGGCTGCACTCGCACGTTATCACCACCAAATAAGAGACACCAAGAAAAAAGCATGAGTAGACTGCATTGAAGGAAGCTCCAGCAGCTGCAAGGAGATCTTCTTGTTCGTTAAGGATTTCATCTCACCCTCAGCCACTGTCCCCAGCATCCCTGCTTCACAACAACTCTGAGACAACCTATCCAACTTGTTCCACAGCAAAATTGCAAACATCTACAGCCCAATCTCAGAAAACATATTGCCAACCTATCTACCACCAACCAAGATGGCCAACCCTCGCAAGAAACACCATAAAAGGAATCATGGTGACACTTAGGGGCCCAAAAGGACCCATGTCCTCACTACAGTTACAACCTGGGAACATCAAAAATTGGCACCACCCTGGCCCACATCATCAATACCTCCATCACATCTGCCACTTTCCCAGATGAGTGGAAACTTAAAGCAATCAACACCCTCCTCAAGAAGACCACAGCCAACCTGAATCAACTGATCAACTTTTGACCCATTTCCTTGCTTCTCTATCCAGTAAGAGAGATTGAGAAGGCCATCAAAATGCAACTCACACCCCACCTCGATCTGTTGGTTCTGGGTCACCATTTTCTAGACACCACTCAGTCATATAGAACCACAGCATCAAAACAACACTCATCGTGGCCACCAATGACATTCAAATCATCTTGGACTGAGGAGAAACAGTGGCCCTCATCCCGTTCAACCTCTCTGTGGCCTTCAAGACGGTCTCCTATAAAACCTTCATCAGAAGACTTCACAAGATTGGCATACAAGAATCAACTCTGAAATGGATCTGCTCCTTCCTCATTGTAAAAACCCAAAGGGTCAGGCTGCCACCCTTAACATCAGAAACCTAAAAAAGTATATACAAAATCCCACAGAGATCATCCTTCAGGCCCACCCTTTTCAATATATACATGACACTGCTCGCCAACATCACCCAATCACGAGACATCATCGTCACCTCCTATGCCGATGACACCCAACTCATCCTCACCCTGACGGACAAAATAACACCCACCAGAACCAACTTCAACTGCAAGACCATGGCAGCAGACTATAATGTGAACCAAATGCCTGCAGCTCAATTCCAAAAAGACAGAAGTATTGTTCTTCAGCAACAAGACCCCCCCCCCCCAGGGGGTTCTGCATGGTGGTCAACGGAGCTAGGAATAACACCCATAAAAAGACCACGCAAAAAATCTAAGGATTACCCTATAAGACAAGCTAAACATGACTGCTCAAATTAATAAAGTGTTCACCTTCTGCTTTCACATCCTACGCAAGCTGTGAAAAATCTTCTAACGGTTGCCTTAGAGCACCAGATGGACCATCACACAAACATCTATCCCTCGCAGGCTAGACTATGGCAACACTCTCTATGTTGGAATTTCCAAACAGCCCCTACACAGACTCTAGGCCATTGAGAACACAGCTGCAAGACCCATAAGCGACCTCCCACGTCACACCGACATCACACTCACTGGTTGAGGTCTGCAAGAAACTGAAGACCTGGCTCTTCATATAAGCATCTTGGGAACCACAAATCTACACACCTACCCAAGTCCCTGGATATATTCTTGTGTGATTAGTGTGCTACACAAATCAGTATCACATAAAACATTTCCTCATATGTGTGTTTCACACAATTACAAAAAGACACTGCCATGCCACCTTTTTACACACCTTACCTATTAGGTTGTACAAAATATGTATCCATAGATATTCTTTAGCCAGCCTTACTGTTTAAATTTCTAAAACCAAAACATTTTGCGCTCCCAAATGGATCCATGTCTTCCTATAGTAGGTTAAAGGGATTGCTTTGCTAGTGGTTCAGTGCCAACCACAATCTACTAAGAACATTTTAATTCTAACAATATTAGCTTTAGACAAAGAGAATGTACCCTCAGAAGGGTCTGAATGGCCGTCTCTGAAGGGTCACCCCACACGTTTTGCCTTCCTCCTCCTCTTTTTCTGACCTCATTTCTGTTGGCTTTGGACTCTGGGCACTCTACTGCTAATAAGTGCTAAAGTGCATGTGCTCTCTCCCTAAAACATGGCAACATTGACCCATACCCAAATGGCATTTTAAAATTTGCCTATTAACTAGTAGTGCCCTAGTAACTGTACTAGATGTGCCAGGGCCTGTGAAATAAATGCTAATATTGGGACGGCAGCACTGATTGTGCCACCCACCTAAGTAGCCAATTAACCTTGCCTGAAGTTTGCCATTGCCAGGCCTGTGTGTGCAGTTTCACTGCCACTTCAACTTGGTATGCCCATAGGGCAGGGTGTTATGTAAATAAAATGCAGGACATGTACTTATAAGTCTTACATGTCCTGGTAGTGAAAAACTCCCAAAGTCGATTTTCACTACTGTGAAGCCTGCTTCTCTCCTAGGCTAGCGTTAGAAATTCCTTTATGTGCTCTTAAGTGGTCATTTCTGATCTAAGGGGAGCAGCCTTTTCATATTTGGTATGGTTGGAATGGTAGTGAGAGATGCTGTGCACTGGTGAAGTTGGATTTTACATTACTATTTTAGAAATTCCACTTTTAGAAAGTAGCCATTTCTCTACTCTCACCCCCCTCCGTGCCTTATAGCCTGTCTTTAGTCCACATATGGTTTGTGCTTGTTGTCAGCTCCCCTTGTGCATTCCACTTGGCCATAAACACAGGTCACTCAGTTGCATCTGCATTCACATACATACAGATGGGTTTCCCTGGGTAGTAAGGGTGGAGGTGCTCTCTCTTACACTTTAAGGGTCAGTGGCCTGCCCTCCCACAAAGCACTGATAACCCCGCACAGGGCTCTTGGCAGACAGGACTGGTTTGAAAGGGGAACTGGTGCACTTCAAAACCACTCTTTGAAGTTTCCTCCACTTCAAAGGGACTTATGGGTGTATATACTGAATCTCTGACTACCACCAAATAAGACACTCCTGGCCTTACAACTGGACTCTGTCAGAGGGCCTATCTAGTTGCCCAAAGGACTCATCTTGACTGCTTTGCTGCAAGGACTACTAGCCTGCTTGTTGCCCTGCTGCCTGGTGACCCCAGACTCTGCTGGAAGGACTCTGCCTTCCTCCTCAAGTGCTCTCCAAGGGTTTGGATTGAGTTTGCCCCCTGTTCAGAGGTTTCAGGGCTGGCAAAGACTTCACCAAAGAGAAGAGAATCCACCACTTCAGAAAATCGGTGCAAAGTCTGCAAAATTCAATGCAACGCCTGCCGGATCGACGCAGCGCCTGTCTCACAGATGAAAAATCAGTGCATCGCTTGCTGGATCAATGCAGCACCTTTTGCCTCTGCTCAACACAATCTGGGTTTTCCATGCATCATCCCTGGGTGTCAAAATATTCCTTCATTCACAGTGCAGAACAAAGGCTGCACACCTGAAAACCGATGCATTGCCTTAATGCATGGAAAGAAACATTGTATTGCCTTTGCTGCGCCGGAAAAAGTAGACGGACCGATTGACTTTTAAACATATCTCCTCCTCTGTTGTCCCTCTGCATTGTTATTTTTGACACACCGCAGGTACTGTGTGTAAAAAGGATACAACCACTGATTCTTAAAGACTGAAACTCATTTATTTTCCTTAAATATGGTGTGTCATTAAGTGAAGCTAGTTGAAATGTTAATATGAAGTATGTATACATTTTGATGAAATAAAGCTTAGTGAAATATATTTTACACAAATCTCCTATGGTTCATAATCCTAAATGCCTTTTTTTTTAATTACAGAAGCCCATGCTGTCAACCTGATATACATAATTATTTGGCAGTTTTGCTTGCTAAACTTTACTAAACTAAACTGGATATATGAAATTGTGTGACTCATATTACACTCACCCAGATGCAAAGCAATAGAGTTCTCTACTCATTTTGAGATTGTGTAGTTGGTAGTGGAGTGTTCTCAGTGCAGAAGGGAAAATGAAAGAGGGAAATGGGGATACTGCATCAACGATCATATCTTACAACGAGGAGGAGCAATAATGCTGAAGAGAGACATGCAGAAAGGGTTGAAGGAGTACCAGAAGTGGCAGCTGCACGTGGTAGATGGATGATTAAATGAAGAGTGTTTGGATGTGGGGCAGGACATCTTTCTGAAAGCTTTTCATGGGTAGTTTCGGAGCCCCTTTAGGGGACCACAGGGCAAACAGAGTCTACTAGGCCTCAACCATGGAGGAATGAGGACATTTGCCTCTGATACTATGCCTCTACAAAGTGGGCCTAGTTCAATCCATTCACCACTTGACTCTTTGTGATAAAGATGGCAAGCACTTACAGGCTTCTCAGGAAGGTAATGTGAGGGTGCTTGAGTTCATCATCCAAGAATCAGAAATGAGAATACATTTTTTATTTCAACCTCACTTTTGTCTTTCAAGAAGAAAGGTACTTTAATTCACACTTTAACTAAATACTATGGTGGGTATAACTTGTGTAATTTTAGGTAGCAAAATTACACAAAAATAAGTGAAGGTACACATAATTATGCAAAATGCATCTCACACTGAAAAATTTACATTAACTGTCTGGGTAAAAATTGAACTTAAAAAAATATATGTTTGAGTTGCTTTCTGGTTGCTTGTATTCAAAACATTGCTGTTCATGTTTATTTAGTAGGTTTGCACTTAAACACAAATTGACTACAAATCTACCTAAAATGCTGCCCACATTGAAAAATTATCCAAATGGTACATATCGGGTTAACATTTGTCCCCGAAATCACATGATATGGAGTAATGGCGTAATCTCGGCATTTGAGTGTAATTGTGTTGCTAAAGTCATGCCAAGTACTCTGGCATAATACAAATTTCACCCAGGCCTACTAAATACTACACATATGAAAATGCTCATGTTGCAATATACATATATATACATATATATATATATATATATATATATATATATACATATATATATATATATATATATATATATATATATATATATATATATATATATATATATATATATATATATATATGTTTATATATTTACCGTATTGGGTAGAACTAAAAACTACTACCCAGAGGCCAATCCCAAATTAAAAAGTAATATAAAAAGGAAGAAAAACGTGCAACAAACTGCTGCAGAAGAAGCCATCTGTGAAGGTGCAATGATCCTCAAAAATTAAACCCATATATTTAGGAGTGAATTATCAAAATTTAACATACTCGAACTTCACTGCTATTTAACAATTATGGACCCTATGACACGGACTACCAAACCCGCTTTAGCAGTCAGACCTCTATTCTCCTTGCAGTCCGGCCACTAGAATACAACCCGTTGGTCAGACCACTAGGGACCGCCACCACCACCAGGATCACTAGATCCCTGTGGGGGTGGCGGCGGTTGGAGTCGTGGTCAGCCATGGCCGTGCTGAGTTCAGTACGGCCGTGGTGATCACAAATCTCCTTTCTGCCAGCCTTTTCTTGGCTGGGTCTCCGTCATGAACAGGCTGGCAGAAAGGCAGTTCTGGGGCCAAAGGGGGGCCCCTACATTGCCGACAACCATGTCCATATTGTGGGCAGTGCAGGGGCCCCCCTGCCCAGCATCCTTTTAATGTGTACTGTTTGCTGTGACAGTACACATTCCAAGGGTCCTGGGGACCCCCTCTGTGCTTCCATGGGGAGTCTAAGCCAATGCCGCTTCACTGCTTCCACTGGGCTGTCTGACAGAAACCTCCTAATATGGAGATTTTGCCAGTCAGACCAGTGAAAACATTGTAATTGGGCTGGGAGGGAGACTGCCAGCTCCACAGCAGTCTCCTCCCCACAGGCCTGGCGAACCAGCAGTTGGCCAGCCAGACTCGTCATGAGGCCCTCTATTTCCAAAACACAAGTACCAGGTCTGTCAAAAATGACAACAAACAACATAAAAGAAAAACAATCCACAAAAGCTATTCCAAAGTTATTCTACAATAAGGACAAAAATGAATGTGGATATTATAATAAACACAAAAATGAGGGCAAACCTCTATTTTAATTTTGTAATAGATAGAAAAGAACAGATAAACAAAACATTTATAAACATCAACTACTAAAACGTTTGTCATCTATAAAAGTAAAATAAAAAAAGAATAACAAAAAGAAGATCCCTCTAACAACCTTAGAACTGACAGATATGAAAAAAGAAGACATTTGAAAAATGTAACTATATAAGGAAAAACATGGTATAGAAATGTTGTAATTTTTTTACTAACACGTTATAAACATACTTGTAAATATTTTAATAAATTCTGTAATCCCTTGATATATTTTTGGAAACTGCAACATTTAGAAAATCACAAAAGAAGAAGCTACTATTAAATTACAGGAGATACACCTATAACAAAATAACAACACATTCAGTGAAATAATGCATTGGAAACAAGTCAAATGCACTAAAAAGCATTCCACTGCTTGCTACAGCAGAGCCACCATCAAAGAAGATAGATATTGTTGAAAGTGTAAGGGAACTTGGGCCCTATTTACGAGTGTGGCTGTCCGAGGACCAGACCGCCGCACTCCAGGTGGTCTGACCACCACATTACAACCCTTGTAGGCAGACCCACTTAAATACTGCCGTCTCCGCTGGGAACATGGTGCCTGACGTGGTGAAGGTGGCTTAAGTTGTATTCAGCCAGGGCGATGCTGAACTCAGCGCTGCCTGGCTGGTTACAACTCAGCTTTCTGCTAGCATTTCCACAGCGATGACCCTGCCATGGAAAGGCTGGCAGAAAGCCAATACCAGGGGCCATATGGGGGGGCCTGCACTGGCCATGGCATAGGCAGCACAGTGGCCCCCCTACCCAGAACCATCAGAATGCGCACTGTCTGCTTTGCAGACAGTGCACATTCCATGGGTACTGGAGCGGTAGAATATTGGCCTCGGCTCCCTTAATGGAGCTGAGGCCAATATTGTAGCACTGTTCCCACATGGCAGCCTGGTGGGAACCGTATACTACAATGTTCCTGCCAGTCATCCTGGCGGGAACATTGTAATATGCTCAGGGGGAACATCACCACCATGGTGGTGGCATGCTCCCCTTGAGTTTGGCGGTCATGGGTGATACCCCAAACTCATAATAAGGTCCTTAATCCTCCAAACATAACAGAAGTTTGAAACTTCTTACAGGACTTAAGATAAGAAAACACATGCGCACAAGATCTGGCAGGAACATACTCAAAATATAACTCCCAATCCCTAAGGAAACAGCATTTGTCGTATAAGGAAAATCAGTAAAGATTAACATGTAGAACCAGAGAAACACCACAAAACATCCAGAACATATGACGAAATACAAATCCCTTTGAATGAACATTCACAAAATAGCACCGCACAACCAAGATTTCTTATTGCATGATATTAAGTATAATGCCAAAATGGTCATTAAAATAATTGTCTGTGCAACTAAAAATAATTTGCTAATCCAAACATATTGCAGCAAATGGATGTTACATACTAAACAAGCAAACTGGAACCTGCAACAAACTCATCACACTTATCAAAAACAAATGACAATATGATTGCAGCTACCTTCAAAGTTTACTCACACGGATTCTGCACAATGCCACTACATCAGACTGCTGTTACCACTTCAAACAAAGAATATGAAGAGGCCTACAAAAATCTCAACATAACTTAGGGTAAATCAGCTATATTAAAATTAAAATACATATGGGTCTCATAATAACAATACAAGATATATGTCATAATGATAATGATATAATTTTGAAAGGAATTGTAAAAGCTTTTTAACATTTTAAAATATAAAATGGGGGGAAACAATAAAAAACGGAAACAAGACCAATTAAAATAGGAAAGATACAGTGGATATTAAAAAGCTAAAAACATTGATATTCAATAAAGCATAAAGTTGAACTAAGTTTAAATTCAAACAAGAACAGAGAAAATAAACAATTCGTGGTGGCTTAAAATTCTCAGATAACGTACAATTTGTAGAATTGCCAGCAACAGTATTAAGATAATCAGTCAAAGGTTACCAATACAGATCTCTATTTATGGAGGGATAGCATAAAGAGGTAAAAGCAATATCTAGTCTATGGTAATGACAAACATTATACCACCAAGCATTATAGGAAATGTTGGATGAATTTTTCCAATTAAGAGTAATTTGCTGAAAGGCTAAAACTGACATGAGATCCAACAGTTTTAAATGATCAGCATCTGCAACTATATCAGCAGAGAGGCTACCTAGATAAAGCACTGAGGGAGATAATTGAGAACTCAAACGAAAAATGGAGGTAAGCTGACACCAAACTTTCCTCCAAAAAGTGGGAGGACATTCAAAAAGGATATGCATAAGGTCTCCCTTTGGGCTATCACAGGACCAACAGTTTAAAGTTGAGGATACAGAAAATTTTACTATAGTAGAGGGGGTAAATAAAGTCTGTGTTAAAGAAAGAAAAGTGATTGTGTGGTAGAAGCAGATCTAGATATTTTATAAGATCAATGCCATATCTTATTCCAGAAGAAAAACACCCAGGTACATCCCAAATCCAATTCCCATTGAGATTCAATTTTAGATTTAGGTCATGTCAAAACAGGGGAATAAAAAAGTTTAGAAACATTTGATGCCTTAGGAGATGAGGTAAGAAAGGAGGACAGAGAAAAGGGTAATTCCGAAGAAGAGAGAGGGGAAGGCAAGGAAAAAAGTACTTCATGAATAATATTAAGAAGAAGAAGATATTTAGGCATAAATGAATTGGGACAGTGAAATAGAAGTTGGCATTGTGAGAAAGAAAGTGAAGTATCATTGGAAAATAAATCTTTTACCCATACTATATCTCTTTGTCTCCAGGATTTCCAAAATAAAGGTTTTTTATTGATAGTGATGAGACGATTATGACAAATAGGGGAATTCAGAAAAGAGGAATAAGTGATGGTTGGAGGTAAATAATGAGAACGCAGAAGAGCACATTTATGTTTAAGAAGCGGGAGGAGATAAGTGAAATATTATGAGAAAAGGATACCACCTCACGAGGAGAAAAAAGTAGAAGAAAAGAACATTCAATATCCAACCATAAGGGAGTAAACACAGAGTTGACAAGGCGGTCCATCTAGAAGCTTGACGCAAATAAAAGGATTTGTGATATAGTCTGAAATCTGGAAAATTGGCTCCCCCCTCCTGTTTAGAATGACAAGGTGACTAAGGGAAATTCTAGATTTCTTATTGTTCCAGAGGAATTTAGACAATCTGGAGTCCAGTTGTTTAAAAAAAGCAACAGGTAGAGGAATCAGAATCATGGAAAGGATATATAAAATGTTAGGAGAAATCATCATTTTAAAGAAGCAAGGCGACCCCATCAAGATAAAAATAAGGGATTCCATAACAAAAGGGTTCTATCAACCTTCTCTAAAGCATCCGAGATATTTACTTCAATGGACTTTTTAATGGATGAGGTGAACCAAATACCTGAATATTTAATCTTGGAAGAATTCCAGTGAAAGCCAGTAATATCAAACGATGATCTAAAACAAAATTCTGTCAGAGGAAGGATTTCAGTTTTATCTGAATTTATCCAATAACCTGAAATCAAAGAAAAATCTTGAGAGTTGGGGGTTTGAGATATATAAGAGTATAGTATCTGCATTTGCCTTTAATTTTCAGTGTTTCTCACCATATTGGAAATGCTCAATTTTAATGTTATTTCTAATACAGGACAGAAAGGGCTCTAAAGCTAGAATAAATAGGAGTGCAGAGAGCAGACACCCTTGAAGAGCACCACAACGTAATACAAAGTATCTGGACAATTTCCCATTCACCAATATCAATGCCATTGGTGATTGATAAAGCAAAGAGATAAATGAAATGAAGTGAGGCCCTAAACCATGCCAGGCTAAAGATTTTAATAGAAAAGACCAGTCTAAACGATCAAACGCTTTCTCAGCATCTATGGAAATTGCTGCTAAGGATTACGAAAGAGAAGGAGCTTTGCTGAGTACATTGAAGAATGTTCTAGAGTTGTCAGAAACAAGTCTACCTTTGACAAAACCCGTTTGTTCCTTACTTATCAGGGCAGGTAAAAGGGTATCAAGACATAAGGCTAATAACTTAGCAAAGATTTTATAATCTGTATTGAGGAGAGAAATTGGTCTATAATTTTTTACAGAAAGTATAATCCTTACCTTCCTTTGGAATTAAACAAATTGAAGCTTCTTGAAATGTTCCCCCTGTACAACCAGAACCTGTGAAGAATTAAAAAAGCTGTAAAAGTTTGGGAAGTAAAATGTCAGAAAAATGTAGAAAACATTCCACTGTAAATCTATCCGGGCCAAGGGTTTTACCTTTTTTTAGAGATTGAAGGGCTTTAAAAATTTCTGACGAAGAAATATCTACCTCAAGTGAAGAGACATCAACAAGCATCTTCTTGGGGTTTGGAATGTTCTTTAAATAATCATCAATCCATAAGGAGGTCAGGACTGATTCATGAGTATAAAGTTTCTGGTAATAATTAACAAATTAGGTTAAGATCATCATCTTTAAAAAGGGACTCGCCAGTATCTGTAACTATAGACTTCATCGTGTGGCGTTGCTTTTGTACTTTTAAATAATTAGCCTGAAGTTTCCACGATCTATTTTGACCTCCATAATAGCGGGCGCTACTGCGTAGAAGAAAAGAGGAGGCATTATCCATTGAGATTTTGTTAAATTGCAATTTTGCTTGAATACGTTCTTGTAAATTAAAATTAGAAGAGGAAAAATAATATTGATGTTCTAACCGTTTAATTTTGAGAAGCAGAGATTGATGGTGTGCATTAAAAGTTTTCTTTTTATTAGAGACAAAATTTATCATATGACCACAAGCCGCAGCCTTGAACGAATCCTATTAAATTGTGGGGAAACATGAGAGTCATCATTACATTGGAAAAATTCATCTGTAAATGCAACAAAGGAAGTGGAAAATTTAGAATCAAGCAACAAAGAATTATTACATCGCCACCTACTGGATATGGGATGCACCAGGAACAAATCAAAATCTGTGATGACTGGAGCATGATCAGAGATTACCATAGGTTCAATGGAGGAGCTAATAAGATTCTGGGATAGTGATTTTGAAACACAAATATGGTGAAGTCTAGATAAGGAGCCATGTGGTGGAGAATATAACGAAAAATCCTTACTGTCTGGGTTGCATGTGCTCCATGAATCAATTAAATTACAATGTAAGAGAAATGCCTTAAATTGTTTATGCATTTTATGAGGAGAACATTTAATTACAGATTGCCTGTCTAAAAAAGGATCAATAATTTGATTGCAATCCCCTCCAAGAAGAAAAAAATCATCATTATAATGCAAACATTATTTAGTAACATTAGGCCAGAAAAGATAATCTGAGTAATTAGGCCCATACATATTACCAATAGTCATTATAATCCCATTAATACTTAACTTCACAAAGAGCCACCTACCTTCAGAATCCGAGTCTTGCGAAATAACATTAACTGATAATTTTTTATATCAGAGCACAATTACACCATTTTTCTTAGTAGATGAAGGAGAAGTAAAAACATTGCCCACCCAACCGCTTTTAAGTTTCAGAGCTTCAGAATCAGTCATATGGGTCTCTTGTAAAAAAAAAAAAAAAAAAGTCTGGATTATATTTAGCTAAATGGGATACAATTCTCTGCCTTTTTATTGGGTTAATAAATCCTTTGACATTCCAAGAAATAACTCTGAATTTTTACGTCACAGAACCATATATATCTAAATATACACCAAAGGTCTTGTACCATAAATAACTGAAAATACATATAGGGGAAAGGAAAACAAGAAAAAAAAAGAGGAGTAAAGGGGAAACAGCAAGAAAAATGATGGAAAGTATTCAAGAAAACAAGAAGAGACAGTACATGTCAAATGAAGATGACTGCAAAAACATACCTGAGATGAATGAACAATAGGAGAGGGGTGGTGACAGCACAGACTGAAAACGGCACAGCAAAGAAACAGAACGCATCAACGGACAAATGTTACGAGCAAAAATAATGAATATAGAACACCAAGAAGGAAAACAATACATTAACAAAGAGGACCTATAGTCACAACAATATAATATAATATATAGACTGCATATGAAGGACCATCAACTGTATCGTAATAGAAATGAACAAGGTCATAATAAATTAAGAAATGTAGAATTTAAATGTGTAGAAGGACCAGCCGTTTCCATAGGGTTTGTAGAGTGTAGTATTAGAAAATCGCGAAGAGCTGCAGGGGAGGTATATGAGGTGGTCTTGTTTTGATATGTCACTTTGAACAAACATGGATGGAATAATCCAAAACGAGCTCCCAAGTCACAAAGCTGTGGACGAAGATCTAAAAATGCTTTCCTCCTGTCTGCTGTGACTTTTGGACACATCCTGTGAGATGAAGATTTTACTTCCCTGCCAAGAGATTTGTTTTTTGGCTTTTGCAGCATTAAGCACTTTCAATAGATCAGTAAATTCAAGAAAGAAAATAATCACTCCTCTTTGTTTAGATATGGAGGAATGTGGAGGACGATAGCCAATGCGATGTGCCCTTTGGATGTTCAAAACTGTAGAAGATGGTAGGTCTACTAATTTTGGAAGGAATGAAGTCAAAAATGAAATTGGATCACTCCCTTCAAGACCCTCCGGTAAGGCGAAGATTATTGCGCTTGTTTCGGTTTTCCAAATCTTCTGCAAGTGTCTTCAATTTTGCCACTTCCTTCTCCAAGTTAGCAATTTTATTTGTTTCATCTTGCACATCACTGACTCTTTGCTCTAAAACAGAAAATCTCACTTCCATTTGAGACCACTTAGTATCAAGATTTTGCATCTGAGAATTAGTTTCTTTAATAAAAGGACATAGTGCACGTATTTCGTCAAGCACAAGTTCAAGAGAGATTGGTGAGGGAGATTTTACAGGTGAAGGTGCTTCTTGTTTGACCCTCTTATGAGTAGTTGTAGAGATGTTCTGGGAGACTTTAGGCAAAGAAGAAGATAAGGAAGACATCTTTGACTTGGCAGAAAAAGACGCTGCCGCAGAAGTATCCAATTGTAAAAACTATGAAAGTTTATCAGTTGAGGAGAGCTGATGTGACAGAGATTTTATTTTCTTTAGTTTGCCCATAAAAATGAAAATCCTTCAATAAGGAAACGAATGGTCCAGGAACTCCAAATATATATTGGTGAAATAGTAAAAATAAATGACATGGCTTCCGCAGAAAACTGCAAACTAAAAAAAAAACATCAGAGGATCAAAAAACAAGCAAATAAGAACATCATACTGGTGAGTAATAGTTTTCAAAATGGCCGCATTTTCTGAGGAGAAATGTAGAGACCATTCTCAAAGTCAAAACAACAAGCTAGGTGGCATATAAAACATGAAAAATGCTCACTAATAGATCCAGAAGGCAGCTATATGTCAGGGGCCATGGAAGTAAAAGAAAAGCGGCTCCGGTGTCAGAAACGCGTCCAACAATGTGAGGAGCTCCGTTAATTTGCGGCCATCTTAGCTGGCGGCTTGTGCGCTTATCCTAACCTTAACTTAGAATGCTCTACAAATACAGAATTGGCCTATGAAGTAAAATAATTAATAACAATAACATTAGCCTATGTCCCTACCACAGAAGTAACCAAACATTATGACATATTAAGGGTAAATAAAATTAAAAAAAACTTTCACAACTGATGAATCATACTGATGATATTTGGGTTGGTCACCTCCACTAACCAGAACACAGATGCCAACTCAAGTTGCACATTTCATGGTGGAAAGTCGACATTAGCACTATCTCTCAAGCAAAAATTAACAATGTAGTTAAAGGGTGGCAACATTCTTTCTGATGGAAGCTTGAAAGAAGTCACTTGACACCCTTAGCATTTCTAGAAATACTCAAAAAGAACAAAGCTACTAATAACTAACACTAGCCTGACCTGAGTACTCAAACAATCTCTAACATAAGCCAAATAAAAAATACAAAAACAAACTAAACAAATGCTCGTAAGCTAACTACAACTATTTACTAACACCCAATGCCTACCCTACCTTAAAGTAATAACAAGAACACAATGATATCAAACTAAAATTTAACTTTAAAAAAATTAAACAACAACCTTCAAAATTAAGAAATTATTAAGAATGTTTTTAGCTCTGAGAAAAATGATAAAAAAAATGAATGCATTAATATCAAGAAAATAGCAAATCTCAATAATTGTTATTTCTAAAAGCACTTTTTCCATATAAAACAACTACCATAGAATAAAATAAAACATACAGAAATCAAAAACATATAACACAATAATATTAAATATATTTACAAAACATAAACAAAAACAACAGAATAAGAAAAATCCCACCAAAATTATAATTTCAAGAGTACAGTTATGGCCTTTAGCTGAAGACCTATGTAAACAAAAACTGGAGAATAATATAGCCCAAAAATGCAAACATACAAATAAAAATATATTCAATCTAGTATAACCAAATAGGTTCCAAGAAGCACATCCAAATCCTCTCCCGCCCCCCAAAAAAATAGAAAGACAAGACATGCTCAATGGAAATAAAGAAAAAGAAAAAATAACAGAAACAGTTTGTGCAAAAATCATTTCTTGAAAATACAATTTAAAGCAACCAGGATCCAAATATAGACGTTTGACTTCAATGAACACACCTATAGACGAAAACACAAAAGAACACCCTCGAAACAAACATATCCCTCAAAATATTCCAAAATAAATACGAATATAACAAACCTTGCAATAAAAAAAACACATTCAATAAAACAGCAGAAGGCAGACTGCACGCAACAAATACAGAAAATACCCATACTAATCAAAACCTGAAAAACTACAAGGTTTACAAATACTAGCCTTCCTAACAATCTTTTGCCTCTCCACAGACATAGTTGGTACAGAAAACAGAATAATACTAAATTTACCTTTACCAGAGATCAACAAGGAGAAACAGTAACCTTCAGCACTGTGAGCAACCAAACATGATGAAAAAAATTACAAAATAAGTGAAATAGTAAAAAACTGGCACCATAATAGAAATGTAAAAATATGTCCTAATATACTGTATAAACCATTGCAATAAATAATTGCAAATAATTAATATATTTACTAAGAAATGTGCAACATATTTAAAATTATAGAAATGTATTAATAGTATTTTGAATATGTAAAAATATAAATATTGCAATATAAAAGGAGGAAAAATGTAAAAAATTTGTATTACACGCTTGAAAAATTTTCATTTAAAAATAATCGATGTATTAATATAAATTTAAACAGGTAAAACAACAGTACTATTTTGTATTTACATTATTTAAAATGGATATCATTACACCAATGAAAATACATTTTGTATGTTTACTTCTTAAACTGTAAATAGCACTAATTCCAAATTAAGCAACTTATGCAAGTTAAAATCTATTTTTGTAACTTACATTAAATATTTCCATTGTAAACTATTTTTTTAGGTCTTTATTGCCTTGTTTACAGAGAAAGCAAAGTAATGAACACAGGGTATCATCAATTACAGAATCTACAGAAATTTGAATACTGTCATACAGCACCTCCAGACTGTATGAGCGATGGTCAGCATGTGTTTTTATAGGTGTGTGTTAGGTGCTGTAAGGAACTTGCCAGGGTTCACCGGAGGTGCCATCCATGGTGTGCAGTGCCACCTGTTTTATGGTTGTCTTTAGTCATGTTCATCTTCCAAAGCTATTAATATAACATACCATCCCGTAATCTGTTTCACATCTCCCACCTGCTGTCTGAGATGCTGCAAGGTATCTTCCTCAGCCCATGCCCATTGTTTAACATCTCTCTTCCACATCACCAGTGGGAGAGGCTAAGTCATCTTCCAGTGCATGGCTATCTTGTGGTGTACCAGCGCTAGGCAAGGTCTATAAGCTTGCTTCCCTCTTTGTTAGTTTTTGAATGGGAAATTAGGCCTCGAAGACATGACTTGGGCATATTGATGTGTTGTCTGCCTGACAGTCAAGTGAGATATGTGGGTTCTTCCATCCAGGAGAGCTGCAACTTTGTGCATTGCCACATCAGATGGCAGAAGTTGGCCTGCTCAACTGCACATCTGGGACAACTGTGAGAGAGCACCACAAACATCTTGTGAAGGCATGTGAGGGTTAGATAAGTGAGATGTACATAATTAAATTATTCTAGTTTGACACTTGAGTTCTGCGAGTCCCACAAAATCTTGTCCCAGTCAACAATGGTCTATTTTAAGGATGGTGGAACATACAAAATTTGACTTCACAAAATTCAACAGAGTTACACAAAAACTCCACAAAACTCTGCAGGGATCTGTCACTGGGTGGAAATAGGCATATTCTGTTGTGATTTAGTTTCAGTAGCATGTTCAACACTGAAAAATCAGTGCAAACAGCACCACTTGGCACACTAGACAATGCAGTTACTCAAGTCATTTTGCTGATTTTCTACTGGAGCAGCAGTCTTCTGACCGTGATTGATTGTGATTGCATTGGAAAAATCTTGTTGAATGTCCTCCTAGTGACTAAAAATCACTCTAGGGGGAGCCAAATTGATTTCAGATTCTCCAGCTTACTGCGTTGGAGACACAAATGAGAAAACATTCTGCCTTGCACCAATTGTTGGAACTTTGATGGACCGCCACATTACAAGTGTAACATGGAGTCACCAAAATTCCTCTAATTCCACCGGAGGAACAGAATATTTCACCCAATCCCTATTCTATTCATATTCAATTTTGCTTTCAGGTCTAGTAGGGCTCGGCCTACTGCCCTGATCCTCACATTGTATACATTAGTTATGCTGTGGCATCTTAGAGTCCACTTCAGCAGGACCAGTAATGTCAAGCCAGCCTCTATGCCCTGATCCCCCCAGGTTTTTCCTATAGCTCGGGTAAGTGTGGCATGGGTAAAAAATTGCCCCACCAGAATATTGTAATCCACGCAAAGCTCTTTGAATGGGATGATGGTAATTGAGGTGCATCTCCAGTGCGAGCACAGCAAAGGCTGGCAGACACCACAAAGGAAGGTCTAGCAAGTACACTATATTTCCCCATCGCCAGTGCAGGTACTGCCACCAGCAATGCCAAGCCACTAAATGTTTGTGGATGCCCCAATCATGCACCTAAAGGCATATTTGCCCATTCCTGTTGGTAAAGGTAGCTCACCTCTGGTGATATCTCCCCAGACATCCACATCAGCCACTGAAGCTGATATGCCAGATAATACAATGCATAGTCTGGCACCCTCAGTCATTTGGCTTTTAGGGAAAGGCGTAATTGTTCATAGCAACACAGTGTCATCCCATGGCCCATACCAGTACAGAAAGGCAGCTGTTCAAGTTGAGGATCTTTGTGTGTGTCAACAGCAGTGATGCATTTTCCAATATGTACAAAAGATGTGGCAGAGCCAACATGTTAGCCAAGGTCACTCTTCCCATCGGTGAGAGTGGTAAAGACCACAAGAACATCGAAGATGTTCATTAACGTTTCACCTTGCCCAGATTGCTCTCTCAAACACCCATCAGGTCTCTATACATGTGCACCCTAAATAACTCAAGGTGTGTGAAGCAAATGGTATATTATTAGGTAGTGCCCAAGAGAGCACATCCGCCCCCGATCCATTAGCGGTAAGAGGAACGACTTTGCTGCATTCATTCAGATTGCCATAGATCTGACTGAAGCCCAAATTGCTCCCATTGTCCGCATAATGGGTGGCAGACCGGTGCCTGCATCGCAAACCTATATCAATATATTAGCTGTGTACAGAGATATAATATGTGTGTTTCCATTCTGTGCTATGCATAATATTTACGCCCGCAGTTACATGGTGAAAGTGAATAGCAGTGGGGACAGTGGGTAGCACTGCTGGGTATTCCTTTGTATCTGCTACCTGTCTGAATACTGACAGCCAATGCAGACCCTTTCTCTGGGGTCTGAATATAGCATCCAAATACAGGCTATGATGTCACAGTCAAATCCCATAGGTTGGAGGACCACAAAAAGATAGGTCCATGATATTTTCCATGTCTATTGACAGCACCACCGCTCAGCTGTGTTCAGCCAGAATTGCATCCAGGACATTGGAGAAGCTTGGTACATTCTTAAAGGTGCCATTCCCTGGAAGAAAGCCACACTGGTCTGAGTGGACAAGGGTCTGCAGGTGTGGCGTGTTTCTATTCGCTATTATTTTTCCTTATATCTTGCAATCTACATTAAGGAGAGACAATGATTTATTTGGTTTCCTGTTAGCCGAGTCTCTTCCCCGCTTCAGGACTATGGCTTTAGTTGCCTCCCTGGACAACTCACAGAATTATCCACAGAATTATCCAGCCTCTTGCGCCGCCACATACATTTTGGTGTGGGGTTTAATCAGTTCTGTGTGGGCTCATTTTTACAAATCTCAGGGGAAGACCATCATTGCCTGGTGTCTTTCTCATTGCCAGCTCTTTTATTGCCTGTCCGCGTGCCACCGTGATTGGTTCTTCTAATTGTTCACTCTCATCTAGGGTCAGCGCTTTCAAGGAAGTACCAGCCAAGAAGGAGGCCAGACTCTCTATTGGTTCCCCTCCCACCAGCCCACCAGACTATACACACACCGATAAAAATCAGAGAACACTACCACTATTTCTGCTTGTCTGATTATGCAGTGCCAATCCGGGTGTCAGATGGCAGTAATTGTAATGTGGACAACTTCAGCTTGCAACAATGGTGAAAGCAGATGACCCGCCCGGTCCCTGTTGGCATGAGCCCATGCCAAATACTCTCTGTAATCATGCAGGGCCAGCTTTAAGCCTGTCTCAGTGTGCTCCTGTATATCAAGGCTCCAGAGCTCGCGCTCCATAACATATAGTTGGGTGCGTAGTGAGGAACGCACACCACTTGTGGTGTAAATGCAAATCCCCAGATATATGCCGCTCTATCAGTGTCAAGGAAGTCCTGCCAATTGAGCATTGGTTTAAAAAAAACTTAAATGTAGCCCTGTACAGTGTAAGGAATTCAGGGTTGCGAAATATTACACTGTTAACCTGCGAGGAGTTAAGCATCGTCTCCATACCCTATTTCAGGGAGAGCATTTTTGGGAGGTATTCTGTGTTATACATTGCACTGGCAAGGTGACGGTAGGTAAATAACAAGCCTAATCTGGAGTGTAAATAGTGTATAAGTGAAAAAATTGAACATTTACTGTTCATTAGATGCACCTGTCTCCATGCACCTATTTACTTGTCAGCCCTGTAGGTGTTCTGCCACAGTGTACGCACTTGCTTCAGGCAAGGGTGAATGTGATATACTTAGAGCTGTATCCGCTAAGTAAGTAAAGTCTCTACCCACCACCAGGCCATCTGTCCCCTCCAAGACCAAATTAGAGAATGTAGATTTGTCACCTGTCCCACACTTGGGCCATACAGGCCCAATATGTTGACCTAGGAACCATCCAATTTTCCACTCATGAATACATATCTACCCTCAGGGTCTGTCTTCCTCTTGTGCATGCTGAGTATGCCACATAGAAAAGGTAGCCTCTTCAGGGAGATCACAATTGTGCCCCCTCCTGTTTAGTTAGTCCTGTGTATGTCTTCCAATATAGCAAGGTGTAACCAGCATTTTGACATATATGATCAAACCAGGTTATGTCATGATGTACCTGTGTATGGTGTTGACCCACGGGACAAGTTTCTTCAGGTCCCCACCCCTTGTTCCACTTTTCATGCATAACAGTTGCCCCACTCATCCGAAAGTACCATGCATGCAAAAGCTCTGTCTGTGTCTGCTATAGTGTGCTTTTTTTCTACTGTGCAGTTCATACAGTACAAGAAAGTCCAAGGAAAAAAACTTGTGTGTTGAACTTTCCTCCCTGTCCTGCGACTTGTCCTACCAGTGATTCTAGAACAGATGTTCAAAGAAGAAATTCTACTTCCCCACCAATGGGTTTTTACAGACATAAAAGACTAACAGAGTACAGGTGAAAGAAGGTAAAAGAACAGAGCTGACACAAATCTAGTAAATTGGAGAGATTAATAGCTCACCAAAGAAAGGACAAAAAACACTGTAAAAAAAAAAATATATATATAATATCCACAGTGAAACTGGGACATGTATGAGAGGAATGGATTGGTCTCCGGACACATCCCAACTGCTGTTCTCCGAAATTGTGTTAGTGAGGGGCACCCAAACTGCAGCTTCCTGCAGTGCAGCAGCCTTACTGGCTCCTGTCACCCCTCCAATGTTCATTTTGGTGTTCTGTGGACCCCAGGTATGCTGTGACCACTCCTGTGAAAACTCCAGCTTGGAGCACCCACATCAGAGACACAAAGAGGTGTGAGCTTTCGGCACCTGGCTGTTATCTGTCACACTGAAACTGAAAAGAGTTGCCAAGGAAAGACAAAAGACTGGATGTCAAGGTGTTCCCTTTTCCTTACAACAGAGTCTGAGGTCCCATCCTTCACCATAATATCTAACAAAGCACAGTGCTTCAAGAAAAAGTCAAATCAGCAGCTCCAGGTTCAGCAAAAAACCTAATTGCATTTTTAAACAAGCCTTGCACACACCCCACTTCAGTGTTTAGGTCTCCTTTCCTCAACTTCAGGAATGTCAGCAATAAATGTCTACTCTCTGGAAAGATAAATTCACCTCCATCTTGAGGAAGAGGTGAGCCCAGAGAGTTTACAAAATGAATCCAATAGTTATCTATTGCTGTGTATCACACATACACATCATTGATGTACCAGGAAGGCTACTCATACACACAACATTCACTTAGGATGTTAAAGCTAGGCTGTTGATAAGCACATAGAGGTGGAACATTAAAGGAATTAACCAGTATCCCTTTACTCTAGTAGTACAGATAAAAATAGCTGGTCACAATTATGGCTTGGCAAAACACAGTATTCTGCCACCACCGCTTATCCCATGACATGGACAATAGTCCACTGTGTGTCTTCCAGGACACAGGTCAAGTCCAAGACCTCACTCTTGTCAAGGGGCAGGCCTAAACCTCTGTGTACATGCTACATTAGCATAATGCTAGGGCTAAAATAAAAGAAAAAGGATACCAGAAACATGCAGTTGAGCACCCATTGTAGAGGAACATAGCTGTATGCAATGAAAGGGACATTCCCATCCCAAAAGAGGTCTAGCTATGGGATGGATTGAAGAAAAGGGGTTTCAACTCATTGCTGAAATAGAGCTTGAGACTATAGTGCTGGGTAGTGTTACACATCCTAGGATATTACTAGGGGTCTCCTTTCCACCTCTAGGTTTCTGCCCGGCCATATAGTTGCACTGTGCTATGTGCATTTCAGCGGAAATTATGGTCTCAGTACAATGTGTAAATGGTGACTGTAGTGAAGACAATTCATCAGACCTTGAATGTAATGTGGTCGTCAGTGGATCAAGTGAAATTCTTTGAGGGTGGTTTGATCCTGTCCAGTTGCTAAATCCTAACATACTACATACTGTTACATGGTAGATCCCATGGACATTGGTCACATGAATGTTGCATCTGTTTTTAAAGCTAAGGCTGTGTCACAAATATCATGGTTTCCTTCAACACAGAGTTGTTTTTACTCAGCACAATGTCTTAAATTGAAGAACCTTGTGGTGAAAGTCTTTAGAAAAATCTTTCCTAGACCAACGTTATTTAATTTTTTCAAGTCAGCTTCCAGGCAAATTGATGCACAGAGCCAGCACCCACTAAGAGCCTGGAAGGCTTGTACAACACAGTATAAAGAACTCACTATGATGCAATTATATTATAACAAATATTGAGTGCAAAAATATAGCATTTCCATATATATTATTAATGTAAAACAACAACATATCAAAAATCAAAATATTGTGAACAAAAATAGTCATTATAATTATTTTACGTACAGAAACCATCAAATACATAAATACGATACATTTTGAATCACCATATACATTTCTAAATTATTGACAATAGATATATTGTGTAAATATTTTTTTTATAAAAAGATAAAAATACCTAAATTATCATGTTCAAAAAAGTAAAAAAGGATTCAATAAACACAAAAAATAAACCTCTACGAAAGCATAGCCCATGAAATGTTTTTTGAAGTACTTAGCTGACATACCAATATGAAGTTGTGAAGTTAACATTTATAAAAAATGTGATTAGTAACTGGAACCTATACAGCGAGACCCTCAAACATTCTCCTCTCTCCAAAATACACAATTCTTAGGTAAGGATAAGGAGTTTGTTGAAACACCGCAACACCTATCCATCAAACACAAGTAAGTCAATTTACAAACATATAGAAACATATATTGAAAAGATAAAGGTAATAACATTGCCCCTTTAATGCTGAAGGTTGCCACCGAGTGCTAAGCCTTCTTCTGATATTTGGGACGGTTCATGTTTATCCTTCATACCTTTCTTCTCCAAAATATATCTATACCAGTACTGCATACTTTTTTCTCACATGTTGGGGATTGGAAAGGTATCCATGTTTTGCGGTTTCCCCTGGAGGGACCTGAGAAAATAGCCGATATGTGGCAAAATATTGCTTTGCAGAAAAATGGAGTAAGAATGCTGTGAAAGTAGGTGTATATTGTTTTCTAAAAAATGGATTAAGTAAAGGTTTCCTGTGTTAAAATGAGCATCTTCCTATGTTCAGAATGAGGAAGAAGTGACAAGAACAAGTTTTTGCCTATATTTCCTATTTATGCAGTTTGTAACTGCTTGCAGTTTAACGGGGGGAGAGGTTTGATATCCACAGATGAACCCAGAGAGTTATAATAAGAAATTGAGTTGTTGGTTGACTGGGGCTGTGAACCCTGGTGTAAGATTTTGGAGTATTGGTTGACTGGGGTGTGAGCCCTTGTCAAGCAGTAACTACACTCCTTGTAAGGGTAAGGCACAAGCAAATGGCAAATTAACCTGTGCTCAACCTCCTGTTAGCTTGGCACAAAGGATTAAGGCTTAACTTAGGGGCAATTTGTAAAGTATGTGTGCAATACTTTGAGTAGCAACACAGTGAAAACAATCCACAAAAGATCCCCTCACTATTTTAGAGAAATAAAACAAGCAGAATTTAATAAATAAAACAAGAACAAAATGACAAAATTCAATAAATAGAACTGGAGTTATGATTTTTTAAAGATTTTAGTGAAAATGCCCCAAAAAGCATGAAGCGCAGGAAATCTGGTCACGCTGGACCGGCTCAAAGTCCCAGTTTCAGGCCAACAGGTTTGATGAAGTCACCAGATTAGGCCTGCCGAGATTTATCTTCTCAAGACTGTGCCAAGAGTCCTGTTTGCATTGAAGAGTGCCACAAGAAAGAGAGAGACCGTTGGTGAAGGCTGTTAGCATTGCGCAATGAGCTGGCTGGCTTTGTGGATGGGCATTGCTGGAGATTCATATTGGCAGTCTCCACAAGCAGTCAATGTTGGAGCGTGAAGAATCAGCTGCCAGAGCTTGTTCTGGATCATGGTCTGAGCTTGGTTTGTGCTGAAATGTATTTTTCTTGAGCCTAGGATTCTGTGCACTTTACCACTACTGACCAGTGCTTAAGTATTTTTGCTCTCTCCCCTCAACATGGTAATATTGGTTCCTACCCAATTGGCATAGTTAGTTTATTTATAAATCCCTAGTAAATGGCACTACCTGTGCCCAGGGCCTATAAATTAAATGATACTAATGGGCCTGCAGCATTATTTGTGCCACCCACATAAGTAGTCCCCTAACCATGTCTCAGGCCTGCCATTACAGAGCCTGTGTGTTCAGTTTGACTGCCACTTCAGCTTGGCATTTAAAACCCTTTGCCAAGCCATAAACTCCCCTTTTATTACATATAAGTCACCCCTGCGGTAAGCCCTAGGTACCTTTAAGTTTAACATGTTTTGTTAGTGAAAAACTCCCCATCCAAATTTGTTTTCCACTACTGTGAGGCATCCTCCTCTCACAGGCAAACATTGGGAATTCCTTAAAATATGATACGTTGTAGTTCCTTATTAGAAAGAAATAGCTACATCATGTTTCATATTTTGGAATGGTAATGATAAATCCTCATTACTGATAAAGTCGGATTTATCATTACCACTTTAGAAATGCCCCCTTCAGAAAATGTATCTATACACACAAACAGGGTACCCTCCCGTTATACCTGTACCATTACAAAATTCATACATAATATACATTGAGCCCATAGAAATACAAAAATGTTTCTCTTTTATTACAAATGGATTTACATCTCATTAGTTATAAACATATGTATTACTTTATCCAAATCTACATTTACATACCAGTCATGAAATATATTTGATCAAAACATGAAACAAAGAGAAAAATAGCAATAATGAAAAACATAATCAAAAGGGAACAGAGGACATTTCTCTGCTCGTACTGCTCTGTGTGCTTTACAGCCTGTCTCCAATACACATCTGGACTGGGCTGAGTTACAGCTACATTTGTCTATTCCCTCCAGACAGCCACAACACGGGATACTTGACTGCATCTACATTCATCTGCACACTGTACTTCCTGGGGGAGGGATAGGAGGAGTTCACAATTACATTTCAAAGAGCAGTGGCCTGGCCCCACTCAAAGGACTGAAAACCCCCACAGATGGCCTGTCAGGCAGGACTGGACTGAAAGGGATACTGGTGCACTTCAAAATCCGTTTTCGAAATCTATAACACATCAAAGGCATACTTGGGTATAAGTACTGGGTCTCTGGCACCATCAGGTCAGACACTTCTGGATCTTGAACTGAACCTCTGTCAGAAGAACAGCAGTGCTGCTCACATGACTCAACTGGGCTGCTTTTCTGGAAGGACTGCTTTTCTGCTTGTTGCCCTGTTGCCTCCTGCTCGTTGACCCTTCTGAAGCAGAGCTGTACTCTGCCTTCCCTTCAAGTGATCTCAAAAGGCCTGCTGGCTTGCCTCCTGATTTCTGAAGTCTCCAGGACACAAAAGACTTCTTGCAATCCAGCTGGTGCTGCTGGACTATGCCACCTGTCAATCCTACCCTTTTCTGAGGTGCTGTCTCCAGTTGTAGTCCTCAAAAGTTGGTTCTGCAGTCTTTGCTACTAAATTGATGCATTGTCACTACTGCACTAATCTGATATGATGCAGTACACTTCGACGCTGATACAGTGCTGATTTGGAGACACCCCTGCACAGTGGATGACACAGGACCTATTACTAAGCTCGACTTCAGTGCACTGACCCACTTGCGTCAGAATTGATGCATCACTCCCACTATATGAGAAGATTGATGCATCGTGTTAATTGCGACTAGGAAAGGTACTTTGTTCACCAGGGCCTGTAGCCAACTGGAGCTTCATCACAGTCGGCCTGAACTTTGACTTGTTCTGGCCCAGCATGACCTAAAGTTACCTCTTTAGCGCTATTTGCTTCTAAGTGCTTTACTGCATTTATTTCTTAAAATGTGATATCTTATCTTCTACACGTGTGATTTTTTATTGTTTTGGTCTAGTTTTATTCAGAATATGTGGAGTATTTCTGTCTTGTTTTCACTGTGTTACTGTATGAGTTATTGCACAAATACTTTACACATTGCCTTCTATGTTATTCCTGCCTGCTCCATGCCAAGCTACTGGAGGTTGAGCACAGGATAAATTTGGGGTGTGTAGTGACGTGCCCTGACAAGGTTTGTGGTCCCTACTTGAACAGGATGTATACCTCTGCCAACTAGAGACTTAGGCCCTCATTATGACATTGGCAGTAACTGCTGCTTACCACCATGCTGACTGCAGCCAACATACTGCGACTGCGGCGGTATACCACTACGCGTATTATGACACACACATTGAAATGCGCCACTATACAGACACACACAAGTCCACCAAAGGTCAGTGATAAAATGATGGTACGAAAACCCACACCATTACGCCAACAGAAATACGCCCACAGCATTATGACCCATGACCCACTGCGACGGACCTTTAACCGCGGTAAAGTATTGGCGGTACAGACCGCCAGGCTCAAAATACACATACACTTACAAAACAACAGCACATTGAACAATTCGAACTACACACACCTGACACACATACACACACCATACCCACACACCCGCACCAATATAAAACACACACACTACCCACAACCCTTTACGAAAAATAAAATTGACAACTGAGAGAGAGAGACATGCCAGGAGCACCCACTGAGTCAGAGCCCCAGAACACCATCACCCATACACTATCAATGCACCTCACAGCACACACCTCAACACATCACCCCACACACCCTCAAACATACCACACACACTACACCCATGGCACCACAAAGACACGCCAGATTCTCTGAGGAGGAGCTAAGGGTCATGGTGGAGGAAATCATCCAGGTAGAGCCACAGCTATTCAGATCACAGGTGCAGCAGGCGTCCTTTGCTAGGAAGATGGAGCTATGGTGGAAAGTCGTGGACATGGTCAATGCCATGGGACAGCAGCCCAGAACAAGGGATGACATCAGGAAGAGGTGGAATGACCTATGGGGGAAGGTGCTTTCCGTGGTTGCAAGACACCATATAGCTGTACAGAGGACTGGAGGTCCCCCACAACTAACAACATGGGAGGAGCAAGTCTTGGCAATCATGCATCCTGAGGGCCTGGCAGAAGTAGCAGGAGGACTGGACTCTAGTAAGTCAACTCTTTACTACTTTCACCCCCCCCCCTACCTGCATGCCATCGCAAAATCCTTCCCCTACCCTCACCCCCATCACTGTGGGCAGCAGTAAACACACCAGGAGCCAGAGTTGGGCACAGATATCTGAAAACAGAGATGCCAAAGGGTACAGTAAGTGGCCATAGAAATAGGAAAATCAGGCTGCCATGTACAATGTCCAACACAAAAGTGCAATGGAAGGTGAAGTTACAGTGTCTTACCTGTGTGTCACTGGAAGTACTGTTGAATTATAGTAGTTCTGTTGTCCACATCCTCTTCCTCTGCCTCCTCTTCATCACTGTCCACAGGCTCCATCGCTGCCACATGACCATCTCTGCTCATCCCCCTGCAGAAAAGGCACCTGGCGTCTCAAGGCCAGGTTGTGCAACATGCAGCATGAAACAATGATCTGGCATACCTTCTTGGGTGAGTAGTACATGGATCCACCTGTCAGACGGAGGCACCGGAATCTGGCCTTCAGGAGGCCAAAGGTGCACTCAATGATCCTCCTTGTCCGCCCATGTGCCGCATTGTAACGTTCCTCTGCCCTTGTCCTGGCATTCCTCACTGGGGTCAGTAGCCATGAGAGGCTGGGTTAACCAGAGTCACCTGTAAATATCGGGGGATACCTGTTAGCCACACACTCACCTTTAGGGCCAACCCCAAACCCATACGCCTACATCAACTGGGTGGGGACTGTGGGCTCACCTATTAGCCACACCCTGTGCCTCTGGAGGTGAGACATCACATATGGGATGCTGCTATTCCTGAAGATAAAGGCATCATGCACAGAGCCAGGATACTTTGCATTGACATTGGAGATGTACTGGTCCGCAAACACACCATCTGCACATTCAGAGAGTGAAAGCTCTTTTGATTTCTGAACACCTGTTCATTTCACCAGGGTGGGACAAAGGCAATATGTGTACCATCAATGGCACCAATGATGTTACGGATATGTCCCATTGCATAGAAGTCAGCCTTCACTGTGGTCAAATCATCCACCTGGGGGAATACGATTTAGCTGCGCATGTGTTTCATCAGGGCAGACAAAACTCTGGTCAGCACGTTTGAGAACATAGGCTGTGACATCCCAGATGCCATGGCCACTGTCGCTTGGAAGGAACCACTTGCCAAGAAATGGATCACTGACAGGACCTGCACTAGAGGGGGGATACATGTGGGGTGGCGGATAGCTGAAATCAGGTCTGGATCCAATTGAGCACACAGCTCTTGGATTGTGGCCCTGTCAAGTCTGTAGGTTAGGATAATGTGCCTGGCCTCCATTGTCGCCAGGTCCACCAAGGGTCTGTACACGGGGGTAGGTCGCCATCTCCTATTCATCCTCAGCGGTTGAACTCTAGGGTGAAAAACGGTGAGCAGATGGTCATAATCAAATATATACTCAGATCAATATGCCTTTCTTTTTTTACAGAAACAGTATGTGAACATGTAGGTCCGTTGATGTGCCTATGTCTGCTGTGACGCAATTAGGTGCCATGGCCTGTGTCCCCCTGAAATGGCAGCTGCCTGACCAGTGAGGAGGGACAAGTGGAAATGAGGTAATTCCGCTGGCATTGTGCGCCGTTGCGGTAGGCGGTCAATGACCACCGTGCAACACATCATTGGTCATCATTGGGGCCTATGGGTTCCATGAGCCAATGGTGATGTATGCTGCCAGTGACCGTACGCACCGCCATTTTCTATCTGTTCACTCACTTGCTACCTGACCTTCAACAGGAGAGGACCTACACTGCAAGTGCTGCTGTGACCTATGAAAGCGACCATGGTTCGGGTGTCTTGGGAAAGGGCCCCTGCCTTCACTTCCGAGGACTTGGAGAGACTAGTGGATGGGGTCCTACCCCAGTACCCTTTACTTTATGGTTCTCCAGACAAACAAGTGAGTACAATGTGAGCACGATGCTTGGGGCATGAATGTATGGAGTACTGTGTGTGTAAGCCTCGTGTGGGGGTCTGAGGGGTCCTGGGCAGAGTGCTGCATGTTAGGTGGGCAATGTCTGTGCGTAAGGGGATGGGAGGGAGATGGTGGGCCAAGAGTTTAACAGTCCGGACGGTTTGAATCATACCTTTTTCTGCTGTATCTTTTTCTGCAGGTCAGCGTCCATCAGAAAAAGGGTATTTGGCATGCCATCGCCAAGGAGGTAAGGACCTGGGGGTCTTTGACAGGGGGAGCACCCACTGTCGCAAATGGTGGGAGGACCTGAGCTGCTGGGCAAGGAAGACGGTGGAGGCCCAGCTGGGGCTGGCCTCCCAATGACGAAGGGGTGCTTGTCGTACTCTGACCCCCTGATGTTCTGCATCCTGGCGGTGGCCTATCCAGAGTTGGATGGGCGCTTGAAGGCATCACAGCAGCCACAAGGGGGTGAGTACAGATTCTGAATCATTACTTTGCGTGCGTTAAGGTGTTATCTGGGTGGGAGATGTGGGTGTGTGTGTGCCCCTAGGCCAGGGCGAACATGGCAGGATATGTTCCATTATGGGCAAGCTCAGATGCACTCCAACCCCGATAATGATAGTGGGCATCTACTGCTGAGCAGGGTCCTGTGAGTTCCAGTTGTGCAGTTAATGGCATTAGACATTGTACCGCATGGCCTGGTGACTAGCATTGGAACTGGTAGTGCATGGCCTAGTGCATAGGGCTGTTCCCTGTGAGTTGTGTACGCCAACGGTAGTGTTGTTGCTGGCATTGACCAAGTGTATCCTCTGTCTCTTCCCCCGCATTTTGTTTTGTCACCCTGTCCTTGTGTGCATTAGCATCATCTGGCAGAGGAGCAGAGGTACCGACGACGGAGGGTGCTGCATCCCCATGGGCCAAGAGCACGAATCCACCGATGGTGAGGGCAGCAGTGGGATGGAGGGTGAGGGGAGCACCATGATGGAGACAGGAGAGGACAGGTCTGACAGCAACACCTCCTCCGATGAAAGATCTCTGGCGGTGGCGGACACCTCTGTGCCCACCCCAACTACAGGTACAGCCACCACCCAGCAGCCCCTTAGCGAGTTTCCCATGCCCGCTCACCCAGGAGGGTGGGCATCTCCTTCGCCCCTGGCACCTCAGGCCCTTCCCCAGTTAGCCCTGCTGCCCTCAGTGAGGAGGCTATTGACATCCTGAGATCCCTCTCTGTTGGGCAGTCAACCTTAGTGAATGCCACCTAGGGTCTTGCAGGGCATTTGCAACAAACAAATGCATACCTGGAGGGCATTCACTCTGGTGTGGCGGCCCAACAGAGAGCATTCCAGGCTCTGGCCAACTCACTCATGGCAGCCATTGTCCCTGCCTCTAGCCTCCCCCTCCAACTTCCTCTACTCAGTCCCATTCCCCTCAACCCCAGCCTACCCCAAGAACTCCTTCAGACCAGCATACATCCAAGTCAACACACAGAAGTGTCTCAGGCAAACACAAGCACCACGCTTCATCCCACAGGCATTCACACAAGCACCATCCAGATGCAGACATACCAACATCCACTGCCTCCACTGTGTCCCCCTCCTCCTTGTCATCTACCTCCCACCCAGTTGCGTCTCCACTCACACCTGCATGCACTACATCCTCATCCACTACCTCCATCACCAGCACACGTATCACAACAGGCCCCTCACTGGCAGTCACCACCCCAGCATCCATGCACACATCCCCTGTGTCCCCTCCCACTGTGTCTGTGCCCCATCCTCCCAAAGTACACAAACGCAAGCACTCAGACACCCATCAGCCATGCACTTCACAACAGCATCCAGCCCATGCGCCTGCACCCAAACACACTAGACTGACACCTCCTACCACCACTCCCTCTTCCTCCACGCCCAAACCTTCACCCTCTTCCAGCCCCAGTGTCCGTAAAAGGCTTTTCCTTTCCAACCTTGACCTATTCCCTGGACCCTCCCCCTCCTGTCCTTCACCTCCGGCCAGGGTGGGCAGAACCTGGGCCAGCACCTAAGCCACCCAGTCCATGGCCACTGTAGTTCCTGCAGATAGTGCAGGTGTGAGAGGCTCCAAGGAGACACCCGTCAGCACAGCCAGTGTGCCTGCACCACCTGCCAAGGGCAAGAAGGGGACACAAGCCAGCAAGACGAAGGAGGCACCACCAGCCAGCAAGGGGAAGGTGGAAACACCAGCCAGCAAGGCAGGAAGGCAACACCAGCTGGCAGAAGCAAGGAGGCACCACCATCTGCCAAGGGCAGGAAGGGGACAACAGCTGCGAAGGCCAATGTAAAGGGAACTGACACCGCAGGCAGGATGGATCTGGTACCTGGGGCTAGAGCAGATCTGGGCAGACAACACCAGCCATGGCACTTCAGCTGTCGGAGCCTGCAGGGAAGGGATGGAGCCTCCCCCCACCCCTGACTGCACCGCTGGTAGCACCACCACCTGTACCGCCAGCAGCACCACTGCCAGCAGCAGCAGCCCCAGTGGGCAGCCGCCCGAGGCCGCAGAGGAAGGGCTGGAGCTTTTCCCCAACACTGACAGCACCGCCACTTGCACCAACAACTGCACTGCCAGCAGCACCACTGCCAGCAGCAGCAGTCCCAGTGGGCAGCAATGGCACTTCAGCCGTCCGAGGCTGCAGGGGAAGGGCTGGAGCCTCCCCCCACCACTGACAGCAATTCCACCTGCAGCGCCGGCAGCACCGCCACCTGCAGTGCCAGAAGCATGGCCACCCAGACCACAGCAGCACCACTGCCAGCAGCAGCAGCCCCAGTGGGCAGCCGTCCGAGGCTGCAGGGGAAGGGCTGGAGCCTCCCCCCACCACTGCTAGGTGCAGTACTCACTGTGGTTGTCTTCACCGCCGTTCGTGTTCCTGGTGTAGGAGGAGGTAGACCAGCATTGGAAATATGTACAGTTTGGGCTCCATGGCGTTGTGGTTCTTCCTTGTGTGTCGAGTGGTGGGTCGTTTACCTTCTGTGTACTGTTTCTGCCGTGCACATTGGTGTGTCATAATAGAATGGGCGGAACATTGACTTCTGCCTGGTTGTTGGCGGTTACCACCTCGGTGTTTGTTGCTACCGCCGTGGTGGTCGGAGTGTTAAAGTGGCTGTCTGTGTTGGCGGTTTCCGCTGTGGTCATAATTCCATTTTTCTTACCGCTGGCCTGTTGGCGGTATTACCGTCGCTTTATCAGCGACCGCCAGGGTTGTAATGAGGGCCTTAATTTCTAACACTTACCTAAAATGCAAATCTCAAACCTTTGGTTGAAATAATAGAATTTCCCCACATTTCTGTTCTTAACTCTGTGCACAATTACAAAATTCCTAACTTCCAACATCCCTCCACTTTTCCTAGAGAAAACCTACATTGAGGAGCCAATTGTCCAGGTGAGAAAAGGGCCAAAAACACAGCATGGAAACGTTAAGATTTTTGCTTTGAAAAGCATCCATTCTTGGTGAGGAGTAGGTACAATACATGGTTTAGGGACTGGCCAGCACTGGAAGTAAACTTACAAGGGAGACACAAAGAGGCCAATGGAGCTTTTGACTTCGCTTTGAGTTTTTCCCACCATGAACCCCGTACTAATACAAATCAATAACCATAACAATCAATAACATCAATAATCAATGGGAGTCAGTAATTTCCACACAACATGACCTCACAGCCATGAATAACCACACCTTTATGTAAAAGTTATGATGTTTTTTCCCTGTATTAAGAATGCTGGTGTCACGTAATTTATTCTCAAAATCAAATGATAAGCATACAGAAACAATACTGGCTGCCCAAAGGTGGGAAATAATCGCAATCTAATCAAAGCTTGAGCCACTACACATTCCAAGGTTGCAGTTCAAACTAATAGCAAGAATAACTGCGCAAACGAAATAACAAGAGTCTTCATCAATAGGACTTCAGTTCGGTCAGACAGGCATCAGTATCCAGCATTAAAGTTCAGAAAAAGCAAGATCTCTTTAAGCAGTAAAGCTAAACACGTCTCTTCTCAGGATGGTCAAGAAAATAATGGTGGAATCTCCCCTCGGTGCAGTCTGGCTAAGTTAGATTTCCTAAAACTACTTCCCACTTCCTTATTGGTCAAAGAATTGCATGTTTGCATTGAGTCCAATTAAATTAAAACCCCAAATCTACAAGTTTCACTAATACACGGTTCACATGTCGATGACTGGCTCTTCTTCTCTTGTTCCATAGTTTGGCTTGTCAGGTATCAATATTGTTGCAGCTAATACTCCAGTCACTGCATCCATTACCTTCTCCTGGGAAGGTCAGTCCTGCACATGCGACATTAAACATTGTATCCTAGCTAGTACATCATCTTCCAGTAAGCAGTTCTCACGAGAAAGATTTTCAGCTACGAGCACTGTCAGCACAGTGGAAAATCACAATTTAATTCTCTAAGCAGCCATTTTAATTAAGAGATACAGCTTGACATGAGGCGGTGCAACGAGGTCCAAGACCTCGCTAAGTTAAGGCCTACGATGAATAAAGATAATACTTCATGCAAAACCCTCAATCTGACATATTACTACTGTAATAAAACATAAGCTCAACATTTCATTTTAATAAACTACTGATAAGTACACTTTGTGGATACTGGCAGGCACTCAGGTGGGAACACCTTCAAATGTGTGCAGTATTTTTCTCTCAATTAATGCATTTTCTGTGCAAATTCGACACTCAGAATACATGAATATTCCTTAGTAAAATTCTGTGCTAACAGAAGCTACCAACCCCATATGTTTTTGAAACGTTGATTACTATGTGAGTTCACAGTGGTGAAGCATGCTTGAATTCCACTACTTTGTCTTACCCAGAAATACTTGGAAACTTCAGGTAAAGCCACTTAGGGGGTCATTACAACTCTGGGGGACTTTGACCGCCAGGGCAGTTTTGGAAGAAGCCCGCCAACAGGCTGGCGGTGCTTCCAGGGGAACTACGACCGTGGCAGAAGCACCGCGGTCGCACCGCCGGGACCGGCGGTTTCCTGCCACATTGGTCCAGGCGGTTTAAATCCCCCAGGTGCTGCCCAGGGGATTACGAGTCCCCCTCCCGCCAGCCTTTTCATGGCGGTAAGAACTGCCATGAAAAGGCTGGTGGAAAGGGGAGCCGTGGGGCCCCTGGGGGCCCCTGCACTGCCCATGCCAAAGGCATGGGCAGTGCAGGGGCCCCCTGCCACGGCCCCATGGAGCTTTTCACTGTCTGCTATGCAGACAGTGAAAAGCGTGACGGGTGCAACTGCATCCATCGCACAGCCGCAACACCGTCGGATCCATTTGGAGCCGGCCCGTGTTGCGGCGGAGATCCCCGCTGGTCATAATAGAGCCCGCAGGAGTGTGGCCGCATTGGCGTTCGCCCGGCGGTTCAACCTTACAGTCAGTTTTGTGATTTGGGTAACTGCGATATTAGGATCTGGATAAGCCTCCAGTCAGGAAACCTACCAACCGCAATCATTTCTAAATACTAGACACTCAGGAAAGTCTAGGATGGTGTGTCATACATGTATTTCACTCCCTTTTGCCTACAGTGTCTGCAAATGGCAATCATTGGGTGAATTTGCAGAATTTCCTCACATTTCTGCAAAGGCAATTTCAGGAATATGTGTGGAATGATAACATTCCTAGCACTTGGTGTTCCCAAGCTTCTCCTGATAAAAAAATGGTACCCCATTTATGAGGGTGGATCTATAGTTCATGGCGGAGAAGACCAAAAAAAGCACAATGGAAATGTAAGGAATTTTATCTCAAATTTACATAGACTCCATGGTGTGATTAGCTGAGGGCCGTGATAAACTTGCCAACCTGGGCTTTTGTTGAAAATAGAGACCCAGGGACAACCATGGTGGTAAGACAAACATTGACCAGTTGGCATCACCAGAATGCCCAACATTATAATATGCTGAGAAATCTCACATCTCTGCTTACATTCCATGGGGATCACTGAAATATTTTGAAATAGAGTTAACTGGTACCCATGGAACCATACCAACTCTGGTCCTTTATAAACAACTAGATATCCCTGAAAAATTTGGATTGCCTGGATCTCAGTACGTTTAGTAACACTGGGGGTTTCATTACAACTTTGGCGGTTTCCAGACAAGACCGCTGTGCAGAATACCGCCACCCCACCATCAGTGCTGGCGGTACAGTGCCCGCCGTATTACGAGTCACAAAGTGAAAACCACCCAAATATAGCCACAAATTCAACACCGCCAGGCTGACCAATGGCGAAAGAATGACTGTCCGACCACCAGCCCCACTGCCACCATTCTGTCCACCCTATTACATATCAGTTCCCTGCCCAGTGGTCCATGCACAGTGGAACAAGATTGGCAGTGCGCACTGCAGTGATTCAAAAAGGTACCGCCAATAGTAGGCAACACCATTGGACAGTTTAAATACCCTACACCTGAGACACATACACAAACCACACACCTGCTCACAGCACTATGAAACACCCCTCCACACACCTACAATCCTTTGCGATTCCTACGAAAAGCACACATAGCGACGACTCATACACACATATCCCATACACCACAGGCACCTCCACACTGCTCAGTCAGCACACACCACACAACTGCACGTATTGCACTAGGCATACATCACACTCACATACCAACACCATATCCCACCTGCACCCACATCCAAACACCCCCACCCCACCAACCACCCCACACTTCACCCTACACACACTAGAATGATTAGAGGTAATGATTAGAGGTAATTGCTGCACTGGCCGTATTCTTTTCAATTTGTGTGATTTTATTGTGAAGTTTCTTTTTAAACATACTGCTATTTAGTTTTTTTTTAAAAGTTTGCAGACCTGCATTTTTTATTATTTTAGACTCCGCCCCCGTGTTTAGTGGAGCCGGTAGCCCTTAGGAAAGCTTTTATTTTGCTTTCGCCTGATGGCTAGGTCTTTTCCTTTTTTTTGTCAGCTCCCGGCGGCCATTTTTCCTCCTTGTTGTGCTTGCGGTGCCATTCAGAGCAGCCATTTTCTACTGGGCAGCGGTCTAGCTGCTCATTCTCCTCCCAGCCTCCCTGCTCCTTAAATGTCACAATGCAAGCAGACGCACCCAGCGGACGTGCCACTGGTGCGCCGAAAGCACGCCAAAGGCAAGCCCGTCTGCACCCGTTCACGTCCGGCAGGGTTCAGGGGACAGAAGTACCCTGTCTACAGCCCCTGTTAGAATGGTTTACACTAGGGATGCGCTCTTAGACCTTAATAAATCAATGGGGACTATGGCCCATTGCTTACCTGAGCTAAATCTCTTGACCACCAGATATAGGGGGTGATTCTAACCCTGGCGGTCGGTGATAAAGCGGCGGCCAACCCGCCAACAGGCCGGCGGTCGAAAAAATTGAATTCTGACCCTGGCAGGAACCGCCAACACAACCCGCCACATTAACACTCCGACCGCCGCGGCGGTGCAGACAAACAGCGTGGCGGTCACCGCCAACAGGCAGGCGGCAGACAATGTACCGCCCACACTATCACAACTCACCAATCCGCCAACTTTTCCGGGGCGGGAGCCCCGCCGATAAAATCACGGCGGAAACAGACTACGAATGGGAAAACGCGCACCAAAACACACTCCACGAGGAAGGAGGACAGCATGGAACCCGAATTAAACATCCTACCTGCTCTCGTCTACCTTCTCATCAACCACGAGTACGAACTCCGGCGCAGACGACAACGGTGAGTACTGCACCTACGACACACGGGAGGGGGGAGGAGGGAAGCTTACGGCACACACATATGCGACCCTTCCCCCCAAACTATGTACACACTAATGCAGAGCAACAATGCACAGTGACACCACCCAAACCCCCCTTAAGAATGCAAAGACAGAAATAAATTTATATAAAAAATAGACTCTGATATGGAGCGATCAACTATGCAAAATATCCATAACAAAATGATACTATATACACTGCCATGGAGAACCGAGGCAATTAGTCCTGTACATGAAAGTTAAATGGAACAGTCCGTGGGCTACAGTGTAGCGACACAAGGGCAAAGCCCACACAGGAGACCTGAGTCCTTTGGAGAGAACACTGCAGGGGCATCTGATGAAAAAATTACAGGCACCTCAGGGGGAAGGGAAGGGGGAGGCACCACAGCCACATGAGTCCACGACGCCAGATCCACGAAGGGGCCACCATGCCCATTGATGTATCCTGGGGAGTGCAAAGCCACAGTCTCTCAAGTCTCTACAGCGGGTGGGTTGCCCACTTCACCATCCTGGGGAGTGCAAAGCCTCAGTCTCTCAAGTCTCTACAGTGGGTGGGTTGCCCACTTCACCATCCTGGGGAGTGCAAAGCCACAGTCTCTCAAGTCTCTACAGTGGGTGGGTTGCCCACTTCACCATCCTGGGGAGTGCAAAGCCACAGTCCATCTGGTGGATGACAGTGTCCACTGCTCAAGAAGGAGGCATGGTGGGCACAGTGAACCATAAACAGTGCTTGAGAGGAAGGGCCCAGCGGAGCGGTGCTTGAGACGGCGGGGCCCAGCGGAGCGGTGCTTGAGAGGAAGGGCCCAGCGGAGCGGTGCTTGACAGGAAGGGCCCAGCGGAGCGGTGCTTGAGACGGCGGGGCCCAGCGGAGCGGTGCTTGAGACGGCGGGGCCCAGCGGAGCGGTGCTTGAGAGGAAGGGCCCAGCGGAGCAGTGCTTGACAGGAAGGGCCCAGCGGAGCGGTGCTTGAGACGGCGGGGCTCAGCGGAGCGGTGCTTGAGAGGAAGGGCCCAGCGGAGCGGTGCTTGAGACGGCGGGGCCCAGCGGAGTGGTGCTTGAGACGGCGGGGCCCAGCGGAGCGGTGCTTGACAGGAAGGGCCCAGCGGAGCGGTGCTTGAGACGGCGGGGCCCAGCGGAGCGGTGCTTGAGAGGAAGGGCCCAGCGGAGCGGTGCTTGAGACGGCGGGGCCCAGCGGAGCGGTGCTTGAGACGGCGGGGCCCAGCGGAGCGGTGCTTGACAGGAAGGGCCCAGCGGAGCGGTGCTTGAGACGGCGGGGCCCAGCAGAGCGGTGCTCTTCTGCACGGCGGGGCCCTGTTCAGCGGTGCTCTTCTGCACGGCGGGCCCTGTTCAGCGGTGCCTATCTTCACGGCGGGCCCTGTTCAGCGGTGCCTATCTTCACGGCGGGCCCTGTTCGGTGGTGCCTATCTTCACGGCGGGGCCCTGTTCAGCGGTGCTCTTCTCCACGGCGGGCCCTGTTCAGCGGTGCTCTTCTGCATGGCGGGGCCCTGTTCAGCGGTGCTCTTCTCCACGGCGGGCCCTGTTCAGCGGTGCTCTTCTGCACAGCGGGGCCCTGTTCAGCGGTGCTCTTCTCCACGGCGGGCCCTGTTCAGCGGTGCCTATCTTCACGGCGGGGCCCTGTTCAGTGGTGCTCTTCTCCACGGCGGGCCCTGTTCAGCGGTGCTCTTCTGCACGGCGGGGCCCTGTTCAGCGGTGCTCTTCTCCACGTCGGGCCCTGTTCAGCGGTGCCTATCTTCACGGCGGGGCCCTGTTCAGCGGTGCTCTTCTCCACGGCGGGCCCTGTTCAGCGCTGCACTTCTGCATGGCGGGGCCCTGTTCAGCGGTGCTCTTCTCCACGGCGGGCCCTGTTCAGCGGTGCTCTTCTGCACGGTGGGGCCCTGTTCAGCGGTGCTCTTCTCCACGGCGGGCCCTGTTCAGCGGTGCTCTTCTCCACGGCGGGCCCTGTTCAGCGGTGCACATCCAGTAGATCAAGGGAGCCAGACCTGGCCTGGACTCCCTGCTCAGTCGCCCTCCGACCGTGATGCTTCTGGACCCTTCGGGGACGGAGTCCTGGGCCCTTTGGTGTCCTCCTTTCCAGCTGGGATGTGGCATGTGGGGCCCACCTGCTCCGCGCTCCTGCTGCCTGACTTCTCTGCCCTGCTGCCCTTACGCTCCTTAGATGGGGCTCTCGGGCCCTTGCCTCCCCTAGATGATGTGGCTGGTGAAGTGGGCGAAGTTTGCTCCTTGGGGGCAGCCGTGTCAGTCCTCGCACGGCGGCCCTTGTGTTTCCTGGTCCTCTTGCCGGGGGGGGGGCTGGATGTGTCCTTGCTGCTGATTGAGGTGTCACTGCTGGCAAAGGGTGGGCTCCAGAACCCATGCACAACAGTGACACCCGAAGCTGGGCTGGTGGTGGCTGTGGTGCTCTTGGGACTCTTTGCAGATGGAGGGGGTAGGTCATCGGAGGGAAAGAGGTCAAGATTAGCCAGGAAAAGTTTTTTAGGGCCAAGGTAAAGGGTAGAAGAAGTGGTGATGGGAGTGGAGGAAGAGGATGTGGTTGTAGGAGAGTCAGGTGTGCTGTCATTGGGTGAAGGTGCTGGTGCTGTAGGCTGTCGTGAGGTGGATGTCTGTTGGGTGGGTGGCTGCCTGCGTTTGTGTGTCTTGGAAGAGGGGGTGACAGACACAGTGGGAGAGGACACAGGGGACGTGTAAATGGCAGTGGGGGTGGTGACTGCACGCGTGCGGACTGTACAGGAGGGTGTGGTGGTGATGGAAGCACTGGCTGATGTTGGTGTGCATGCAGGTGTGAGTGTAGACGCCACAGGGAGGGAGGAGGGAGACGAGGAGGAGGGGGACACAGGGGTGGCAGTGACTGTTGGAATGTCTGCATCTGGGTGTTGCTTGGGTGAGTGTTTGTGGGATCTGTGGTGCTTGTGTCTGGATGAGCTGCCCTTGGGTGTTGAGGTGTGTGCAGGCTGGTCAGATGGTGTGGATGGGATAGGCTGAGGAACAGGAGACAGAGACAGGCTGGAGGCAGTCAGAAGAGGGAGGCTGGAAACAGGGACAATGGCTGCCGTCAGTGCTGAGGCCAGAGCAGTGAACGATCGTTGATGGGCAGCCTGACCCGAATGAATGCCCTCCAGGTAGGCATTGCTCCGATGCACCTCCCTTTCTACCCCCTGGATGGCATTCAAAAGGGTAGTCTGCCCAACAATGAGCGTCCTCACAAGGTCAATGAGCTCCGCACTGAGGGCAGCAGGGGTGACAGGGGCAGGGGCTGAGGTGCCTGGGGCGAAGGAGACGCCCGCCTTCCTGGGCGAGCGGGCACGGAGCGTAGGCTGAGGGGCTGCAGGGAGGGCGGGGCTGGTGCGCTGGGTGGCGGCTGTACCTGTAGAGGCGGGGGTCCCGGATGTTTCCGCCACCGCTAGGGAGCACCCATCCGAGGACGTGTCTGTGTCGCTGCTCTCACCACCGGTCCCCGTTGTGGTGCTCCCCTCGCCCTCCGGATCACTGGTGCCCTCGGTGTCTGTTCCTGGGCCCACCGGGGCCTTGTGACGTGCAGCTCCCTCGTGCTCCGATGCCAAATCTCCTCCGCCTGATGATGCTAATGCACACATGCACAAGAAGATGAAGAAGAAGGGTGGGGGGAGAAAAAAGAAGACCAGGTTGAGTGCATGCAATGTCAACACCGTTGGCGGAGAGGACAGACACAGGAGCCTCATGCACTAAGCCGCGCATTCGGGGTACACTACTCAGTACTTCTGACTAAGACAACAGGTCAAGAGAGGACAAACGCGCAGATGTATGAGGCTGGACCATCAATAGCTGTACTTGTCACCCTACAGAGGGGGGGGCCGGGAGCACAGGGCCATGCCTAAGGGAGAGGACTACACTACAGAAAGCGCCCTGGCCTAATGTCACCCACAACCCTCCTCCCCCACCCAGACGCCTCCACTGCGCAGAAAGATAGCAGAATGTGCTGATACTCACCCCCTTGTGTCTGCTGTGATGCTCTCAAGCGCCCATCCAAATCAGGGTAGGCCACCGCCAGGATCCGGGACATCAGGGGGGTCAGGGTACGACTGGCACCCCTCCTAGGTTGGGAGGCCATCCCCAGCAGTGACTCGGCGGTCTTCCTGGTTCCGCGGCGGATGTCCTCCCACCTCTTGCGGCAGTGGGTGCCCCGTCTGACGTGGACCCCCAGGGCCCGGACTTCCTTGGCGATGGCACGCCAAATCTCGACTTTCTGATGGGCGCTGACCTATGTGACATGTACAGGGTGGGAAGGAAACATTCATCAACTTACTGCATGTTAGATGTGATTGGCCCCCCCTCCCCAACCTTGCCATATGGCACATGCTCTCATCTGTCGTGCGTTGCACTCCTCATTCGCCCCCCACCCCACCAACTTACATCCACCCCACTCCACACAGGCATCGCCCATTCCATGTGCACCCGGTGTACTTACCTGTTGGTCTGGAGGACCGTAGAGTAACGCATACTGGGGGAGGACCCCATCCACGAGCTTCTCCAACTCTTCAGACGTGAAGGCAGGGGCCCTTTCCCCAGTCGCAGCAGCCATTGTCACTTCCAGACCGAGGTCACAGCAGCACTTGCAGTATAGGTCCTCTCCTGTGGATGATCAGGTCTCGAGTGATTAGGCAGATAGAAAATGGCGGTCACGCCCGCGGCGGTGTGTACCGCTACCGCCGGCGCACCTCGTCATTGGCTCCTGAAACCCATAGGCTTCAATGTTAACCAATGCGGCTCCTTGTAGCGGTCTTCGACCGCCTACCGCCACGGTGTGCTCCACCAGCGCATTGACCTCACATCCCATTGTCCCACTTCACAGGTCAGGCAGCCGCCATTTCAAGGGCCCACATGGCATAATTTCTACTGCGACACACAGGCCTAGGCCTTGCATTGCCACACATACACGCCTTTCAAAACATAGATAACCGTGTGCTATGCAAGCTGTGGTGAACGTACCAGTGATTGGCTTGACTCTGTGCTCCATGTTGTCATTCCGCTGGGACTTGCGAGGAGAAGGATGAATCCTCGCGTGTACCGACCGCTGGTGGACCTGTCGACAATGGAAGAACGCCACAGCATACTACGATAGCGACTTGACCGTGCCACTATCCATGAACTGTGTGCCCAGCTGGAGCCAGCCCTGATGTCCCCCATCCGCCAACCCACAGGAATTCCCCCTCTGGTGCAGGTTCTGTCAGTCCTCCATTTTCTTGCAAGTGGCTCATTCCAGACAACAGTGGCCATGTCATCTGGAATGTCTCAGCCTATGTTTTCCAAAGTTTTGTCTAGAGTGTTGTCTGCCCTGACGAAACACATGCGGAGTTACATTATATTCCCTGAGGAGGTTGATTTGGCCACTGTGAAGGGTGATTTTTATGACCTTGGACATATTCCCAACATCATTGGTGCCATTGATGGGACCCATGTAGCCTTAGTCCCCCCAAAAGACGATGAGCAGGTGTACAGAAACAGGAAAAGTTACCATTCTATGAACGTCCAGGTGGTCTGTTTGGCTGACCAGTACATCTCCCATGTGAATGCCATGTTCCCTGGGTCAGTGCATGACGCGTATGTGATGCGTAATAGCAGCATCCCTTATGTGATGGAACAGCTACAGAGACAACGTGTGTGGCTAATAGGTGACTCTGGTTACCCCAACCTGCCTTGGCTATTGACCCCAGTGAGGAATCCCCGGACCAGGGCTGAGGAACGGTACAATGAGGCCCATGGGCGAACTAGGAGGATCATAGAAAGGACCTTTGGCATCCTGAAGGCCAGATTTAGGTGCCTGCATATGACAGGGGGATCCCTGATGTACTCACCAAAGAAGGTGTGCCAGATCATCGTGGCCTGCTGTATGCTTCACAATCTGGCATTGCGACGTCAGGTGCCTTTCCTTCAGGAGGATGGTCCAGATGGTGGTGTTGAAGCAGCTGTGGAGCCTGCGGAGAGTGAAGAGGAGGAAGACTCAGAGGACGACACAGACAACAGGGACAGAGTTATCCAACAGTATTTTCGGTAGCACACAGGTAAGAATCACCCACGCCATTTTACTTTTCCTGCAAGCCTCCTGCTTCTCAACTTTGTCTATGACCCCCCAGTTCTTTTAAACTGATGTTTGATTTTCCCTTCCCTTTTCAGTGCTGTATGACCCACTCCGTGACTACTGCTTGGTTTGCCCATGGACTAATGCTTATTGATCTCGGTATGTGTTCAGCACAAAGTTAACAGAACATAATTGATCGGTAATGTGTTATACATTTGTAAATAATACAGCCTGACTCCTGTTTGATTTCAGTGCATTGAGTGATTTATTTTTTGTGCTAGATAATGGTACATGATATAAACACGGTGATGGGTGGGGGTGGAGTAATGGCCATGGCAGAGTCCAGTTCTCAGTCTCACAGGTGCATTGTCCATATGCCTGTGGAAGGATGGAGCAGGGGCAGTTCAAGGTTGGACAGGGTGGCAATGTGGGACAGTGGGATGACTTCAGGGGGTGTCTCATGCTGGCGAGGGTCTTGACATCCTACTCTGTCAATTTTTTTGATCTCAGGCTCCTCTTGCGGGGTGGTTGTTCTTCAGCAGGAGGTGGGGTTCTGGTGGCCTGTCGTTGTGGTGGGGCCTCCTGTCCACTAGCGCCGGCGGAGGTGGTAGGCTGTTCCTGGCTAGTGACAGGGGCCCTGTGTGGTGCCACATGGTCCCGCAACGTGTCTTCTATCCGGTTGAGGGCCTGGACTATGCTCCCCATAGCGGTAGAGATGTTGGTGAGTTGATTGCTGAACCCCATGTAGCGTTCCTCCTGCTGTGCCTGGATCTCCTGGAACCTGGCCAGTACCGTCACCATCGTCTCTTGGGAGTGGTGGTAGGCTGCCATGATGGTGATGAGGGCCTCTTGGAGAGTGGGTTCCCTGGGCCTCTCCTCCCCCCCTGTCGCACAGCAGCCCTCCGAGTTGCCCTGTTTCCCCCGGCCTCTGTCCCCTGGACGGTGTGCCCACTACCACTGCCCCCAGGTCCCTGTTGTTGTTGGGGTGGTGGGTTAGCCTGGGTGCCCTGTAGTGGCAGACACACCGCTGATTGACCTGTCCTAGAGACAGAGGCATGGGCCCGCTGGGTGGGAGCTGTGCTGTTGGTCCCAGAGGGGGTTGGGTCTGCTGTGGCCTGTGTGTGGGGAACCGACTGTCCAGAGGTCCCCGATGGTCCGGGCTGGTCATCAGGTTCCAGGTCGACAGAGCTGCTGTCATCACTGGGGGCCTCTTCCAGGGGGGGGATGGACATTTCTGGACCCTCCTGGCCGGTGTGTTGGCGTTCGGGTCCTGCATGGGGTAAGAGAGTATGGTTATTGTTTCTGTGTGTGCTATTGCGTCCCATTGATTGGTGCCCTTGTCCCTCAGTGCTGCCATTCCCTTGGGGGAGGTGTTGTGGGGGTGTTTTGGGGGGGGTATGTGCAGTGGTCATGCTTGGGTGATGGGTGTCCATAGTTTGTGGTGGCATGCAGGGGTTGGTGTTGGGTGGGTTGTGCTGGAGAGACATTCTCAGGGAGGATGTGTGATGGGGGGTTGGGGGTGAGGGTGGTGGTGGGGGTTAGCATGCTGGGGGGGGGGGTGAAGTAGTTGAGATTGTACTTACCAGAGTCCATTCCTCTGTGTACTCCAGCGAGGCCATCAGGATGCAGGATGTTTAGTACCTCTTGCTCCCATGCTGTGAATTCGGGTGGAGTGGGTGGGGGTCCCCCGCCAGTCTTCTGCACTGCGATGTTGTGTCGCGAGACCATCGAGCGCACCTTTCCCCTTAAGTCGTTCCAGCGTTTGCGGATGTCGTCTCGATTTCTGGGATGCTGTCCCACCGCGTTGACCCTGTCCACGATCCGCTGCCATAGCTCCGCCTTCCTGGCTATAGTGGTGTGCTGCACCTGTGAGCCGAAGAGCTGGGGTTCAACTCTTATGATTTCCGCCACCATGACCCGGAGTTCTTTTTCCGAAAAGCGTGGGTGCCTTTGGGGTGCCATGGGGTGGTGTGGATGAGGTGTGGGGTGGTGTATATGGTGATGAGTTTGTTGGTGTGTGGTGCTTTGTGCTTCTATGTGGTGTGTGTGATGGTGTAGTGTGCCTCTGTGTGATGTAGCTCTCTATTCTGTGATGTGTCTCTCTCTCCTTCGTCTCTGATCTTCGGTCGTAGGGGTTTGTGGGTGATGTGGGTGTGTGTTTTATAGTTGTATGGATGTGTGGGAGTGTTGTTGGTATGTGTATCAGGTGTGTGTATTTCAAATTGCCCAATGTGGCAGTGTTTTGTAGCTGTGTGTGTATTTTGAGCGCGGCGGTGTGTACCGCCAATGGAATACCGCGGTTGAAAGACTGCCGCGTGGATTGGTGGGTCAGAATGGCATGGGCGTGTTTGTGTTGGCGTGGCGGTGGAGGTTTGGTCATCTCCAGTTTTCCGTGGCCCGCTGATGAGGCGGCCTTCCTTGGATGTCGGGTTTTTGGCGGATTCACAGTTGGTGGTCTGAATGACCGTGGCGGTTTACCGCGGCGGTAGTATGGCGGAGTTCTGACCGGCGGTATGGGCCTTTTACCGCCAAGGTCAGAATGACCCCATAATCCCAGTAAATCTATTTCACATCACATATTCCCCCCAATCATAGCAAGGGAGAAGGAACATATGTTTAAGTTTATGTTGTTAAATTGCCACTCCCTTTCAGCCCATAAATTGCATATATTTTCACTACTTGATGATTATAAACCAGATGTTATGTTTCTAACTGAAACATGGCTGCTAGAGGGCTATACTCCTGATGTGATTATGTCTCTGCCTCCCAACTATTTAATCCTTCACCTTGCTAGATCACTGGGAAGAGGTGGTGGAATTGGAATTATTTATAAAAATTCAATTCAATGTTCCAATAACTCCCTCTCTATTCACGAATGTGAGAGTTTAGCATTTTCACTGGCACTAGATGCCACTTTTACCTTCTTGGGTATTTTGATATATCGGCCCCCTGGCTCTTATGGGATGTTCCTTCAGGCCTTTCTAGAGATTGTTGCAGCCTATACCCGTAAACACCCACAACTGCACTATTCTAGGGGACTTCAACATACATGCGGCGGACCCTTGCAGTGGTCCTGGTACAAGGTTATTAGGGGATCTAGCAGCGTTAGATCTCTCACAACTTATATCTGGCCACACACATTGTAAAAGATATACTCTCAATTTAGTCTTCAGTAACCTTTCTAATATTGCAGCAGATACCCCCCTTCCCCTTACTTGGACTGACCACTTTTTAATTACGCTGACTCTTTGGACTTTGGTCCCCTTAGTCCACCAGCGGCATGAGCACCTTACCATTCGTCAGTGGTCAAAAATAAATAAAAAAGATTGGGTAAATACCCTTACTAATCTGCAGATTACTGCATTCCCTGACCTGTCCTATACTGCAGACAAATTTGACAATTGCATTTCCCAATCCTTAGATACTGTATTACCCACCAAGACTATAACTAAGACTAATCGTTCAAAGAATTCTCCTTGGTGTTCCCCACATCTGCTATGTCTAAAAAAGGAATGTAAGCAGATGGAGAGAAAATGGAGGAAATCATATGATCTTGGCTTTAAAAAAAGCTCATAGAAGCCTAACTCGATCCTTCCACCTAGAATTTAAAGCGCGCAGGCCTTTTATTTTACTGCCAAGATTGAACAGTCCCTCGGTTCCCTTAAAGAGATCTTCTCTATCGTCAGAGAAGTGACTCAGCTTCCATCAGGCATAACCTTGACAGATGGTTCCAAGGAATATAGCAATGAATTAGCCTGCTTTTTCCTGGAAAAGATATCTAACATTCAGGCTTCTTTTTTGGTCAAACTGACTAATTTGGATCAGAGGGATAATGGGGCTTCATGCTCAGATGGTTTAGCCCCCTGTGCACTACTTTCAGTATTTCAGCCAATTAAGGAAGAGGAGGTATATGAGTACCTCTGCTCCATTAAATCGGGCTCTCCTTTAGACCCATCCCCTCCATCCACGTTGGCTTTGAGTTCAGAACAGTAACGCATGTCTTAACTAGGATTCTTAATGATTCCTTGTCCTCTGGTTGTCTCCCCCATCATTGGAAACATGCTGTGGTCAAGCCTTTGTTGAAAAAAACAAATCTTGACTCCCGCTTTACCTGAGAAATTCACACCTATTGCCGTCCTCCCTATTGCATCTAAAATAATGGAGAAACATGTCAACTCTCAGGTGTCAGGTTTCTTGGAGAAGTATAAATGTCTTCTAGATTGGGTCTTAGAGTTTTGGAGCCATCCAGAGAGTATAAGGAAGGATCAGAAGAACCATTTGAAAACTGTTTACTGGATGTATGTCAGGGAAAACTACCTGCTGTGTTCAACACACGGCAGATTGACTTTACAATTTTTTGATTTCAAATGGTATCCGTATCTTGAACCATTTATGGATACAATTCATGATCCACTAAGTAAGAGTTTGTATATTCAGTTCAGATATGGTTGCCTGCCTCTTAAATCTTATGGTAGTACACGGAGCTTGACTCCAAGTTCTGATCTTTGTCCTAGTTGCATTCACACTTCAGAATCTATTGTACATTTTCTGTTTATATGCCCTGCATATTTGATTGCGCGACGGAAGTGGTTATGACCCGTGTGCAGAAATATGGGGATGAGACATTGCATGGCTGCCTTAACGATCATGATGAGGGATACTTCTTTCCCTCTATCTTGTGCGGTTAGCAAGTATATTGTAGCTGCTTGGCATATATGTATCCGTTCCCTGGGAAAAAAATGATGATGAGGAATACATTTAAAAAAAATGTTTTAGCTGTTAAGTTTTAACTATGCACCTAAGACTGAAATAAAACCCCATGTCTAATTTAAATGATAGGTACTAGGGGGTCAGGTGCATTTTGAGTGAAAGTAATTGTATGTGTTTTAAGGTTGAACATGTGTTATTCTATTTTATTCTCACCCTTTTTATCCCAAAATTTTTATTTGAATGTTGTTTTTTGCTTTTATGGTTGAAAGTAACCGAATAAAGCCATGTGAACTGAATTGTCTTCACAATACCCAGATGGAGTGTAGACCTTTCCACAGTACGGAATCTGCCCTTTTAGCTGTTACTGAAGACACTAGACGCCGCCTAGATGCAGGCGGCTATGCAGCTATTATTATTCTTGATCTGAGTGAGGCATTTGACACTGTGGACCATAAGATTCTGTTACGCAGAATCGCTCAAATGGGATTTGATGTCAAATGCCTTAAATGGCTGACATCTTTTCTCTCGCATAGGACGTTTCAAGTTTTGAATCACTCACACTATTCAGATACTTTCTCTTTGACATGTGGTGTTCGACAGGGCTCCTCCTTGAGTCCTACGCTATTTAATATTTATATGGCCTCGCTGGCAAAGACCGTGGAACCATATGGATTATCTCTTATCTCCTATGCGGATGATACTCAATTGATTTTTTCTTTTTGCACCACTAGTAACTCAGAATCTGCTGCCCTCTTTTCTTGTCTGTCGGACATTGCTGACTGGATGCTGGACAGTAAACTAAAATTAAATGATGGAAAAACAGAGGTGATGCTGGTGGGACACTCTTTGTCTTCCCAGAACTCCTTACTTGCGTGAGTAGGATTAAATACTCTTCCTCCATCAAAAGATACCATTAAGAGCTTAGGTTTTTGGCTGGACATACAACTCACAGTGAAATGCCATGCAAATAAATTAGCTTTCTGTTGTTTCTGTGCATTGAGGACTTGTAGGAAAATCTTCCCATTTCTCCCTTTTTTAGCCAAAAGGCTTATTGTTCAGGTCTGAATTCTTTCATGTCTTGATTATGGTAATGTCCTGTTTATGAGCTCTCCTAAATATGTCTTGAGGAGGCTGCAGGTAATACAGAATGCCGCTGCCCATCTCCTGTTGGGGATTCCGAGTCATATTTTGGTAAACTCCGCCTTGGCCTCCCTTCATTGGTTACCTATAGAACAGCGCATACATTTTAAAGCAGCCTGAGTTGTCCATCGAGCCCTTCATGAGGTCTGGGTTTTCTTTAACAGATTGTAACTCTCTACACTCCCCAACGACTGCTCAGATCCTCATCTGCATCCTTAATTAGTATACCTTGGTTTAAAAGATCGAGATGGGGAGGCAGATCCTTTCCTTTCAGGGCAACACAACTATGGAACTCTCTCCCGGTCGAAGTTTGATCAGTAGGTTCTGAACTCTCCTTTCGGAAATCTTTGAAGACATTCCTCTTCCACTCATAGGGACTCTCAGTTGTTGTCTTCTTTTTTGGTTCTGCATGAGCGCTGGGAAGCCTTTTGGCAGCCATGCGCTTTATAAAATTCCAAAATAGAAAAAATATAGAAATAGACTTTTCCTACACAACATGGCACAACAAAAGCACCCCTGTTTCACTGACATTGAGTTGAGGGTTATGGCAGATGAAATCGTCAAGTAGAGCCACACCTGTTCGGAGCCCAGGTCCAGCAAACATTGTTGGTAAGGAAAATGGAGTTATGGCACAGGATCGTTGACAGGGTCAACTCAGTGGGCACACATCCACGCACAAAGGAGGACATCAGGACGAGGTAGAACGACCTCAGGGGGAAGGTGCATTTCATGGTGTCCAGGCACCAGATCTCCCTGAAGAAGACTAGAGGTGGGCCCCCACCTCCACCCCTTGAGTTAACATCCTGGGAGGAGAAGGTCTTGGACATCATGCATCCTGAGGGTCTGCCTGGAATCATCTGAGGGCTCGACGCTGATAAGTCAACAACATCCTCCATGCACCACCCACTCCTGCCCAGCATGCGTCCCCACCACCCATTACTCCCCAGTCCACCCCATGCCACACTTCTGCACCCCTACAGGCACCCCTCGCCCTTCCCTGCATGCGCACCACACCACTGCCACCATCCCCACACAGTCACCCCCTAATGCATTGATACCAAGCACAATGCCAAGTACCACACCTCCCACAATGCTTCACAGTGGAACACCTGCATGGAAAACCATACCACATGCCACACCAACTGGTTGCCTCAATTGCGTTCCAACACATGGCAATGACAGCAATGTTATTCACTATCCTCAACCCTCAATGGCACATAGAAACAATGCCACGATCGGCTTCCCCCAAACAATGTCTGCAGTACTGCAGCTGTGATTGCCATCACTGGGAAGCAAGTCAGGCTACACCATGCATCACACGATGTGGCCAACAAGTACATCTCCAAAATGGAACTCACTCCCTTTCCATCCACAGGTCCCGCTGCCACTGCCAACTGCCAGCAGATGCCATGGTCAACCAGGCATCCCCTGGATGAAGGCCCCAGAGGATGTCTGGAGAGTGACGTCCCACCAGGGATGACTGGTCAGTCCATACCCAGCAGCCCCACCCTGGACACACCAGACTCCCCGCCCATGTGCAACTACACTGCAGCTAGCTTTTCGTCCCCAAACCAGTGCCCTAAGGACAGGTCAGTCAGAAGTGTGCCCCACAGTACAGGGGCCAGAGTCAAGGCCACACACCCAAGATAATGAAGGTTCTTGTGCTACTGGGAGTGGCCACACTGTGCCTGGGGCACTGGCACAGGGGGCCATGGTTGGTGAGAGGGGAGATGTGGTCCAAGGAATGGGGCAGCCACAACAACAGACTGCCCAGGCCACCCTCTCCCAAGTCCTGGGTGCATTTCCCCAAACCCAGGACACATTGGGATACATCCTGGTGACCGTGCTGAAGAATAAGTGGCTGGCTAGGGAACACCATCTGGAGGCTATGTAGTAGTGGCAGGCACTCAATGCCACCATGGCCTCTATTGCAGGGGTACTGAAGGAACTGACCAGCATCCTGTGTGAGTCCTCCATCCACCCGCATGCCCCTTCCACTAGCCATATCCCAACAGAGCTTTCCACTACAGATGCAGATAGTGGAATGGAGGCCCTCCCAGAGGACCTGCAGACCACTGGCACCCCCTACAGATACCTGTAGCTGAGGGATTCCCATTCAAGTGAGAACGTCCAACAAGACATCCTGCAGAAACTGATGCCAAGACCAACACCACCACCAGGAAGTGACCCTCTCCTGAACATTATCCCTTGTGGGCCACACAGACACCCTGTTAACTGTCCACTGTCACCTCTCTGTGCTCCCATGGCCTCCTATACTGGACCCAGACTACCCACAGCTAGGCTAACTACACTGATGATTTAACCCACCACAACCCCACTCATCATCCTTTGCATGTGCCAGTCACAAATAAACACCATTGAGCACTGCTACTGTCTATGTGCTTTATTGTAAGAAGTACCATGTACTGTGCCATATCATGTTTAACTGTCAACCCATTGTCCTGCAAAGGTTTGTGAGAATGACAGAAGCGGGAGCAATATGTAGCACGGCTGATAGTGGAGCAGGCAGAGGCTGGATACATGTGTCAAGGGATGCAAGAGGTGATGCAGGAACCAGAGTGCACCATGCAAATGCTTGCAATTAGAACAAGACAGAGACAACAATCACTGTAGGAGCCAAATATGCCCACACAACACACATGCTCTACAATTACAAAGTCGCAAGGGTGAGACGCCAAGTGTCAGCTCTAACCATATACCCATGTCAGACCCACATTCCCATGACAACCATCCCCAATGGTCCTTCCATCACAGAAGACAAAGCTAAATGTAATTCATGTTCCACAGTCAGAAATAGTAACGTTGCACCGCCTCCCAATGTGGACTCAAGATAGGTAGCAATACTGTTGCACCCCAATGTTTAGCACACGGATTGCAGTTGATGTGGCAGTTCAGGAAACAAAGGAAATGCACAAACATGTCACAAGTGAAACAACACAACAGCAGGGTGAGAATTGCACTGAAATGTGCATAGTAACGACTCCACTGATGGGAAAATGTGACCCCCCCAAAACCCACCCAGAGGCAGTGCTGCAAACAATTCCACCACTACTAACAGACACCTGGAGGATCTATGTCACAATCAGCCAGGAGTACAGGTCATTTGCCATACATCTGACACATACCTGTAGCTCAGTGGAAGTAATGTTGTATCAACTCTGCGCCGGAGTCAGCTGCATCCTCATCATCTTCCACCTAATCACTCCCCATGTCCCTTTCATCAGCCACTGGTCCAGCTGCCACCTCCACTGCACCCAGAAATGGGATGTGACGTATCAGTGCCTGATTGTGTAGCATGCAACAGTCAACAACGATCTGGCACACTTTCAGTGGTTTGTAAAGAAGGGCACCTCCGGAGATGTGTAGACACCACAATCTGGCATTCAGTAGCCTAAAGGTCCTCTCGATCGCACGCCTTGTCCCACCGTGGACCTCACTGAAATAGTTTTCAGCAGCTGTAGTCAGATGTCTCACAGGTGTCAGTAGCCAGGGAAGGTTGGGATATCCAGAGTCACCTGTGTGCACGGAGGTAGGACCCATGTCAAGACTGGGAGGGTGAAGAGATTTGAGTGTACAGGGGCAACCATACGAATGGATACATACCGATGAGCCAGGCCCAGTCCCTCTGTAGTGGTGCCATCATGTGTGGGACATTGCCATTCCACAGAATGAAGGGGTCATGCACAGAACCAGGAAGCTTGGCCATCACTTGGGAGATACTTTGGTCAGTGAGACACTACCTGCACATTGATAGAATAAACGTTTTTCCTGTTCCTGAACACTTGTTCATTTCTCCTACGTGGCACCAAGGCAATGTGTGTGTTATCTATGGCCCTTATAATGTGAGGGACATGTGCCAAATCATAGAAGGCAGCTTTGACAGTGGCTAAATCAGCATGTTGGGCGAATCTGGTGTAGCAGGGCAGATGTCTTAGCAGGGCACACTACATCCCTCAAAATGTTACTGAACATCAGCTGTGACATCCCTGCTCCCAGGCCCACTGTCAACTGGGACAACCCTGTGGCAAGAAAGTGGAGGACTGACAACACCTGCACCATGGGAGAGATGGCATTGTGGTGACGGATGGCAGGCAACAGATAAGGCTCAAACTGGGTTACCAGCTCCATAATGGTCTGATGGTTCAAACGATACGCCTGAATGATGGGTCGCTCTTCCATGGTGGCAAGGTCGACTAGGGGCCAGTACACAGGAGCATTTCTCATCCTCAGCATTGCACAGTATATTGGAATAGGAGAGGGAGAAATCACAAGAATCTGCATTGACTGTGTGGACACAGTAAAGCTGTGCAATAGTCATCAAATGTCACCCATGACACACCTACCATTCAGCCACTATTCACTATATATATATATATATATATATATATATATATATATATATATATATATATATATATACATATATATATTTATACACCTCCCCTCATAGGCACTACACCACTCACACCTGCGGTCACCACCTCATCCTTCCACAAGTGCCCTCATTGTCACTGTAACCACAATACATGCACCCCAAACACCACATGCGGACTCAGCACTACTGTCAACACCCCCTCATGCAGCACACCCACCCTACCTGCAGACACCACCACAACATGCACTCACACATCCCCCTGCCCTTCCCTGCATCTCCTCCCCCCTCCTCCCACTACATCTAAACACCCACAGTCATCCACCCAACAGTGATGGAGCACACACATGACATCCAAGCATGCACCTGCATCCAAATCACCTCCACGTACACACCTCTCAACCACTCTCTCTCCCTCCACTCCCATACTTTCATGCCATGACCATCCCCATGCCCCAAGAAACGTTTCCTCCATTAATTTTGCCTGTGCCCTACCAGTTAACTAGTCCCTACCCCCCCAAGTGCTCTGATGCTCTCCCCACACCCCTTTCTTCTACCTCCCAGTCCTCCCATGGTCGTCACCATGCCCCTCCCCCACTTAAGACTTCCACCCCCACCAAGTCCATAGTCACCCTTCTAAAACTCAAATCCAAGCCACCTCCCCCAAGATCAAAGTCAAAGCCCAAAACCCCCATCCAAATCTAAGGAACCCTCCAAACTCAAACCTATGGACCCACTTCCAAACCCAAAGCCCCACCCCGCCACTCCCCTCGTCGCTGTGGTGACTGCATGCCTTATTGATGCCACTGCCCAGAGGAAGGCAGCAGTTTCCAGTCAGGAGTCAAGTTGGGGGTTTATAACCTATTTGTACCTAGTTATTCTTTACAGTTTTTAACTTTTTCAATATATCTACACCACTGCATTGTTGGTGTCGATGGTAACAACCTTACCCTGGCTTTCCTTCCACATGTATGTGTCATAAATATGCGATTTGGTGTGTGTGTATGTGTGTGTGTTGGTACCGGTATTTGAGTGTGTGTGTGGGCATGTGTGTGTGTACTAATGTCCTTCCCTCCAATGTGTGCTAGGTGGGTGTACTTACGGTTGGTGCCTTTATCGCCGTCACTGGTCCTGGAGTTCAGTGGCCAGCAGGATCATTGGGAAGACTTGCAATTTGCATGCCATGGCGCCTACGGACATGACTGTGTTCCTGAAGGTGAGTGTTCCCTTTTCAGTGATTCGTTTTTGCCAGGCTTTTCATGGCGGTGCGACCGCCCCGGAAATCCTGGCGGTTTGCAGCCTGGTAATTGGGTCATGGGAAACAGCCTCACCGCCTGCCTGTATATTCCTGGCCCCGGCTGTGGCAGTCCGTCCACAGTGGAGGTTCGGTTGGAGACTTGGATGTGTTCTGTTGGTTCCATCCCTGTGCTCATATTATGGTGGTCTGCTCCGCCGAGCCGCAACGTTGCGACCGCCACCTCCACTGTAGTGGTCCATAGACCGCCAGACTTGTTATGACCACCTGAATGCCCTACAAGAGTGATAACTATGCAGAACAAAGAATTTATTTTCACTTTCCATGGTGGCCTCATTATTCTCCCTGGAGTCAAACTACATCCTTGAAAACCTGACCACCTTACATATTCTGAAAACTGGTGACCATTTAGAATCCAGGTTTGTGCCATTTGCATGGATCCCACCACTGTCTCTTGGCCAGAATGCCCTCTAAATGTTAATGTACTGGTGAACAAAATTCAATTTCCTCACATTTCTGTGAAAGAGAACACAGGAACCTGCTGTCTTCAGCAAAAGACCTGCATTTCTACAAGCATTCCAATGAAAGTGGTTTCCACATTTGTGCACAGGCCTATCATACTAAACAGGAACCACTAAAAACTGTGACCATGTGAAGTTAAAGTAGTGACAAGGTGGCCTGCACATGGTTGCAATTTTGCCCATTCTGTCCAATGCTTTAGGCCCACCCACATGAGTGGACTACCATATTTCTTGGGAGAAATGAGGGGAAACTATGCCATTGGCTTTAAGCTCCCACCGCATAAATGTGAGGAAATTGCATGTTTTGACTGATACTCTGATATTTGTGGGGCATGCTAGGGCCAACACAAATTAACCAGTCTAAATTCTTTTGGGTTTCCAATTTTCAGAAATGCTCACAGATTCATGTGTGCTGGTTGACCTCGGAATGAACTGTTACAGCCAATCCCATAGAAAAAGAGTGGAAAACAGATGTGAAATATATATTCCAATTAATATCTTTTTTAAATATAACCTAAACTATAATAGCCTGACACTAATATATAAATTAAATGTATAAACCGGGTACCAGACATTAAGGTGTGTTTATTGCTGTTGGCAGCAGACCCAATGTGTTTAGGCTTGTCAAGAGCTGTGATCAAGGACAGGCACTATATTCTAATTTACTTGAAAAATACCATGTGATCGTGAATCGTAAGGATGTATGCAATTACATAGTCTTTCTTCTAATCCTTATTTAGTCACAGATCATTGTCAGCAATTATATATATCATTACTTCAACAACTGCATATGCAAAAACATTATAATGTATTTAATTTGAGTACGTGTGAAATTACTGTGATAAGTAGAGACTGTTTTTTTACCTTTTTTTATTTTTTTTATTTTTTTACATATGTGAACATATCCTCACATTTATAGTTAAGCCCAAAATTTAGTACAAGCCTCTTGTGTCTAATAATTTAACAAGTATCTCTGGCTGTTGACAGTCGTCAGTCATATTTACTAATAACTAGTACATGCAAAAAATTAAATTACAGCATGAAACTTATCCACCGCAAATTTAGTATTGTTGTTCAGCCGTTAGTGAGTAACTATCAGTCTTTACCCTAGCTTGTCTCTTTCATATTCTATCCTATCTGCAGTCCTGTGAGTTTGTTCCACTTCTTGTATCAATCAGTCTAAGAGCAGACGCCAGCATTTATGGGTCTCCAGAGTTTTTTGTTCTTTCTTCGCAGAAGGAGTTGTTTAATATTCTCACGTCAACACTATGGTGCAGTTCTGTTTTAGGGGCCTGTGTCTCATTCTGTGATGGGGTGCCCTTCTCAAATTGTCGTGGTATGAGAGACATGATAATATTTTCTATGGTATGCCACTTTCTCAGATCCTGGAGACTTTGCAATATTGTGTTGTGGGGGCATTGGAGCCTTCCAGCTCATCATTATGCTTCATTTCGCCAGAATCAAAATCTAGATCTAGGAATTTGGATGTGCCTCCACTAATATTGAAGAAAAACACAGACCATATGAAAAAAGTCTGCCACCACCGACTGACAATGAGGTCATTCCAATAGGAGCCCTGGGTATATTTTGGCCAGTCTTGCTGGGGACATTTATGCGTAACGGAGATAGATGGATTGTGTCTACTTGTTCATTTTACTATACTTTAATATTCTTCCCCGTGCTTTATCAGAAATGTCTTGTTCCCACTTAATTTTTAGTGCAGCAGTGTCAGCATGGAACTTGGGAGCCAGTGCTCTATGCACATGTTGCTTCCTTAGGTTGTATCCCATGCTTTAGTAAAGTGGCAATTTGTTGCTCTGTTTTGGATTCTGATTCCTTTCCGCCATGTATCATTAATCACTGCTGTCAGCACCCTGCATGTCAGAAATTGAAAACATAAACCTAAATATGCTACAAAAATATAACTTAAACTATAGGTTCCCAACTAAACAACTATACAGCCATCAAAAACTTTACAAGTAATACAATCCTAATATCCTACCTCAACACATATCTTGCTTCAACAACCATTGCTAGTTACTATCAACTAATAGTGAAAAAATACTATGTTAACAGATTGTGAAAATAAAATGCAATTAAAAAAAGTCTCAATAGATATTGAAGTCTATAAAAAATACTGATTGTTAGACCTGGCACCTCTTTGCATGATTTCCCTGTACGTTTTTGATTCTGACCCCCTGTTTTTGGATCCTATGCTGTAATTAGATCAGTTTTTGCTGGTTTGGATACTCTGGGCACCTTACCATTGCTAAGCAGGGCTAAAGTGCAAGTTGTTTCTTTCTAAATGATATTGGTAATTGTTTTCTATGATTGGCAGATTTGTTTTACTGGTAAGCCCCTAGTAAAGTGCACTATGGGTCCCCATTACCATGCTACTCAATGGCCTACAACACTGATTGTGCTGCCCACATGATTAGCTGTGTAAACATGTCTCAGACCTGCCACTGCAGTGTCTGTGTGTGCAATTTGGAACTGCCAATTTGACCTGCAAGTGTACCCACTGCCAGGCCCAAACCTTCCCTTTTACTACATGTAAGTCACCCCTAAGGTAGGTCCAAGGCAGCCCAATGAGCGGGGTGAAGTTTGATTAAACGGTAGGACATGTACTGTTGTGTTTTTCATGCCCTGATAGTGAAATACTGCCAAATTCATTTTTCACTATTACAAGGCCTATCTCTCCCATAGGTTAACATCTTTTAAGTGCAATCGTTTAAGTGCAGTTTCCCATTGGGAACAGATAGAGATTGGAATTTGGGATCTCTGAACTTAGAATTAAAAAATACATCTTATCAAAAGTTATTTTTTAGATTGTTTGAAAATGCCACTGTTAGAAACTGTGCATTTTCTTGCTCCTTTAAGTGCCTTAAGAGAGAAAGGACTGGACTTTGCTTTCTGAAATCCTGCTTGTGAAGTTTCTCCAAGGGCTTGGACTGAGCTTGCCCCCTTTTCTAAAGTCTCAGGGACATCAAAGTCTTCAAAGTCTTCATCTGCCAGTGCCTGGGCTCTGCTGCTTAGAGTTCTGACTTGCTAAGTGGTGCCAAATCCAGTCCCTGGCTCCGTAGAAGTGGAAACTAGTAACCTGCAGGAGAAAATCCATGCACAGCTGTGTGTGCATCCGAAAAATCGATACAGCACCTATATCACAGCTGAAATTTCAGTGCAGCTCCTGCCTCGCAGCTGGAGAATTGACGCAGCGCCTGTTCTCAATGAGGACCCTTCGCATAGCACATCAGAATTTTCCACGTAGCGACCCTGGCCATTAAAATCTTCAACATCACCGCTCGGACCAGAGGCTGCTTGTCCAGAAATCGATGCATCCTTTCCCTGTGAGGAAAAAATTGACACATCGCTTGCCAGGGGGAGAACAAATTGAGCCCCAGCCTCTCTTGGAAGTTAGGAATCGACACAACGCTTGCTTTTTCGACGCATGCTTACCTGTGCAGCTTTAGTTTTGATGCATACAAGGTACTTTGTGCAAAAACAGTGCATTCATTGATTTCTATGGATTAAGACTCTTTGGGGGTCATTACAACCCCGGCGGTCGGCGATAATGTGGCGGTAAGTAGCGCCAACAGGCTGGTGGTACTTACTGCCACATTATGACATTGGCTGAAGCCAACCTGCCAATGTACCACTCCGACCGCCACGGCGGTAACAGCCGCTGGGCTGGAGATATGCATCTCCAGCCCGGCAGCCACCATTGTGCCTCCTGCGGGATTTTGACCCCGCCTACAGCCATGGCGTTGGTAACGCCAAGAAAACCATGGCGGTAGGCCATATCACTGACAGGGAATTCCTTCCCTGTCACTGTTAGAGGTCCCCCCCACCTCTTCAAACCCCTTCACCCCCCCTACATCCACACCCCCTCCACACACACACACACACACACACACACACACTCATTCACACATACACGCATGCATACATCCAATCCCAGATACACCCGCACACACTTCCAAACATACACGCAGACATGCATTCACATTTCACAACATACACGCACTCACATGTCTGTACATGCACACATGCATTCAACACTAAACACACACCCGCATACATGCACACACATACATGCACACACACCCCCACACACACACAACACCCCCCACCTCCCTCCTCTGTCAGAGACCCAACTCACCTGGATGCAGGGGGTCTTCCGGCAGGAGACAGGACGGGGCACATCCCTAGCAAACAGTGGATGTATAAGTGCATAAAAACACATAGCCTATGGAACATTGTAGGCCTTGAGATCATTATGGCAGAGTTGTCAGTAGTTTTCTTGCTGATGGGAGTTTCTGAGTTGAGAAAAACAGTTAAAAAAAGTCTCTGGAGCAAGGTGTGGTATGGGATCCAGTGGTGGGTATGGATATGAAAGTCCGTGAGGCGTGTTGTGGATCTTGATCGTGCTGCGGTTTCTGGTGCGGCTGATGAGAAGGCGATGGCCCACTTAAGAGGTGGGGCATTTAATGGCTCGAATGCTGATGTTTTGGTCAAGAGATATGTTTGGCCATTATAAAAGAAAAGAGCATTGCATCTTTGTGTGTCTCCAGTAATTCCTTATGAATTTCTGTGTTTTCCATGAATTTGGTGAGGCACTGGAGGGTGACCACACTTGGGATACTGGTTCTGGGAAAAATAGGTTATATTTTATAAACTATTTATTATTATGTATCGCCTGGTCTTTTCCCTCTCTCTATTTTACCTAGTGTATGTTTAAACCCATCTAGTCCTGGCACGTGGCATCAGGTGTTCTAACTGTGAGAGACTGGTGCCTTGTTGCAGTACCTCCTTCATCCCCACTTTTTGCCCAGTTTCTGAATGCAACTTGGACTGGAGTGCATTGGGATCCTGCTAACCAGGTCTCCAGTGCTGGTGTTCTTTCCCTAAAACATTGTGAAAGTGATTGGGTACACCTTTATCTGCCACTATAAATCCCTAGTAAAAGATACGTAGGTGCCCAGGGCATGGGGTACTAAAGGAAGGAACCTGAAAAAAGCAGCACTAATTGTGCCACCCTTTAGAGCAGAGGTCTTTACACTTTTTGATCCCGGGACCCGGTCTCAAAACTTTTTAGGCATAAGGACCCCCCTCCTCACAAAAAGTTCTAGAACCTTGTACTCCTCATCATCGACAATCATAAACATCCCCAATTCCCACTGAAAATAATTTTTACATTGAGAAAATAATATGAAACAGTGTTTAGCAAACCAAAGGTCAGTGAGTGTTGGGACGTGGTCAAGGGTGTGGCTAAAAACAAAGGTCCTCATTTTTGAGGAATTGACGTGGGGCAGAGCTGCAAGTCTTCTTGCTACACTGCTCTATCCAAATATAAAAGGGCAAGAATGCACTGTATTTATGAAATACAGTGCACTCCTGTCCGTACCCCCTGCGCTAGCACACAAATTGCGGCCTTGCGCCAACGTAGGCAGAATTGTCTTTGTGCAGGAAGGGGCACATACATAGAGAACCAGCCTCCTACACTAACTACGCCCTTTTCTCTAGGCGTCTTTTGGGCTAGCTTTGAGCTTCCTTTTTGGGCATTTCTTTATTGTCTTGTACAAGTCTGTGGCCCCCACCTCTGATTGGGGAGTGAGATATTGGGATTTTTGCTCCCTTTAAATGGTCTGTGAAGCCTTGCATTTTGCCTGATTGCTAGGCCTGCTGCGGGGGTGAGAATATGTCTGCACTCTACTCTACTCTGCTCAGAGCTGTGATGGGTGGTTTGGACTCCCTTCCCTGGCACCTCCCTCTCTTCCTCCCATATCTTTTGGGCCTACGGTTCCTGGCTGCTATTGGGAATTTCAGAGGGAAATGAGGAGGCAAAGACTTTGCCGTATGGAGAGTCTGCACTAAGGCCAGGAACTTGTCAAAGTTTTTCCTGAATTTTGGGAATAGGCAAGGGCTGCAAGCTGTCCTGTTGAACCCCTTTTACTTTCTCCATGCAATGCGGTACTCCGTTGGAACTGATACGAGTGCTGTGGGGGTTATGTGGTCTTTCCTACCTCAAGTGCACTGGAAACCTGGCTCCCAACACCAGGAGGGCAGCTTTGTTTTGAAACCAAATTGGTGGCCCCATTTGGCTGGGGACCACTGGAAGCACTTTTGCTGTTGGGACTAAAAGTCACTTTGGTCCCGGCTGGGGGCCCGAGGATATGGACCTTTTGACTTGGTAGTTAGAGCTCACCCAATTTGTTTGTGAGTGCAAAGACCATGGGGTGCCTGCTTTTTAAGCAGTGGTTGTGGGAGCCGCCTGCCCCTCTTTATCAGACTGTCCTCCCCATGGGGTGTGGCAAACCGATCCCACCCAGGGGAACAGCAGCAGGGGGGCTTAGGCTCCAGCAGGCACTATGAATGGCAAATTCTGCGAAGGATACTCGATCGACAGCCCCACAGCAACCCTAAATGGCCAACACAATAGCCACACAGCAACCCTGATTTTCCCCAAATACAAGTAAAGGTTAAAACCCTGTTAGAGGTGGCACATTCTAGTTGGCTGAGGCAGGACCCTAGCCAGGCAGAACCCACCACTCCTGTCAAGGGTGGGTGATTTCACTTACTGTAAAACATGTGCTCACCATTGGATAGTTTGGCACAGAGCAGTCTGGCTTATCATAAAGGCAATGTGTAAAGCAAAGACAGAGCACTTCCCCGCCACAACCACGCTGCATGGCACAAAGGAGACTTCACGCACAGTGTATGTATAAAAAGATTGTATTCAAAGAGTTCTATAAATGATGACAGTCCCATGCTGACTAATTTTCAGCAATTTTGGCTGGAGAGGATTAAAGAGCCCATGATGGGCATTAAATCAGGCTCCCCCAGGGATCCCTGTCCTCCCCACATATTACAGCTCATCCCTGAATTAATATCCAAAGTCCTCTTTCCGGTAGTTCAGGAGGTCCTGATTACAGGAGTTTTCCCTCCTTTATGGAAGGGAGCGACGGTGGTGCCTCTGAAAAATAAATTTGTTGGCGCAGAAAATGATCTTAAGAATCTTCAGCCTATCCCCTTGCAGCCTTTTCCAGAGTAAAATCTTTGAAAAACACATTAATGAAGAACAAGCCAAATTTCTCCAAGATTCTGTCGTCCTAGAGCCTACTCAACATGGCTTCAGGAAAGCCCATAGCACGGAATCTGCCCTCATTACTACATCAGACACTAGCCGTAGATTAGTTAATGAGGGGCAAGGACCCATTTTAGTGTTATTAGACCTATCAGCTGCTTTTGGTACCATCTCTCCATACATCATGGAACACCGGCTCTATCAAGCGGGTCTCAGAGGCACAGTGCTGAATATTTTGAAGTCTTTTCTAAGGGAAATTTTTACCACAGTAAGTTGTGGGGACTTGAGTGCACCCACTTATCAATTACCGTGTGGGGTCCCTCAAGGCTCCTTGCTCAAACCCACATTATTCAATCTGTATGTACCACCATTGGCCAGACTTATTCAATCTTTTGGTTTTCTGGCCACTTCCTATGCGAACGATCTGTGGAGCTCATGATGGTGGCCACCAGTGTGTGGAGATCTACCTGCCCCCATTATTTCCTCCAGGAATTTGGGGGTCACGTTTGATAACTGCCAATCTTTTAAGTCTCAAGTTAACTTCATCACTAAAGCCTGCTTTTGGACTCTCCAAATTTTAAAAAAAGGTGTTTCCATATCTACAAAAGGAGCTCAGAATTACGGTATCCCGTGCTCTGGTGATTTCCAAAATAGACTATTGTAATGCTTTAATGCTCAATATTGAAAAAACCTCACACAGTAAACTCCAGTTAATTCAAAATACAGCCCCCCGTTTAGTATAAGATTTTTCCCACTCAGCCTCGGCCACCGGAACTCTGAAACAGTTACATTGGCTACCTGTCAAGAAGCGCATCATCTTTAAGACAAAATGTTTGACACAAGTCCTTGCATGTGCGCAGATCTGAATACCTGTTGTCAAAGTTATGCTGGTACGTCCCAAGCTGTCAGCTCAGATCAACAGGTTCCCACCTATGTCCATGTCCTTCCCACTCGTAAGGCCAGATGGGGTGATAAAGCGTTCATAGTGGCGGCTGCCAAACACTGGAATGTGCTCCCCTTGAGGATTAGGAAGGAACATCATTTTTTGGCATTTAGGAAGCAGCTAAAAACTTGGCTCTTTCCTCAGTAGTCTTACTTTTCTTATCCCTGTCTTTTCTTTTGGTCTTTCTACCCACTGTTGCTTAGCGCTTCAATGCTATGGCCGTAATGTGCTTTATAAATACAAATGCACATATTCAACACACATCTTGTCAACACAGTACGGGTATAATGTAACTCTGGGCCTATGCCCCAATTTGCAATGAAGGCCACAATATGAGGCCCAGCTGTGTTAAACACTACTACTGTATGTACACATGAGGAAACCAATGCATTCTCTCCCTGTACCCATATAAGGTCAAGTGGGGGGGGTCAGAAAGTACAACAGCTGGTAAACAATTAAGGAGGAAAGGCTCAGGCTCCCCACAGAGGTTAAATCAGAGGTCTGCAAAACACAAGTGGCGAGTCACTGAGGCTGCCTTAGACACCGACGCACCCAGCCCTGCCAGACAGTTCAGCATTACCAAATAGTTACCAATTTCAGCTCCTCCAGAATGGAGAGGCACCATCGGGGCTTGTTGACATGATTTGTCCTCATCACTTTCAGTCATACACAAGTCAGTGGGCCTGCACCTCCTGTACCAGGGCATCTTGGGCACAATGACTCCAATGACCCCAGATGGTTAGTATTCCATGTGAAAAGTGCTCAGTGCTGTACCTTCATAAAAAGGAGGCACAATGTCCACTGAGCTGAGTTGCCCTGACCATACGATCATTTCACAAGCCAGTTCCCAAGATGATATCTCCTCGGACAGAGGCACCCATCTGGTGTGTGATGAGTTGAACCGCACCAGACCTTTCCTGACTCTCCCACAAAAGGATGTAAATTCTGCACCCCTCTGGGGGAACAACATCTTGCCCACAATGACTTGAGTCACACTAGTCCATCCCATCACACTTGGAACTTGGTTTTCGTACCTCTCTGGAATGAGGCATAGGGGGTCATTCTGACCTTGGCGGTAAAAGGCCTATACCGCCGGTCAGAACTCCGCCATACTACCGCCGCGGCAAACCGCCACGGTCATTCTGACCACCAACTGTGAATCCGCCAAAAACCCGACATCCAAGGAAGGCCGCCTCATCAGCGGGCCGCGGAAAACTGGAGATGACCAAACCTCCACCGCCACGCCAACACAAACACGCCCATGCCATTCTGACCCACCAATCCACGCGGCGGTCTTTCAACCGCGGTATTCCATTGGCGGTACACACCGCCGCGGTCAAAATACACACACAGCTCCAAAACACTGCCACATTGGGCAATTTGAAATACACACACCTGATACACATACCACTCCCACACATCCATACAACTATAAAACACACACCCACATCACCCACAAACCCCTACGACCGAAGATCAGAGACGAAGGAGAGAGAGACACATCACAGAATAGAGAGCTACATCACACAGAGGCACACTACACCATCACACACACCACATAGAAGCACAAAGCACCACACACCAACACACTCATCACCATATACACCACCCCACACCTCATCCACACCACCCCATGGCACCCCAAAGGCACCCACGCTTTTCGGACCAAGAACTCTGGGTCATGGTGGAGGAAATCATAATAGTTGAACCCCAGCTCTTCGGCTCACAGGTGCAGCACACCACTATAGCCAGGAAGGCGGAGCTATGGCAGCGGATCGTGGACAGGGTCAACGCGGTGGGACAGCATCCCAGAAATCAAAACGACATCCGCAAACGCTGGAACGACTTAAGGGGAAAGGTGCGCTCGATGGTCTCGTGACACAACATCGCAGTGCAGAAGACTGGCGGGGGACCCCCACCCACTCCACCCGAATTCACAGCATGGGAGCAAGAGGTACTAAACATCCTGCATCCTGATGGCCTCGCTGGAGTACACAGAGGAATGGACTCTGGTAAGTACAATCTCAACTACTTCACCCCCCCAGCATGCTAACCCCCACCACCACCCTCACCCCCAACCCCCCATCACACATCCTCCCTGAGAATGTCTCACCAGCACAACCCACCCAACACCAACCCCTGCATGCCACCACAAACTATGGACACCCATCACCCAAGCATGACCACTGCACATACCCCCCCCCCAAAACACCCTCACAACACCTCCCCCAAGGGAATGGCAGCACTGGGGGACAAGGGCACCAATCAATGGCACGCAATAGCACACACAGAAACAATAACCATACTCTCTTACCCCATGCAGGACCCGAACGCCAACACACCGGCCAGGAGGGTCCAGAAATGTCCATCCCCCCCCGGAAGAGGCCCCCAGTGATGACAGCAGCTCTGTCGACCTGGAACCTGATGACCAGCCCGGACCATCGGGGACCTCTGGACAGTCGGTTCCCCACACACAGGCCACAGCAGACCCAACCCCCTCTGAGAACAACAGCACAGCTCCCACCCAGCGGGCCCATGCCTCTGTCTCTAGGACAGGTCAATCAGCGGTGTGTCTGCCACTACAGGGCACCCAGCCTAACCCACCACCCCAACAACAACAGGGACCTGGGGGCAGTGGTAGTGGGCACACCGTCCAGGGGACAGAGGCCGGGGGAAGGGCCCTGTGCGACAGGGGGGGGAGGAGAGGCCCAGGGAACCCACTCTCCAAGAGGCCCTCACCACCATCATGGCAGCCTACCACCACTCCCAAGAGACGATGGTGACGGTACTGGCCAGGTTCCAGGAGATCCAGGCACAGCAGGAGGAACGCTACATGGGGTTCACCAATCAACTCACCAACATCTCTAACGCTATGGGGAGCATAGTCCAGGCCCTCAACCGGATAGAAGACACGTTGCGGGACCATGTGGCACCACACAGGGCCCCTGTCACTAGCCAGGAACAGCCTACCACCTCCGCCGGCGCTAGTGGACAGGAGGCCCCACCACAACGACAGGCCACCAGAACCCCACCTCCTGCTGAAGAACAACCACCCCGCAAGAGGAGCCTGAGATCAAGAAAATCGACAGAGTAGGATGTCAAGACCCCCGCCAGCATGAGACACCCCCTGAAGTCATCCCACTGTCCCACATTGCCACCCTGTCCAACCTTGAACTGCCCCTGCTCCATCCTTCCACAGGCATATGGACAATGCACCTGTGAGACTGAGAACTGGACTCTGCCATGGCCATTACTCCACCCCCACCCATCACCGTGTTTATATCATGTACCATTATCTAGCACAAAAAATAAATCACTCAATGCACTGAAATCAAACAGGAGTCAGGCTGTATTATTTACAAATGTATAACACATTACCGATCAATTATGTTCTGTTAACTTTGTGCTGAACACATACCGAGATCAATAAGCATTAGTCCATGGGCTAACCAAGCAGAAGTCACGCAGTGGGTCATACAGCACTGAAAAGGGAAGGGAAAATCAAACATCAGTTTAAAAGAACTGGGGGGTCATAGACAAAGTTGAGAAGCAGAAGGCTTTCAGGAAAATTAAAATGGCGTGTGTGCTACTGAAAATACTGTTGGATAACTCTGTCCCTGTTGTCTGTGTCGTCCTCTGAGGCTTCCTCCTCTTCACTCTCCGCAGGCTCCACAGCTGCTTCAACACCACCATCTGGACCATCCTCCTGCAGGAAAGGCACCTGACGTCGCAATGCCAGATTGTGAAGCATACAGCAGGCCACGATGATCTGGCACACCTTCTTTGCTGAGTACATCAGGGATCCCCCTGTCATATGCAGGCACCTAAATCTGGCCTTCAGGAGGCCAAAGGTCCTTTCTATGATCCTCCTAGTTCGCCCATGGGCCTCATTGTACCGTTCCTCAGCCCTGGTCCGGGGATTCCTCACTGGGGTCAATAGCCAAGGCAGGTTGGGGTAACCATAGTCACCTATTAGCCACACATGTTGTCTCTGTAGCTGTTCCATCACATAAGGGATGCTGCTATTACGCATCACATACGTGTCATGCACTGACCCAGGGAACATGGCATTCACATGGGAGATGTACTGGTCAGCCAAACAGACCACCTGGACGTTCATAGAATGGTAACTTTTCCTGTTTCTGTACACCTGCTCATCGTCTTTTGGGGGGACTAAGGCTACATGGGTCCCATCAATGGCACCAATGATGTTGGGAATATGTCCAAGGGCATAAAAATCACCCTTCACAGTGGCCAAATCAACCTCCTCAGGGAATATAATGTAACTCCGCATGTGTTTCGTCAGGGCAGACAATACTCTAGACAAAACTTTGGAAAACATAGGCTGAGACATTTCAGATGACATGGCCACTGTTGTCTGGAATGAGCCACTTGCAAGAAAATGGAAGACTGACAGAACCTGCACCAGAGGGGGAATTCCTGTGGGTTGGCGGATGGGGGACATCAGGGCTGGCTCCAGCTAGGCACACAGTTCATGGATAGTGGCACGGTCCAGTCGGTATCGTAGTATGATGTGGCGTTCTTCCATTGTCGACAGGTCCACCAGCGGTCGGTACACGCGAGGATTCATCCTTCTCCTCGCAAGTCCCAGAGGACGGTGCCTAGGAATGACAACATGGAGCACAGAGTCAAGCCAATCACTGGTACGTTCACCACATCTTGCATAGCACACGGTTATCTATGTTTTGAAAGGCGTGTATGTGTGGCAATGCAAGGCCTAGGCCTGTGTGTCGCAGTAGAAATTATGCCATGTGGGCCCTTGAAATGGCGGCTGCCTGACCTGTGAAGTGGGACAATGGGATGTGAGGTCAATGCGCTGGCGGAGCACACCGTGGCGGTAGGCGGTCGAAGACCGCTACACGGAGCCGCATTGGTTAACATTGAAGCCTATGGGTTTCAGGAGCCAATGACGAGGTGCGCCGGCGGTAGCGGTACGCACCGCCGCGGTACGCACCGCCGCGGGCGTGACCGCCATTTTCTATCTGCCTAATCACTCGAGACCTGATCATCCACAGGAGAGGACCTATACTGCAAGTGCTGCTGTGACCTCGGTCTGGAAGTGACAATGGCTGCTGCGACTGGGGAAAGGGCCCCTGCCTTCACGTCTGAAGAGTTGGAGAAGCTCGTGGATGGGGTCCTCCCCCAGTATGCGTTACTCTACGGTCCTCCAGACCAACAGGTAAGTACACCGGGTGCACATGGAATGGGCATGCCTGTGTGGAGTGGGGTGGATGTAAGTTGGTGGGGTGGGGGGCGAATGAGGAGTGCAACGCACGCCAGATGAGAGCATGTGCCATATGGCAAGGTTGGGGCGGGGGGGCCAATCACATCTAACATGCAGTAAGTTGATGAATGTTTCCTTCCCACCCTGTACATGTCACATAGGTCAGCGCCCATCAGAAAGTCGAGATTTGGCGTGCCATCGCCAAGGAAGTCCGGGCCCTGGGGGTCCACGTCAGACGGGGCACCCACTGCCGCAAGAGGTGGGAGGACATCCGCCGCGGAACCAGGAAGACCGCCGAGTCACTGCTGGGGATGGCCTCCCAACCTAGGAGGGGTGCCAGTCGTACCCTGACCCCCCTGATGTCCCGGATCCTGGCGGTGGCCTACCCTGATTTGGATGGGCGCTTAAGAGCATCACAGCAGACATAAGGGGGTGAGTATCAGCACATTCTGCTATCTTTCTGCGCAGTGGAGGCGTCTGGGTGGGGGAGGAGGGTTGTGGGTGACATTAGGCCAGGGCGCTTTCTGTAGTGTGGTCCTCTCCCTTAGGCATGGCCCTGTGCTCCCGGCCCCCACCTCTGTAGGGTGACAAGTACAGCTATTGATGGTCCAGCCTCACACATCTGCGCGTTTGTCGTCTCTTGACCTGTTATCTTAGTCAGAAGTACTGAGTAGTGTACCCCGAATGCGCGGCTTAGTGCATGAGGCTCCTGTGTCTGTCCTCTCCGCCAACGGTGTTGACATTGCATGCACTCAACTTGGTCTTCTTTTTTCTCCCCCCACCCTTCTTCTTCATCTCCTTGTGCATGTGTGCATTAGCATCATCAGGCGGAGGAGATTTGGCATCGGAGCACGAGGGGGCTGCAAGTCACAAGGCCCTGGTGAGCCCAGGAACAGACACCGAGGGCATCAGTGATCCGGAGGGCGAGGGGAGCACCACAACGGGGACCGGTGGTGAGAGCAGCGACACAGACACGTCCTCGGATGGGTGCTCCCTAGCGGTGGCGGAAACATCTGGGACCCCCGCCTCTACAGGTACAGCCGCCACCCAGCGCACCAGCCCCGCCCTCCCTGCAGCCCCTCAGCCTACGCTCCGTGCCCGCTCGCCCAGGAAGGCGGGCGTCTCCTTTGCCCCAGGCACCTCAGCCCCTGCCCCTGTCACCCCTGCTGCCCTCAGTGCGGAGCTCATTGACCTTGTGAGGACGCTCATTGTTGGGCAGACTACCCTTTTGAATGCCATCCAGGGGGTAGAAAGGGAGGTGCATCGGAGCAATGCCTACCTGGAGGGCATTCATTCGGGTCAGGCTGCCCATCAACGATCGTTCACTGCTCTGGCCTCAGCACTGACGGCAGCCATTGTCCCTGTTTCCAGCCTCCCTCTTCTGACTGCCTCCAGCCTGTCTCTGTCTCCTGTTCCTCAGCCTATCCCATCCACACCATCTGACCAGCCTGCACACACCTCAACACCCAAGGGCAGCTCATCCAGACACAAGCACCACAGATCCCACAAACACTCACCCAAGCAACACCCAGATGCAGACATTCCAACAGTCACTGCCACCCCTGTGTCCCCCTCCTCCTCGTCTCCCTCCTCCCTCCCTGTAACGTCTACACTCACACCTGCATGCACACCAACATCAGCCAGTGCTTCCATCACCACCACACCCTCCTGTACAGTCCGCACGCGTGCAGTCACCACCCCCACTGCCATTTACACGTCCCCTGTGTCCTCTCCCACTGTGTCTGTCACCCCCTCTTCCAAGACACACAAACGCAGGCAGCCACCCACCCAACAGCCATCCACCTCACGACAGCCTACAGCACCAGCACCTTCACCCAATGACAGCACACCTGACTCTCCTACAACCACATCCTCTTCCTCCACTCCCATCACCACTTCTGCTACCCTTTACCTTGGCCCTAAAAAACTTTTCCTGGCTAATCTTGACCTCTTTCCCTCCGATGACCTACCCCCTCCATCTGCAAAGAGTCCCAAGAGCACCACAGCCACCACCAGCCCAGCTTCGGGTGTCACTGTTGTGCATGGGTTCTGGAGCCCACCCTTTGCCAGCAGTGACACCTCAATCAGCAGCAAGGACACATCCAGGCCCCCCTCCCCCCGGCAAGGACTGACACGGCTGCCCCCAAGGAGCAAAGTTCACCCACTTCACCAGCCACATCATCTAGGGGAGGCAAGGGCCCGAGAGCCCCATCGAAGGAGCGTAAGGGCAGCAGGGCGGAGAAGTCAGGCAGCAGGAGCGCGGAGCAGGTGGGCCCCACATGCCACATCCCAGCTGGAAAGGAGGACACCAAACGGCCCAGGACTCCGTCCCAGAAGGGTCCAGAAGCATCACGGTCGGAGGGCGACTGAGCAGGGAGTCCAGGCCAGGTCTGGCTCCCTTGACCTACTGGATGTGCACCGCTGAACAGGGCCCTCCGTGGAGAAGAGCACCGCTGAACAGGGCCTGCCATGGAGAAGAGCACCGCTGAACAGGGCCCCGCCGTGGAGAAGAGCACCGCTGAACAGGGCCCGCCGTGCAGAAGAGCACCGCTGAACAGGGCCCGCGGTGCAGAAGAGCACCGCTGAACAGGGCCCGCCGTGCAGAAGAGCACCGCTGAACAGGGCCCGCCGTGCAGAAGAGCACCGATGAACAGGGCCCCGCCGTGGAGAAGAGCACCGCTGAACAGGGCCCGCCGTGCAGAAGAGCACCGCTGAACAGGGCCCGCCGTGCAGAAGAGCACCGCTGAACAGGGCCCGCCGTGCAGAAGAGCACCGATGAACAGGGCCCCGCCGTGGAGAAGAGCACCGCTGAACAGGGCCCGCCGTGCAGAAGAGCACCGCTGAACAGGGCCCGCCGTGCAGAAGAGCACCGTTGAACAGGGCCCGCCGTGCAGAAGAGCACCGCTGAACAGGGCCCGCCGTGCAGAAGAGCACCGCTGAACAGGGCCCGCCGTGCAGAAGAGCACCGCTGAACAGGGCCCCGCCGTGGAGAAGGGCACCGCTGAACAGGGCCCGCCGTGCAGAAAAGCACCGCTGAACAGGGCCCGCCGTGCAGAAGAGCACCGCTGAACAGGGCCCGCCGTGGAGAAGAGCACCGCTGAACAGGGCCCGCCGTGGAGAAGAGCACCGCTGAACAGGGCCCGCCGTGCAGAAGAGCACCGCTGAACAGGGCCCCGCCGTCTCAAGCACCGCTCCGCTGGGCCCTTCCTGTCAAGCACCGCTCCGCTGGGCCCCGCCGTCTCAAGCACCGCTCCGCTGGGCCCTTCCTGTCAAGCACCGCTCCGCTGGGCCCCGCCGTCCAAGCACCGCTCCGCTGGGCCCCGCCGTCTCAAGCACCGCTCCGCTGGGCCCTTCCTGTCAAGCACCGCTCCGCTGGGCCCCGCCGTCCAAGCACTGCTCCGCTGGGCCCCGCCGTCTCAAGCACCGCTCCGCTGGGCCCTTCCTGTCAAGCACCGCTCCGCTGGGCCCCGCCGTCTCAAGCACCGCTCCGCTGGGCCCTTCCTGTCAAGCACCGCTCCCCTGGGCCCCGCCGTCTCAAGCACCGCTCCGCTGGGCCCTTCCTGTCAAGCACCGCTCCGCTGGGCCCCGCCGTCCAAGCACCGCTCTGCTGGGCCCCGCCGTTTCAAGCACCGCTCCGCTGGGCCCTTCCTGTCAAGCACTGCTCCGCTGGGCCCTTCCTGTCTAGCACCGCTCCGCTGGGCCCCGCCGTCTCAAGCACCGCTCCGCTGGGCCCTTCCTGTCAAGCACCGCTCCGCTGGGCCCTTCATCTCAAGCACCGCTCCGCTGGGCCCTTCCTTCCAAGCACCGCTCCGCGGGGCCCCGCCGTCTCAAGCACCGCTCCGCTGGGCCCTTCATCTCAAGCACCGCTCCGCTGGGCCCTTCCTCTCAAGCACCGCTCCGCTGGGCCCCGCCGTCTCAAACACCGCTCCGCTGGGCCCTTCATCTCAAGCACCGCTCTGCTGGGCCCTGCCGTCCAAGCACCGCTCCGCTGGGCCCCGCCGTCCAAGCACCGCTCCGCTGGGCCCCGCCGTCTCAAGCACCGCTCCGCTGGGGCCCGCCGTCTCAAGCACCGCTCCGCTGGGCCCTTCCTCTCAAGCACCGCTCCGCTGGGCCCTTCCTCTCAAGCACCGCTCCGCTGGGCCCCGCCGTCTCAAGCACTGCTCCGCTGGGCCCTTCATCTCAAGCACCGCTCCGCTGGGCCCCGCCGTCCAAGCACCGCTCCGCTGGGCCCTTCCTCTCAAGCACCGCTCCGCTGAGCCCCGCCGCCTCTAGCACCGCTCCGCTGGGCCCTTCATCCTAAGCACCGCTCCGCTGGGCCCCGCCGTCTCAAGCACTGTTTATGGTTCACTGTGCCCACCATGCCTCCTCCTTGAGCAGTGGACACTGTCATCCACCAGATGGACTGTGGCTTTGCACTCCCCAGGATGGTGAAGTGGGCAACCCACCCACTGTAGAGACTTGAGAGAATGTGGCTTTGCACTCCCCAGGATGGTGAATTGGGCAACCCACCCACTGTAGAGACTTGAGAGACTGTGGCTTTGCACTCCCCAGGATGGTGAAGTGGGCAACCCACCCACTGTAGAGACTTGAGAGACTGTGGCTTTGCACTCCCCAGGATACATCAATGGGCATGGTGGCCCCTTCGTGGATCTGGCGTCGTGGACTCATGTGGCTGTGGTGCCTCCCCCTTCCCTTCCCCCTGAGGTGCCTGTAATTTTTTCAGCAGATGCCCCTGCAGTGTTCTCTCCAAAGGACTCAGGTCTCCTGTGTGGGCTTTGCCCTTGTGTCGCTACACTGTAGCCCACGGACTGTTCCATTTAACTTTCATGTACAGGACTAATTGCCTCGGTTCTCCATGGCAGTGTAAATATTATCATTTTGTTATGGATATTTTGCATAGTTGACCGCTCCATATCAGAGTCTATTTTTTATATAAATTTTTCGTCCCAATTTATTTCTGTCTTTGCATTCTTAAGGGTGGTTTGGGTGGTGTCACTGTGCATTGTTGCTCTGCATTAGTGTGTACATAGTTTGGGGGGTGGGGGTCGCATATGTGTGTGCCGTAAGCTTCCCTCCTCCCCCCTCCCGTGTGTCGTAGGTGCAGTACTCACCGTTGTCGTCTGCGCCGGAGTTCGTACTCGTGGTAGATGAGAAGGTAGACGAGAGCAGGTAGGATGTTTAATTCGGGTTCCATGCTGTACTCCTTCCTCGTGGAATGTGTTTTGGTGCGCGTTTTCCCGTTCGTAGTCTGTTTCCGCCGTGTTTTTGGATTTGATTTGGATTTGTGAGTTGTGATACTGTGGGCGGTACATTGTCTGCCGCCTGCCTGTTGGCGGTGACCGCCACGATGTTTGTCTGCACCGCCGCGGCGATCGGAGTGTTAATGTGGCGGGCTGTGTTGGCTGTTCCCGCCAGGGTCAGAATTCCATTTTTCCGACCGCCGGCCTGTTGGCGGGTTGGCCGCCGCTTTATCACCGACCGCCAGGGTTAGAATCACCCCCATACTGTCTTGAACTCAATGGCTTGTAGTCACACTACTCTCCCAAGTCACACACTTCGTTGCAAGTTCAGTTGTGCCATGCAAGGCCCAGTATAACATAACAGAAGTTGCACCCCCACCTCAGAGGGTTGCTAACAATGAACAGGGCACTGCAAACAATGGACATGCAGCCAAGGCTCACACAAGAGAAATGCAACACACTCAACAATAGTGGGCCCTGCAGGGTCCTGCACCATTTGATCCTGTTCACACCAACAAAACGTTTCGGTGTGCAGTGGTCAGCACGATGAAAGGTCACTTACCTGAAGTGTGGGCAGTCCTTTGCATGCTCCACACCAGGCAATTCCAGTCTTCAGACACAATACTTAGGCCGCGCTAACTCCACTGCTGCCAGGTGAAGTACAGCCGACAAAGTAGATGCAGCAGAGGGTACTGCTCTCCAAATATTACCGGTCATCGATGTGAGTCCCTCTCAGGAGGTCTTTGATGTCCCTGAGACCTCCTCAAATGACATGAGGTAGGCCAACCTGCCCTTGGGGAATTACCCTTCGGTATGATGTACAGCAGCAGGCAGTCTGCCCTTGGCCAGTCTATACGCAGGAAAGTGAGGTGGATCCCCTCCTTGAACAGTTATCTTCCTGGGCACAACAGAGTCCTCTGGCAGTGTGCCCATGCTGTACAGCAGCGCAGGTTCTGTGTCGCCATAAAGGTTACTCTGCCTTGCAGCCGTTGAGTACCTCAAGTTATACTCAATGATTCCTTTAAAGTTGGGTGTGGTTCAAAAGGTTTTCATTTGGACGACAGATGTCTCCCCTAAATTTCCTTTCTGTTTGCCCTGAAGCTCTGAAATGTAGTACTTTATCTTTAATGGGGTCATGCCCTGGCTCCGAGAGGCCAAGTGTCAAAAACCTCTTCCCCAATCTATCTATCCTGCCCCCGATTTGCAGGGACCTGTTGTACTGGATGCCCATATTTTATAGCGTCACCTTGGGAATGCACACATGTGCTCTGTCCCCATGACCCGTAGAAAGCCTAATTTACAAGGCACCAGAACCATTTCACCACCTAGAAATGCCCACTTCCTAGAAGTAGCATTTCCAGGACATCAATGGCAAAACCACCTCTACCATCAGAAGGGGTTTGTTATCCTGAGTTCAACAATACTAAATATCATGAGGCTGCTACCCTGCAATCCACTATTGCAGCCAGACCTAATAAGACTCATTCTTCCATGTTACCTTTTGGGTTGGGCAGTGCTTATAGATAGTGGGAACATGCATAGGTGTTTGGCATGCCCTGGGCACATATGACCCAGGGGCACACCCATGCCTGCTGGGGCACGTGGGACACCTTTCTTAAAGCCACCACAAAGGTGCCCCTGCCCCAATATTGGCATGTTGTATCAGGTTCAGTTGCTATCTCAGATTACCCATGTGCAAAGGTGCACACTTAGGCAAATAATGCCAGCTCCACTATCAATGTAGTAAAACTACCAGAGTGCAAGTTGTACACCCAGGTGAGTGTCACTAATTGCCACTCACACACGGCAACACCTGTGTGCAAGTGTGCACACATTGACAAGTGGTGCCATTCCCACTTAAGCATATTTTGCCATTGTGCAAGTATGCACCCCGTGGCCAGCTGTGTCAAGCTCCACAAATACCTGAGTTCCCACGTGCCCATGGCATGAAGAAGCCCACTGGGCCTGACTCACTACATGCTCTGGTGCCCCTTGACAAGAGTCAGCCTATTGGTAATCTGTGCCAGGCACAACAAACATGAAATCCCCCATTGTGTAACTGTGCACCCGCTGGCCTGGTATGCCAAGCTCAGTACCTCTGAAGGCTCCTCGGCCTCTCTGCACCACTTTGGCCAGTGTCACATCCCCTCCAGGGGAAGACATGCCCTTGCACTTCCCCCCTGTCCATACAGGAGGACAATGCCCATGTCCCACAGCCACTAGTAAAGGATCAGCCCACCCTTATGGTCACTTCCAAATGCCCCCTTTACATGGGGGTGCTCCCCTACCTGGACAGGGTATACCTTTTTATCCCTGCCCAGCCCTCCGCCTATCATTCCCACCATCGGGCCCTCTGGGGAAGGCGTAAGGCAGCTCAGAGTTGGCCCACGCATCAGGGCTGCCACCCTGAATGCAGGAGCACTAGCGCCCCTTCCGGCCTCTTCAATATGCCTAGGCCGTGGTTAACAGGGTCTTCTAGGTGGTGGCATACGCAGTGCACTCCTCCCTAGTAGTTAGGGCCGTACCCGGGTATGTGATATGCCTGTTTCACAGGGCCTTCCAGGATGCAGCACCTCAACCACGTCCCTACCCGCCCACTCCTACCATAGGTTGGACAGACGCACCCACTTTACCACTGCAAGACAGTGGGGAAGTAGTCATAGTCCTATGGTCATGCACAGAGAGTCAGCAATGACTTGGAGAAAAAAGCAAACAATTTCAGGAACATTCCATTAGCAGAGGCATGTCCAACGAACCCCTAATGTTGTCGTGTTTTCCTTTCTCCCAATTTGTTTTTGCTGCAGTGAATTTTAAGATATATGAGAAATGGATGTTTTGAACTGGGGGTATTAAGGCTTACTGCGTATTTGGGTTTTGTGTCTGTGTGAAGATATTGTTTTCCCAAACAGCTATCCCTCCCTGCTGCGGCTGTGGCCCCAGTCCTTGTTGGGCTGCGTTCCCTATCTGTGATTGCTGATGATATGCGTTGGTCCAACTATCTGATCCCTGCTGCAGTGATGCAGCAGTGGATAGGCTTCCCTAGGGCAGAATATAAAGTGCATTTAGAATTCAATGTCCTTGATTTTGCTGATTGGAATTCTGCACGGCCTCTCTCCGGCATATTCATTTCTGAACGTGGTGTGCCTTTAGTCGCCACCTGTTGGCCATGGGGCTCATCGTGTGGCAATAGTAGTATTGTTTCAGGTTTGGCTGCTGCCAACCACCCTGGTTTCTATCATTACCTATTTAGAACCCTCTGAGTTCCTGCAGTGGAGCTCCCTTCAGAATGGGGGCTGCAAAATATCCCAGTCAAGGCAGGTCTTCCTCAGCTTATGTTTGACCAACTTAGCGCTGTCCCTCTGGACCTGCTCCTGTTTCTTCTTGCCCATCAACTGTTTTCTTTTTGTGAAATGCAAAATGTGTTCTTGTACCTCCTGCCAAGTTTTTGTGTCTAGCCCTACTATGATGTCCAAACCACTTTGTATTTTGGTGGGAAGACCCTTTTTGTGGATGGTGGCACATAGATGGTCCCTGATGTGCCCTTTTGTTGTAACTGGCACATTCTTATTTTGGGCAGCTCCACTGATTTTCCTTCTATATTTAGTTCCCATCTCCTCAGACACTCCTGCATGTAAGGGATGTTCCACTTGGGATCTCCCCCTCTGCGCCAGGTGCAATCTTCTGCAATTGATATGTCTTCTGGTTCGGAGGATCGCTCCTCCAGCCAGGGCTTATCACATTGCTCACTTCTCTCAGTCCAGCAGGCTAGCAGGTGGCAAAAGGTAGTGCAATGATTTTGCCATCATCCTGAGCTACTACATCCCTTGGGGTTGGTTTACCGTCCTGTGCTTTTGAGGGGAGTAGCAAACGTCTTTGTCACTGCTTTCCTCGTGTGAACGCAGAGATGACATCTTGATCCTCCTATATCTAAGTTGGGTTTGCACCAGGCTGCCATGGTGCCTATCTTCCTGGCCAGCCCCTCTCCTTCGCTAGCGCACTGGTGAGGTATGGACCACTGTCCAAAACTTCCCTTTTGATTTTACCTCAGATTCCTTTCTGACTGGGGTTCTGTACCTACTCCTGCTCTTCTCATGTGGAGTGATTGCTGCTCTATTCTCTCATTGGGCCTCCAGAGTGCAAGCTCTCTCACGCTCTCCCTCCTTAGTGTGCGCCTTTCCTCTGACTCCAGCATAGATTGCCTCCTTTGCTTGGAGCTATGCACTGTCCTTCTAAGTCAGGACCTGCTTTCGTGCTCACTCCCTATGGTTTCCTCAGCTACCTGAGCCTACCCTGTGGCTCCCTACTTGCAGCCAGATTCACTCCGACTAGCTGTCTCACTGTCCAAGACTGCTATCAATCTCCCACTCAGGTTTGCTCCCCGGAAACAGTGGGGGCGTGTATCCTCTATGCCGCTGAGACCTGGTCCACCATCCACGATGGATGAAGGGTTGTGCTTTAGGTTGCTCTAGTGCCGGACTGGGGTGGTGCAGGAATTGTCAGGCCTGTTGGCCTGTTGGTCCACCATGCCTAGACCTGCTGTACGGTAGGGGCCCCTTGGGCTCCCTTGACTCGTGGGTTAGTGTATCCTAATGTGGGGTAGCAAAAATCTGGGACAGCACCTCTAAACCTACATATTATGGGGAGTGGCGGATGCTCCTCTTGCAGATGTCGGGTCAATGTCATCATCCTAGGATTCCCCAAAGATGACCCATTCTTCTAAGAATGCTTCCTGTTTGTCCTTCTTTTGCCCTGTGATTTTTTTTGCATGTATGTTATTGTGTGTTCATTTAAATTAGTGTCAAAGGTTCCCACTTTTGGCCCAGGGAATATGTGTGTCTTGGTATGAATGTGTAACTCAAGGCAGAACTTGCTAAGCTTTTTCACTGAGTGGGGAACTTACTCTGCATAAGCTTTAACGGGGTTTCCATGATGGGTTTGGGTAGTCTTTTAGCGGATAATTACTCTTTTAGTTGTTTACATTTTAGGGGAGTTTTAAGTTATGCACATTCTAACTTTTCTTCTGTTTTTTTTAGGATTTTCTAAGTTTTACTCTGATGTCTGGGAAATATGTACAAGGGTATTGCTAGATCTACTCTGATAGTGGGGAAATGTATATACAAAGGAGTTACTGGATCTAATCTGGTGGGAGAGGACATATATATGCAGGGAGTTGTAGTTCTAATGAGCTCAACGTTATTCACAGATGAATCAAAATAAACATTTAACAAACTAATGCATATGAAGAATCACAATCCTAGGAAAAAGTGCAGTTGTTTAGTCATAGCAAACTGAAACTTTGCGAAAAATAACGATCCTTACTTTCGCATAAAATAACAATTTTAATGAGTCAGCATAACCTAAAAATGCATTAAATCATTGACAAGACACAAGATTCAACATTTAAGTAAAACACTGTAACAGTGATCTACCAGTATCAAAATATAAAAATGACACCATTCAAACTGGCACAAGAAAAACTGACAAGGCCCAAAAAATAAGGAAACTGCCTTCCCACAATATGTTGGCTCAGCCCACTCCTAGCCCACATTATACTGTGACCAACGGAAGTTCTGTGCTGTGCGGAATAGGGGAGCCTGATAACTTTGTCGATATCTGCTTGAATGTAACATCCAATGAACGACAGATGGAGGCAGGGAGGAAACATCTTTTTGTGGAGTTTATTTCCATGAACACAGGACCCATGGAGAATCGCTGTTTTCCAGGCGAAGTGCAGGAACCAACTGCCTTTACCTGGCAAGCAGGATTCCACATGAGAACAATGCATACATCATAGAGGCACGTAACATTCTACAAGATAGAAATGGAAAAGAAATTATAAGACAGAGAGTAGATACTACAGCACCTCCTTCCCATATAACAAATCAATTTAAATCATAGTCTTGGAGGCATACAGGCAATCTACAAATTCTTTTGCTTCTAATAACATCAGGCACATGTTGAAAATATTTTGCATTGGGATGAGAGGTAGGAGAAATAAAATCAACATGGTCCAAAACATCACACTTTTTGAACAACTTCAGTGGTGCATCAATCGGAAGGAGCATCTTTTGTCACATTGACATTACAATGATCAAGAGTTGGAGCAGTATCAGGAGATGGAGATGTAGTGTTGTCAATACAGGCTCTGTCAAGTTAAAAAAAAAACGAAACTTTCATCAGAACAAACATGAGTACTATTATAATCTTGTGCCTGCACATCTGAAATAGGAGACTTATTCCACCAACCCTTGCCATATACTAGAACAGCATTCTTTGTGACCTTTTCTATTTTAACAAGAAGTGTGAATGTAGATTCCCCTTTCTTCACTTTAAAAGGTTTCTTAATAAGAACCCAACCTCCTACACAAAACTCTCTATTCTTAGTATTTCTTGAGGAATCAAAATACTTTTTTGTTTCTTCTGCCTGTTCTCCACTATCTCCCTCACAGATAATGCAGAGCTATTATGCTTAGGAATTGCTGAATGCAAGGAGTCCAGCCAACTGGGTCCTACTCTTGATCTATAGTCCCTTCCTCTCAGCAACTCAAAAGGGGTAATTCCAGAAGTGGAACGAGGGGTGGAGTGGTAACCTGCAATTTTCTTCCTAAGGAAATCTTCAACATCAACTCCTGAAGAAAGAGCAGACTGTGTTCCATCTTCAATAAAACGGTTTGCCCTCTCCACCAAACCATTCGCGAAAGGACTATACAGAGCGACTTGTAAGTGAGTGATATTGTAGCTGGCGAGAAAGGTTTTCATAATTTTGGATACAAAATAAGTACCATTGTCTGTTACAATTTCCCCCGGAGCTCCCTCCAAGGAAAAAACATTTTCAGGAAAAGAAATAACTGAATTAGTGGAAGGGGAATCCACAAAGGAGTAGTATATCCACTTTGAATAATAATCGATCAAAGCTATTGTGAATCTTTTGGATATAGGGAGAAAACTGAATGGGCCCGCAAAATCTACTGCTACTTTACACCAGGGCTGATCAGGCCAGGGCATGTTTTGAAGAGATTTCTGTACAATTTTCCAGTGTTTGTCAGAAACCAAACTTTGGGGACACAGATTAATAACATCCTCAACCTGCTCATTCATGGACGGCCACCAATAATGTTCCAGCAACTTTCTGTAGGTGGCAGTAATGCCCAGATGACCTTCATGAGCTAGTTTTATGATTCTATCCCTTAAGCTAGTAGGTGGAATAAAACATTAATTGTGAACGCAAATATCATTTTCACAAGATAATTCCAATGAAATTTGAGCAAATGGTTTCAAAGCATCTGGGATTCTGCGAATGGGAGGCCAACATTTCTTTGAAAACTCCATAACCTTCAATAAAATGTAATCGCTAGCAGTGGCATTCACCCATTCAATCTTGGAAACAGATCCGTTAAGATCATTTACAGCATCAATGACAGCAACAACACATTCATATTCCTCTTGGATACTTTCTGAAAAAGGAAGAGGCATGCGTGAAAGACAGTCAGACTGAAAATTCTCCCCTCCTTGAATATACTTAATAGTGAAGTCATATTCCTGCATTTTATAAAGTAAACAAACAAGAGAAGTGAAAGCCTTCCATAGACCATCACCATTCAACAAAAAGACAAGAGGTTTGTGGTCAGTGTGTATTTCAAAAGAATTACCCACTAAATATGTTTTGAATTTTTGAACAGCCCAAACACAAGCTAGCGCTTCCCTCTCTATAGGACTGTAGTTAGTTTCCGCTTCCAACAGATCTCTGGAAGCTAACGCTATGGTGATGAGTTTACCATAAACATATTGATTGAACACAGCTTCAATGAATGCCCTTTGCACTAGCATCAACGGTAATGATACATTTACCTTCAGGAATAAAGGGGCTTAAAGCTGAGGCATCACAAACTAGACGTTTGAGTTTAGTGAATGCTGTTTCGAAGTCCAAAGAAATCTAACTCCTTTTTTAACAAGTCCCTCAATGGTTGTACAACTATGGCATATTCAGGTACAAAATGGGCATAATATTTGCACAAACCTAAAAAGGCCCTGAGAGCATCCTTCTTATCAGGAGCTGGTGCTTTAAGGATTGCTTCTAAATTGCAGGACTTAGGTTTAAGACCTTCAGCAGAGATGGTGTGTCCTAAATAATCCAATTGTTGAACAATTTTTTTTAATTTTTCTGGCTTGATTGTTACACCAGTGTCCTCTAAAATATGCAATACTTTACTCAAAATTTCCAATTGCTGTTCTTTAGTATCCAGGAAAACAAGAATATCGTCCTGGAAGGCCTGAACATTGGACATGTTAGAAAGTAGAACATCTATTGCCTTTTGGAAAACACTTGCAGCGGATGCAAGCCCAAAAGGAAGTCTAAGATATTTGTAAGCTCCAAAAGGTGTTACAAAGTTGGAGAGTTCTTGGGATTCTAAACTCAATGCTATTTGATGATAAGCCAAGTGCAAATCGATTGCAGAAAAATATTTTGCACTTCAAATATTGGCTAACATCTCTTGAAGGTGTGGTAAAGGATGGCCATCAATGATAATATTGTTGTTTAAGGATCTCAAGTCCACACAGAGACGTAACTCTCCAGACTTTTTTTTAGCTAGAACAATAGGTGAAACCCATTCTGACAAGTCTGTGGAAGAAATAACACCTTCCTGAGTAAGAATACTCAAGAGTTTTTAAAATCATTTCGTATACTAATAGGTACTGGTCTCACCTTGTGTTTGACAGGAATGGCATTTTTTTAAATCTTTTGACATGTTCAAATCCTTTCATTGAGCCAATCTCATTTTTCAAAAGATTGGGAAACTTAGAGATTAATGTGGGTAAAACATCATCCCTAACATCCAAAGATAAGATGGGCATACTACTCAAAACAATGGAATTGTCTTTACCAGGTCTTAGTTGTAAGCCTAACTTGGCTAAATCCATTCAACCTACTAAATCTCTGCCATCTACAGCAACATACACTTTAGTCCGGGTGTCTCTACCAAGGACACTAAGAAGCGCATGAAAGTAACCTAATAGATGCATTTCCTTGTCCCCAAATGCTTTGGGGTTAATGTCTGTTTGCTGCAATTTGACAGAGTAGTACCACAATGAGAACAATGTCCTAACTGCTAAAACTGTGATAGGCGCTCCAGAATCTGCCATCACAGTAATGGATTTACCATTAATGAGAGCTTGACACAAGGGACCCTTAATCTTGACATCTTTTTGAACATTTTGAATGGTAAGAAGCACATCTGTTAATTTATTGGTACACTCCTGCATATAACTACTAGCATCACTAGGAATATTAACATTGTGTAATTTGACAAATGACCCAGCGGATTGAGACCTACAGACAGCTTGAAAATGTCCAATTTTACTACACTTGGTGTACTTCTTACCAATAGCTGGACATGCAGGAGTGTTGCCTAAATGACTCTTGGAATCACAATGGTTCATGGTTATAGCAGATACTGAATCATTCTCCGAAATATAAGAAACTGGTGATAGACCTTCATGAGTATTCATAACTTGAGTAGAAATGATGGATCTTTCTATACTTTTAGCAATGTCTGTGACTTCAGACAATAAAGGATTCCTACAAGTGTGTAGTGTTTCTTGCATTTTTTAGAAAAACTATTAAAGACAAATTGATCTCTAATGTACGTGTCCAGACAATTTTCAAATTCGCAAGATGAAGCTAAAATGCGGAAAGCAGCTGTAGATTCCTCAACAGGTTCATCAGGAAACTGCTTCCATTTAAAAAAACGGTGTCTTTCTGAGAGTACACTGGTCTCATCGGAATACAATTTTTTTTATCTTTCCTTAGCTTCGGGGAAGATTGTCGAATACTTTTTGACCTTCAATGCCTAGATGACTAAACAACAAAGCCAATTTCCTAGCAGGACTGTAGTGAAGGACGTCAATAGCTAGTAAATAGTTCTCAAAAATACGTACCCATTGTTTCCATTTGATTTCTGGTCTGCCAGATTTTTGCAAAAAAGGTGGTGGATGAATCACATTTTCATTAGTAGCCATAATATGAGTAACAAAAAACAAGATAAATAAAACTGTGAAACACAAAACGAACAAGAAATATAGTAAGAAAATAAGAAACAGAAATGCACAGGTTATGTTGAAGTAACAAGGTATCTTATATCAAATTCAGTATGGTGTGCACATAGTCACACTACTAGAAGTCACCAAAAATTGTCTTCTAACAGGCTTGTAAGTTGTGCGCATCACCGTTAATTGTACTCTACCAGGCTTGTGTGCGCATCAACAGTCTGTCAAAAGATCAATCAGCAGTATATTTCTTCTGTAATATAGATCCTCACATAGAAAATATGGTGTGGGCGTCACCGCGGATTCAGAACAAGGAACCACAGTAATTAAGGTGTGGTGTGCGCATCACTGCGTATACAGTACAAATCAAACAGGAATTCTTGCATCAAGATAAAGAAGGGCAACAGCGTCAGCGGCTGTACGTAGAAGCAGTGGTGTGCGCGTCACCGCGCATTTGGTCCGATGAAAATGACCCAATTAAGGGTGAAGCTCCATGAAAACAACGCTGAAATCAGGCGCGCGTATTCAGACCAAAGAGTATTGCCTCTTTAATAGTGACGCTTCTTTAAGTTCAACGCGCAGGAAGAAGACAGTGTAACAACATCAGCGGCTGCATGTAAAGGAAGTGTTGCGCGCAACAAGGGAGAAGAGCGCGGTGCGCGCAGAGCGCCCAAGACCAACCGGCTGTTGAAAAGAATGTAGGCCACAAGTCAAAAGAGGCAAAGTCCGTTGAGGGAATGGAGAAGGTAAAAAACTCTCCCTCGATATGTCCTTCCAAAGTAAATAATTTAAGCGCTCAAGTTATAAAAGAAAATTTCTTTCTTTCCTTCGAAACAAACCTGCAGTCCAATAAGGAATCCTGTGTGTCCTGAAACACGTCCGCAGGCAGAGATGAAGAGACTATGTAAATTTTTGTCCCACTCCTGGTACCAAAATGTAACATCCGATGAACGACAGACTGAGGCAGAGAGGAAACTTCATTTTGTGGAGTTTATTTCCTTAAACACAGGACCCACGGAGAATCGCTGTTTACCAGGCAAAGTGCAGGAACCAACTGCCTTTACCTGGCAAGCAGGATTCCACATGAGAACAATGCATACATCATAGAGGCATGTAACATTCTACAAGACAGAAATGGAAAAGAACGGAGAGTAGATACTACATTTGGGTGAGGAGTGCAACAATTTCTTCAGAGAAAGAAAGGAATACCTTCAATACCCATAAACCCTAATCATTCGGATCCCAATCATTCTACCTTCCTAACATCGGAATTCTCTCTATGTCATACCCAGGGGTCCTGCCTACCATACGTTCCACACGCAATGGTCCAAACGAACACACCTCTTACTTTTTTCAAATACCACCAGTGTTAAGAAACCCGGTGGCACTGAGAGTACCAGAATAGCCTAATAAGATCAAGATACGGGCCTATATTGCACCCAGAGCCTATTTGTACCATCTACATCACACCCACCACTGCAAGCAACCCAAAAACACTGCATCACACCCAGGGGTCAAGTGTATTGTCTGTGTTGTGCCCAGTGGTCCACATGATCACCCTTCCTGATGCTGACAATCCAAGAAAGTGACTTCTGTGGATTATGCTTTTTCCTAGTTTGCCACATACCAAATGCTAGGACTAAGGATCTGATGTAGTCCCTTACCCTTGTAATGGTGACTTCAGGACAGACCTATGCCCGCTGATTCAGCAGAACTTCCAATCAACTGCAGCATCACCACAGTTTTCTTGTTCTGCAAATGTGAATCCATCCGGGCAGGATCCCCTTCCTTTGGTCGTAGTCGGGTGCGAAGAACCAATCAGCTCCTTTCTGGCTCACCAAAATTATGCTCTAATGAGAATTTATCTTAAAAAAACAAAATGACAAGAGGCATCTGGGAAAACAGGAAATGGTTCATTTAAGTAAACATTACTGCTGTGAGAACAGTTACAGAACCGGGGTGTAAGGGCTGTCTTTTGTTGCACACTGATTGAAGCAAGTTAATAATTACATTATTTTCTTGGTAAAAAATGTGAACAGTTGTCAAGGAGCTGTGTTCTGACTGGCTACATGCAGCGTCTACATTTACGGTGTTTTGGGAAATGCAAGTATCCCTCTGGCCATGTGTATTTTATTGGGGCCAATCACGTGGGACCTTTGTGGTGTTGCTACCTATCTTAGGGATCTGATCTATGTTTCACTGTTTGTGCGTTTGGCTGTCGGCTAAGTATTACCCCACCTGTAACCTTTCAGTCGGTACCCTTCAGGCCTGGGTCTCAAAGCCTGCCTGACCACATACCTATGAGCCTGGGCTGACAGAGAGTTCACAATGGGGGAATTTAACAATGGTGATGTAACTTCATTCATGTATGAAGCCGCACATCGCTGTGCACATCGACATTGATTAATGCAATATTGACAATAGCCCCATGTTACTCAATGAGCCTAATGGCATGATTGTAACCTGTTGACCTCAGCTCCAGCTGATGAGATGCGGGTGTCTAGATGTTGACTGTGACATAAAATAATACACTAAGATGTACTTCAAACATTTATTTTCATGATGTACCTTTCACTATTTAGCGGTTCTGTGTCCATAACAGTTATAATTTTTTAAGCAAAAACATTTTGAACTATTTGGCTGTGTTGCCTATTATCAGCCACTGAGTGCTGTATCTTCCTTCCATCATCTTCATCCTCCTCCATTGGCTTTTGATCATCTGGCTAATCATCCCATGGCACGTTTGTCCTTAAACAGATGTTGTGGATGATGGCAAAGACCAGTATGATCTTGTAGACCTTAGTGGGTGAATATACCAATCTATCCCTGACATATCCAGGCATCTAAACCTGGACCTTAGCAGACCAAATATGCTCTCCACTACATTGCAGGTCTTCATTGGTGCCTAATTGTATTTGCGTTCCAGGTCAGTCTGTGGATGTGTATTTGGGGTAATGACCCAAGGCTGCAGACCATATCCTTAGTCAGCTGCAAGAGAAAAAGACATGACATATGTCAGTGTTTTGGGGATTTGTTTCAGCAACATTTCTGTACAATAGTGTTGTGTGTACAGATTAACTCATACCCATTTCGTACTGTACTTGACGTTATGTACTCCATATGCATTTGGACAAAGGTTTACACATGTCTGTTCCTATTCCTGATACTTAGACATAACCCAATACTTTAGACACTTCTACATCTTGACTTTCATACTTCCCCAGCATTTTAGTGATGGGTAGTTGAGGATGTTTTTGCATGATGTGTACTAACTACATGTGTTAAGTAACATATTATTGATCAGATTGTTTAGACAACTGTCCATCCTAGGTAGGTAATGACATGGGCAACACATAAGACACTGACACATACATATGTCCATACAAAACCCCTAAAGTTGTGTGTGATCTACATTACATTGATACTGCCTTTTGTTTGTTCACTCCATTTTACTTTTGGTGCATACATGTGGTGCAGTTCTGGCATGTAACACGTATTCTTATCCAATTTCCTATCAAACCTCGACTACTGTTTTTGACTGAGATTTTTACAAGGTGCACTTTCATTTACTCATGTCTTACAATGTGGACCGTCTTTATGTGGGACACACTGATGAAGTTACTAGTACATATCTACTGAAAAGGTAGGCACAATACCTTAGTTTGTAACAGGTATGTGTATCACTGTAACTTGTAGGGCAACCTGCACTTCTTTGCCATACCTCTGTCATCATTGGTTTGACTACTGAATGTTGAAATTGGTATCCCGAGTACAATGTAATGCCTTGAACAGGTAACATTCTAATCTCTGTTCTTGACTGATGTGTGACCTTTTTCGCAGCATTATGTTGGACTCATTTCATTTGGGCAAATGACTTCTCAAAACTGCTGTACTATTGAAATTGCTTACATATGTAACTGTGGATTATCCACTATGTATATGTGTGTACATCCACTGTCAATATGAGTGAGACATTTATCTATTTGGTTCTGTGGACTTTCTAAACTTTCTGGGGCCTACACTTACCTTGCATGCCACACATTATCTTTGCATATACTACTCCCAATGTTTGACCTGTAACTTTCTACAACATATGTTTGCTTGTCAGTATGACACACTTCTTCATTACAACAGTATTTTTATTACACCATTGAAAATGTAGATATTTGACTGATCCCAAGAGTAGGTACATCTTTGAGGAGACACTCAGCTCACACATGTCAACTGTGTAGGCTTAGGGCCATGTCACCATGTTTTGTTAATTGGTACATATGATGTGGTTCCATTCTTTCACAGTGACATTACTGCTTACAGTTGTTTTGTAGCTACTAACATAGACAGATAAATGTAGGAATGCAAGTACTTGACATCAGTAGATACTTGCTGCTGTCCATTGTTCCCACTATGTACACATGACAATAGGGGGCAGAAATGTTGCAAAGAGGCACTGTGTAGCACATAAACTTACCTATCTACACTGCACTGCGTCACTAAGAAAGGGCAATGTTGCCCAGTATTTTGGCGGTATAGCACTTTCTTGTCATTTCACCCTGCAATGGCATATAATGGTCTGGCTACCACAAAAATTGGCACTTGTGCACCATGGGGCAAGGATGCCTGTGTTGCATGCAGATTGCTGTTTGTGCATGAAAAGACACATTACTGCACATATATGTCCCTTAAAGGCATAGTCAACAATGTATGTGTGTCATAGAATGAATTACATATAGTAAGTAATAGTCACTTCTGAGAATACATTTATTGATCCTTCTTACAAATCAGCTGGTGGGCAAAATTTATTGGACACATTCCCATATTTCTCCTGTTTGATATAGATTACATATATCATCAACCATGACAGTATAATGGAAACACCAACATAACACACAAGAGACACTTCCCTTGCACTCAGTGTAGGAACACAGATATTTGAAAAAGGTTGCATTTGTCCTACAAGCCTTGACATAGAAAACCACCTAAAGGTGCTTTGTGTGTCTTGACATATCAGAGTTATGGAACTGCATTACGCATGTTCCATGATGCATGGCAGAAGTTTGAATCACATCCCTCGTACATATGGCCCTAGCTTCATCAACAGAGACTGATATATCATGCATTTTCTGATTTTAGTTTTTGTATTGTATAGTTCAGATAGACTTACCAACAAGAAGGCCATTCCCATGTTGGCCATTGTGGAACCACTGATTTATGATGCTGTACCTGTATGCATCATGTACGCTCCTCGAGTATTTGGCTAGCACATTGGTGAACCTCCCCAGATGATCCACAATGGCCTAGACATTGACAGAATATTTCCTATTGCAGACTAAGGGCCTGATTACAACTTTGGAGGACGGTGTTACTCCGTCCCAAATGTGACGGATATACCACCTACCGTATTACGAGTTCCATAGGATATAATGGACTTGTAATACGGTAGGTGGTATATCCGTCACATTTGGGACGGATTAACACCGTCCTCCAAAGTTGTAATCAGGCCCTATATGTGCTGCTTCAGCTGGGGGAACCAATTGCACACTGATGAAGTCTGTAGCCCCCAAGACATGTGGAAACCCTGCAATGGCATAGAAATCTTGCTTGGTCTCCAGCTGTTGCTGTATTTTGTGGATGAGGAAGTACTGTGGTATGAGGTGAATTATGTCATCCAGGACGGTGGGCAAGAAGGCAGAAAGGGCTGCCTGTGACACTCCTGGCGCTCTTGCTGTTGTGAACTGAAACTACCCAGAGACCAGCATGGTAGGATGGCCATCAGTTTCACCTGTAGAGGAAAGCTATTGGAAAGCTATTGGACCTGGCAGTTGGTGGCAGCAGTCTTAGCCCAATCTTCTGTGGCAAAGCTATTATGGACTCTCTCCTGAGCCTACAGAATTTTATCACCTCATCCCTGAGGTTGATAAGGGAGATTCACTGGTGGAAGACACAATCCCTCCTCTGCTTCCTACATGGTGGTGGTCTCCTTGTTACTCCTAGTTGCCAGATGATGACCTTCATGGCGTAGTTGACCTTGCCAAAGTGTTTATGTTTGTGTATGTCCAGGTTTATACAGCACAGCCAATGTATCATTTCCTATGCCTGGGCTACTGACGTACAGGAAATTATGGTGCATTTGGGCTTTGTTTGGGCATCATTGCAATGTGACATACATTTCTAATGTGATGGATATCACTGACTTATCCATGACTTTTTGCGTGGGAACACCTACCTAGCATATACTATTTTCTGTGTGGGGCAGCCGCTTGAGGCACAGCTTTTACACAACACAGTTCTAGAAAAACTAAGCATTTGGGCAAATGTGTTGTCTCACAGATTTGAAGTAGTACTTGTGCTGCCAATCCATCAAAATCTTTGGCAGAACAACAACTCAAGCCTCTCATAATATACCCCTAACATGGTAAGTGAATTAACACTATCTCTTAGGTTTTGTAGCGTCGTGCAAGTGCCCACACAAAGCGTTTGTAAATATGGACTATGCTTTCTTGTTATAAAAGTGTCAGGTTTAACTTTCACTTCCGTTTTACTGATTTACTGTGACTTACATTTTTAAAGAGTTCATGAACAACATTTCCACTATCGTTTTCTGAATAATAATCCTTTACCAATATGTCACCTTTTCAGGAAAATATGCTGAGCATTGGTGTCAACTTCTGATAAACACCACTGGGGTTTTTGCTCGCTGTCATCAGATTGTGGAACCAATTTCATATTATAAGGTGAGCTATTACTTTTTGCAAGAAACACCATTTTTTAGTTGTCTGGTGAAATATATATCACTTTGGTAACTTCTCCTTGTTTATTCTCAGATCAACGTATTACATTTCCATCAAACACTATTGAGATTAGAAACTATACTTTATGTGACGATCATCATTGAGAATCAGTGAGACAAACCATTTTGCAGTATATGTTAAAAATCCTATTGTTGGCTGACTCTTCTTTCTGTTTGTGCTTTTCACAGATAATGCTATCACTGACCTTGTTTTATTAACTATTTAAATCAAATTCCCCCTTGGAATTCCCTTGCTCAGCTCTCCACTTCTTTGTCTGGAATTTTCAGAGAAAAATGCATATGGCACATGTATACCCCCACATGTAAACCGCATTACAATTAATAAAGAAATAGGTTACTATTCCGAAACCAGTGTAGCTAAAAGGAAAACAAATAAATTATGTAAACAGCACAAAATGAAATAAATCTGTTGTAATAATGATGTATTTTTTATGAAAGGCACTCTATGGCCCTCATTACAACCCTGGTGATCAGTGTTAAAGCAGCGGTAATACCGCCAGCGGTAAAAAAAATGGAATTACGACCATGGCAGAAACCGCCAACATAGACAACCACTTCAACACTCCGATCGCTACAGCGGTAGAAACAAACACCGTGGCGATAACCGCCAACAGACAGGCGGAAGACAATGTACCGCCCACGCTACAACAAGGCACCAATCTGCCACCTTTTCCGGGGCGGTACCAATGCCATCAAAAGCACGGCGGAAACAGGACTTGGAACGAAAACCACTCACCTCTCGACACCCAACGAGGAACCAGGACGCCATGGAGACCGAGTTACAGGTGCTACCAATGTTGGTTTACCTCCTCTTCTACCAGGAGCAGCAAAGACGGCGGTGACAACCACGGTGAGTACTGCACCTAGTACACAGGGGAGGGGGGAAGAGAGTAACACACACACACGCAACACGCAACACCACCACCCCCACCCACACCCTCACCCACAACACCATAAACACAAATACATGCCGCAACATTAGATATATACACCCCGTAACCCTCTGGAAGAACACAAGGACAAAAGGGAATGATTGTAACAAGTATAATCATCTAAAATTCAGATATGGAAACAGGTCCGTAACAGATCAGTATAAACAAATATGTACAGAAACTACACAAGTCCGGATAGTGTTGCATTAATTGTCAGTGGACCAGGTGTCCCAAAATGCATGGGCGAACCCAACACACGATACCTGCCTCTAAACGGAGAGAACACTGCTGAGGCATCAGGTCGAAAAAAAACAGGCACCTCAGGGGAAATGGGAGGAGGGCACCTCAGCGGGATGAAGGGACGACGCCACTGCTCCACGAGGGGGCTCCATGCCCACTGCTTGGTCCTGGGGAGTGCGACGCAACAGTCTCATAAGTCTCTCAAGTGGGTGGGTTGCCCACTGCTAGGTCCTGGGGAGTGCAAAGCCACAGTCTCACAAGTCTCTCAAGTGGGTGCACTGCCCACCGCTTGGTTCTGGGGAGTGCAAAGCCACAGTCTCTCTAGTGGATCCTTTTCTCCACTGGTTCTGGAGGAGGCTTAGTGCCCAAAGTGCTTCATCCTGCCAAGGACTGGGATAGTGGATGCTGTTCTCCACCGGTTGTGGAGGGGGATTAGTGCCTAGAGTGCTTCATCCTGCCAAGGACTGGGGTAGTGGATGCTGTTCCCCACTGATTCTGGAGGGGGCTTTGTGCCCTGAGTGCTTCACATGGTGTGTGGCAGTTTCCCTTCCCGCAAATGGGTGTCAGAGCCACGAGATTTCCTCGGAACAGGTAGCATGATACTCCATGGAGGCAGAGACACACTCCACCCTGCACCAACTGCTGGTACTGCCAGTGCTGGTTGTGGTGGCTCATGTACGCTGTGCAGGGTCCCGGACGTCTCCTGCAGCCTCGGACAACTGCCCACTGGGGATGATGTCCAGGTCGGCTGTTGTGGCACAGTCTGAGTACGCTGCGGGGCAGGTGGCGGTGGTTGTGGTGGTGTCAGCGGCGGACATGCTGGTGGTGGTGCATGTGTCGGCACCTGTGGAGGTAGACACAAGGACATCTCCTGCAGCCTCGGACGGCTGGACACTGGGGTGATGCTGGGGACTGGAGCAGAGGCAGCAGGCGTGCAAGTGGCGGTGCAGGTGGCGGTGTTTGCGGCGGTGTCCACCGTAGTACAGGTTGCTGTTCTGACCTGCAGAAGGGGTGTCACCAGTCCCTCAGCTTGAGACTCCGTGCCCTGAGCTGCCTTCCCTTTAGCCTTGTGTCCCTTCCCCACCTTGGAAGTCACTGCTGGGACCATGGCACTGTGCTCTTTTGTCTTGGAGGAGGCCTTGCTGCTTGATTGGTGCGGCTTGTCCTAACGGCATGTTGTCCCCTTCTTTACCTTGGAGGTGGCGGAATAGGGTGATCCTTGGCCTCATTAGGTGGCGCACTGGCTGCTCTGATGGCTGCGGCGGCAATGTTACAGGACTTGCAGGGACCACAGTGCTGGAGGATTTCGTGGCTGAGATGCTGGACTGGGATCTGGACATCCTGGCCTTAGGGGAAGGACGGGGGGAGGTGGAGGAAGAGGTAGTGGTTGTAGGAGGTGCACGTCTGCTGAATTTGGGTGAAGGTGCATGGGCTGGAGGTTGTTGTGAGGTGGATGGCTGTTGAGTGGGTGTGTGCCAGCGTTTGTGTAATTTGAGAAGAGGGCTCACAGACACACTGGGAGAGGACACAGGAGACGTGTGCATGGTAGTGGGGGTGGTGATTGCACGTGAGCGGTGTGTGGTGATGGGCGTGCTGGTGATGGAGGTAGTGGCAAAGGATGTAGTGCATGCAGGTGACGAGACCGGGAGGGAGGTGGAAGACATAGAGGAGGGGGACACAGTGGAGGCAGTGGATGTTGGTGTGTCTGCATGGGTATGGTCCTTGTGTGAGTGCCTGTGGGATGTGTGGTGCTTATGTTTGCCATGTCCACTCTTGTGTGTTGATGAGTGTGCGTGCTGGTCTGATGGGGTGCTTGGGATAGGCTGAGGTACAGGGGATTGGGTCTGGGTAGTGGAAGTTGAGGGGGAAGGCTGGACACAGGGACAATGGCTGCCATCAGTGCTGAGGCCAGAGCCTGAACTGCTCTCTGTTGGGCCACCGCGCCAGAATGAATGCCCTCCAGGGATGCATTTGTTTGCTGCAAATGCCTCTCGACACCCTGGATGGCATTCAAAATGGTTGATTGCCCAACAGTGAGGGATCTCAGGAGGTCAATAGCCTCCTCACTGAGGGCAGCAGGGCTGACTGGGGCAGGGCCTTAGGTGCCCAGGGCAAAGGAGATGCCCACCCTCCTGGGTGAGCGGGCACAGGAAACTGGATAAGGGGCTGCTGGGAGGGCAGTGTGGGTAGGGGAGGTGGCAGCTGTACCTGTTGTTGCGGTGGGACAGAGGTGCCCGCCACCGCAAGGGAGCTCTCATCAGAGGAGGAGTCGCTGTCGCTGGTGTCTCCTCCTGTCCCCTTCGTGGAGCTCCCCCTCACCCTCCGTACCACTGGTGCCTTCCGACTCCGTACATTCACCCTCCAGGGCCCTGTGGGTTGCAGCTCCCTCTTGCTCCGGTGCCACTGCTCCTCCGCCAGATGATGCTAATGCACACAAGGACAAGATGACAAAACAAAAAGGGGGGAAGACAGAGGACATACATGGTCAATGGCTGCAACAACACCACCGTTGGCGGACACAACACACAGGGAGGAGCCCTATGCACTAGGCCATGCACTAACAGTTCAGGGGAAATCACATGCCATGGTGCGCTGTGCCTAGACCCATTTGATGCACACCTGGAACCAACAGGAGCCTGACTAGGTGTAGAGGGCCACTACCACTTTTGGGGTTGGACTGGAACTGAGCTTGCCTAACAATGGATCTACCCTGGCATGCTTAACCTGCCCTAGGGGAACCCACAGCCCTCTTTCCACACCCAGAAACCTCATAAAGTGTGCATAGTCAGCTGCATGAGACAGTACTCACCCCCTTGTGGCTGCTGTGATGCCCTCAAGCGCCCATCCAACTCCGGATATGCCACCACCAGGATCCGGTACATAAGGTACATCAGGGGGGTCATGGTGCGACAGGCACCCCTTCCACATTGGGAGGCCATCCCCAGCTGGGCCTCCGCCATCTTCTTGGTCCAGCAGCGCAGGTCCTCCCATCTTTTGCGGCAGTGGGTGCTCCGTCTATGGTAGACCCCCAGGGTCCGCACTTCCTTGGCGATGGCACGCCAAATACCCTTCTTCTGGAGGGCACTGACCTAGAGGAAATGTAAAGTAAGAATGGATTTTACTCCCCCGTCTGGTTATTCTTACTCATTGGCCACAACCACCCACCCTGGCCCACAAACACATACACTGACCATCCTCACATGCTAGCCTCTGCCCACCCCCTACCTGTATCTTCCATCGACGCCACTCCATACATTCATGTCCTATCCATCATACTCACAGTGTACTCACCTGTTTGTCTGGTGGACCGTAGAGTTGCGTAAACTGGGGGAGGACCCCATCCACCAGTTTGTCCAACTCCGCCGCATTGAAGGCAGGGGCCCTTTCCCCAGACACTGTAGCCATTGTCCCTTCCAGACTTAGGTCACAGCAGCACTTGCAGTGTAGGTCTTCTCCTGTTGAAGTTCAGGTATCAAGTGAGTGAACAGATAGAAAATGGCATTCACGTCCGCGGCGGTGCGTACCGTCACCACCGGTGTACATCATCATTGGCTCCTGGAACCCATCGGGCCCAATAATAACCAATGCTGAATTGCGCTGCGGTCTTCGTCCGCAACCGCGACGGAGTACAATGCCAGCGCAGTTACCTCATTTCCCCTTGTCCCTCCTTACAGGTCAGGCAGCCACCATTTCAGGTGGCCACATGGCAAGCCAAGTAACTGCGTCACAGCAGTTTTGTGCAGGAATATGGGCATGCAGCGCTAAACACACATTACATCACATTTGTTCTAAACACCCTTGTGAAACCTATGTGGTGTATGACCCTCTCCTCACCCTTCTCCTCCATAGGCCACGTCCGCTGGGGCAGATGATGAGATGGCGTCATCCTCCGGTGTACAGAACCTGGTGGACCTGTCGACAATGGAAGACAGACCCTTCATCATCACCTACAGACTTGATTGTGCCACAATCCATGAACTGTGTGCCCAGTTGGAGCCAGACCTGATGTCAGCTATCCGCCATCCCACAGGAATTCACCCCTCTAGTGCAGGTCCTGTCAGTACTCCATTTCCTGGCCAGTGGGTGCTTTCAAACAACAGTGGCCATGCATCAGTGATGTCACAGCCAATGTACTCTAACGTGTTGACAAGAGTGTTGTCTGCCCTGCTGAAACACATGTGCAGCTACATCGTATTCCCTCAGGTGGATGATTTGCCCACAGAGAAAGCTGACTTCTATGCCCTGGGACATATCTCTAATATCATTTGTGCCATTGATGGTACAAATGTGGCATTTGTCCATCCCCCGCACAAATGGACAGGTGTACAGAAACAGCAAAAGCTACCATTCAATGAATTTGCAGATGCTATGTTTGGCAGACCAGTACATCTCCCATGTGAATGCCAAGTATCCTGGCTCAGTGCATGACGCTTACATTTTGAGGAATAGCAGCATCCCTTATTTGATGGGCCAACTCCAGAGACACCGTGTGTGGCTAATAGGTGAGCCCAAGGTCCCAACACAGATGACATAGGTGTCTGGCTATGGTAGAGTCCCTAATGGTTGGTGTATGTCTCACAGTTGTCCCTCTATATTTGCAGGTGAGTCTGGTTACCCCAGCCTGTCATGGCTACTGACCCCAGTGAGGAATCCCAGGACAAGGGCAGAGGAACGCTACAATGAGGCACATGGGTGGACTAGGAGGATAATTGAGCGTACTTTCGGCCTCTTGAAGTCAAGGTTCCGTGCCTCTATCTGACAGGTGGTTCCCTATACTACTCACCGAAGAAGGTGGGCCAGATCATCGTGGCATGCTGTGTGTTGTACAACCTGGCTTTGAGACGCCAGGTGCCTTTTCTGCAGGAGGATGGGCCTGATGATAGTCTTGTGGCAGCTGTGGAGCCTGTGGACAGTGAAGAAGAGGAGGCAGAAGAAGAAGATATAGACATGCATGCTTCCAGTAAGACACAGGTAAGAGACTGGCACTGCTCCTCTCATATCAAACTACTGTAGGACATTGCTTGATTCTGCATTTTTCACTCTGTGTATGGACCCTGACAGTTCACTTTGGCTTTCCATTTTACAGATCTGTGTACCACATTCTGCGTTATGCTATGTTTACTGCTGCCCAACAACTGTCTACCATTGGTGTGTGAAAATGAACATTGACATTTCTATTTTTCTGACAGTTTGTAATAACAGATTTGTGAAAGTACAGACTGACTCCAGATAGTTTTGTGATTCAAGGGGGTTTATTTCTGTGCTAATAAGTGGAGAGGGCTGTGCAATGGGCTGGGCTGATGGTGGAGGAATGTCCATGGTAGAGTCCAGTCTATTGGCATCACAGGTGCATTGTCCAAGGGGGCATAGGAAGTGGAGTAATGGCAGTTGAAAGTGGACAGGGTAACAGAGTGGGACAGAAGGGTGACTATCAGGAGAGTCCTATTTCCTGGTGGGGGTCTTGGCAATGTTCTCTGTCTTGTGCCTGGATCTCAGGCACCGTTTGCGTGGTGGTTCTCCTTCTGCAGGGGGTGGGGTGCTGGTGGCCTGTTGGTCCTGTGGCAGGATCTCCTGTCCACTAGCACTGGTGGAGGTGGAGGGCTGTTCATCGTTCAGGCTAGTGTCAGGGGCCCGTTGGTGTGCCACTGTGTCCCTCTTGGTGTTGGCCATGTCTGCCAGCACCCCTGCAATGGTGACCAGGGTGTTGTTAATGGACTTCAAGTCCTCCCTGATCCCCAGGTAGTGTTCCTCCTGCAGCCGCTGGGTACCCTGAAACTTGACCAGTACCATGCTCATGGTCTCCTGGGAATGATGGTATGCTCCCATGATGTTGGAGAGTGCCTCGTGGTGAGTGGGTTCCCTGGGCCTGTCCTCCCCCTGTCGCACAGCAGTCCTCCCAGCTTCCCTGTTATCCTGTGCTTCTGTCCCTTTAACCGTGTGCCCACTGCCACTGACCCCAGGTCCCTGATTGTCTTGGGTTAGTGCGTTTGCCTGGGGTCCCTGTAGTGGTGGACACACTGCTGCTTGACTTGTCCTGGGGACAGTGGCATGGGCCGCTGGGTGGGTGCTGTGGGAGTGTTTCCTGAGGGAGGAGGTTCTGTGGTTGTTTGTGACAGTGGCAGGGGTATCGACGGTCCCAAGGTCCCTGATGGGCCGGGCTTGTCATCTTGACCCAGGCGTGCAGAGCTGCTGTCGTCACTGTGGGACTCTTCTGTGGGGGGACTGGATATGGCTGGCACCTCCTGTCCAGTGACGTTGGGTAGGGCTCCTGTTGGGGTGTAAATGCATAGTTATTGTATCTGTGTGTGCCCTCTTGTCCAATTTGTAAGTTACCCTCTATTCCTGTGGTTGGCTTATTGTCTTTGGCCTTGTGTGATTGTTAATATTGTTAATTTTGAGGCCTGGGTGAGCATCTGTAGTGGACCTGCTTTGGTGATGGGTGTCCATACGTTGGTGTGACATTCAAGCCTCGGGATTGGAATGTGTGGGTTGTGATAGTGGGGTATCCTTGGGGTGTTGGGGTGATGGGTGTGAGGGTAGGGATAGGAGTTTGTGATGGCATGCAGGTAGGGATGGGGGGATATAGTAGTAAAGATATGACTTACCAGAGTCCAGTCCTCCTGCTACTTCTGTGAGGCCCTCAGGATGCATGATTGCCCAGACTTGCTCCTCCCATGTTGTTAGTTGTCGGGGAGGAGGTGGGGTCCACCACTAGTCCTCTGTACTTCTACCTGGTGTCTAGATACCACAGAACGCACTTTCCCTGTAGGTCATTCCCCCTCTTCCTGATGTCATCCTGTGTTCTTGGATGCTGTCCCACTGTGTTGACCCTGTCGACAATCCTCCGCCATAGCTCCAACTTCCTTGCAATGGATGCTGCATCTGCGATCCGAATAGCTGTGGCTCTACCCGAATGATTCCTCCAACATGACCCTGAGCTCCTCCTCAGAGAACCTGGGGTGTCTTTGAGGTGCCATAATGTGGTGTGGCTGATGTGTGAGGTGCTGTCTGTTGTGATGTGTAGGGGGATGTGTTGGGGTGTGTTGTTTGAGGTGCGTGGATGTTGTCTGATTGATGGTGTTGTGTGCCTGTGGATGCTGGTGTTGTGTTTGCTATTCTCTCTCTCTGGGCTTCTTCCAAACAGGTCGTTGTAAGGGGTTTGTGGGTAATGTGGGTGTGTGTTTTATATTAGATTGGGTGTGTGGGTGTGGTGTGTGTATGTGTACCAGGTGTGTGTATTTTGAATTGTCCAATGTGGTTGTGTTTTGTAAGTGTGTGTCTATTTTGAGCGAGGTGGTGTCTACCGCGGTTGAATGACCACTGTGTTGATTTGTGGGTCATGATAGTGTGGGCATAGTTCTGTTGGCGTGACGGTGTAGTTTTTGCTATATCCAGTTTATCACTGACCTTTGGTGTGGCGGACTTGTGTGGGTGTCTGTATTGTGGTGGATTTCTAAATGTGGGTTGTAATACCTGTAGCGGATTTCCGCCACGGTATCTTGACGTCCGTCAGAACGGCAGTAAGCAGGATTTACCACCAGGGTTGTAATGAGGGCCTATGTAAGTTAACATTCTAAACAAAATAAAGAATTAGCTTTGATTTTCAACAGTGTCCACTAGTCAGCAGCTGTACATTGGCGTTTGGCAATGGAGCAAAGAAATGTTCCCAAGAAATTGGTTTCATTTTATTAGCTTTGTAGCTCTGGCGATGGCTTACTATACCCTTATTATTTAAAGAGGTTTTTTGTGCAGATGTCGTCATCCATTGGTCGGTTGGTGTGTCTTTCACTTTTTACTTCAAGCACTACAGCATATAGCAAGATGCAGAGAATTGGCCAACTTTTGCTTCTGGATAACTTTACTTTGAGTGACTACATTTTGGTCTTTCACAAGGAGCAAATCCCTACAGAAGCAAATGTCCTGCTGTGCCAGTGTTTTTTGTTTTTAATTTATAAATTTGCTGTTGCTTTAGTGTTTAGAGTCTGAAATGTCAGCAGGGCGCTTTATAATAATGTTAGTACAGGCCCTGTTCTGCGCGTTATCAGTTCCTGTCTCCTGTCAATGCTGTTGTAAATTCCTTTTGGGAAAGTCCTTTACTTTTTCAAGTATACAAAGAGCACTGCAAAGGGAATTTCGCAGCATAACAGAAGAGGTGCAGGTGAAACTGTTCTGCATTAAGTTATAAAGCTTTGATAAAATACATTTGAATTCACAAGCAGGTAGGTTATTTTTCAGAATGTTTAGTCTGGATTCAATTTTGTGATTGGTTCTTTAATAAACTTTGTTCTGGAAGAAAACTAGCATTTATTATGTATAAATTTCACCACTTGTAACACTTTCTTTTATTCCTTCTTTCTTGCTTTCTTTCCTCGTTTGTTTCTTTCTGTTCTCCTGTTTTGGTTTCTTTTATTATTTTATTCCTCTTTACTGCCTTCTCTTTTTCTTTCACTCCTTCTTCCATTCTGAGATTCCTTCTTTCCTTTATTTTTCATTCCTTCTTTATTTGTTTTTTGATTTCTTTTCTCATTCTGTCTGTCCTTTTTTCTTGCTTTTCTTTTTACTTTCTTTCCTTCTTTAAATTTTTTGTGATATTTCATTTTGGTTTCCTTCTTTCTTCCTTTCCTTTTTTATTGCTTCTTTCTTTCATTTGTGTTTTCTGTTTTTGCATTCTTTTATTAATTCTTGCCCTCTTTTTCTTTAATTCCTCCTTTCCTTCATTCTTGCTTCCTTTAACTTTTGACTTTTTTCTTTCCCTCTTTCCTTCTTTCTTTTTTTTGTTCCTTCTCTCTTGCTCTCAGAGTAATATAAAATCATGGTATGGCACTGCACCAACACAAGTACTAACCCTCACCACTGAACACCCATGTAAGAAATTGTGTTACTGGTTGATGGGGGTTAAATCCCACACAAGCAACAAACATAATCTTTGTCACGGTAATGTCACAAGCAAACCCTAAATTAACCTGTACTCAGTCCTCTGGTAGTTTCTCTCAGAGCAGTCTGGCTTAACATGGAGCCCTGGCTGACAGCAGAGACCCAGTTAGGCCCACTAAACAAAGTAACTTAAATCCTGGTTGCAAAGCAATGTGGAGTCCCGTGTCAAGGATGCATCATGCAGCACAGTAGATGCAAGGTCCTGGTGAGGAGACGCGGGATCCAGGAAGCTGCGAGGCTGCAGTGCGTGGATTTGTGTTGACCTGCATTGTCAACAAGGATGTCGTTGACAAGGGGCTTGCGATGTGATGAGCTGCATTGAAAAAGTGTCATGCACTGGTTGGTTGCAAAGAAGTTACGAGCCTTGCAAGGCGGAGTCCTGCATCTTCATTGCGGATACCATCAATGAGGGACTTGTGTGGGAAGTCCTGAACCAGGGATGCATTGCACAGCATTTCAATGCAGAGTTTTGTGAGGTGGTGCATCTCATGTTGTCGGTTTGCTGAGACCACAGCTGGGCTGGCAAAGCACCCTCAGGCCCACCTCCAAGGGTCCAGGACTAGGGTGGCGCCACTTGAGAGGCCAGGACTGACAGCAGGTAGAGTCCAGGTGCTGTGCTCATGCTTGCTGGAGTTGTCTTTGAGGCTATGATCTGAAGGCCAACCAATTAATCCTTGGAGTCACACTGGTGGTCATGGGTTCAAGATGAAGGTTCAGTCATTCTCATTTAGGCAGGAGGGCAGCACAGTGGCAGTCCTTCTTGCAGCAAACCTGTCCTTCTTCTGAGTCTTCCAGAGGTCCAAATATGTTCTGCAGAGTTGGGTCTGAGGATACATTATTTGTACCTGGTGGCCACTTGGGTGTAGAAGAAGGTTCTGGAAGTTTCCTACCTCGTGAGGTGTCAGGCATCCACTTCCTTCCTGCCCTGGCCCCAGCTTGTCTGAGGACCAAAAGAAGAGTGACCAACCTCTTTGTGAGTGTGTTCATGTAGAGCCTTTGTGGTCAGTGACAGCTCTCCATCCTGGTAAGTCAGAGTGGCCCATCCTACCAACACCTATCTGCCCTTTGTCTCACTGTGTGGGAGTACTACACAAGGACCAACTGCCAGCTACACATAGTCATGTAACCTAAGGACAGGCAGCAGGCACCAAATGGTTAGGGCAGGAAAAAGCTAACCTTTTAAAAGTGGCATTTTCAGAATTGTGACTTAAAGTCTGACCCAGCCATTAAAAAGGGCTTTTAATTACAATTATTTAGGCACCAACACCAATCTGTCTGCCTGCTCCCAATTGAGAGTTACCACTTATTAAAGGTAAGAAGTAAATCCAATGTTATTGATTGGGAATTAGGAGGCCCTACAATAGTAAAAAACAAAGTTAAGAGTTTTTCACTATCAAAGCATCTAAAACTTAAAAGTACGTACCCAGTTTTTAAATACACTGCACTGTGCCCTCTGGAGTTATTAAGGCCTAAGCTAGGAGTGACTTATATGTATTAAAAAGGAAGGTTTAGGCCTGGCAAAAGTCTTAATTTGCCAACTCGAGATAGCAGTTTAAACTTGTAAACGCAAGCTGCAATGGCAAACCTGACACATATTTTTCAAGTCTATTTGAGTGGGTGGCGCAATCAGTGCTGCAGGTCCACTAGCTGCATTTAATTTACAGGCCCTGGGTACATGGGGTACTACTTTACTAGGTACTTAGAAGTACATTAAGGGGGTCATTCCAACTTTGGCGGGTGGCGGAGGCCGCCCGCCAAAGTTCCCCGTCGAAAGACCGCGGGGGTCATTTCGACTTTCCCGCTGGGCCGGCGGGCGACCGCCAAAAGGGCGCCCGCCGGTCCAGCGGGAAAGACCCTGCAACAATGAAGCCGGCTCCGAATGGAGCCGGCGGAGTTGCAGGGGTGCGACGGGTGCAGTTGCACCCGTCGCGATTTTCACTGTCTGCAAAGCAGACAGTGAAAATCTTAATGGGGCCCTGTTAGGGGGCCCCTGCACTGCCCATGCCAGTGGCATGGGCAGTGCAGGGGCCCCCAGGGGCCCCACGACACCCGTTCCCGCCATCCTGGTTCTGGCGGTGTAAACCATCAGAAAAAGGCTGGCGGGAAGGGGGTCGGAATCCCCATGGCGGCGCTGCAAGCAGCGCCTCCATGGAGGATTCTCTGGGCCAGGGGTAATCCGGCGGGAAACCGATGGATCCCCTTTTCTGACCGCGGCTTTACCGCCGCGGTCAGAATAGCCCTGGAAGCACCGCCAGCCTGTTGGTGGTGCTTCTGTTGCCCTCCGCCCTGGCGGTCATAGACCGCCAGGGTTGGAATGAGGGCCTAAATGTGCTAATTCGGTATAAGCCAATTTTAAAATGTTTAGGGGAGAGAGCACAATGACGTTAGCACTTGTTAGTAGTGGTGACGTGTACAGAGTCCTAAGATTAACAAAAACTAGATCAGCAAAAATAGGAGGGTAAAGGCAAAAAGGTTAGAGGAACACCACCTTAAGGCTGACAGTTCCAACATGTGCACTTGCTTTTCTTCTTTCTTTTTTGCTTCCCTTCTTTCCTTCCTTCTCTTTTGCTGTCGTTCTTTCCTTCTTTCTCTTTCTATATATTTATTTTTCTCTCATTTTCTTTCTTTCACTCTTTCTTTCCTTCATTCTTTCTTTCTCTTCCTTTCCCTCTATCTTTCTATTTTTTCTTTCTCCTTCTATCTCTTTCTTTCTTTTTGTTTCTCTTTCTTTTCCTCTTTTTCTTTTCTTGTTTGATTGCTGCTTTTCTTTGTCCTTTCTTTCTTTCTTTCTTTCTCAATTCAGAATTCAGAAATTGTGAGAGGAGCAATAGTGAATTTCAAAAGTAAGAAAGGAGTGGCTTCTAAGATCTTAGTATCAGGTATACTGTACATGCTTTAGCAAAAACCTGCATTTATTGCTAAGTCTACAAAATTCTCCTTTCCAAAGGGATTGAAGCTTAGGGCCCGAGACAAGGATTTGGGATAAGTTAGAGCCCAGATCACCTGATTTTGGACACGTTGCTCTTTTGATTTTCACCCTTTTATAAAGCTTTTTGTGTGTAATATTGACCGAACAATGTGTAAATGTTGCATGCACAAATTTGCTGGGATTGAAGTTTGAGTGGATAGTTAAGAAATACGATCATGTTGCCTAATGTAACATAATAGCAAGAAATCTACACCACTTGCGACTATGGGTTTGCAAATGGTCCTCTATCAATTCTTGTAGTATCCAAATACCTTTTGATCCTTTTGGAATCCAAACGGTTTGTAGTTGTTTTGCACTTTGAGTTAGTCATGATACTATGGACACTGTGGGCCTGATTCCGACATTGGCGGGCGGCGGAGGCCGCCCGCCAAAGTCCCGCCGACAAATGACCGCACCGCGGTCAAAAGACCGCGGCAGCCATTCTTACATTTCCGCTGGGCCGGCGGGCGCTCTCCAAAAGAGCGCCCGCCGGCCCAGCGGAAATGCCCCTGCAACGAGGATGCCGGCTCCGAAGTTGCAGGGGTGCGACGGGTGCAGTGGCACCCGTCACGTATTTCAGTGTCTGCATTGCAGACACTGAAATACTTTGTGGGGCCCTCTTACGGGGGCCCCTGCAGTGCCCATGCCATTGGCATGGGCACTGCAGGGGCCCCCAGGGGCCCCGCGGCACCCCCTACCGCCATCCTGTTCCTGGCGGGAGACCCGCCAGGAACAGGATGGCGGTAGGAGGTGGCAGAATCCCCATGGCGGCGGAGCGCGCTCCGCCGCCATGGAGGGTTCTCCCGAGCAGCGGGAAGTCGGCGGGAGACCGCCGACTTTCCGTTTCTGACCGCGGCTGAACCGCCGCGGTCAGAATGCTCGACGGAGCACCGCCAGCCTGTTGGCGGTGCTCCCGTGGTCGGTGACCCTGGCGGTCACCGACCGCCAGGGTCAGAATGACCCCCTGTGTCTATCTAGAGGTTGTAAGACTTTTGAATTTGGTGAAGACCTTGCACTAGGCTTGTAAAAGAGCAGAATTTGTCTTCAGTTTTTTTTTTGCACTCTTTTGAATAACTAATTTTTTAAAACAAAATGTTCTTGCTGATATCGTCATCTAGGAAAATGTACTGTAAATAATATGTGGATGATGGAGTAATCATGGCCTCCTAACTTCATCAGGCTCAGTAGTAATTTAATTAAAATATTCATAGAGTGCTAACAATCACCCCCAAAGGGATATCATGGCACTGAGACTGCAGTATGTATAGTCAACAGGAAAGCTGCACGGAGCAGAAGGTGCGGCTGCATCAGGCAGGGAAGCACCACGTTTTCAGTTTTTTCCTAAATACGAGGAAATCCTCTGTAAGGCGAAGATGCAAAAGGAGAGCATTCCAGTAAGGTGGATAAATGCAGAGCCCTCTTAATTCATTTAGTTTTGGCCAGGGCAAGGTTTGTTGATCTTAAATTTCTTGGAGGTTGGTACAATTCAACCTTTTGCCATAGAGGAAAAGGGCCAGAATAGTGCACAGCCCTGTAAGTATGACAGAGAAGCTGCACCTTAGCACTTTTGTGTGTGGGCAGCCTATGCAGAGTTTTTAGGCAGGCAGAAGTGGAACTGAATCTGTCCTTATTAGATACGTTTTGCAGTGCCATTTTGAATCACCTGAAGATGCATAAACAGATAATCCGCCATTCCCATATACAAAGCATTTCTGTAATCTAGACGACTAAGTGCGATGCCAGTCAATGGGGACCCAATTGAACCACTTTTAGGCAGCATAGTAAACCAAAGGATTTACAACATGTGGACATTACCTGTTCTTGCATGGATAGGGAATGATCAGTAATAACTCCTAGATCGTTGTGTTTTGTTTTTAGGTTCAGGTGTAGTACCTAGAAAGGAGGGCTATCAAGAATCGTCCCAAATATGTTTAGCTCCACCAAACAGCAGTATCAGAGTTTTTCTGTGCTGAGTTTTAAACAATGAGCCGTTATCCAAATGACCAATTCCGAGAGATAACCCGCTAAGTTTTTCTCAGTCTCTTACTGCTTTTCACAAATAGAGAAGAACAACTAGGTGTCATCAGCATAAGAGCATACGTCAATGCCCCAGTTTTTGACCAGTGTGGCAAGGACTGCAAAGTATACATTGGAAAGAGTAGGGCTCCAAAAAGAGCTGTGGGGTACACCGTGTTTTAAACATAAGGAGATGATCTAAATGTGTCCAACTGGATAGATTGTGACCTACTACACAGAAAGGATTCAAACCATTGAAGAGTAGCAGAGTGGAGCCCTATCTCATTTAGGCCCTCATTATGACCCTGGCGGTGAGTGATGAAGTAGCGGTAATACCGCCAACAGGCTGTCAGTAATTACCGTCAAATTATTACCATGCCAGTGATATCTCCTATAGACAGCAAATGCACCACACCAACCACCAGGGCATTAACACCACCGACCAAGGCGGTAGCCAACAACAGCCAGGCGGAAGACAAAGTACCACCCACCACATTTTGACTCTACAATCTGCCAGGATTTCCAGGGTGGTGCCAACTCCATCAAAAGCCTGGCAGAAACACATCACAGAAGAGCAAAGACTCACCATCGGAGACACAAAGAAGAACAACGCCGCCATGTGTTTTGCTTTCACTAATGACCGAGCTGACAAAAATCTCTGGAATGCACTCCTTAGTTCAAAGAAGACATTTATTATTACTTCACCACGAGGTTCCTAAAAAATGAAGGTGATTAGTAGGTCGAAAGCACACGTTTAAAAATAGTCACATCGATGAAAGGAAAATATATCAAAGTGATTCTCAAATGCAATGCACACAACAAATATATGTAATTATATTATAGTATAATTGCAAAGCAAAGAATAAAGTAAACATTTATCACCGTAGGGCCTGCCAAGCTCTTCATCTTTCTCATGGCAGCAAGAAGATGACCCCATTCATCTGCGAGAAAGAAATATCCACCCTCACGGGACAAGTGTGTGTGTGTCAGGCATTCAACACCTAATCCTGACCAAGGTCATGGAAATTCCCTCTCTACTGAGCAGGGCCACATTTATATACCTTTAAAAAAACAAAAGGGCTTCCTGGAGAAAACCCCTCCTCTCAAATGGAAATATTCAAAAATGCTGGCTACTGTAGGTCGGAGTTGGAAGAAAAACGTTGAAAACTGGCCAGCCTTTCAAGGCTCTCCTCCCAAGGCCGACCTGTTACCTGTACTGAAGAAAACAAAAAATATGTGCTTTCTTATCGGGAACTGTTAGTGTTTGGTGAGGAAAAAATATGAAGAAACAAGCTTAGTTTACCATGTGGAAAAACACAGCTCAACTGTAATGTCTCAACTGCAATGTCTAACACCACAATAAAGCCAATAGGCAGCTAAACTGAATACAAAATGTAATCTGCAACTGGTGAACACCGAACAACTAATATGCAAAGTGGTGCAACACAAAGTCAGTGGTCAAACATACCTATTTTTAATACACCATGGAACCAGAACTGCAAGTCTTCCCGATGCTCATCTACGTCATGCTCCACCTGGAACACTAATGCCGACCAAGACGACAATGGTAAGTACAACAGCCTAGCACACAAGGGAGGGAGGGAGGAAAACAAGAGTGACACACACACGCACAACACACAAACTACACACACCATACACATAACCAGCAGCAGACGAAAAAGAATGGCACACAATACATGGCAGAATAATGCAAGGACAACAAGAATGCAGTATTGATATAAACAACTACCAAATGACCCAATTGTACGAAAAGCAGATATGTAACAATTGACACGGAGGGCCAATGCCCAGTCCAAAGTGTTATGGGCCCACATGTCCATGAGTCACAGTCCAAGGCCCAACTCGAATCCTGACTTCATCCAGATAAAACTCTGCAGGGGCATCAATGTGCAGGTGGGCAGGCACCTGAGGGGGATGGGGGTTAGGGGACACCTCAGCTGAATAAGGGAACAGGCCCACTGGTTCTGGAGGAGGCTCCATGCCCATTTCTCTGTGCTGGGGAGTGCAAGGCCACAGTCTCTCAGGTGGGTGACTTTCCTACTGGTTCTGGAGGGGGCTCCATGCCCATTTCTCTTTGCTGGGGAGTGAAAGGCCACAGTCTCTGGAGTGGTGGACTTTCCCACCGGTTCTGGAGGGGGCCCATTGTACAGCAGTCCGTGGAGGGTGGCCTACATAGCTTCTGCTGGTGGTGATGGCCGCACTGTGTCATCTGGAGGTGAGGGCTACACAGTGTCAGCAGGTAGAGATACCTCCTGGGCCTGAGTGCTTGTGGGATGAAGTGTGGTGCCTGTGTTTGACTGTGCCACTCTTGTGTGTTGTCTTGTGTGCATGCTCGTCTGTATGTGTACATGGGATGGGTTGGGGTTGAGGAGACTGGGAAGTGGTAGTTGGAGGGGGGACGGTAGGAATAGGGACAATGGCTGCCATCAGAGAGAAGGCCAGAGCGCTGGGCCGCCAATCCACAGTGGATGCCCTCCATCTGGGATGCCAGCCACTGGATGGCATTCACAATAGTTGTCTGCCGTACAGAGATGGGTCTCAGGAGTTCAATAGCCTCCTCACTCAGAGCAGCAGTACTCACTGGGGCCGGGCCTAAGGTGCCTGGGGCAAAGGAGATGCCCACCTTCCTGGGTATGCGGGCAAGGGCAACTCGCTGATGGGTTACTGGGAGGGCGGTGCTGGTAAGGGGGTGGCAGCTGTACCTGCAGCTGGGTTGGCCACAGAGGTGTCCGCCACCACCAGGGAGCTTCCATCGGAGGAGGTATCTGAGTCTGTGTTGTCGCCTCCTGTCTTCGCCGGGGTGCTCCCCTCGCCGTCCATCCCACTGGTTCCCTCGGTGTTGGTGGACTCTGCCTCCAGAGTCCTGTAGGATGCAGCTCCCTCTATCACTGGTGCCCCTGCTCCTCCACCAGATGATGTTAATGCACACATGGACAGGATGACAGAATAAAAAAGGGGGGGAGAGAGAGAAAGAAAACCCTGGGTCAATTACTGCACCACCACCATAGTTGGCAAACACAGCAACGTCACACACAGAGAGCAGGCTTGAGCACTATGCATTGCACTGCCAGTGATTTGGCAAGATGCCACGGCAAGATGAGGGCCACACACCGCCAACTGAACCCCTCCTGGGACCCACAAAACCCTGAGTGACATAAAATGCTAATAAGCTAGGTTACCTTCATTTGCCATACACCCATTACCTTTGAGCTGGATCACGCTGCAATGCTTGGCCTGACATTAGGGGCACCCACTAACTCACTCCCGCCACCCATATCCCATGTCACTTACCAATTATTGTAGTGATGCCCACTGTATTCACCCCCTTGTGGCTGCTGTGATGCCCTCAAGCGCTCATCCAACTCTGGGTATGCCACCACGACAATGCGGGCCATCAGGTTCCAATGGGCACCCCTTCCTCGTTGGGAGGCCATCCACAGCTGGGCCTCCACGGTCTTCCGTGCCCAGGGTCTCAGGTCCTCCCACCATTTCCGTCAGTGGGTGCTCTGCCTGCCATAGACCCCCAGGATCTGCTCGTCCTTGGCGATGGCATGCCATTATCCTTTCTTTTGATGGGCGCTGAACTGCAGAGGTAATACAGACAGGAGGACACCATTACACATAAAATCCAGCCTGTCACACATATCGCCCACCAATCCCGTTCCCGTCACCATTGGCACACACATCAGCCGGCGCACACTATGTACACCACCACAAGACATTCCCCTGCTGATGAAACAATGCTTGCACACATATCTCCATGCATGCTTCCCACATACATCGTGCCCAAGATGTACTCACTTGTTGGTCTGGAGGTCCATACAGCTGTCCGGACTGGGGTAGGACCCCATCCACCAACCGCTCCAACTCCTCCGAAGTGAAGGTAGGGGCCCTTTCCCCGGTCACACAGGCCATGATATGTTCCAGACACAGGTCACAGCAGCACACGCAGTGCATGTGTTCTCCTGTTGAAGGTCAGGAAACAAGTGAGGAATCAGATAGAAAATGGCGGTCATGTCTGTGGCGGAGTTACCTCACTTCCACCTGTCCCTACATACAGGACAGTTGGTCACCATTTCATGGTGGCGGATAACCGTCATATCAACCTTAACTGTGTCACAGCCTAGATTAGCACATACATTGCCATGCCCACTGTCCCATCACATAAATGCACTATGTACACTGAGGTTGGGGTTACATTGTTCAAATTGTGACGGCCTACTCACTCTTATGTCTCTTAGATACCTACCCCGGTGGATAAATATGAGGAGGAGACAAACCACTATGTACAGACACCTTGTGGACTTGGCTACAATGGAGGACAGGCACATTATACTCACCTATAGACTGGACAGGGCCACAATCACAGAGCTGTGTGCCCAATCAGACGCTGACCTGATATATGCTATCAATCATCCGACTGGTATCCCCCCTCTTGTGCAAGTGCTATCACTGCTCCATTTCCTGCCAACTGGTTCTTTCCAAGTGACAATGGGCTTAGCAGCAGGAATGTCACAGCCAGTATTCTCAGTTGTGCTGGCAAGAGTTGTGTCTGCCCTGGTGAAACACATGTGCAGCTACATAGCTTTCCCCCAGGAGGAAGATCTGCCCATTCTAAAGGCCGAATTCTATGCAATGGGATATATACCCAATATTTTTGGGGCCATTGATGGTACACATATTGCGTTAGCCCCACCCCCCACCAGAATGAACAGGTGTTCCGGAATCAGAAGAGTTTCACTTGCCTGCCGGACCAGTACATCTCCCATGTCAATGCTAATTATCCTGGGTTGGTACATGACACCTTTGTCTGAGGAATAGCAGAATCCTAAATTTGATGGCCCAACTACAGAGGCACAGGGTGTGGTTAATAGGTGAGCCATGGTCCCCATCCATTGTATGTTAGTGTATGCCTTCAGGTGTCATCTCCAAATCATTGGGTGAGGCTAAATGTTGTCCCTCAATAGTTGCAGGTGACTCTGGCTACCGAAACCTATTGTGGCTGCTGACCCCTGTGAGGAATGCCAGGAGAGTGGCTGGGGAACGTTATAATGAGGCACATGGTTGAACCAGGAGGATCATCGAGAGGACCTTCGGGCTTCTGAAGGCCAGGTTCAGGTGCCTCTATCTGACAGGTGGATCCCTGTTCTACTCACCTGGAAAGGTCTGCCAGATAGTAGTGGCATGCTGCATGTTGCACAACCTGGCCCTCAGACAACATGTACCTTTTCTGCAGGAGGAGGAGACTGGAGATGCCCCTGTGGCAGCAGTGGAACCTGAGGACAATGAGGATGAGGAGGCAGAGGATGAGGACAACTGAACATCAATTATACGTCAATACTTCTGATGACACACAGGTGAGACAGTGCAACTGACCATTCCTCTGACTATTGATATTTTCTGTGTGGGTGTAGCATGATGGCATTAACTTCCATTGCATCTCAACTTACTGTCACCGATGGCATGTCACATAGCAGCTACAGGTCATTTTTTCAATGCTCTCACGGTGTTCAGATCATTTGCACTAGATGTGACTCTTTCCATAAATTTACATTTTCAACACATAAAATACTAGTAGTCAAGTTGTGTTCAATGGTGTTTATTGTAGTGCTATGAAATTGAGGGAAAAGTGTAATAGAATGTTGTGTTGGTGGAGGAAAGTCCAGGGTATTGTTCAGTCTGTTTGTAGCACAGGTGAAGTGTCCAAGTGGTCATAGGAAGGGGAGCAAAGGCAGTTCAAAGTGGACAAGGTGACAGTGTGGGACACAAGGGGAAAAATCAGTTGATTTTAATTTTTCTGGTGGTGGTCTTGGCAAGTGTCTCTGGCTTCTGTCTAGGTCGCAGGGAACGTTTGCGGGTGGTTCACCTTCTGCAGGGGGAGGGGTGCTGGTGGCCTCTGGGTCCTGTGGCGGAGCCTCCTGCCCACTGGCTGCTGCAGAAGTGGAGGGCTGGTCAATAGACTGGCTAGTGGTAGGGGCCCGCTGGTGTGCTGTTGCTTCCTTCATGATGTTGGCCATGTCTGCCAGTGTCCCTGCTGTGGAGACCAAGGTGGTGTTGATGGCCTGCAAGTCCTCTCTGATCTCCTGATACTGTTCCCCCTGCAGTCGCCTGTTCTCCTGCACGTTGTCAAAGATCTGGCCCATCGTGTCCTGGGAAGGTTGGTAGGCTCCCAGGATCTCGGTGAGTGCCTCCTGGAGAGTCGGTTCCCTGGGCCTGTCTTCCCCCTGGTGCACAACGGTCCCCCAGTATGGTGTGCCTACTGCCACTGATTGTCTTGGGGCAGAGGTGTGGCCTGGGGTCCCTGTACAGGTGGGCACACTACTGACTGACGTGTCCTGGGGACAGAGGTGTGGGTATGCTGGGTGGGTGCTGTGGTGTTGGATACTGATGGGAGAGGGGTCTGTGGTGGACTGTAAGTGGGCTTTGGTGACCTACTGTCCAGTGGTCCCTGATGGGCCAGGTTGTTGGTCCAGATCCTGAAGTCCAGAGTTACTGTCATCACCGGGGGCAATTTCTGTTGGGGGACTGGATAGTCGTGGCATCTCCTCTCCACTGGGATTGACTGGGGCACCGGTGGGGACGTAAGTAATGTATTATGCTTCATGACTGTGACATATTGTACATCCCTGGCTTCCCCCCTATTATTGCTGTTGCCCTGCCACCTTTGTTTGTGTATGGTGATGTATTGTGTGGTTGTTAGCTTCCCTATGCTGCGCATGCTTTAGTGATAGGTGTATATGCAGGGCTGGGAGGGCTGTCCATGCATTGGTATAGCATGCAGGGTTAAGCACTGGGGTTAGTCATGTGGGTAGGTGCAGTGTGTGTGATGGAATGGAGTGATGTGAGTGAGGGTCAGGTGGTGTGATGGAATGCAGGAATGGGGGGTGCTAAGTGTTACATGTTGACTCACCAGTGTCCAGTCCTCTGGCTACTCCAGCGAGTCCCTCAGGATGCAGTAATGCCAAGACTTGCTCCTCCCATGCTGTGAGCTGTGGGCGAGGAGGCGGGGGTCCACCCCCAGTCCTCTGTATGGTAAGCTGGTGCCTTGTTGCCATGGAACGTCCCTTGCCCCATAGGTCGTTCCACCTCTTCCTGATGTTGTCCCTTATTCTTGGGTGCTGTCCCACAGTGTTGACCCTGTCTACGATTCTCCGCCATAGCTTCATCTTCCCAACAATGGATTTTTGCTGTACCTGTGCTCAAACAGCTAATGCTTTACCCTGACAATTTCCTCCACCATGACCTTTAACTTCTCATCAGTGAAACGGGGTTGCCTTTGTGGGGACATGGGTGTTGTGTGGTGTGTGTTGGTGAGAGTGTGTTGAGTACTGCGGTGGGGTGTGTGATGTGGGGTGTGTGAAGGATGTATGGGTGTATGTGGTGTGTCTCTCTAGTTGTCTCTGTGCTGTTCGTGTCAATCTCCTGGCAGTAATTGTTGTTTGTAAAGGGTTGTGGGTAATGTGGGTGTGTGTTTTATGGTGCTGGGGGTGAGGGTGGTGTGTGTATGAGTGCCAGGTGTGAGTTTTTATTATTGGCCAATGTAGTGTTGTCTTGCACGTGGGTGTCCATTCTGAGTGCAGCGGTATGTACCGCCAATTGTTTACTGCCAGTGAATGTCTGCCATGGTGATTCATGGGTCATAATGTGGCGGGTGTTGTTCTATTGGTGTAACGGTATGGTTGTTGGTTCCGCCACTTTAGCACTGACCTTTGGGCTGGTGGATTTGTATTTGTGGCCGTATTCTGTCAGATTGGTGTGTGTCTGTCATAATCTGGGGAACGGATATTCGCCACCGCAGCGGTATGTTGGCAGCCGTCACCGTGGCAGTAAGCAGGATTTACCACCAATGTCATAATGAGGGCCTTAGGGCCACATGTACAAAAGCCAGTTTTTTTGCGACTTGCAAATTGCGAGTCGCAAAACCTGATGTATAACAGTGTCAATGACACTGTTTTCAATTCCAAATGAGGTAGCAAATGACCTATCTCATGAATTTTCCTGGGATAGGTCGCATTTTGCGACCCCATTGGGAATGGCTGCCCTCACAGGGATGGTGGCCTGCTGGAGACAGCAGACCATCATGTCTGTGACTGCTTTTAAATAAAGCAGTTTTTTAAAAAATGCAGCCCATTTTCCTTAAAGGAAAACGAGATGCATTTCAAAATCAAAAATAAAAAGTTTTCTTTTAATTTTTTCAGATCAGGCCGTGGTCTATGGGCCCACGGCCTGCTCTGAAAAAATATTTTCGCTAACATTCACATGGGGACCCCTTCCTGTTTGTGCATGGATTAGCACCAGTTTGTAACTGGTGCTAACTGCGATTGTTTTGCGACCGCATTCGCGGTCACAAAACAATCATACATACCCTCTGGATTCGGTATCAGGAATGGACGCCCTTGTCACGCCCCTTCCTAATATCGAATCGCAAAACCCACACTGCGATTCGGTAACAAGTTACCAAATCACAGTGTGGGCTTTGTACATCCCAAATAGCATTTTTCAAGTCGCAAACGGGCCGATTCGCCATTTGTGACTTGAAAACTGCTTCGTACATTTAGCCCTTAGTCTCCTAATATGCAGACTATGAGAGACCATATCAAATCACCCGGAGAGGTCTGAAAGAATCAGGGCCACTGCCTTGCACTGATCAACCTGCTGTCTGACCGTTTCCTGAATGGCAAGCAAGGTACTCTCAATGCTGCCTAGGAAGGTTCCAGTAAGTTATCGTCCTCCAAAAAAGATGTAATTTGGACATTGACCAATCTCTCAAGGACCTTAGCCTTAAATTAAATGACAGCAGTGAGAATGGATGGTAATTTGATAGCGGGAGGATTAGGGCTTGCTTCCACAAATCACGGTATACCATTGTCTTAGGGATGAATTCAAGGTTTAGGTTAGATATATACTCAAGCAGATGCTAAGCGGGAAAATAATAAATGGGGCCAGGGATATAGTAGGGAACCAGATTTTATTTCAGACATAGGGGGTCATTCCGACCCTGGCGGTCATGGACTGCCAGGGCCGGGGACCGCGGATGCACTGCCAACAGGCTGGCGGTGCATCCATGGGCATTCTGACCGCAGCGGTACAGCCGCGGTCAGAAATGGGAAACCGGCGGTGTCCCGCCGGTTTCTCGCCGGTTTCCCGCTGCCCCAGGGAATCCTCCACGGCGGCGCTGCTTGCAGCGCCGCCATGGGGATTCCGACCCCCTTACCGCCATCCTGTTCCTGGCGGTTTTCACCGCCAGGAACAGGATGGCGGTAACGGGTGTCGTGGGGCCCCCTAACAGGGCCCCACTAAGATTTTCAGTGTCTGCCAAGCAGACACTGAAAATCGCGACGGGTGCCACTGCACCCGTCGCACGCCTTCAACTCCGCCGGCTCCATTCGGAGCCGGCTTCCTCGTTGAAGGCGCTTTCCCGCTGGGCTGGAGGGCGGCCTTCTGGCGGTCGCCCGCCAGCCCAGCGGGAAAGCCAGAATGGCCGCCGCGGTCAAATCATTCGGCGGCTCCCGCCGGCCCTGCGGTTACCGCAGCCGGCGGGAGTCAGAATGACCCCCATAGTTTTCTCCACCTGTTCTTTAATGATGCAGGTAAAGTTACTTACTGAGCTTTGGCTCCCAGGTGGGGTGCTTGTCAAGGTACCTGAAATGTCTTCTAAAGTGGTTTGGCATTAAAAGTGGAGTATATTTTCTCTAATTTATTGGAAACATATCTGGCTATGGCCTCACAATGTTGTGGTGAAGGGGTAATGGTTTGTGACAAGTAGTACAGTCTTAAACTCTCCCCAATGATGTGATCAAAACTCAGGTAGCTTCTGACTACCCTTTCTATGTCTATGCTATGGCTCCCATGGAGATGTGTGTGCCTTTTTTGACACCTTATAAATAATATGATAATGGAAGGTAGTTGTTCATACAGATTAGCTTCTAGGTAGCATAGTACCAATGAGGGGTTAATGAATTTTGACAGAATGCTTGCTGTAAATATATTTATTCATTCTAAAATGAATAAATGGCAATTTTCACAGGCTCTCTTACAAATCTCTGTAAGAATATTGACTTAATAAAAAGAATGAGCTGAAAGTCAAGAGTTGCGCAATATGGTGAAATATACTGAATACTTCAGGCTCGGTCATGGTTCACTGAGTTGCCACACCCATCCTTGATAGGGTAGCAGGCTCTGCTTGCTAGCTGGCACCATTGCCTGTGGGTATTTTCCTCCAATGGGGGGATCACAAGATTTGTTCAGCCCACAGGAACCTCACATTCCTCCGTGTTCCAATGCCACTGTGATCTGGGTAGAGAAGGTGGCCCTCCCCGGTGCCTGAAGCCCTAACCTGTGTGGACAAGGCCTCCCAGGCCTCCCAGGCAAAAGCTATGGCTTCACCCACCTCTTGAGTCCTAAGGGGAATAATGGAGCTATTCAGCCTGCAACAGCCCCAGACTCCTCCCCTATGCAATGCCACCATGCCCTGGGTTCTGCCAATCCACTCTACTGTATGACGTGCCACTAAACTATACTATACTCCACAACAATGTAATCTACTCTACTCTAAGACACTATGGGGGTCATTACAACCCTGGCGGAAGGCAGAGAACCGGCGGTAAGACCGCCAACAGGCTAGCGGTCTTACTCTGTGGAATTATGACCATGGCGGTTACCGCTATGGTCATCCGCCGGTTCTCCGTTCCGCCTGCCGGGCTGGAGTCCTGGGTCTCCAGCCCGGCAGCCGTCACTATACCGCCGGCGGTATTTGGACCCGGCTTACCGCCGTGGATGTCCAGCAGTTTGAACCGCCCTGAAATCCATGGCGGTAAGCACTATTAGTGCCAGGGAATTCCTTCCCTGGCACTGATAGGGGTCTCCCCCACTGCCCACCCCCACCCCAACTCCCTCCCCTACCCCCCACCACCCCTGCCAGCCCCCAAAGGTGGCAGGTCCCCCCTCCCCACCCCGATCCCCAACATCACTTCACCCATACCCACACGACACGCAGACACGGAACCACCTACAAACTTACATGCACACATGCCAACATACATGCCTACATCCACACACACAGTCATACACGCATACCCACATTCAAACATACACGCACACATACATACAGACATACCCACAGACATACACGCACTCATTCCCATACACACAACACCCCCGCAGGCATACACGCACTCACACACCCCCTCTACATACACACACGCACACCCCCATGCACCCACACAACACCCCCCCCACCCCCTTCCCCTCACCGACGATCAACTTACCTGGTCCGACGATCCTCCGGGAGGGGACGGGAGCCAGGAGGGCAGCTCTGCCGACACCACACCGCCAACAGAACACTGCCACGGCGAATCACAGGATGTGATTCGCTGGGCGGTGTTCTGTTGGCGTGGTGGTGGAGGTGGAGCAACCTCCACTTCCCAGGCTCCCGCCAGTATGGCTGTTGGCAGCTCTCGTAAAAGGATGGAGAGCTGCCTACGGTCATAATAGGCCGAGCGGCAAACCGTCAGCAATGGCGGTCTTCCGCACGGCGGTCCCTCAGCGGTCTTCAAAAAAGAGCGCTGAGGTCAAAATGACCCCCTATATGACATGCCATGCCACACTACAACACCCCACTAAACTCTATAACATGCCACTCCCAGAGGGTCACGCGAGCTGCAGTCACTATCCTCTGGGTAGGGTCTGTCACTCCAGGTTATTGGCTCCCTTGTCAGTGCAATTCACCTTCCTATAGCCCCAGTCAGGAGAACTAAGGAGGAATAAGCGCCCAGCCAACTCCCTCTTCCTTTGGACCTGCCTGGAAAGCCCTTTTTCCTTCACGATTGAGCCTGCACAGTATAGGGGCCTACTGAATCCAGTGGATATGCAAGACAGAGTTAGCTGTGCTGACTGGCCCACCACCATCTGGTAGGCTAGCCACTGACTGGTTGTTTGCTCTGCCAGTTCGGCAACCAGAAGGCTTGAGCCACCTTAGGGAGAAGAGTGCCCAGGTGGCAGCTGACAATGAGCCCAGCACTTAGGAGGCTTCTTCCTTAAACCACCCACCAGCCTATTTCCTCCAGGCGACTTTGGTGGTGCCCCCTCCAGCCATATAGTCACCCTGCTGACCTGTGAGGCTTTTACCCCATACCTGCACCTTGGGGCACAAGGTGGGAGGGGCAGATCCCTGTGTCTCTCTAGATGTGAAAGAGACAGCATCTCACAGGCCTGCACCCTGTCCCACCTGCCTGGCACCATAGGGATTTCCAAAGGGGCATGGGTGCCCACCGATAGGGGCAATAGCTTGGCTCAGTGGATGACTTTGAACAAGTTGCAGTAAGGTACCTGCTATGCTTCTCATGAAATGCTGATTTAGAATCAGGTCATCTAAAAAGGATTTGGCACTAGGTACCCCACACACTTACGGTGTACCAAGGGAAAGGAGGTGGCCCCTTCTGTCCATACTCCAATCCCTGAGGTAGCATCTTTACATACTAGCCCAGAGGCTGCCTATCCCAGACCGTGAAAGGCTTCACGGCACTGGGGTATCATTACAGTTTAGGGGGCATTGTGCTTACATGCTTTCAGTCATATCCACAGATGGTAGCTTTGCCCCTTTAGCTCCTCAGCCAAGCACACTTACACCAAGTGTCTGTACCTGAGGTTCCTCTCATACTGAGCCTGATTACCAATGCAACATCTCATCAGTAGTAGGGTAAAACTGACCTGTTTAAACCCAGCTCACTTTCCCTATTAGGAAGTGATCATGCCAAAGTTGAGTGAATTCTCCTACCCAGTGATAGAAAGAGCTGACATCAAAGGGTCAAAAAGTGATACCTCTATGAATGCTTGGCCACCACAATCCAGTTATCCTTGTGGTAACTTTTCTGACACCTCTTGCTTGAAACTCAAATAGTCAGAAGAATCATGAGACCCTGCTTTAATAGCCTGTAACCCACTGAAAATCAAGATAAAGCAAGCTTTTGCACTTCTGCTCTGTGGGAGGTTTCTGTCCTCCCAGAGCCCTCTTTATGACACCTGCATTATCTTTTGACAGGCATACTCCCAAGCCAAACTCCTGAATTTCCATTGTCCCCATAGTGGTTTGCATCAGGCAGGCACCAGGTACTTGAAGTCTCAAGGCTCGCCCCACCCACCCACTTTACCAGGTGGATAAAAAAAAGATGAATAGTTGTATTTCACAGGCAGGTCAATGCTTCCTACTCATTCTTTACCTTTCATATCTCTTCACAGTGCCAGACTGCAGTCATGTTCAAGAGGATCTTCTCCCCCTACTGTTGCTACCTATCCTGTTCTCTTGGCTGTAGTTTTACTAGATCGTAGGTAGAGGCAGTGGGACTCTCATTCATCCATTCATGCTTGTTAATAATCAAATGACAAAGCATTTGGTTATCTTGTACCACCATTCGATGGCTTACTCTTGGATAATATTGTTGCAAGTCAGCTTGAAATCTGCCTTGCTTCCAACAACACAAAGATTGTATCGGAGTACAGCTACACTTTATGTTGCCCTCATGGGTAAATGAATCACATTTGGATATAAACAGTACCCCCTCCTGTACTACTGTATCAATCCTAACTTTATCCAAAGATTGTCCCTGGGTGCAATTACATTCAGGTTGCCCTCACTCCAATTGTTACATTAATCACAATTAGATTTAGACTGTACCTTCTCCAGTACTATTCTAACAATCTTAACTTTACAAATATAACTATGGTAACATTCAACTAGTTCTAGTACTGGGTGTTAGGCCTAGCATCATTGGGATGGTTTTCCCTTTCTTTTTGCCTCTACTTCCTGTACTTTTGACTGCATGCTGGATTTCCTTTTTGCTAGTTTTTGTTGCTCTGGGCACTTTACCAAAGCTGGCCAGTGCTAAAGTGTAAGTGCTTCCTGTGTAAATGGTGGTTATGATTGGTTTTCCCTGATTGGCCTATTGAATATACTTGTAGGTCCCTAGTAAAGTGCACTAGAGGCCCGGAGACTGAAAATCAAATGCTACTATTGGGCCTCCAGCACTGATTGTGCCACCCACATGAGTAGCCCTGTAAACATGTCTCAAACCTGCTACTGCAGTGTCCGTGTGTGCAGTGTTGCCCTGCGAATTCGACCTGGCAAGTGCACCTACTTGCCAGGCCCAAACCTTCCCTTTTACTACCCGTAAGTCACCCTTAACGTAGGACCTAAGTCTCCTCATGGTGCAGTGTATTTAAAAGGTAGGAGATGTACTGGTGTGTTTTAGATGTCCTGTTAGTGAAATACTCCCAAATTTGTTTTTCACTATTGCAAGGCCTATCTCTCCCAGAGGTTAATGTGAGGATTGCCTTTAAATGTCTTTTAAGTGCAGTGTCCCAATGGCAGCAGAGAGAGATATGGAGTTGGGGGTCTCTGGTACATCTTTTTGTAAAGTCGGTTTTTAGATTGTCTGTTTGAAAATGCCACTTTTATAAAGTGGACATTTTCTTGCTTAACCATTCTGTGCCTCTTTTTGGCTACTGAAGACACTGCTGGGTCAGATTGACTGCTGGGCTGTTTGTGAATTCCCTCTAGACGGTGAGCTGAAGTGTGTCCTGCATCTCCTGGTGAGTCTTCCTGGGCTAGTGTGGGAGGGAGGAACTGACACCTGTTCTTGAAAGGGCTGTGCCTATCCTTTCACAATACAGTCTCAAACCCCCTAGCATGCATCTGGGATGAGGATGAGGAAGCACTAGAAAGACTTTCCTTTGAAATTTGCCTACTTCACTGGAAGAAATGAGAATAAGAATTTGCACTGCTGACCCCACAACTTTAGAACATTTCTGGATCAGAGGAACCTCTACCAAGGTGAAGAACTTGAGAAGAGGCGCTGCCCCTTTGCTGTGTGTTCTTTGCTGGGTTGGCCCACAGATGGTGCTTCTGCCTTAGAGAGGACAAAGACTGCACTTTGCTGTGTATCCTGCTTGTGAAGGTCCTCCAAGGGCTTGGACTGAGCTTGCCTCCTCTTCAGAAGTCTCAGGGACATCAAAGACTTAATCTGCCAGCACCTGGGCTTTCTTGCTGAGACCCCCTAGCTTGCCAATTGCTACCACATTAGGTGCCTGAGCCCCTGGAAGGAGAAGCTGGCAGAACCAGAGTGAAAATTTCACACGCCGGAGCCAAGCGACAGAAAAATCAATGCATCATCTGCACAGTGGCTGAAAAATGGGTGCAGCACCAGTGAAATCGACGCATCAGCAGCTAAGCACTGTTTCATCACTGCTGTGCATCTGGACTTTCCACACATCGTACCTGGGTGTCAAAATCTTCTGCTGGTCCGGACATTTATGCATCCCTTCCCTGCGACGAAAGAAGAGATGCATTGCTTACCCAGCGGAAAAAGAATCAATGTGAGGCCTCACTTGTGGGTAAGGAATTGGCACATTGCTTGCTTTTCTGATCCACGCTCGCCAATGCAGCTCTATTTTTTACACATATCAGGTACTTTGTGCTAAAACAACGCATCCATTGATTTTTACAGGTTAAGACTCTTTTTACTTTCAAACTTTATATCTTTGTTTGTTTATGCTGGATTGTTGTCTCATTGGTCTTGCTTTATTTAGATAAATATTGGCTATTTTTTTTAAAAACTGGTGTTGAGTCTTTTTGTGGTGTTTTTACTGTGTTACAGTATGTGTTGGTGCAAATACTTAACACATTGTATCTGATATAAGCCTGACTGTTTTTGCCAAGCTACCAAGGGGGTAAGCAGTGGTTACCTGAGCTGTGTATCTCCCTTACCCTGATTAGATTGAGGGTCCCTACTTGGACACGGTGTAAAGTGACTGCCAACAAAGACCCCATTTCTAACATTGGGTGTCAACGTTAAGCATTATCAATTAGGTTAGCTGTTATGTGTCAATATTCCATAATAATATACTACTTTAAGTGAGATTAGGTTAACTATTATGTGCCTACATTTCTAAAATGATACTCTACCTAAAATGAGATACCGTACACAATTTGCTGAATAGTTATGTGATATTCTAATAAATTATTGCCATGAATACTTGGCACATTTTCCAAGTCTCCATCAGAGTAGTCAAATGCAAAAAGAACAGATGATAGACAGAATGCTGAACAAATCAAACATTCACCCCAGTCATAGATCTGAGTTTAATCTATCGGTTCTTTTGTTTACCATGCCATTCCAGTTTGGACTTAGCCATATGTAAATCAGTCTTGACCCTGTTCCCCATGGGAACGATCCAGCCCAAACTGCCAGGCCAGTTCCTACCTGGACCAAAAACAAGCATCTTGGTACCAGTTTCAGGGTGTCACCCCCCATCAGCTAGTCTAAGTTTACTCTGTTGGCATAGTGAGTACAGGACCAACGTCTGGGCATACTCTTCCGACTTAGGGGGACAAACGCAAAAAGAACAGATGATAAAAGGAATGCTGAAGAAATCAAACATTCACCTCTAGTCACAGTTTTTTTGCTCACCATACCTTTCCAGTTAGGACCCAGCCATATGCAAATCAGTCTTGACCTTGTTCCCCATGGAAATAGTCCAGCCCGAACTGCCAGGCCAGGTCCTACCTGGACCAGAAACAAGCATCCTGGGACCAGTTTCGGGATATCACCCCTCTTCAGCCAGGCTAGCTTTACTCTGGTGGCATAGCGAGCAAGGGGCCCACGTCTGGGCATACCCTTCCCACTTAGGGCAACAAATGCAAAAAGAACAGGTGACGGACGGAATGCTGAAACCAACCATTCACCCTCAATCACAGATCTGCATTTAATCAGAGTAGTCAGGCATACATTAGATCTTGGATAAATGACCGAACTTTTTGTCTTTCAAGACTTTTCACAGTGTTTCATTTTTGTGCCTCTTTTAGGATGTCCTGTATCAGTGTCAGGTTTTCAAAACATCCTTTTGTCAAATGCTTTTGTTTTTGTATTCAAATTTACGAAGAAAGTAAGAGCTCCGTGTATGAAATTCAGGTTTATAGCGACTCGCAATTTGAAAGTTGCAAAACCTGATGTACAACCGTATCAATTACACTGTTTGTGATTCCCAATGGGGTCGCAAATGACCTACCTCATGAATATTCATGAGGTAGGTCGCAATTTGCGACCCCAATGGGAATGGCCGCCCTCACAGGGTTTGTGACCTGCTGGAGACAGCAGACCACCATGACTGTGACTGCTTTTAAATAAAGCAGTTATTTTTTTCTTTTTCTTAAATGCAGCCCGTTTTCCTTAAAGGAAAACGAGATGCATGTCAAAAACAAAAAGGAAAAGTTGTCCTTCCATTTTTTCAGAACAGGCAGTGGTCCTTAGGACCACAGCCTGTTCTGAAAAAATATTTTCGCTACCGTTCACAAAGGGGAAGGGGTCCCACAGGGACCCCTTCCCATTTGCGAATGGGCTAGCACCAGTTTGAAACTGGAGCTAACTGAGATTGTTTTGCAACAGCATTCGCGGTCACAAAACAATCATACATGGGACTGCGACTATCAATTAGGAAGGCAACACCCCTTCTAACAGCGATTCACAAACCCTTTTTGAGATTCGGTAAATAGATTACAAATTCGCAAAAATGGGTCTGTACATCCCAAATTGCATTTTTCAAGTCGCAAACAGCCGCATTCGCCGTTTGCGACTTGTAAAATGTGTCGTACATCTGGCCCTAAGTCTTTTGGTCAGGATTTTTGCAAATAGCTTAATGAACACTGTGTCAATTGTAATCAGTTTCCATTTGCTTTTTTTGTTTAGTTAATTACTTTGTACATTCTTTGGGATTAGAATTGATTGTTTCTTTTGACATATTTCAGGACTCTTCTCATTATTAACCAAGTTGATAATATTTTGTGCAGCATCCTTGTTTTTTTTTTGTACGAAGGGTGCACAGAGCAGCAAAGTGTGATTCAATTTGTTGTTATTGATTGTGCTAACACTAGGTGCAGAGTTGACAAAATTGGTAAGGAGGTTAATGAGTTGTGTCAAAGACAGTACCTCTTTTCACCATCTTTCCAGGGTTTTTATTATCCAGGAACTACCCTATTTGTAATTGGGATCATTAGCTTTACCATTTCTCTCTATCATGCACCATGCTATAATAGAACCATGTTTGACTTGACTTAACTGTATAGATTTCTCCTTACACAGTATAGCGGTATAGAGATAGTTACTAGTGGGACCACTAGGAGGTAAAGGCCAATGAGACTGAGAATAGGTTAAGAGACTCTTAGCTGCATATTTATAGTTTTTGGTACAAAACTGCATAACGCAGTTTTGCACCAAAACATTTAGTACTGGCTTGCGCCATTCCTGAGCGCCAGCTGGAAGCCTTATTTATGGAATGGCGCAAGCCTGTGCAAAGGGTGGGCTAGCATATAAAAAAAAAAGTGACGTTAGCAGAGTGGGGCTGGCGGTATGGGAGGAGGGGGCTTTGCAACAAACAATTATGCTCGGCTGGTTAGAGTAAAAAAAGGTAGCTCTAACCAGCTTAGCATCATTTTCTGACGCAAAGCCATCCATGCCACATGACTCCTGTCTTTGAAAAGGCGGAAGTCATGCCCACCACCCCAATGGCCAGCACAGGGGACCAGTGTCAGCTGGGCATGGACATTGCACCCTGTGTCATTCAGGGGGCCCCAAGTTGGGTCCCTGATGGCACTTTCATTTTTGTTTTAAATCCCTTACCTATACTTACCCTACTTACCTAGGATGGGGTCCCCTATCCTCCGGTGTCCCTCTTGTGTAGGTGGGTGTGTTCCTGGGGCTTGAGGAGGGCCCCTCTCTTGAGGCAAACCCATTCCAAAGCACCTTGCCCCTCACAAAGAAAAGAAAACTCTCCCTGGGGCTCCCAGTGGCTTATTTTAGATTGTTTGTGTTACCTCACTGGATGATGCAATGATTCTTATCTCCACCACTCTGGGTTTGGGAATCTAAACCCGAATCCCTTTTGATCAGCTGAGGGCAACAGAGGTCATTGCCTGACCCTTCTGAACAACACTCGCCACCTCTTAGGACTGACTAACTCATGTTCATTTGCTGTTAACATGGAACCCTTCTCTACTTTTGCCTTCAAAGTTCTCCGTTGACTTGCTGCTACTACCACCAAAATCTGCACCTCCATCAGCTCCACCCGAGATTTTGCCCTTGGTTTCCATGCACACCAGAGTGGTCCACCCAGTCGTTGTGGCTTAGACCCTGTGGCTCTCAGTACCGGCAACACCCAGATATAGGTGTACTATCCACAGGACAGGGAATTTATCAATACAAACTTATGACCCTCACTTACTGGGAACTGCTCGTTCATGGGAAATAATTGCAATCTCCTATCCCTATTAGAAACATAGTTCAGCAGGTTACCTTCACCAGTTTGCAAAAGGTAAACACATACTGATCAGTTCAATGTGGTGTGCATGCCGCCCTGGATATTTAAGGGCATCACAGACCTCTTATTGTTCGATCTTGTGGAGCTGAACACCACTTGTACATCTAAAAAGTTGAATGTAAATTGCTGGGAGTCAAATAGCTAGCATGGAGGAGTCTTGTTTGTTATTGGAATTAAGCAGACAAATCATTCCACCAAATGCGCCCCTTCAACCCCACAGAATTGAGAAACAGCTATAAATCTGTCAATCCTTTCCATGTCTGGGCCAGATGAGGTTTCTCATGCTGGGTCAAATTAAGCTGCAGGTTCCCCTTTGGGTGTTGTCCTTCCATCACGTCTTTTAGTTTTCAGCTTTGCAAACATACTCCCTCTGGAGTCCAAAGATTTTGGTTTCCCCAAAGCTGCTCAGCAGGTCACAGGAATAACGCTGCTGGATCACTAGTCAACATGGTCAGAACTATGATGGTATCTGATTGTCTTTGAACCTCCAACTTTCAATCTTGATTAATGAAAGCATTTTTGCAATGCTTTCACTTTAGTTTGCCTTGAGTCAGTCCAAGAATTTCACCCTTAAAGACACAATACAAATTCCCCTGGCTGTCCCTCATAATCATGGCCCCATTCACAAAAAACAGCAAATTATATTGCACTATTCTTATCTCAAATATAAGGCAAACAGATGGTTTTAAACACTCTAACTTTCTTAAAGTAAATGCTTCAGACCCCGGACACTTAGGGGGTCATTCCGACCCTGGCGGTAAAAACCGCCAGGGCCGGGGTCCGCGGGAGCACCGCCAACAGGCTGGCGGTGCTCCTTTGGGCATTCTGACCGCAGCGGTACAGCCGCGGCCAGAAACGGAAAGTCGGCGGTGTACCGCCGACTTTCCGCTGCCCATGGGAATCCTCCATGGCGGCGCAGCTTGCTGTGCCGCCATGGGGATTCCGACCCCCATACCGCCATCAAACCGCCAGGAACAGGATGGCGGTATGGGGTGTCGTGGGGCCCCTGGGGGCCCCTGCAGTGCCCATGCCAATGGCATGGGCACTGCAGGGGCCCCCGTAAGTGAGCCCCACTTTGAATTTCAGTGTCTGCTTAGCCGACACTGAAATTCGCGACGGGTGCTACTGGACCCATCGCACACCTTCCACTCCGCCGGCTCCATTCGGAGCCGGCTTCATCGTGGAAGGGTGTTTCCCACTGGGCTGGCGGGCGGCCTTTTGGCGGTCGCCCGCCAGCCCAGTGGGAAACCCAGAATGACCGCCGCGGTCTTTTGACTGCGGGACGGTCTTCTGGCGGTCCCAGCCAGGCCGGCGGCTACCGCCGCCGGCCGGGGTCAGAATGACCCCCTTAGTCAAGAGCAGCAAGAGGGCACTGAGAGCCAGCTTGATCCCAAGATCCATCTAAGAGCTTTGTAACTGCAGCAACTCTAATATAATGTTTTGGCCGTTGAATTACCACTGCTGCTGGCACCAGACTTGCCCTCCGATTGATCCTAGTTAAAGGATTTAAAGTATGTTCATTCCAGTTACAGGGCTTCAAGATAGTCTGTACTTTTGTTTTTCATCTGTACCTCCAGGAGTGGGTAATGTGCATGCCTGATGCCTACCTTGGATGTGTAGATTCAGGCTCCCTCTCCAGAATCAAACCCTGATTCTCTGTTACCCCTGGTCACCATGGTAGGCAAAGAACATATCATCAAAAGTTGATAGAGCAGACATCCATATGTATTGTCATCATTGTACGGACATGTGATCAGCCCAAGGTTATCTAGCATCGCCAAAGTGCTCAGGTGAGCCCAAATTGGCTTTGGTCTGGTAATTTCATGCATCCTGGGAGGGTAGTGCTTGCCAGCAATTATTAACTCTAGAATTACCACAATTATCCAAATGACAGATGGAACAATCAATGGAACCATAACTGATTTAATGTGTCATTTGCAGTTTCGCTGTGTGCACTTACACATGCATGGCTACATTTTTGAGAGAAGATTCACCTCCATCCTGGACCTGGCTTCTCAACCCTTGCATTCCTATTTTGGGAGGCCCTGCTTACCTACAGTGGGCTGGGGGACTAGTCAGTCATGCAAGAACTGACAGGCCCAGCCTGCTCTATGACATCTAAAGTGAGAGGCAGGCCAAGGTACAGCCTGAGCAAGACACAGTAGTGCTGTTCCCCAGGATGAGCAGCCAGGGCAACCCCAGGGACGTTTTGGCTGTGAAAATTCACTGGGTAGAGAAGGGCAATGGACAGGCACTCTGTGCCCAGACTACTAGGCAGCATCTGGGACTAGTGGCACTGGGTCCCATCCACTCTGGTCAGACCACTTCACAAGCTTCTAGGCTACTTGGTCTTCACAGTGCTGAATGACCTCAACAAAAGGCATACCTTTGAGTTGGACAGTCCAGACAGGATGGAAGCTCTTTGCTTGAAACAACAACTGAGGCTGGCGAAGCAAGTGTGCCCAGTCAAAGTACGGTGCTGGGTAACACAGGCCTGAGGAAGCTGCCCTGCACAGGGATCTTTACATTCCTGTCTGATCTCTGGGAAGGCTCAGAAGAAAGGACCATCAGGCAGAGCTGCAAGGCAGGCACAGACTAGCAGCAACAGACCCCAGGCTGGGCCAGCCCAAGAAGAACATGAGGGGAAAGATCAGGGTGTCTCATAACTTGCCCCTGACTACCTGCCTTTCTTGTAATATATGTACACTGAGTGAATGGGGTCATTTGGAGTGAACAAACCCAACCTGCTGGAACCCTGGGTGGGCCTGGGGAGTCAAGAGAACCTTCATCAGGCCTCCCAGGTCAGCCCAGCCATCACAGTCACAGTGCAGCGCTGGCTAAACTGCTGATGAATGGGCCTTCCTGTTCAGGAATGTCAGCTTTGTGTTCTTGCCTGCTGTCCAGGTAGCAAGGCTTGGAGGATAGAGCCATCGGGCAGGGCCAGAAAACAGCTACAAACCAGGGCAGCACCTGGGTGAGCACAACTGGACAACAACGGGGCCCTAAGTATCCTTTCCTTAGTAATCTGGGGAAGGCTGCCCCATTTTCTTGTAATCTGTGCACACCAAGAGATGGAGAGTGCTGCCGGAGAAAATGCACCGACCTCCTAGGGCCCAGGCTGGGATCAAAAAGACAAATGAGTCCTTACTGGGACTTCCAGGGCAGACATCTAAGTGCACCATAGGAACATATAGCTCAGGACCAGATGCCTGGACTCGAAGGATGGACTTCTGGTTACTTCATGTCTTATAAAAAAGGATTCCACTCGCACTTGTAGAGATCAGGGCTCTATGGACTGGGTTCTTGGAACTTAAGTTGGTGATCAGGCATGGGGCCTGGGGTGTACTTCATGTAGCTCTATCCTATGGCCCAGTCAAACCTTATGAACCCAGACAAACAGGATAGTCCTCCGTGGGCCTGTGGGTCCCCGTGTCAGGGTCTTTGTTACAGCAGGCTAGAGCCTAGGGCAGGGGCATCTAGCCATATATCAGGGCAGGGGTTTCTACCCCTGAGCCAGGTGGAGCTGTGACCTGAGCCAGATCAGAACGTCTGAACCCTGACACGCTGGGTTGACCTCCCTGGTCCTCCTGGACCTTATCCTGTGCACTTTGCAACATGATTCCCTAGAGAAGGACTGGAGGCTTCCACCGCTGGACCAGCTGATTCTAATCAGGGTCTCAGCCAGAGCTTTTTATCCCTGGAGAGCAGGGGAGGCCTCTCCAGACCTGCAAGTCCCTGTCTTGTCCAACTTAAGACATGGCCAGCCAAAAAATGGGGCTTCCACCGCTGGGCTTGCTGGGCCTTTGACCAAGGAATCTATCAGTGCTTTTTCCTGTGCTTCAAGTGACACAGTGGGTCATGGAACAGATCTCAGTTCAAGGGTCTTACACTCTTGGGCAAGCCAGAGCTATAACCTGGGGCCCAGACAGAGCCCCCTACCCTGGGAAAACAGGAGAGGCCTCCTTGGGCCTGTGGGTCACCACCCAGGACATGTGAGACTCAGCAGACCGAAGCTTTGAATTAGGCAGAGTGTGAGGTTCAGACATGGACAAACAGGGTGGACCTCCACTGGCCTGCAGGACTCTGTATCAGGCACTTTGAGACCTGGTGAGCTACAGAACAGAGTCCAGGAGAAAGGGTTGTCACTCCCCTGCACCAGCCAGAGATCTGACCTGGTTAGAGCTTCTGAACACAGACAAGCAGATGAGAACTTCCTTTGTCCTAGGCACTTTCCACCATGGAGACACTGTCCTAGGCACTTTGCACCATGGAAGGCTGGATTAAAGAGCCCATGGCCCGAGCTTCCAACCCTGGGCCAGCCAGGGTTCTGACATGGAGCCCAGGCAGAGCTTCTGAACTTGGACATGAAGGTGAAATCTCCTGGTGCCTGTGGGTACCCCATCCCGGGCACTTTGCAACTCTGAAGGCCAGAGAAGGGATTCCAGGGCTGCAGGCTTTAACAGACAGGCCAGTCATAACTTTCATACAGGGCCCTGTCAGAAATTCTTATCCTGGATAAGAAAGATGCCTCCACGGGCATGTGGGTCTCTGTCCCTGGCTCCAAGTGGCACAGTGCCCCATGCTATAGAGTCCAGGGCTTAGGGATCCCACCCCTTGGCCTGCCAAGGTTTTGACTTTGGGCCCAGTCTGAGCTTATCCTAGGCATGCAGAATAGGCCTCCTTGGGCCTTTGGGTCCCCATCCTGGACTCCAAGTGACATGGCGACCCATTGGATGGGGCGCAGGGCTGGATGTTTCCACCCCAAGGCTTACTAGGGCTCTGACCCAGGGCTCGGGCAGAGTTTTTATGCAGGGCTAGTAGGGGAGGCCTCCATGGGCCTGCAGATCCTGATTTGGGGCACTTTGTGACATGGTACATGGAAAAAAACACAAGGTCCTCACCCTGGACCTACCAGAGCACTACCCATTCTTGTAATCCTTGCACACTGTGTTGACAGAGGGGGGGCATTTGAGAAAATTTATCCAGACTCCTACAGCCCTGACTGCACTTCAAGCTTCAAATGAGTCTTACATGGGACTTCTAGGGCAGCTTGGAATTCTGAACACTGAATCATGTGAAGGAAATAATGTGTTTTTTTTTGCATATAAGGACAAAATGCAACAAGTGACAAAATGTAGGCATGGTAAAGGACCCCTAATCTGAATTATGCCCAAGTCTACTCAGGAACAATACCTTTTTTGTCCATGTCCAACTGCATGGTAGTGCTTCAAATTCCCCGGCTAGTTTGAAAAATGTAGTGTGTGTGGAATCACAATGAAAACACTGCAACACGTCTTCCACCCCCTAGGATTCCTCCACAAGGTTCAAGCTATCATCTCCCTTGTCCTAACAAAGCTGGATTATGCTAATGGTCTATATCACTGCAGATTCACTGCCACAGGTTTACTTTCAATACAGCGGCTTATGTAAATAAAATGTGGTGTAAATGGGAGTACACAAAATCATGCACAATATGCGTTTTGTAAACCCTAGGATTCAAAGTGCTTTATGCTACATGTATATGTTCCCTGCACAGCACTAAGGGGCAGATTTAAGGAAAGTGGCACTGCACCCAGTGCTGCACCACTTTCCTTGCACCCCTTAGCGCCCCCTACCACCACCAAGATTGCACCGTATCTAAGATACAACCACCATGGCGCAGGGTAAGGGGCAATAGAGTCAAACGTTTTGATACTATTGATGTACTGGTAAGGGTTAGTGCCAACATTTTGGTGCTAACCCTGAACAGTACATAGGGGCCCATTGTGAACAATGGTGTGCCCCCTTTAACGCCTGCTCTGAGGAGGTGTTTAAAGTGCCGAAAAAAATGATGCAAAGAAATCTCTTAGATTTCTTTGCACCTTTTTTTCAGCCCCCTACTGGGGGAATAAACCTTTGTGTACATTATGCCTGGTGCAGGCATAATGTGGTGCAAAGGGTTCTAAAGTGACTCAATGCATGCACTGCACCACTTTGTAAATATGGCACCGGGAAAAGGTCACCTTAGCGCCACCTTAGTGTCAAATAAATTATGCTAAGGCAGTGCTAGAGTGGGGCTAGACCCTCTTAAATCATGGCCGAAGTTGTTTTACTCGGCAGCACTGACTGTTTTCCATAGGACTGCAATGTGCTATAGACAGAAGTATGCACAGAACTCTCATTGCATCAGTGAGTAAATGCATGTTCACAACATTTTAGGGTCGAGCCTCTGAGTGCATGCAAGAGACTGCTGTGTTCAGTAAAGGGTTTAGAGCCCGCCTGCCGCACACCATTTGTTGCTTTGCATGGCAGTCTTCTTTACAGCCCTGTAATTCGTCAAGGCATGTCTGGTATCACTTCCGTTTCTGTGTGGAGCAGGGATCAAGCACTAATTGATGCAACTTAGTACCTGTCCACTGCTCCTGACGTGATTGAGGTACTATTTGTTGTTTTAGCTTTGAGTACCCCACAAACAGAAGGCTTGTGACTGGCAAAAACGTGCCTGGCAGGCACAAAATTGCAAAGTTTAATTTTTAAAGCTAAATGTATTTTATTTTGCCAAGTCGTCTTTTCTCAGTTTCTTCTCATGTTTGTGGGTGTCGTGTTCAAAAGATGAGAATTAACTTGTTCAAAATATGCAAGACCTATTCCATTGCAAATGCTTGTTGTTAGTGCCTCCCCCCAGCCAGTTGGAAGAACAGCTACTTTACTACCTTGGTTATCAAATGGTGGTTGATCTCCTCTCGGATTGTTGTGCCCAATGTCTAAGATACAAGGAGCATTGCAGAATCAAGTAAACCATTTAAACCCAAACATCATGTTCAGCCAGTGCAGTGCTGTATCAACCATCACCACTGGGACATGTAAGTATTTGGACCCACAAACCTCGATTATTGTATAGACTCGCTGCTACAGGGCATGTACCATCTCTGCAGCCTCTCACCGCCTTACTGTCCTGCTCAGCTGAGGTGCGGGTCCTATCATACCTATACCAGGGGTATATAACTTATATTATATATACCTAAAAAGGGGCGTCTCCTCCATAAAGGTGGAGGAGCGTGCCCCCCCCTGCCAGCAGCGGCAGCTGCAAAACCTTTCAGAGAAAAGAATAATAAATTATGTTTATTATCGTTTTCTTTGAAATGGGTGGGGCCACAGGGGTGACGTGCACTGAGAGCGAGTGCACAGCACTCCCCCTCACTGCGCATGAATGTTTGGCCAGCAGTCTCAGGCTGGCCAAACACAGATGCGCACAGGGCTCTCTCCAGCCCAGCAACACAGGGCTGGAGGGAGCCTGCAAAGGCTCCCAGTCTGCCAGGGAGCACCCTGGCTGGGCGCTCCCAGCCAATACTGACGCTGCTCTGAGCAGCATCAGGATTGGCCGCAGGGCAGGCTGGAAGCCTGTGCCTGCAGCAAGAAGAAGATGGAGGAGCAAAGCGGAGCGGTGGAGCAGCGGAGCGGTGGAGCGGCGCAATGGCGAGGAGGTAAGTTTTTAAAAATGTAATATAATTGCTTTTTTAGCCCCCCCCTCCGCGTGCCGCCCCACCCCTTCTGCACCCTGTAAACTGCCACGGTACCTAAACCGATCAGCCAGAAACACCATTTCTGAGATTGCTGCTTTACTGCACCCGCCACACTGGCTTGTCTTTGTACATTTTCTTTGAATGGCTGTGTGTTGAGTTCTAAAAAAACTCGCCAGCTCTGTGCTCTATGGTTTCTGTCATTCTCCCCCAAATTCCTTCTGTAGCATGCTGGTGCTATTTTTTGTGGGGGAGGGGTGGTGTTGCAAGGGAGTGGTGCACGTGGAGTAACCTGCCAATGTTATTTCCATGGCAAAGTGTCAGTACCTTGCCAGCAGTGGGAAAGCTGAACGCCGTGTGGTGTGTGGTTTGCAGGTTCACACTAGGTGGCTGTTCCACGGGGCATAATGACGCAGTAGTAATTTAAAGCCTGTGTAGCTCTGAAAACCATGGGGCAGATTTATGAATAGTGGATCTAGTGCAGCGACACTTTGTAGTGCCCTATTCAAAATTCCATGCACCATGGCGTTAGTTAGGGTGACTAGCGTCATACTTTTTAACATTAGTCCGTCACTTTGCAGGGTTAGCGTAAATAATTATGACACGAATCCTGCAAACCACCCAGAGGCCCACTGTAATCAATGGGAGCCTCTTTTTAATGCCTGCACTTAGCACGCGTTAAAAAATGGCGATAAAAATGGTGCAAAGAAATCTCATAGATTACTTTGTGCCATGTTTACGGTCCGCCCAAGCGCCGGAAGACCCACATTGCATACAATATTCCTGGCGGAGGCATAATGTGGTGCAAGGGTTTACAAAGTGCTGCAATACAAGCATTGCACAACTTTGTAAATATGGAGCAACATTTTTCCCCTTCCAATGCCACATTAGCGTAAAAAAAAATGATGCTAATGTGACGTGGAAAGACACAACACCTGCATAAATCTGGTCCCAAGTGTGATGTGGTATCAGTATGTAGGGGAAATGGTCAACCCAACAGCTATTGTCTAGTGATTATTTGTAGAATGCCTTTTCTAGCATTGCTTTTACTTGTGGTGGTTGTCCACCTTTGATTTTGTGTATACCGCGTCCTTGCACTTGGTGCTTTATAGGGGCTAAGACAACACATGGAAAAAAGAAAGCAGATTAAAAAAACTAAGAGACACATTTATGAAAAATTATGTACAACTAAGCTAGTGCAGTTGTGAGTTGTTTTTCTTAACTTGAGCTAGTATCACTCCTTAGCGTCATTCGTGTGCCATATTTAAGAAATGACGTAGGATGGCGCTAAGGAATGGTTAGGGTTAAAGAAAATGACACCTGCAACATGCTATAAGTAAAAATTTCTTATGCATGTCGCAAAAGGGTTAATGCCATTTTTTTACTGTATTAGCATCAAAACAAAATGCACAAGCAGGAAAGAGTGCAAATGCAAGAGAGGATGGAATTATCAGGCCAGAAGAGACCCCAGGGAGACCCCAATCACCCACGTACCGGCCTGGAGGATGCAGAAAAGTCCCAGGAGACAAAGAGGAGAAAACGCAATTGTCTCTTCTGCGAGGAGGAGCATGACATCCTGGTCAGAGTGGTTACGGAGCACCAACACCAGCTCTTTGTCACCTCCAATTTGCCAGTTGGTAGGAGAGACGCAATATAGCAGCAAATAGTGGTCAAAATCAACAACGTCACAGAGGAGTAGAGGACTCTCACCGAGTGCAAGAAGCCCTGGCACAATTGCAAGCGAAGGACTAATAAGGCAGCACTGTAGACTGGAGGTGGAAGTCCTGCACCACAGGAAGACCTGAATGAGCTGGAGGAGATGGTTGCAGCTGTCATCCAGGAGGAACTGGGCACTGGAATCGCAGGACAATGCAGATTACCAGGAACCACCACAAATGCGGGGTAAGTTGCAGGGGTAGTATCTGGAACTCCACAAATGGTAGAAGGGGAGGCACATAGAACACCCTCGATGCATGCTAAAGGGTTACATCGGAACACATAGGCCCTGAATCAAGATGCACCATCCCCACCCAAGCCACACAAGTACTGACGCTTTGGTTGTGCTATGCACTCCAGCATATGCACAACGTCAACATAGGCCACTCACTATGGCTATACTCCACCATGTAAATGTGCACCACATTACCTAGTAGGCACGTGCAAATAGGGTGGCTGTGGCTGTGCCATTACAACACCCATTGAATATTGGCAAAGCCCCTGTACCAACACAATGTAAACATTAGAGACTAGGACAGAAGTCAATACCACCCAAGGGGTGGTGTCAAGGTGGGGTCTCTGGCCAAAATGCTTCCCATTGCCTTTACACATGTGTGCTGTATCTTGCAACGCACATTGAAATGCCATTTCAGCAAAAATAGCTTGTACATGTGCAGGAAGGGACACCTCCCTGCATATGAACAAATCATCCATTCAAGGCAGGCACCCCATCATCATGCTGCAAGAATGCTGATGTTAGATATTGGCGTAGCGTCTGGTTTACAAATAGTCCAAAATCTGAGGCAGTGTCAAAATTCAATGGGTGTTGCTGTGGGTGTTGCACACACCTTACACACAAAGTTCTGGGTGTGAAGGGGCCATATATACAAGGTGGCATCAAGGCACAAAAAGTGGCTTCATGCCACCTTGTACACACGGGGCAGGGCATTGTGGCACCTGAGCCTCACCAAAAGTGACACTCAGGTGGCACTTGGGGCACCTACATATGCCCCAAAATACCTAGTGAGCTTGACCCATGTGTGATGCACAATGCAACACATAAATACAACCACAACCTTAGGTCAGTAACATGTCACTGAACCTCTAGTGGCAAATAAATGATGCCCCATGTCAACAGCCAAAACAAGCGAATATTGATTTTAAACTATCTCATTGCAGAGGATGATGGGTTACCTCCAGATGACATGGATGACCAGCTGCCAACCATCAATGAACAGAGTCTCCAGGTTCCCCTAGGATCACTTCAGACACCTTCTCAAGGCACAGGGAGGACACACAGCATTGCAGGTCTCCACATGAACCACCCAGCTACCAACACATGCCACCAGCCAGTACTCACACAGCCCTGGACTCCCAGGACCAAGAGATCAGCTTTCAGAGGACAGTGGTAGGAGTCCAGTGGGATCTGGCCAAGCAGGTGCGGGTGGGGATAGAGACCATGGCAGGCAGCCTACAGGGAGTGTGGACGTGCCTCAGTCCAAATAAGGACAACTCCCCGCTACGTAGACTCCAGCAGTCTCTGTCCGACATAGCTGCTGTCATGAAGGAGACACTACAACAATTGCCCTCCCAAACTGGCACCAGCATAACAGACAACAGGCTGGGGGCTATGCAGAATACCCCAGAGTCAATACAGGTAAATAGGTATATCTGCCTACCGCAGTAATGTTGCTGCGGTGTTGAAAAAACAGCAATTCCTCCTTGCTGCAGTGATGCCTTATGTCTTGCCACAAATGGCAGCTGCCGGGACCTTTGACTCCACCTCTCTATCCTCTGAAGTGTGTGTGGCCCCCTCTACCTCTAAAACAGCATCAGCCATGGCACAGGAGCCGCCACACACATCAGAAGAGGAAGATGTGGGCGGAATAATATTCACAAGGAAAAGGACTCTGTAGCACCAGTCAGTGCCACATTGACAGTTTCTCTTTAGTTCTGGGCGTAAGATCATGAACGTTTTGTGACAGTAGGAAATGTGCCCACTGTTGATTTGTCTGTTATGTCATTGTCTCTTTCATACCAATTGGCAATTTTTAACTCACTAATGCACACTACTCCTAACCAGGTCTCATGACATGTCCTTCAACCCTGGAATCCAATTGTGCTACATACGGCTAACGTTCACTCATGGGATCTGTGAACTGGACATTGTATAGAATTCACAAAAACAATTGCACCTGTAAATAAAGCATCTTGTACACATGTTGCATTTCTACATCTACTCAGCTAAAAGATAGCATGGTGTCAATCCGTGCCTATGTGTAAAGAATATCAGTACATGAGTGCATGACTGTCAGGCACAAAGCCCCGCACTAGGATCCTAACATGAGAAAAGTGAATGATGGTATTGTCGGCTACAACCAATTTACTGAGTACTCTATATAAATTTTGAACAGATATCCTTTGAAGTAGATGGCTCTGAATCAAGTCAATGGTAATTTACCCAAATGGGATTACCAGTACAACATATTTGTGTGGTACACCTTATCAATGATGGCCACCTGTCAGTGTTGCAGGATACAATTCCAAATTCAACTGTTGTCAGATGTGCCACACTTGCCAACAATGAAATTGCAAGACCCCACTAATGACAAGTGAAATACCATATTTACCTGTCCAAGATAAAGTATACATACACATTGTGAATGGCTGGAACACTGGATGGCAAATGTATGCACTAGTAGACGATATGTAGCAGCCAATCTGACAGCTCCGTGATCATAGGGGATGCACATGTTAATCCTGGAAATCAAGACAGTAAGCATACCCTAGGTCATTCCCCCAACTTGGCCAGTGAACTCATGAGAACCCCCAGACACTCAATCAACTACAAATTCTTAGGCTAAGAACAACAGGATTTATTGTAAAACCATATACCTACAACTAACCTAAAAACTACCGTATGCTAAACTAACTTGTGGCAAATTAAATTAACTAACAACTACACCTATCTAACATATTCTAAACTTATCTTACACATGTAACACCACACTCTAAACATTGGCCCTGCCACCCCCTTAAGAGACAAGTAGGACAACATAAACTATGACTACACATGTACTACCCTAACCTATGGCCTAAACAAATATAGTTCTTTGGGTATATTTTTATTTTGTAATTTCTTTTGTTTTTTTTAATACTCAAATAACCCAACGTGACCCCCCCTACCCAAACCGCCACCAGTAAAAAAAAATAAGAAAAATCCACCCCACTATACTTAACCTAACCTATACCTACCCTACACTAATCTAATACATCCCATCTAAAATCCAATCTAAAACTATGTAAAACAGTAAAAGGGAGGGGAAGGAACTGGGAGGTTGTAGAACAATATTTGTTAACTTCTTTGTTTTCTTCAGTTTCTTTTTGATGTATCTCAACATCCTCCAGTTCTCAGCTTTCTCCTCCTCCAATTTTCCAAGTCTAGTTAAAATCTTGGCCATGTCCCATCTCATGTCTAATTCAAATTGGCATGCAACAACTGCAGCAGGTGTCTGAACTGGTGTCTGGCTCCTGACTGGTGCTGCTGATGTGGAGGTCCTGGGACCAGCTGAGGCCCCCTGCACCCCTGATGTTTTTCCTAGTGTCCTTGTGCGGCTGTGGCTTCTATGGAGCTCCACCATGTGCAAACACACACCACTCCCCAGATGCCATCTCACTGCAGAACCTCCTTCCCATTCGGTGGAATCCTGCTTCTGCCTCCATTACGTGCTGTAGCGTTCGGCCCTCTTATGGAAAGCGTGCCTCTAGTCTGGTGTCATATTGGCAGTTGAAATATGAGGAGAAATAAGCATCAGTTTCAGCACTGGATGGAGGATGTACAGGCATATTACATACACTGCAACTGCAGATAACACATACAGTTCACCACACATTCCTCAACAATGACTTACTCTTCATCTATGACTATTTCCTACCAGCCATGTACAATATCATGTACATGTCACTGGGATAACGGCTATCGATTGTTAACCAACAGGACCCAGAGCTGATTGGACAACATTTTCCATGATGAACACTTGTCTCATCAAACTTGTGAGGCTCACGTGCCCCAACAAGTCTGGATTTCCTGTGTCCCTGTGCATAAGGGGGGGGTTGTGCATGCAATCCACCACCTCAACACCCCCAGTGAAACATCAAGGCTTTCCCAGTCACATGGATGCAAGGTGGGGGTCTGGTAACTTCCCACTGGCTATTCTAAGGTTTGGTAAATCATCATTCATGTGTCCTGGTGTATGATCTGGCCTAAGCATACTTTACATGGATGCAAGCCATTGCCCATGATGTGCCCACATGTACAACTGATGCAAAGTCCCCAGAACGTTTGCCCAATGTCTGACCTGCACATCAAAGTTGTCTACACATTACAGAACTGAAGCCTCCTACCCTGTACCATGTGTGCACACAGGGTGTTTGTATGGGTGCTCTTAGGCCCACAGTGAGTTTGGCACTGCACTGGGTGCTGCACAGTATCCTGATACATTGAACGTCATTTGCACATGCATATCAGACATCATCAAAGTACCATGTATTCACACAGCATTCACATCATATACATATGTGGTGTGTCCTACACAACTCACAAATACCATGGTGGCTGGACCATGTTGTGAAAACTGTTGAGATCTGGCGTGGGAAGAATCATAGACTCTTCCCACAACCACCTGGAGCTGAGTTGTCTACTAATTGTGTACATAACTGACTCTTGTGCAGCTCAATATAGGTCCTTGCAATACTACAACCTTATTATATCTGAGGGTACTGAGGCACCTGTGGTGAATGTATCTCCTACATAAGCTCCCTAGGGATCTCTGAAGATATTATCCACATCTGAACCATCTTGTCAATAAGTGTAAGCTATGTGTGGCACACAGTGCTGACAGCAGTGCTGTGACAAAGTGGTTGTCAACAGGCAGGCTATGTACATTAACAGCTGCCCTGAAACCTATCAGGGTAGGCATCAATGAATATGTGGCCATCCATTACAATTCCTATTACACACAATTCCATGCCAGCACACATTGCCCCTTGTGCTTCAAACAAGCCCTTCTCATTGCACAACATTCCAACAGACATGATGTCACCATCCATTCTCCAATAATGTTATATAATTGGTCAGGCAAAACCATATTTCATAGCATTCCATACTTCAGACTGACTCCCATCAGACCTTGGATTGGCACACATGACGCACAAGATGAAACTTACTGGCTGCTCAGGGTCTTCAAATCGGGCCACCTCACCAACGGTGTAGGGTGGAGGTCCACTTGCAAGACATGAATTGAAAACATTGCTTTGTGTAATTTGTACAGCTCAGTTAATGGATCACGTTGTTCACTGCCAACTTGTTAGGCTGAGTGAGTAAGCCATCGTATTGGTAGATCAGAGCAACTGACAAACATGTATGATCAGTCAATCTCACATAGTCTCAGATAATGTAGACCCACACACCTATAAACCATCACTGTCTCTGACACTCCTGTGGTGCTTCTCACTGCACCATTTCTAAATGGCATTGTCATGCAGGTATTTGTTAGCTCTACACCTCCATGACCATATGGGACTGCGTGACACTGTATAGTGCCTCTGAGGGGCATATAATAGTTGTTGCAGTGGTGTAGGAAAGTACCATCTTGCCTGGCATGTTACCCCCATATTTCACTGTATGTATGTTGTTTTAGTGTATGTGTCACTGGGACCCTGCCAGGCAGGGCCCCAGTGCTCATAAGTATGCCCTGTATGTGTTCCCTGTGTGATGACTAACTGTCTCACTGAGGCTCTGCTAACCAGAACCTCAGTGGTTATGCTCTCTCTGCTTTCCAAATTGTCACTAACAGGCTAGTGACCAATTTCACCAATTCTCATTGGCATACTGGAGCACCCTTATAATTCCCTAGTATATGGTACTGAGGTACCCAGGGTATTGTGGTCCCAGGAGATCCCTATGGGCTGCAGCATTTCTTTTGCCACCCATAGGGAGATCTGACTATTCTTACACAGGCCTGCCAGTGCAGCCTGAGTGAAATAACGTCCATGTTATTTCACAGCTGTAAAGAAATGGCTCCCTGTTGTAGTTATCCCCCACTTTTTGCCTGATACTGATGCTGACTTGACTGAGAAGTGTGCTGGGACCCTGCTAACCAGGCCCCAGCACCAGTGTTCTTTCACCTAAAATGTACCACAGCTCCATAATGGCTACACTCAATACTGGGAAGTTTGGTATCAAACTTCTCAGAATAATAAACCCACACTGATGCCAGTGTTGGATTTATTAATAAATGCACACAGAGGGCACTTAGAGATGCCCCCTGTATTTTACCCAATTGTTCAGCTCAGGACTGACTGGTCTGCGCCAGCCTGCTGCTGAGAGACAAGTTTCTGACCCCCTGTGGTGAGAGCCTTTGTGCTCTCTGAGGACAGGAACAAAGCCTGCTCTGGGTGGAGGTGCTTCACACCTCCCCCCTGCAGGAACTGTAACACCTACCAGTGAGCCTCAAAGGCTCAGGATTCGTGTTACAATGCCCCAGGGCACTCCAGCTAGTGGAGATGCCCGCCCCCTGGACAAAGTTCCCACTTTTGGCGGCAAGTCCAGGAGAGATAATGAGAAAAACAAGGAGGAGTCACTGGCCAGTCAGGACAGCCCTTAAGGCAACCTGAGCTGAGGTGACTCTGACTTTTAGAAATCCTCCATCTTGCAGATGGAGGATTCCCCCAATAGGGATAGGAATGTGCCCCCCTCCCCTCAGGGAGGAGGCACAAAGAGGGTGTAGCCACTCTCAGGGCTAGTAGCCATTGGCTACTAACCCCCCAGACCTAAAAACACCCCAAAATTCTGTATTTAGGGGCTCCCCAGAACCTAGGAACTCAGATTCCTGCAACCTAAGAAGAAGAGGACTGCTAAGCTGAAAAACCCTGCAGAGAAGACAGAGACACCAAATGCTTTGGCCCCAGCTCTACCGGCCTCTCTCCTCCCTTCTAAAGACACTGCTCCAGCGACGCTTTCCCCAGGGACCAGCGACCTCTGAATCCTCAGAGGACTGCCCTGCTCTAGAAGGACCAAGAAACTCCAGTGGACAGCGGCTCTGTTCACCCAAGACTGCAACTTTGTTTCAAAGGAGCAACTTTGAAACAACTGCGTTTCCCGCCGGAAGCGTGAGACTTGCTACTCTGCACCCGACGCCCCCGGCTCGACTTGCGGAGAAACAACACTTCAGAGAGGACTCCCCGGCGACTACGAGACCGTGAGTAGCCAGAGTTGCCCCCCTGAGTCCCCACAGCGACGCCTGCAGAGGGAATCCCGAGGCTCCCCCTGACCGCGACTGCCTGACTCCCAGATCCCGACGCCTGGTAAAGACTCTGCACCCGCAGCCCCCAGGCCCTGAAAGATCGGAACTCCAGTGCAGGAGTGACCCCAAGGAGGCCCTCTCCCTTGCCCAGGTGGTGGCTACCCCGAGGAGCCCCCCCCTTGCCTGCCTGCATCGCTGAAGAGACCCCTTGGTCTCCCATTGATTTCCATTGGAAACCCGACGTGTGTTTGCACACTGCACCCGGCCACCCCGTGCTGCTGAGGGTGTGCTTTCTGTACTAACTTGTGTCCCCCCCGGTGCCCTACAAAACCCCCCTGGTCTGCCCTCCGAAGACGTGGGTACTTACCTGCTGGCAGACTGGAACCAGGGCACCCCCTTCTCCATTGAAGCCTAGGTGTTTTGGGCACCATTTTGACATCTGTACCTGACCGGCCCTGAGCTGCTGGTGTGGTAACTTTGGGGTTGCTCTGAACCCCCAACGGTGGGCTACTTTGGACCCAAACTTGAACCCCCGTAGGTGGTTTACTTACCTGCAAGAACTAACAAACTCTTACTCCTCCTAGGAACTGTGAAAAGTGCACTGTCTAGTTTTAAAATAGCTATATGTGATTTATGTGAAAAGTATATATGCTATTGTGATTATTCAAAGTACCTAAAGTACTTACCTGCAATACCTTTCATTTGAAGTATTACATGTAAAATCTGAACCTGTGGTTCTTAAAATAAACTAAGAAAAGATATTTTCCTATAGAAAAACCTATTGGCCTGGAATTGTCTTTGAGTGTGTGTTCCTCATTTATTGCTTGTGTATGTACAACAAATGCTTAACACTACTCCTTTGATAAGCCTACTGCTCGACCACATTACCACATAATAGAGCCTTAGTATTATCTCTTTTTGCCACTATCTTACCTCTAAGGGGAACCCTGGGACTCTGTGCATACTATTCCTTACTTTGAAATAGTGCATACAGAGCCAACTTCCTACATTGGTGGATCAGCGGTGGGGTACAAGACTTTGCATTTGCTGGACTACTCAGCCAATACCTGATCAAACGACAAATTCCAAACATTGTCATTAGAAACGGATTTTTGAAATTTGTGCTATTTTTCTAAATTTTTAAAAGTCCTGTTAGGGCCTTGTGTTAGTCCCTGTTAGCATTTCTTTTAGAGTTTAAACGTTTTGTGAAAGTTTGAATTAAGTTCTAGAAATAGTTTTAGATTCTTAAAAAGTATTCCAACTTTTAGAAACATAATGCCTGGTGCAGAAGAGAATGTGGTGGAACTCGACCTCACACCTTACCTCCATCTTAAGATGAGGGAGCTAAGGTCTCTCTACAAAATAAAGAAAATCCCAGTTGGCTTAAGACCCTCCAAACAACAGATCCAGGAGCTTTTGGCAGAGTTTGAAAAGCCAACCCCTCTGAGGATGACAACCCAGAGGATGATGTTAGTGACTTGGAGGACAATTCCCCCCTTCCAGTCCTAACTAGGGAGATCAGGGACCCTCAATCCCTGATTCCAACTGTGATAGTCAGAGATGCTGCTTCCCTCACAGGAGGGGCCAGCACCTCTGAAATCACTGAGGATAGCCTCAGTGAAGATGACCTCCTGTTAGCCAGGATGGCCAAAAGATTGGCTTTGGAGAGACAGCTCCTAGCCATAGAAAGGGAAAGACAAGAGATGGGTTTTGGTCCCATCCATGGTGGCAGCAGCATAAATAGGGTCAGAGATTCTCCTGACATGTTGAAAATCCCAAAAGGGATTGCAACTAAATATGAAGATGGTGATGACATCACCAAATGGTTCACAGCTTTTGAGAGGGCTTGTGCAACCAGAAAAGTAAACAGATCTCACTGGGGTGCTCTCCTTTGGGAAATGTTCACTGGAAAGTGTAGGGATAGACTCCTCACACTCTCTGGAAAAGATGCAGAATCCTATGACCTCATGAAGGCTACCCTGATTGAGGGCTTTGGATTCTCCACTGAGGAGTACAGGATTAGGTTCAGGGGGGCTCAAAAATCCTCGAGCCAGACCTGGGTTGATTTTGTTGACTACTCAGTGAAAACACTGGATGGTTGGGTAACTGGTAATGAAGTGCATGACTATGTTGGGCTTTATAATTTGTTTATGAAAGAACACATTTTAAGCAACTGCTTCAATGAAAAGTTGCATCAGTATCTGGTAGACCTAGGTCCAATTTCTCCCTAAGAATTGGGAAAGAAGGCAGACCACTGGGTCAAGACTAGGGTAACCAAAACTTCCACTGGGGGTGACCAAAAAGAAAGGGGTTACAAAGCCTCCCCAGGAGAAAGTGTGTGACACTAGAAATAAAGAAAAAGAGTCCTCTGTAGGCCCCCAAAAACCAGACCCGGTGGGTGGGCCCCGAGACACAACCCAAAACAAAGGTGGGTACCAGGGTAAGAACTGGGATGCCACTAAGGCATGGGGCCATAACTGTAGACAGACAGGGCACCACACCAAGGACACTTCTTGTCCCAAAAACAAACCCCCTAACAAAATCCCAGGGGTGACCAGTGTAGCCATTAGGGATGACTCCTCACATGAGGAGGTCTTTATAGCCTTCAACTGGAAAAAGGGCCCAACAGGTGAGTTGGAGATTCCAGAGGGAAGTAGACACTTCCACCACCTACTGGTGAATGGAATCCCAGCCACTGCCCTGAGAGACACTTGTGCCAGTCACACTATTGTGCATGACAGGCTGGTGTTCTCAAACCAGTACAACCCAAGTGAGACTGCCAGAGTAAGAGTTAGCCCAGACAATGTCACTGATAGGCCTGTGGCTTTTGTGCCCATAGAAGTGGGTGGGACTTTTAGCTGGAGAAGGGTGGTAGTCAGTGCAGACCTCCCCCTTGATTGTCTCCTTGGAAATGACTACCCAGAGGTTAGTCAGAGCCCAAGAGAGGAACTGGTCCAGTGCCAGTCCTCTCCCAAGGACTCTGGAGGTACTACCCCTGCAGTAGCTGCAAGTAGGCCCCAGAGGAAAAAGAAAGGAAAACAGAGTAGGAAAGGTGGATAACCTTTAGCCAAGGATCCAGCAAGCCAAGGAGATTCTGCTCCAGTAGGGGAGAACTCCAAAAATGGCACTGGTGAAGTCCAACTTGACCCACAAGAAGTCCTGGCTAGTCAGGCAACTGTTAAGACTGAGTGGGTGGCTCCTCAGCTAACAGAAGAAAGAGTAGAAGAAGGGTGTTTACTACAAGATGTAGTAACCCCCCACTCTAATACAGCAGACAGGCACCCTGAACCCAAAGAAGCCTGTAACTTAGCCCCTTCCCTTGTAGGTGAAGAGCTAAAGGTGTGGTTCTGGGCACTGACAGCTGTCAGTGGCCTCTGCTGGGTGTTAGCCTTTATGGCTGCACTATCCTTGGCATGGTGGTCTGACCCCATGCCAAATAGCAAGTTAGGCCCCCTGACCCTGTTGGTCATGGTGGGGTTACTCTAGCTCTGGGTAACCTCTTTGGGTAAGCTAGGGGCGACCCTGGCTAAGATAAGATTAGCAGAGGTGGATACCTCTAACCCCAAAATAGAGAGAATGGGTGGAGACATTAAAGACACAGACAAGAGGCAATTCAGACTAGGTCCTATCACTGTGGAAGTGGGTCAGTTCCCCAGAGGGAATGACCTGAACAGGAGGATGTAAGGCAGAGTAGGCCCTGCAACAAACCAGCCTATTTCCTCTACTCTTCCTCGCCTGACAGACTAGGAAGACTCTCCCAGCTTTGGCTGAGTCTCCTGGCCTGTGGGCTGGGGCGGGGGGGCTTGTGTAAAGAAATGGCTCCCTGTTGCAGTTACCCCCCACTTTTTGCCTGATACTGATGCTGACTTGACTGAGAAGTGTGCTGGGACCCTGCTAACCAGGCCCCAGCACCAGTGTTCTTTCACCTAAAATGTACCACAGCTCCATAATGGCTACACTGAATACTGGGAAGTTTAGTATCTAACTTCTCAGAATAATAAACTCACACTGATGCCAGTGTTGGATTTATGAATAAATGCACACAGAGGGCACTTAGAGATGCCCCCTGTATTTTACCCTGACTGGTCTGCCCCAGCCTGCTGCTGAGAGACGAGTTTCTGACCCCATGTGGTGAGAGCCTTTGTGCTCTCTGAGGACAGGAACAAAGCCTGCTCTGGGTGGAGGTGCTTCACACTTCCCCCTGCAGGAACTGTAACACCTAGCAGTGAGCCTCAAAGGCTCAGGCTTCGTGTTACAATGCCCCAGGGCACTCCAGATAGTGGAGATGACCGCCCCCTGGACAAAGTCCCCACTTTTGGCGGCAAGTCCAGGAGAGATAATGAGAAATACAAGGAGGAGTCACTGACCAGTCAGGACAGCCCCTAAGGCAACCTGAGCTGAGGTGACTCTGACTTTTAGAAATCCTCCATCTTGCAGATGGAGGATTCCCCCAATAGGGATAGGAATGTGCCCCCCTGCCCTCAGGGAGGAGGCACAAAGAGGGTGTAGCCACCCTCAGGGCTAGTAGCCATTGGCAACTAACCCCCCAGACCTAAACATACCCCTTAATTCTGTATTTAGGGGCTCCCCAGAACCTAGGAACTCAGATTCCTGCAACCTAAGAAGAAGAGGACTGCTAAGCTAAAAAACCCTGCAGAGAAGACAGAGATACCAACTGCTTTGGCCCCAGCTCTACCGGCCTGTCTCCTCCCTACTAAAGACACTGCTCCAGCGACGCTTTTCCCAGGGACCAGCGACCTCTGAATCCTCAGAGGACTGCCCTGCTCTAGAAGGACCAAGAAACTCCCGAGGACAGCGGCTCTGTTCACCGAAGACTACAACTTTGTTTCAAAGGAGCAACTTTATAACTACTGCATTTCCCGTCAGAAGCGTGAGACTTGCTACTCTGCACCCGACGCCGCCGGCTCGACTTGCGGAGAAACAACACTTCAGGGAGGACTCCCCGGCGACTATGAGACCGTGAGTAGCCAGAGTTGCCCCCCCTGAGTCCCCACAGCGACGCCTGCAGTGGGAATCCCGAGGCTCCCCCTGACCGCGACTTCCTGACTCCCAGATCCCGACGCATGGTAAAGACTCTGCACCCGCAGCCCCCAGGACCTGAAAGATCGGAACTCCAGTGCAGGAGTGACCCCCAGGAGGCCCTCTCCTTTGCCCAGGTGGTGGCTACCCCGAGGAGCCCCCCCCTTGCCAGCCTGCATCGCTGAAGAGACCCCTTGGTCTCCCATTGATTTCCATTGGAAACCCGACGTGTGTTTGCACACTGCACCCGGCCATCCCGTGCTGCTGAGGGTGTACATTCTGTGCTAACTCGTGTCCCCCCCGGTGCCCTACAAAACCCCCCTGGTCTGCTCTCCGAAGACGTGGGTACTTACCTGCTGGCAGACTGGAACCGGGGCACCCCCTTCTCCATTGAAGCCTATGTGTTTTGGGCACCACTTTGACCTCTGCCCCTGACCGGCCCTGAGCTGCTGGTGTGGTAACTTTGGGGTTGCTCTGAACCCCCAACGGTGGGCTACTTTGGACCCAAACTTGAACCCCGTAGGTGGTTTACTTACCTGCAAGAACTAACAAACTCTTATTCCCCCTAGGAACTGTGAAAATTGCACTGTGTCTAGTTTAAAAATAGCTATATGTGATTTATGTGAAAAGTATATATGCTATTGTGATTATTCAAAGTTCCTAAAGTACTTACCTGCAATACCTTTCATTTTAAGTATTACATGTAAAATCTGAAACTGTGGTTCTTAAAATAAACTAAGAAAAGATATTTTTCTATACAAAAACCTATTGGCCTGGAATTGTCTTTGAGTGTGTGTTCCTCATTTATTGCTTGTGTATGTACAACAAATGCTTAACACTACTCCTTTGATAAGCCTACTGCTCGACCACACTACCACAAAATAGAGCATTAGTATTATCTCTTTTTGCCACTATCTTACCTCTAAGGGGAACCCTTGGACTCTGTGCATACTATTCCTTACTTTGAAATAGTGCATACAGAGCCAACTTCCTACAACAGCCATTTACCACTGCACTTAAGTAACTTATAAGTCACTTATATGTCTAACCTTCACCTGGTGAAGATTGGGTGCAAAGTTACTTAGTGTGTGGGCACCCTGGCACTAGCCAAGGTGCCCCCACATCGTTCAGGGCAAATTCCCCGGACTTTGTGAGTGCGGGGACACCATTACATGCGTGCACTATACATAGGTCACTACCTATGTATAACATCACAATGGTAACTCCGAACATGGCCATGTAACATGTCTAAGATCATGGAATTGTCACCCCAATGCCATTCTGGCATTGGGGAGACAATTCCATGATCCCCCGGGTCTCTAGCACAGAACCCGGGTACTGCCAAACTGCCTTTCCGGGGTCTCCACTGCAGCTGCTGCCAACCCCTCAGACAGGTTTCTGCCCTCCTGGGGTCCAGGCAGCCCTGGCCCAGGAAGGCAGAACAAAGGATTTCCTCTGAGAGAGGGTGTGACACCCTCTCCCTTTGGAAATAGGTGTGATGGCTGAGGAGGAGTAGCCTCCCCCAGGCTCTGGAAATGCTTTGATGGGCACAGATGCTGCCCATCTCTGCATAAGCCAATCTACACCGGTTTAGGGATCCCCCAGCCCTGCTCTGGCGCAAAACTGGACAAAGGAAAGGGGAGTGACCACTCCCCTGACCTGCACCTCCAAGGGGAGGTGCCCTGAGCTCCTCCAGTGTGCCCCAGACCTCTGCCATCTTGGAAACAGAGGTGTTGCTGGCACATTGGACTGCTCTGAGTGGCCAGTGGCATCAGGTGACGTCAGAGACTCCTTCTGATAGGCTCTTACCTTTCTTACTAGCCTATCCTCCTTCCTAGGTAGCCAAACCTTCTTTTCTGGCTATTTAGGGTCTCTGCTTTGGGGAATTCTTCAGATACCGAATGCAAGAGCTCACCAGAGTTCCTCTACATCTCCCTCTTCAGCTTCTGCCAAAGGATCGACCGCTGACTGCTCAGGACGCCTGCAAAACAGCAACAAAGTAGAAAAGACGACTACTGCAACCTTGTATCGCTTCATCCTGCCGGCTTTCTCGCCTGTTTCCTGGTGGTGCATGCTCTGGGGGTAGCCTGCCTCCTTTGTGCACTAGGAGCTCTGAAGAAATCTCCTGTGGGTCCACTGAATCTTCCCCCTGCAATCGCAGGCAACAAAAGACTGCATCACTGGTTCTCTGGGTCCCAGCTCAGCACGACGAGCGTGGTCCTGTCATGCCGCGGCGGCCGCGGGCTCAGGTCGCCGCGGCGCGGCATTCTGTTCATGCCGCGGCCTGTGGGCAGGCCGCGGGAGAAGCCGCGGCTGGCACACAGGTCGAGGGGGAGGCCGCGGCTGGAGCGCAGGCTGCGGAGGACGCCGCGGCTGGCGCACAGGCCGCGGGGGACGCCGCGGCTTGGGCGCAAGCCGCGGGTAATTCAAGGGGCCTGGTTAGGGGTCGCGGCACTCGCCGCGCCCCTTTCTTTAAGTTCTGCCATAAAGGCAGACGCGGCAGGGCTTGAGACCCCGAGTGGGTTTCTGGCCTGACCGCGTATAGCGCATTAGTGCGCTTTACATCTAGTTCCCCTGCATTACTACCATTACATCTGCTCACCACTTACCAATGTCTCCAGGCAAAAGCCGAACCCTTGCACATGGTGGTATTTTTATACCTGCCTTTTTCCTTTCCCAGCATGCTGACCACTTCCTCCCTTCCCAGCATGCATTGTTTCTCTGTGTTAGACGCATGTACCTGATTCACTATTACCTTCTCTTCCCCAATCCAAGATGGTGGTGTTTCTACTTCCTGTTTCCTACTTCCTGTCTAGAGGTATATAAGGGGAATTCAGCTGCATGTTCATTGCGTTGCAACACTCCTTGGTGGTAGTCACGCTCTGACTGGTTTCTTCCTGTAATTCCAGTGTTTCCTGACCTGTCTTCGTTCTTCAGTCTTCCTGATCTTCAGTCCTAATGCCTTGGTGTCCTCCTTTCGTTTCAGGGAGTTCCTGTGGAGGTTTTTTACCCTACTGGGGTTTTTTCCTCTGGGACTCCTTCTGGAGGGCACGGACTGTAGTGGCTTGCTCTTGCCAAACAGCACCGTGGCTACCGGAAGGGGTCGCCCCTACCTCGGCCAGAGCAGAACCTGCTGGAACTGGGGCCGTTCCCCAACTCTTCTCAAATTTGACAGTAAGCCCATTGAAAACCGTGACAGGTCCCTGGAACTCAGCAACTTTGTCCAAGTGACTCCTACAGTCCAGTGACTCTTCAGTCCAAGTTTGGTGGAGGTAAGTCCGTGCCTCCCCACGCTAGACTGCATTGCTGGGTACCGCGTGATTTGCAGCTGCTCCAGCTCCTGTGCACTCTTCCAGGATTTGCTTCATGCACAGCCAAGCCTGGGGCCCCGACACTCTAACCTGCAGTGCACAACCTTCTGAGTTATCCTCCGGCGTTGTGGGACTCCCTTTTCTGACTTCGGGTGGACTCCGGTTCACTCCTCTTCTAAGTGCCTGATCCGGTACTTCTGCAGGTGCTGCCGGCTTCTGTGAGGGCTCCCTGGCTTGCTGGGTGCCCCCTCTGTCTCCTCATCCAAGTGGTGACATCCTGGTCCCTCCTGGGCCACAGCAGCATCCAAGAACCCTAACTGCGACCCTTGCAGCTAGCAAGGCTTGTTTGCAGTCTTTCTGCGTGGGAATATCTCTGCAAGCTTCTTCACGGCGTGGGACATCCATCCTCCAAAGGGGAAGTTCCTAGTCCTCTTCGTTCTTGCAAAACACCAAGCTTCTTCCATCCGGTGGCAGCTTCCTTGCACCCTCAGCTGGCATTTCCTGGGCTCCTGCCCACTGTCGACACTGTTGTGACTCTTGGACTTGGTCCCCTTGTCTTACAGGTACTCAGGTCCGGAAATCCACTGTTGTTGCGTTGCTGGTGTTGGTTTCCCTTGCAGAATCCCCCTATCATGACTTCTGTGCTCTCTGGGAGTTGTAGGTGCACTTTACACCTACCTTACAGGGTCTTGGGGTGGGCTATTTTTCTAACCCTCACTGTTTTCTTACAGTCCCAGTGACCCTCTACAAGCTCACATAGGTTTGGGGTCCATTCGTGGTTCGCATTCCACTTTTTGGAGTATATGGTTTGTGTTGCCCCTATACCTATGTGCTCCTATTGCAATCTATTGTAACTTTACACTGCTTGCATTACTTCCTTTTGCTATTACTGCATATTTTTGGTATTGTGTACATATATCTTGTGTATATTTGGCATACTCATACTGAGGGTACTCACTGAGATACTTTTGGCATATTGTCATAAAAATAAAGTACCTTTATTTTTAGTATATCTGTGTATTGTGTTTTCTTAGGATATTGTGCATATGACACCAGTGGTATAGTAGGAGCTTTGCATGTCTCCTAGTTCAGCCTAAGCTGCTCTGCTATAGCTACCTTCTATCAGCCTAAGCTGCTAGAAACACCTCTTCTACACTAATAAGGGATAACTGGACCTGGTGCAAGGTGTAAGTACCTCAGGTACCCACTACAAGCCAGGCCAGCCTCCTACAAGTGGCTATCCCTTTGTGAGACCTATAGCATTTGAACCTGCCCCAGATGTTACAGACATCTACCTCATTGTTACAGCAAACTGACAAACAACTGTCCAGGGGTTGTGTGTTTATTCCAAAGTGTTGAGAAATGCTGTGATACATTCTTGTGTGAAGTAAGTGATATGGGTGTGCCATCACAAGGCACACACACGATCAATAATGCTATGGGAGTTTACTCATGTGAAGATAGTTGTACCTACCTGCACATTAGCTGATTGAAATCGTGGATGTATTGCCAATAGGGTGTGGCATGGCATACCATTATTTGTCCAGGGAGGGATAAGAACATGGGCATAGACATATGTCTCAACACAGATACACTTGCTCTGTGGTTCAAGGATACATTTGTTCTTGTAGGTTATTGACTAATGTGCCAGTGATTAAGCAGATGCGGGGCAGCCCTATACTGTCAGTGAGAAGTGGCAGGCATGTGGAACTAACTGGGCACATGTGTGGTTATAGACATAGTTTATGATGTATGTGATACACAATGTACAGGAAGAGGAACGTGATAGTAGTCTGGACTCAGTGCATGGTCAAGCTCCCTTACACGACCTTGGCCAGTGATACAAAGGGGCCGATAGAACAACAGTGGAGCAGCACCGATTACATCAGTACAGTCCTTGTGCCACTCAGTGCACCTCTTACCCCCGCTATGTGTGTGCCTAATGAGAATTAAGGCACAGCACGATGCAGGCAGGGTCTAACTGCATCTATTTATGTGTAGGTAAATGATGTACTCAGCGGAGTTGCAACACAACAGATCATCACAACTTCTGCTCAGTACATGGTGGCCCATCACATACATTTATATGCCCCCATATCACACCTGCTTTCAGCAGCCATTCAATAAGAAATATGGAATTTAGGTATTTCACATTTTTCTCAGCGGCTTATACTTTTGCCTCCCAAACAGGGTTTGGGACTCCCTCCCATACATGATGCATGGCCCAGGCCTCATTTTGTGCTGCTCAATACCGAGTTGCCCTATGCATGCATCACAACACTTTGTAATGGTTGTGCACACAAAATGGTACATCTGCCCTGCCTCGGTTTCATTACTGTATTTTTAAATTGCAGGCCTAAGGTTGTGCTGGGGCTCTTCATACAGGTAGCATACGACATATCCAGATTCATAACAATGACATGCAGCACTCAACCGTATCTGCAACTGTCATGCACAAGCAAAAGATGGACTTTGTATGGAAATAGGATGCTTACCAACTGCTCCACCAAGCTCAATCCCCAGATGATCCATCAGATTTTGCTAGCTTGTAATGAGGTCTGCCCAGTGGTGTTTCAGTTGGTGGTCGTTCCTTTTTGTCAAAAACACTCTTGTTAGGTGTTGGAGCACCTTGCCCCACCACAGCTTCCTTGCCTCTGTGGGGTAGCTTTGAATGACACGGCCACCCAGTACCAGCATCCTGGGGAGGTAGTGCTGTACCAGTCATATAAAACACTCCGGTTTATCTGCTCCATCCTCCCTTTCCCAGACACACTGGACTGCAAATGCAATTCACCCCAAAAATGAAAGAATTGCCTGTAACTGCCCCAAATACTCCAACAACTATACTATTGCAGACAAACACTCCACAATACACAGACAGAAACAGAACACTTACAATACAAAAGATAGGTTTAAAGAGAAATAAAAAATAATAGCTACAGGACACAGCACACTAAACACTCTAAAAAATCCGACTGTACCAGCTCCACACACCCTCACATAGTCACAGACAATAAGTCTGTGAAGTGAAAGTGGGCTCACTGTACCATGTTTGTAGGCAGGATGACAGATTTCATCACTTCCTGGGCCTGTGTGTCACGTTTCCATGTGTCATTTTTTTTATGCATAATGGTTATTTTTCCCATTTAGTGTGAAATTGCCTCTGGACGTTCGATGGACGTTCAGGAGCCAGGCGTCTTTTAGCTTCGGAGAATTGTATGGTATATGCGTCTGCGTGAAAATTTTTGATGCATGATGGTCATTGACAATTTTTCACCATGGAGCGTTAAAAGACATGTGACTGTGTGATAGACAATGAGGGTCATTTTACTAACATTGTAGAGTGTACATTTGATGCATTTACGTCATTTCTTTTTTTTTTACGCATTATGGGATTGCGTGGAATTTCCTAGTTGAAGGAGATAGTATGTACATGTATTACTGAATGTTGGTATATGCCCTGTGTGTGTGTGTAAAGACATGTGTAGTGTCATTTCTGTAATATATTACCACAGTGGTGTGTTCATGGGATGTGAAATCTCACATTACCAGCTTCCTGCATGGACACATGTTGACATTCGACAAATGCATGTGTAGTCACATATGTTTCCGAATGTTGGAACACATGTGAAGGTAATTTCTTACAGTCCCTGATCTTGTGATACCTATGCCCTTACTTTTGTGCTAGGTTGCCTTTTGTTCAGAATCCATGCACATTACTAAGCCTAAGCCATTATAGTGGTACATGTGTGCTGAGATATGTGTTATATGTGTGCATGCCTCCACATTTGTCCACATCATGTTTGTTATGTCTGTCACAAACAATGGCATACCACTGTGTAGCAGTGTTGCAGTCTGCCATTGATGCCATCCTACTCATCATTACAACTGTGGGCGTTTGTATGGCAACACAAACCCATGGTAACATGTGAAGGGGCAGGTTAATGGATCTCCAGTTTACTCAGACTCCTATGCACATGCATCAGGCTCCTGAGATTGTCATATGTTTATGTAGCCAGAGCAGTGGTGTGTGGATTTATTGAGCAGGGATCTAGCCTCTTCATGATTGCAACTCAGCAGAACTATGTACACTCCCCTGCAAACAGACACATGCCCAATTGTGATCAAATGGACCAGGATATCACATTTTCCTCTGCGGTAGTGAATGTCAGCCTTCCTCTGTCATATACAGAGGAATGGGTGCTTACAGGTGTAGGACATGTCTCATTATTTGATGTCCTTAGTTGCTTCCATGGGGAGCTTGCTTTGGGGTTGTATATCTCAGTGCTGTACTTTTAATTAGCCAAATGCAGCATATATGGCTAGGTCTACTCCCACTCAGTTTAATGTTGGGTCTCTGACATTATTGAACAATGCTGGTCATAGTTGCACATTCCACACCTGATTGAGATGGTGGAGCCCAAAACATATATGGGATAATAAGTTACTGTTGCTTCCATGCACTTGTTCTGTCATGTGAGGGACAATGAGTGGTGTGTATTGCTGTGTGTTGTGTGAAGTAGTTATACAGAACATACTAGGTAAACATGCTGACACATGGCAAGCATTATTGATACTGGCAAACCTGTTGCTACCTAGGACATGCACCAGTACACCAGTCTTCACATGTTTATCTGTATTTGCTGTGGGCATGTGTCAAGACAGCAGAGTTGTTTGAGAAGTCTGCATCCTATGTACATAGGGAGTGTAACACATTCCACCCAGACTATTATTTGGTGGTGCATTGTCCCAATAAATTCTTAGATTCTGACAACAGGTCATGTGTTTGGATAGTGATTCTGCACCAATAGCTGCTTAATTTGTCTGACAACCCATTGTGCACTCCACAGCCAATATGTATGTGCCATACATGAGGTACAGTCCACCATGTGTCAGGGTTGTGCCCAATGGCAGTGCCAGTACATTGTCCCATGAATACACTGTGCAGGTTCTGCATCTGACATTGGTTAAAATCCCTGGATGATTACTGAAGGATCATAGGTACCTATGATGCCCCCCTTGTCATACATGTACTGTGCAGGCAAAGCAGCAATCACCCTGAATGGTGACAATGTTCAGTTCCAATATTACTTAAACTCTATTGTCGACAGCACCTACCTTATGTGTGCCCCCTTTGCATACATCCTGTATACTAGTGCTGGAGCATATAAGAGGCTTCTTCCTGTCAGGCCCAGGCACCTGAACCTTGTTTACAGAAGCCAAAATGTCCTCTCCACCACATTGCGTGTTCTTCTGTGCCCTTCATTGTAGGCAAACTCTTCCACCATTGTGGGATTGGCAAATGGAGTCATTACCCATGGCTGTATACTGTAACCTTGATCAACTGCAAGAGAGGAGATGTGTTCGTAAAGCTTGATTGTGGTTTGGAGTATACCATGACAGTTGTTAGCTGTAGTTGGAGTGGTGACTCAGATTTCCTAGTGGTATAGTGTATGTTCCTGTTCTTAGGAAATTGTTTCACTGGACTGTGCTGATGGGCATGACAATCTTGTGTAGTGGCTCAAGGAACTGGGAATGTTCACATTGATTCCTAAATTATGGTTATAACTGAGCAAAAGTTTGTTGTGTAGTCCATATTTGAAGCAGTGTCCTATTGTTAGATAGAACCTACCACCTCCTTGCACCACAATGGTATCAGATGTAGAGACACCATAGTAGCCCTACAAAGCCAGACTGTGTCGTCCATGTTACCTTGTGGCACTATGCATGCAGTGCAACACTTAGTGACCCTTTGTGGCAGAGGATGGTTGTGCCAGCCATCATGTGTGTGAGAGTGTGTATCACACATTTGTAGAATGATCAAATTTGGTGCAGTAGTATCTCCTAGCTTCCAATTCATGATTTCTCACAGACACTTTCAAAACATGCACAGTGCAGGCTTTGGAAGGGGGCACAGCTATTTTTCACATGGGTCCCTTATTATGGTGCATGTAAGGCAAGATATGTCCTCTATACTGTTACTGAGTCCTACTATGGCATCCATGATTGTTACATTTTTTTCACAAACTCTGCATCATGATGGACCATTTCTGGTGTATGGCACAGACATGGTGGTGGTAGGGGGCAATAGTGGCACATGTGAGGTGGCACTGGAGTGGGTGCCGCCTCATTTCTCGTTATTCTGCCCCATGGTCTTTGATGGCAGGTTAATTTGTATTCATATGTGTGCGATGCAATGCAGCAGACAGGTGTATGTGCACACTGTAGGTATGTCAGGTATGTGTAGATGATATGCCGTTGGTTATGGCACCACTAGGGTGGCATTTGATTTAGATTCTGCCAGAGACTTGCACACATGGGACTGTGCTTTTCTTTAAATGGTCATGGCCTATGCCATTGACTTGGCTGAGCTATTCTTTGTTTGGTGTAATGTATGTGTGATCTTTATTTTGTTGTCAACCTGTGGACACTTGTAGTGGTTTGTGAGCAGCTTCTGTATGCAAAGGGGACTTGGCTCCACCTGTCCACATGTGGTTTTCCAGTCAGGGTGTGGATCTGTTATGTACATGTGGGTGTATGTGTTTGTGAAGTGCAATGATTGCGATGTAGTGTGGCATGTTGCATATGTGTGGTTGCCTGTACATCTATGTACCCATGCTAATGTGTATTTAGTGTGGTGTTTGTCTTGTTTGTCCTATATGGTTGATGTGTAATTAAAGGGTGGGGTGGTCTGCCATACTGCCCATCCTGGAACTGCTCATTGATAGTGCAATGGCAGAATATGTATGCATCACAGACGCATCCGGGATATTTTGCAACTATATTGGTGAAGAGCCCACAGTGGTCCACAATAGCCTGCACATTGATTGAACGGGTGTGCTTGCGGTTCCTACATAGGTGTTCCATTGCTGCAGGTGGCACAAGTTGCACAGGGTGCAGTCCATTGCACCCAGCACATGCGGGAACCCAGCAATTTGGTAAATATCTTGCTTGGTCTCCTGCTGGAGATCCTGGGAAGCAGATGTGGTGAGGTGGGAGGCGTATGATAGCATCCAAGACCTTAGGTAAGAGGACCTAGAGGGATTGATGGGACATACCAGCCATTTGTACACCCGTTATCTGAAAAGATCCAGATGGCAGCATATGGAGGACAGCGAGGACTTTAGGTGGAATTGTAGTGGACGTTTCCACCCTTGCTGTGATATGTGGGGCAGTGTGGTGCAGCAGGAGTACTATGGACTCCCAGTTGATTCAGTACATCATGATCATATCTTGTTCCCGGAGGCTAAGGTTGGTTGTGAGCTGTCTGAAGATCCTCTCCCGCCTTCTGCGCTGCCTGTGTGGCTGCTGTGGTGATGTTTGGGGTTGCTACGATGGTGGTGGAGGGACCTACTATCTTTGCTGACATCTGCCACATGTGCCAAGCAGGAGCAGTATCACTTCCATGGTGTCCTATAGGTTTCAAATGCTCCTTCTGTGTGTTTTCCTTGAGTGGTGGTGTATGGGTCTCTTTTTAACGCCTGGTCTGACCAGGCATTAAACTTTGACGCAAATAGGACTTGCCGCCATTTTTGTAGTTCCACTTCCTTGGTATGCATAATTTTTGCCTTGGTAGGTAAATATGACACTAGAGGGATAGCATAATTTTTAGGAAGGGAACACCTACCTTCCATCTCATTGTTGCAATGATACCCAAGGTGGATTGGTGCTCCCTAAAAATGGCGCTAACTCTTTTATTTTGATGCTAGATGGATCTAGCATCAAAATATAAATATGGAGACACACTGGCAAATGAGTAGCAGTACCTTAACATACTTGGGGCACGTCATTTCTCTGTATGAATGGATGCCAGCTGGCATTGTAGGAGTTGAGGTTATCTATGAAGAGAGACATCGTCTCCATTGTGAAGGTATCCCGAAGATGACAAAGCTACCCTGAGAGTGTGGGAGTTGCTTCCCTATCCCAGAATGCCTGGATAACCTGTACTGCCACCTCCATTGCAAGAGTCAGTTGTTTTCCCTTGATGAACGTCGGAGATCTATTAGACTTGAATGCTCCACCGAATAGAGCCACTCCTGTGTCTCTCAGTATCTGTATCTCGAAGACTCTGTCAGGGTTGGTGATCCTGTCTTCCCAATATCTCCTCTGTTTGGGACAGTGCCAGAAGCGGTGGTAGGAGGGATCAGTGAGCCCCACAAGCTCTTCAATAGAATGTACTTTAGGCAGTGTTCCACTTCCCTATCCGAACCAGGGTAAGGTACAAGTATGTTAGAGGGCATTATATTTATATACAGTTACCTCTTGGTGAAAGGCCAAGCTAATAGTCACAGATTATTTCAATATTTTTTTGCCATTGTTCTGACCTCGCCCTCATACCCAGGATCACAGTTCCTATACTTATCTTTATGCACTCTGACCACTTGATGTGATCTCACCTTAATAAGTAAACTTACAAGGGGACGCGAATAACTCGATGAACCTTTGGGCTTGCAATTAAGATGATCACACCATAACTCCAGTACCTGCAGATCAATAATCAAAAATCAATAAACAACATCAATAATCAACAGTAATCAATTACATTAATAATCATTGGAGTCAGTAATTGTCACACACCATGACCTTTCAGTCATGCATAACCAAACCCTTTAGTAAAAGTTTGAATATTTATTTCCCTATATTAACAATCCTAACGTCACGTAAATTAATCTCAAAATCAAACGATACACATACAGAAACAACACTGGCTGTCCAAATCTACAGAAGAACCACAATCTAATCAAAGCTTGAACTATTACACATTCTAAGGTTACGGTGCAAATTAATAACAAGAACAATTGTGCAAACAATATCACATACATTTAGATTCAGCAGAGAAATTCATCAAACATTATTCCCTATTAGCAGATTTTAATTAGTGAGGATCCTTATCTAACGTCAGATTAGCATCAGCATGTTGGGCTTCATGCAAAACAATTTAGTAACACAAATTTTCAAAACATCTAACTTTGGCTCTATCAAAACACTGCAGTTGGTACCTAGAAATAAAAAGCAAATAGGCATAACAAACACATGTGTACAATAATACCTCTCCTCAATTGGATCGGCAAGCTAAAATAATCTTCATCAATCGAGACATCATTCGTTCGGCAGAGATTCAGGATTTCGCATCAAGGTTCGGAAACGGAAAGTCTTTAAGCAACTTGAAAGAATGGAGGTAAATCCTCAAGAAGAATAGAGAGAATGGCGTAAAGCAAAAGTGCAATGACAACTTTTCCTCCATGCAGTCCGGCTAAGTTAGATTTCCTAAAACGACTTCCCAAGTCCCTATTGGTCAAGGGATCACATGTTCACATTTTGTCCAATAAAACTAAAGCTTCAAATCTATGAATTTTACTACTACTCTTTTCACATGATTGGTTTCTCCTGCAATGTCCTCATCATCCGGCTTATTAGGTAATAATAGTGTTGCAGCTTCTACTCCAGTCAGTGTCTCCATTGTTCTTCTCCTGAGAAAGTCAGTCTCACACACATTACATGCATATTGTTACATTTAGCAAGAACAGCATCTTCTAGCAGTCGGTTCTCATGAGAAAAGATTCTCAGCTAGGAACACATTTACACAATACAATGGAAAATCACAGTTGAATTCTCTAGGACACCTATTTTATTAGACGTTAAGAAATATAGCTTGACATGAGGCCTGGCAACTAAGCCAAGACCTCCGCTAAGTTAAGACCTGCAATTAATAAAGCTAATACATAATAAATAACCCTTTATATGACACATTACTATATTAGTCACACATATACTCAACATTTCATATTAATCAACCACTAATAAGTACACTTCATGAACACTGGTGACCACTCATCGTGATCACATTTTCAAATGCGTGCATTATTTTCTATTGTTATTATATCATCTATGCAAATCCATTTCTCAGAACACATGAACACTCATTAATAATTTTCATTAAAATACCTGCGCTAGCAGATGCAAGGAGGATTTTGCAAGGAGTCTAACCAAGAGTTCAAAAAAATGAATGGGGATGGAGTGTGGCAGGTAATCTTTTGCTGGGTGCATCGCTTTGGGACATGAAGACTTTTGTACGATTATAACAATGTTTGTCAAAGCTTTACTGCGTGTGAAACATTTTTCTCTGTGAACATGTTGTAATAAAATGCGACCCGAGACAGTTTTCCTTGCTCTGGTTCACCTCTCTGCCGGGGCTAAGGGGTGGGTCCCCTTCTATTTTTTTTTTTTTGCACCCGGCCTATAAATACCTTAACATTCACTACCCTCTGTGTTGTATAGTTATACATCTGTGTAGTGTTGGTGCTTACTTGCGACAGTCATCTCCTAACTCTAGAAGTGCATTGCAGTGCAGTGTGGCTATTGGCCTGATAAGTAATGCCAATGTAAACATGGAGTGCATATGTTGCACTATGTCTAGCAGTGGTTATTTTAGTGTGCACACCAAGTCAGAGTTCATGTTTTGCCTCTTTTGCTGATCTTCATCAACCCTTAGAAACAGGAACATGTAAATCTTCCTTGAGAGCTCCCATTGGAAAAGAAGATAGTGAGGAGGCAAATTTAGACATTCACAACTTTACAATTAATACAATAGATATATTACATTAAAAACGATCTGAATAAATACAATAATTTCATATTCGGTAGCAAATATTGACAATCTCAGCCTTGTACAACATCATCGCATCATGTAAGGTGCATACATCACGTCGCTTTACAGGAATGCCGGGAATTTGCTCCAACCATTACCACACCTGCTTGAAGATCAAAAGAAAGGGCCAGATGTATGAAAAAGACCCTTTTGCGATTTGGAAATAGCTATTTTAAAGGAATCGCTATTTCTGAGTCGCAAAATGCTATGTATCATATTTGCGATTCGGTAATAGCGATTTCTTAAAAATCGCAAATGCTATTACCGAATCGCAATTGTAATACAGCCCCCATTCACACCTATGGGCCTGTCGGCCCATAAATGCAAATTATTTGCATTTCCCAAATTACGAATTGCTAACTGGAATTGGCAATTTGGGAAATGCAAACTCCAGGGTGCTGGGGGCCTAAGGCCCCCTCTGCTGCACCCTAAAACAATTTTGGAAGACATGTAAGGTGCACACATGCCAAAAGGGCATATGTGCGTTACATGTCAATTTTAAAAATGCATTTTAATGCATTTTTTAAATTTTCACATGGTTACCACCAAGTTCAACTTGGTGGTAATAGCGATTCCTTAATGCCCAATTCCCATTAAGGAATTGCTTCATACATGTGCTTAAGGAATCGCAAATTGTGATTCTCTAAATGGGGTCGCAATTTTAAGGGATTGCTATTTTAGCGTACATTCTGAAAGGCCTTTTTGCATTCGCAAACGGGCATTCGAATGCAAAAAGGCTTCATACATCTGGCCCCATATCTTCTAACTGACATGTTGGGATTTTCCTGCTGTCCTGTATATATTTTAATTAAAAGTTAATTTTGGCCAAGCAAGCATGCGTATTACTGAAAGGAGTGCAAGTGTTGCTGTACAGTGCTAGGGTGGCCCTACTTTGGTGGGCTAGTGCACCCTTTCTACGGCGCCATTGTTTGTAAAATGGAAGTGGTTTGTCAAAAAAACATTGATAATGATAGAGCAGAGCAAAGTGGGGAGAGAATCATTTGTCACTCCCCACTTTGAGACTATAACTCCCTTTCCTCTTCTGTACCCTATTTCTTCATGCACTTGAGTTCCTGTTTTTGGAGCTCTTACCGCGTGCACTGGAGTACATTTAATGATCTTGTGAGGTGACCTTGCTGGTTGGCATGTTAACATTTCATCATGGACAAATGACGGCAGACAACACTTAACCATTTCATCAGGCGGTGGCACAAGGGATGTTCAGTGACAGACAGTTCCCCTGAACTGATAGTCATTAGGGAGTGAGTATGCTTTAGCGTCTGTAGCACCTGTGACATCAGAAATGCGCGGGCCACTAGTTAAGTTTGTAGTGCTAATTCTTTGTGGAGTCTGGTGGGTACCTCTTCTGTGTGGGACTTCATTGTGCCACCAGGCATAAGTTTCTTCGCGGGTAGGGTGCCTGAGAGGTTGGGATGTGTCAGGCGGCATGCCATTGTGGGCTGGAAGAGGCATGTTGGAGAGAGATGGGGTCTGCTTTTACCACTGTCTCAGCCTACCGAAGATGAGGCTTGGTGGAAGGAGTGGAGATCCGCAGGTGTTGTGCTTGTTACTGAACTGTATTAGGCATACCATTGGACTGTTTTCGTGGATACAATTGGCGATGTAATTGGGAGGTTAATCATCAAAACGCCCGAGGTTGTGACTTGGCGTGAATCTGCACCCGCTGACCTCTGTACTGAAGTTCCTGAACCTTAAGGATTACAGTCAGTCTAGCCTTTTGCAGTCACAGATCACGGACACCTTATTTTACGCAATGACAGGGTACCTGGCGGGAAGGCAGGCATGTCTTTAATTCTTTTATTTTTGTTTAGTTCATCTTATGTTTAGAGGACAGGACCTAACACTATGTAGGGTAATCGTATTGAACAACAAACTGGCCTTCGTAAGAAGAAATGTAGGCCGGCCTGAGGCCTCACCATGAGGCCTAATGATTCGTTTTAAAATAATTACTTGCCAGAGTTTGTAAAGCGGAACACTGTGCCATTCGTCGTCGACTGTGCCGGACACATGTCTGTGCTCTGAAATTCACGTCAGACTTGCTGCTTCTTCTGAACAAAAAGTGCAACTGGAATTAGCATTGCAGGAGAGCCAGTGTGCTGGCTATACCTGCTGCTGGCAGAAAGCGTTTCTCGCCGTGTGGTGAGCGAGTTGATTCCAGCCGAAGCACTGGCAACAAGAGCCTCATTTCTGATTTCGGGAGTGTTAGACCTGTTTCTCTATTGGCCAGCTGTAGCCTGCATGTGCTGCAGCTCTTTCGCTGTGTCTTTGTATTGCTAAGGGAGCAGCAGAGATAGCGAGATAATCCGGAAGGGACCGACCTGGCGGTGTAAAACTGTCACTCAACCAGTGCTTAATGTGTGCTTGTTGTTTCCGGTGCTGAGCACCCGCACTTATTTTTGAGGGCCGGGGCTTATTCTTGTGCCTCAAGCATTTGCTGCGAGCAAAAGACACATACGGAATAAACGGATGAAGGGAAAAACGAAAAAGCGTCACAAAGAGAGTAAGTAGAAGCTGCAAGAGTGAGCTAGAGGGGCAGGGAGTGGTTACACGTATTGAAGAGGCCCGAGATGGGTTCAGGATTACGCATTTTGAGTATTCTGTGTTCACACATTTAATTGCAGCAGCCACGTGTTTGAGCAGGGCTATGGGCCGGACACCTTTTTATTTACAAATTAAGCAATGCACTCAACCCCCCCCCCCCCCCACACACACACACCTATAGCATATTACAGTGCAGTCCAATAGTGAAGCCCATAGACATGTTAATTCAGAAATTAATCGCAAAAAGGTATGGAGACCCTCAGAGGCTGCAGGTGTAAATGGCCACCCCGAATATCTTTTTAACTTTCCATCAAGGAAGTCTCACGCTGAAGGAGCTGGGGATGACCCTATGCCATTCCAGGCTTCCTCTGCACACTAACTTAGGGTGGCGTGTGTGCAGGGGGTGAGCGTTGTCATGAGTAGATAACACAAAATACCATGATTATAAGGGTTGTTTGGAGCTTACCGCACTTGGTATTTATCAGGTGCACTAAACTGCTCATCCATCCTTACATTTCAGCCAGTTAATCCTCTTTGAATTTGAAAGGGAGAAGATTACAATATTTATGGCGACCTGTATATTTTGCAGAAAAAGAGAGAATATCCCACAATATGTGCAGTTTTTAAAACTCGATGTATTCAGAACTCGGGGAAAGTCTGATATTATTATTTATGATAAATAGCACCTTTTCTCCTGGGCACTTGTAAACGGGCCCTAAATTGATAATCTCTTACTTGTTGTCGGGTTCAAAGCCTGGGAAGCAATATCCTCTTGTACTGCCAGTGTCTCTGTGTCTGCTGAGACCTCCAGTTGTTCCATGTCAGCCTTTCCTAGTTTATCTTACCTATGCATTTTGGCACCTGCCTTTTAGGTCGAGCGCGCAAGCGCTGCGGCCTGTTGCAATCTATCTGTAGGCTTTCAACCACGTTCACAGCACTCCCATCACTATCACTTGTTCATGGGTTTGCCTTTTGTAGGAAGTTGGCTCTGTATGCACTATTTCAAAGTAAGGAATAGTATGCACAGAGTCCAAGGGTTCCCCTTAGAGGTAAGATATTGGCAAAAAGAGGTAACTCTAATGCTCTATTTTGTGGTAGTGTGGTCGAGCAGTAGGCTTATCAAAGGAGTAGTGTTAAGCATTTGTTGTACACACACAGGCAATAAATGAGGAACACACACTCAGAGACAATTCCAGGCCAATAGGTTTTTGTATAGAAAAATATAATTTCTTAGTTTATTTTAAGAACCATGAGTTCAAGATTTACATGTAATACTTCAAATGAAAGGTATTGCAGGTAGGCACTTTAGGAACTTTGAATTAGCAAAATAGCATATACAGTTTTCACCTAAATGACATATAGCTATTTTAAAACTAGACACAGTGCAATTTTCAACAGTTCCTGGGGGAAGTAAGGGTTTGTTAGTTTTTGCAGGTAAGTAAACCACCTGCGGGGTTCAAGTTTGGTTCCAAGGTAGCCCACCGTTGAGGGTTCAGAGCAACCCCAAAGTTACCACACCAGCAACTCAGGGCCGGTCAGGTGTAGAGGTCAAAGTGGAGCCCAAAATGCATAGGCTTCAATGGAGAAGGGGGTGCCCCGGTTCCAGTCTGCCAGCAGGTAAGTACCCGCGTCTTCGGAGGGCAGACCAGGGGGGTTTTGTAGGGCACCGGGGGGGACACAAGTTCACACAGAAAGTACACCCTCAGCGGCACGGGGGCGGCCGGGTGCAGTATGCAAACAAGCGTCGGGTTTTCAATAGAAAGTAATGGGAGACCAATGGGTCTCTTCAGCGATGCAGGCAGGCAAAGGGGGGACTCCTCGGGGCAGCCACCACCTGGGCAAGGGAGAGGGCCACCTGGGGGTCGCTCCTGCACTGGAGGTCGGATCCTTCAGGTCCTGGGGGCTGCGGATGCAGTGCCTTTACCAGGTGTCGGGTCTTTGAAGCAGGCAGTCGCGGTCAGGGAGAGCCTCGGGATTCCCTCTGCAGGCGTCACTGTGGGGGCTCAGGGGGTCAACTCTGGCTACTCACGGTCTCGCAGTCGCCGGGGAGTCCTCCCTGAAGTGATTGTTCTCCACAAGTCGCGCCGGGGGCGTCGGGTGCAGAGTGCTGAGTCTCACGTTTCCGGCGGGAAACACGTGTGGTTTCAAAGTTGCTTCTTTGTTGCAAAGTTGCAGTCTTTGGTGAACAGAGCCGTTGTCCTCGGGAGTTCTTGGTCCTTCTAGATGCAGGGCAGTCCTCTGAGGCTTCAGAGGTCGCTGGTCCCTGTGGAAAGCGTCGCTGGAGCAGTGTCTTTAGAAGTGGGGAGACAGGCCGGTAGAGCTGGGGCCAAAGCAGTTGGTGTCTCCGTCTTCTCTGCAGGGTTTTTTCAGCTCAGCAGTCCTCTTCTTCTTAGGTTGCAGGAATCTGAGTTCCTAGGTTCTGGGGAGCCCCTAAATACTGAATTTAGGGGGGTGTTTAGGTCTGGGGGGTTAGTAGCCAATGGCTACTAGCCCTGAGGGTGACTGCACCCTCTTTGTGCCTCCTCCCTGAGGGGAGGGGGGCACATTCCTATCCCTATTGGGGGAATCCTCCATCTGCAAGATGGAGGATTTCTAAAAGTCAGAGTCGCCTCAGCTCAGGGCACCTTAGGGGCTGTCCTGACTGGCCAGTGACTCCTCCTTGTTTTTCTCATTAGCTCCTCCGGCCTTGCCGCCAAAAGTGGGGCCGTGGCCGGAGGGGGCGGGCAACTCCTCTAGCTGGAATGCCCTGGGGTGCTGTAACAAATGTAACAAAGGGGATGAGCCTTTGAGGCTCACCGCCAGGTGTTACAGTTCCTGCAGGGGGAGGTGATAAGCATCTCCACTCAGTACAGGCTTTGTTACGAGCCACAGAGTGACAAAGGCACTCTCCCCATGTGGCCAGCAACATGTCTGGTGTGTGGCAGGCTGCTAAAACTAGTCAGCCTACACGGATAGTCGGTTAAGGTTTCAGGGGGCACCTCTAAGGTGCCCTCTGGGGTGTATGTTACAATAAAATGTACACTGGCATCAGTGTGCATTTATTGTGCTGAGAAGTTTGATACCAAACTTCACAGTTTTCAGTGTAGCCATTATGGTGCTGTGGAGTTCGTGCATGACAGACTCCCAGACCATATACTCTTATGGCTACCCTGCACTTACAATGTCTAAGGTTTTGCTTAGACACTGTAGGGGCATAGTGCTCATGTACCTATGCCCTCACCTATGGTATAATGCACCCTGCCTTAGGGCTGTAAGGCCTGCTAGAGGGGTGACTTATCTATACCTGTAGGCAGTGTGAGGTTGGCATGGCACCCTGAGGGCAGTGCCATGTCGACTTAGTCTTTTTATCCCCACTAGCACACACAAGCTGGCAAGCAGTGTGTCTGTGCTGAGTGAGGGGTCCCTAGGGTGGCATAAGATATGCTGCAGCCCTTAGAGACCTTCCCTGGCATCAGGGCCCTTGGTACCAGGGGTACCAGTTACAAGGGACTTACCTGGATGCCAGGGTTTGCCAATTGTGGAGACAAAAGTACAGGTTAGGGAAATAACACTGGTGCTGGGGCCTGATTAGCAGGCCTCAGCACACTTTCAAATCAAAACTTAGCATCAGCAAAGGCAAAAAGTCAGGGGGTAACCATGCCAAGGAGGCATTTCCTTACACCTTTCAAAAATCCTTTGTTATCATTGGTAAATGTGCTATGTCTGTCCCTGCTTGGGGCAGTTTTGTTACTGCCTTGAACATTGACCGTGTCAAATGGATAATTGCTAGTTTGTCGATACGTTTGACTGTGAGCGAACCTCTTTTTCCTTTTGTGTCTCTCCTTTGCGCTCATGGTGGCCGTAGCACTTTGAATCGGCTGGCTTATGTCAACTGTTTTACTTTTCATTTTCAATTTATGTGGCAAGAAAAGTCCAGTTAGGAATTTACAACGCCGATAGCACTAACCCAAAAAAACGTGAGACCCATTGCCTTTCAAACATTTGTTTAAAATTATTATTATTAATAATAGAAATAATAATACTTGAAAACAGCAGTGGACCTTACCATTTATGTACACAACACACATACATACTTTTGACAAATGTGCTATTTTTCATTTTCCTTTTGAAATCTGTTTATTTGTGTTTACAAATGTACAAAAATAGCAGAGAGGACTGGACTCTACATATACAAAAGCTAGTATGACAGTACTGTCATATAATCAGGGCTGGCGTTAGGGCAGTGCGAGCAGTGCGGCCTCACCAAGTGCTGACCTGGACTGGGAGGTGCTGACCTCCGGGGAGGGGGCACTGAACTCTGAGGGAAGACGTGTTTAGTAATGACTTGCAAAAACTTGCAATTTAAAAGCACCTGCTGAAACGTTCCTTGTGCGTCCAGAATGTTCTTGCTAGGGAAAGAGATTGGAGTTTTGTCTAGTAGCAGCTTTGACTTGCCATAAAGTAGCCTAGCGGGTTCATATGCCTGCCTGCAAAGAACAGAACTATATTTTATATGGATAGCTGAGTGGATTAGTAAAGTCAGCCTTTACAAGCAATTTAAAATATATGAATGTATGTGGAAGGGGGCAATGGAGAGATGAGGGGCACAGTTACCGGGTGGTAGTGAGGGAATCCAAGGAGGTGGTCATGGGATGGGGTGCCAAGAAAGACTGTCGCACAGGGTGTCCATAGCGCTAAATCCAGCCCTACATATAATCACATCATCTCCATGAAAACATTGCTGAGTGATAATTAGGGGAGAGAAGTGTGTAGTAAAACAGTGCATAGCATAAGTTCAGCAATATCATCAACTTATATAGTGCAGTTTCTGGGGTGGAAGCAGGGGCAGGGGGGAAAGAAAAAGGGGAGAAGAAAACAAGTGGCAAGTAAACAATTCAAAGTAAAGGCAAGAAAAGAGAAATAAATAACAATATCCAGGTCATTAGCGGGAGAAGCTTGGTGCTGGAAGTGTTATAATTATGGTGGACCTTCTGTTCTTGGAGATCTGGCCCTCGTATGGGTGTTTGTGGTGGGGAATTTCTTGCATGTTGCAACATTTCAATTTTTGTTCCAAATCTGAGATCAAAGAAGCCATAAGGGAATTGTAGCTCTCCTTTCTTTGCCTTTCTTTGCATTTTGCATAGTGAGGTACAATGTTATGGACCTTGGTTTCCTTGTCACATTTAGAGCAATGTGTTTTTAGGTAGAATTCTTTGTGTTTTTGGAGACATGTGTTTATGCTCTTCGAAGGTTCCCATTATGTCTCAACACAAATCACAGCTGTATTTGTCATTCGAATATTTGCAGTTACGTAACTTTCGTGGTGAAGTCACCGCTCTTGTCATTGGGTTTATCATTGACCTCATAGACATCTGGCCGTTTTTCAAGTTCTGAAGTGACTGTGTCGCTCTTAGTTGATGAGGCTACAAATTACATATGTTCTCTGAGATCAAAGGTTTCAGCATTGTGTGTTAGTACGGAGGGTGCACAAAGCAGCAAAGTGTGATTCAATTTGCTGTTATGGATTGTGTTGTTAGAACTAGGTACAGAATTGACAACATTGGTAAATAGTTTAATGATTTGTGGTAAAGACAGGCACCTCCTTTCACCATCTTAGCCGGGGTTTTATTATCTAGGAACTACACCATTTTGAATTGGGATCATTAGCTTCACCATTTCTCTCTATCATGCTCCCTGCTATGATAGAACCTTTGTCAGGCCTAACTCTATAGACGTCTCTTTACAGAGTGTAGTGGTACAGAGATAGTTACCAGTGGGACCACTAGATGGCAAATGCGAATAAGACTGAGAATAGGTTTAGAGAGTCATAGTTACTCCTGACACCTTGAGAGAGTCTCAGTAAATCCCACCAGTCACCTGTCCTTTATTGAATTTCTTCAGTTTGACATTCAGAGCACTAGTCCGAAATCACATTGGCAAACACTCACCTCAGGCCTTTGTGATGATTTGTTTTATAATTCAGTAGATTCTCTGGTCCGCATCAGTCCTAAGTCAGCTGCTGTGCACCAGCTGAGCCAGAATGCTGGCCCAGTTCGCTGTGGAGGGGCACAGTGAGAGGCAACCACATCCACAGTCGCCACTCTCACAGAGGTGCCACCCCCTCATCCAGCTGCTTCCAGCTGCTTCTTGCCCCACTTTGTGCCCCAGCCCGAATGACTGAGCACTTACAGCCAATCCTTAGTCCAAAGTTATGTATTTGACTTGCCGACTTGCCTTACCTACATTCTTCCAACATGCTGGAAGCTGTTCGTTTGGAGTCCTGCTGCAAGTATGGGCACAGCCCGGTGCAAGATTTACACTATCTGAAATGGATTTTCCAGGGGTTGCAGCATCTCACCGAATATCGCCAGAACCACAACTCTTTCTAAACGTCAAGCTCCTCTCTTGAGGTGAACCCATTACAGAGCACCTTCCCCTTCACAAAGAAAATAAAACTCTCCCTGGGGCTCCCGTTAGCTTATTTCAGATTGTTTGTGTTACCTCACTGGATCATGCAAGGATTCTTATCTCCACCTCTCCAGGTTTGGGAATCTAATCTCGACTCCCTTTTGACCAGCTGAGGGCAACGGAGGGCATTGCTTGTTCCTTCTCAACAAAACTCGCCAGTCTCTTAGGACTGACTAACTCCTGTTCAATTGCTGTTAACATGGAACCCTTCTCTACTTTTGCCTTCAAAGTTCTCGTTGAATTGTTGCTACTACCACCCAAAATTTGCACTTCCTACAGCTCCACCTGAGCTTTTGCCCGGGTTTCCATGCACACCAGAGAGGTCCACCAACTCGTTGTGGGTTAGACCGTGTGGACCTCAGTACCTCCAACACCCGGATATAGGCATACCATCCACAGGACATGGAATTAATCAATACAAACATATGACCCTCACTTAATGAGAATTCCTCACTCATGGGAAACAATTGCTACCCCCAATCCCAATCAGAAACATGGTTCAGCAGGTTGACTTCACCTGTTTGCAAAAGGTAGACACATACTGAACAGTTCAATAGGGTTTGCATGCAGCCCCAGATATCTAAGGGCATCACAGACCTGTTATTGTTCGATCTTATGGAGCTGAACACCACATGTGCCTCTAAAATGTTGAATTCCAATAGCTGGGAGTCAAATAGATAGCACGGAGGAGTCGTGTTTGTTATTGGAATTAACCAGACAAATCACTCCACCAACTAAGAGTGGCCATGCTCCCCTTCTCCCCTTTCAGAACTGAGAAAGAGCTATAAATCTGTCAATCCTTTCCATGTCTGGACCAGATGAGGTTTCCCAACATGACTGGGCATGCTGAGTCAAACAAATTAAGCCACAGGTTCCAGTTCTGGTGTTGTCCTTCCATCACCCTTTTTAAGTCTCGCTTTGCAAATGTACTCCCTCTGGAATCCAAAAACCTTGGTTTCCCAGATGCTGCTCAGGAGGTCATAGGAATAATGCTGCTAAATCACTAGTCTGCATTGATTATGGTCAGAATTATGATGGTATCTGATTCTCTTTGAACCTCCAATATTCAATTGTGATTTATGAAAGCATTCTTGCAAATGCTTTTATTTTAGTTTACCTTGCTCCGGTCTGAGAATTTCACCCCTAGAGACATATTAACAATGCCCTTGGTTGTGCCTTATAACCATGGCCCCGGTTCTGAAAACCAGTAAAATATTCTTAGCTGAAATATAAGGCACCCGGCCAGTTTTGAACACACTGCTTTTCTCAAAGTAAATGCTTCAGACCCCCAGGACACTCAGTCAAGAGCAGCAAGAGGGCACTGAGAGGTAGGGTTAGGACAGGTGGTAGCTTCCCTTGCAGTAGACTGCTATCTTGATCCACATAAGAGCTATGTAACATAAAATCAAAAGTTAATAGAGAAGACATCCATAAGTATTGTCATCATTGCAGGGGCGTGTGATCAGCCCAAGGTTATCTAGCATCACCAAAGTGCCTAGGTGAGCCCAGATTTGTCTTGGTCTGGTAAATTCGTGCATCCTGGGAGATCAGTGCTTGTAAGTGATTATTGACTGTGGAATCACCACAATTATCCAAATAACAGATGGAATGATCAAAGAAACCATAACTGATCTAATGTGTCATTTGCCGTTTCACTGTAACAGCTCTGTACACTTACACATGCATAGCTAAATCTTTGAGAGAAGCATGTGCTACCAGCAAGATCATCCTGATAGACACCCCTTCTGAATGGGAGGAGGAACCACCTGCATCCTGGACCTGACTTCACAACCTTCAGAAGCCTGCTTCGGGAGGCCCTGCTTGCCTACAGCTGGCAGGGGAGCAGGTCAGTCACATGAGCACCAACAGGGCCAGCCTGCTACTTGACAACAGAAGGGAGAGCAGACAAATGGACAACCTGAGCAAGACACAGGAGTGCTGCATCCCGGCATGAGCAGCCAGGGTAACTCCAGGAAACAGTTGCTGCTGTGAAAATTCACTGGGTGGAGAAGAGCAATGGACAGACACTCTGTGCGCAGACTACTAGGCAGCATCTGGGACTAGTGGTCAGACCACTTAACAAGCTGCCAGACTACTCAGTCTTCACACTGCTGAATGGCCTGCACAAAAGGCATACCTTTGAGTCGGCCAGTCCAGACAGGATGGAAGCTCTTAGCATGAAACAACAGCTGAGGATGGCAAAGCAAGTGTGCCCAGTCAAAGTACAGTGCTGGGTAAACTGGCCAGAGGAGGCTGCCCTGCACATGGATGCCATCTTTACATTCCTGTCTGCTCTCTGGGAAGCAAGGCTCAGAAGAAAGGTCTATCAGGCAGAGCTGCAAGGCAGGCACAGGCTGGCAGCAACAGACCCCACCATGGCAGGCCAACCCTATGGGTGGCAAAAGAAACGCTGCAGCACATAGGGGTCTCCTGGAACCCCAATAACCTGGGTACTTAGGTACCATATACTAATAGGGACTTATAAGGGTGTTCCAGTGTGCCAATTAGAATTGGAGAAAATGGTCACTAGCCTATAGTGACTATTTTAAAGGCATAGAGAGCATATGCACTGAGGTTCTGGTTAGCAGAGCTCAGTGACACAGTCACTACACAGATACATACATTCAGGACGCAAACTATGAACACTGGGGTCCTGGCTAGCAGGATCCCAGTGAGACAGGCAAAAACAAACTTACATACATGTAAAAATGGGGGTAACATGCCAGGCAAGATGGTACTTTCCTATAGGTTAGGGATTAGGGGCCAGATGCAGCAACAAACCAAATTGCGAGTTGCAATTTGCGAGTCCATCCGACTCGCAAATTGCAACTCGCAATTTGGTATGCAGAACGGTGTCTCAGACACCGTCTGCGAGTCGCTATGGGGTCGCAAAGACCCACCTCATTAATATTAATGAGGCGGGTCGCAAATTGCGGCCCCATAGCGACTATGGGCACTCGCTAACATGGAGGCCTGCTGTAGTCAGCAGACCTCCATGTTCGTGACTGCTTTTAAATAAAGCAGTTTTTTTTTTTTAAGTGTAGCCCGTTTTCCTTAAAGGAAAACGAGCTGCACTTAAAAAAAAATCCGAAACCTTTAGTTTTGGTATTTTTTCAGGGCAGGTAGTGGTCCCTTGGACCACTACCTGCCCTGAAAAAATATTTTGTGGTCCATTCACAAAGGGGAAGGGGTCCCATGGGGACCCCTTCCAATTTGCGAGTGGGTTACCATCCACTTCAAGTTAATGGTAACTACGACTCCATTTGCGACCGCATACGCGGTCGCAAATGGAATTGCATACCACTCCGAGTCGCAAATAGGAAGGGGACACCCCTTCCTATTTGCGAGTCGGAAATGCATTTTGCGAGTCGGTCCCGACTTGCAAAATGCATTTCTGCATAGGAAACTCACATTTGCGACTCGCAAACGGCAATTTTTGCCATTTGCGAGTCGCAAATCGTTTCCTACATCTGGCTCTAGGTTCTCTATGGTAGGGATTTTACATCTCATATTTATTGCAAGCTGGGGGGGGGGTCTTGTATTCATGGCTGTCATTGTCACACTTATGCTACTTTTATTGTTTACTATCCTAATCATTGCTGCTCATGCAGTCTACCGTAAATAGCAGTCTTTTCAATAAATATATTGAAAACTTCTCTGCATCTCCTTTATTGCCCATGTGTGACAGACACTTGTTTGCTGACGTGAGAAAAAGTGTAACTTCTGTTCCACCACGACTCCCCTGAGGTGTTGCAATCTAGAGTCCATGCATAAGGCTGCCAGAAATCAACTTTTACTGTTTGGGTTTTTGGTGAGGTACTGCTTGTGAGCCAGGAGGGCTTGGCCGACAGTTGTGACTTGTTGTAGGAGTGACTCAGTCACCTACAAACAAAAGTGCTGTAATCCCTTAACCAGCAATCTCGCCTAGGAGAGAGAGTCCAATTACGACATGGCACCACCAATGATGGTGTTTTGGCACCAATTTACAGATATCCTGAGTATCTCTGTCTCACACACAGCAGGTACCCTAATTACCATTATATGGAGACATCCATAGTCTTAGGGATAGTTCTTCTCAGCTGAATAGGGAGCACCTAACTAGGCTGTAGATTGTTCAAGCTTCAACTCTTAAGATGACTTCTCACAATTTGGTATTTCTTCCCTGTATCCAGTATTCAACATAGTAAATGCCATACACATTCCGGGAAATGTCAGACACACATTAAAACAACACTTAGAAGATCATGGCTTAAAAAATGAGAGCAGGAATGTTACATTTATTGTAGAAGATCATGAAGCTTACCAAACAGAAACATTCTATTCCTGGGTCACCTTTCCTGAAAAAGATGACAGAACACATACATTTCACACATATAAAATAGCTAACGTACCACAGCAGTACCAAGCTTACCGATATCTAGAGGTACCGCTTTCTTATCAAGAACATCAAAATTGGTTTAAGTGCGCTCTACCACATGTAAGACAACCCCTCAGATTAGGTCCCTTAAGTAATGACTGACCAACATGGCCCATGTTTGACAGATACACACCACATCCTGGCATACAGGCAATGCAAATAGCTGACGTACGCACCCCTTATAAAGAGCTAGTACAACTTTACCGACGATTAGTACAATTCTCTATGTGGACATTAAACACCACCTTAGCACGCGCTGCACCAGCTGGTCACCAGTTTGCTGTTACTGGGATTAACCGACAAACAGTACATTAGATCATGGGCAAAGCACCAACGGAACATAAGAAGATTTTTGGATAGCAGAAAAAAAATAACCAGCTGGAAACAGTGTTTCCCCATTCAGGATCCCAAGATAAATATAGAATTCCCACAATGTGCTTATCATTCAGAATGATTCCCTCAGTAGATGACTGCACCACATGGGGTACGGTCTTCAGTGCAATTTACACTACCATGCATGGTACCCTGACACCTGCCAGTTTACTGGAAGTGTTAAAACAAATTCAGAATTGCCAGGGGGCTGCTCCAGCCCTGGATTTGAGGGTGAAACTAATGCGTAATTTCGACACAGTCTCTTCAATCACTCTCAGTAACATTAAAGCGGAAGCAGTAACACTGGCTATACTCCAACGGTTTTGGGAGATTCCACAGATGGAACAGGAGCATCAACTACCGAAAATTATTTCCGACATCTATCCTAATATACAACGGGATAGTTTGGGAGTCAAGCCGAAAAAAACCTGAAATTCAGGGTAGTACCCCTAAGGACAGTACTAAACAAGTACAAGAGGGTTCTAAAAAATGCTGAGATAAACAAAAACAAAATAGAGAAAGACGAAGTCAGACAGCAGACTCTCCACATCCAGAGAGCTCTGAAAAGAAGATATAGGCCCTCATTACAACCCTGGCGGTTGGTGGTAAAGCAGCAGTAAGATCGCCAACAGGCCGGTGGTTAAAAAAACTGGAATTATGACCGCGGCGGAAACCGCCAACATAGACAGCCACTTTAACACTCCGACCGCCACGGCGGTACAAACAAACAGCATGGCGGTCACCGCCAACAGACAGGCGGAATAAAATGTACCGCCCATAACCATTATGAGAGGCCAATCTGCCACCTTTTCCGGGGCGGATTCAACGCGAACAAAAACACGGCGGAAACTGGACTTGGAAAGGAAAACTCTCACCTCTACACACCCCAAGAGGAACCAGGACGCCATGAAGCCTGTACTCCATATTCTACCTGCGATTGTCTTCCTGCTCCTCTACCAGGAGCACGACCAACGGCGGCGAAGATCATGGTGAGTACTGCACCTACGACACAGGGGAGGGGGTAGGGAAAAGAGAGTGACACACACACGCAACACCCCCACCCCCGCCCTCACACACAACAACACACACACCAATACATGCTGAAACATTACATTTACATCCTCCAACCCCCCTGGAAGAACGCAATGACAAAAGGAAATGAGGTGAACGATTGTAATCAGGAAAAATCCATTAATCAAAAATATATATATAGACTATTAACAAATATGTACACCAAGAATTCAAGTCCATGTACTGCACCTACATAGTCCGTGGACCACTGGGCCCAAAATACATGGACGAGACCCACACTTAAGACCCGATCCAAACGGAGAGAACACTGCAGGGGCATCAGATTGAAATAAAACAGGCCCCTCAGGGGGAAGGGAAGGGGGGGGCACCTCAGCGGGATGAGTGCACGACGCCAGCTCCACGAGGGGGCTCCATGCCCATTGAGGTATCCTGGGAGTGCAAAGCCACAGTCTCTCAAGTCTCTCCAGTGGGTGGTTTGCCCACTGCTTTATCCTGGGGAGTGCAAAGCCACAGTCACTCAAGTCGCTCCAGTGGGTGGTTTGCCCACTGCTTTATCCTGGGGAGTGCAAAGCCACAGTCTCAAGTCTCTACAGTGGGTGGTTTGCCCACTGCTTTATCCTGGGGAGTGCAAAGCCACAGTCTCTCAAGTCTCTCCAGTGGGTGGGTTGCCCACTGCTTTATCCTGGGGAGTGCAAAGCCGCAGTCTCTCAAGTCTCTCCAGTGGGTGGTTTGCCCACTGCTTAATCCTGGGGAGTGCAAAGCCACAGTCTCTCAAGTCTCTCGAGGGGGTGGTTTGCCCACTGTTTCAACCTGGGGAGTGCAAAGCCACAGTCTCTCAAGTGGATGCCTTTCTCCACTGGTTCTGGAAGGGGCTTTGTGCCCAGAGTGCTTCATCCTGCCAAGGACAGAGGTAGTGGATGTCATTCTCCACTGGTTCTGGAGGGGGCTTTGTGCCCAGAGTGCTTCATCCTGCCAAGGACTGAGGTAGTGGATCTGACACTCCACTGACGGTGGGGCAACATGGAAGTTGTCCAGGCCCCTGGAACTGACCACCAGCCGCATAGGACTGACCACTGGGGATGGCAGCCATGTCTGCGGTGGTATCACTGGCACAGTATGTGGCATGGCTGCTGGCGGTGCTGGTGGCGGCCTCAGTAGTGGCGGTGCTTGTGGCGCTCATTGGGCAGCGGTGCTGGTGGGGGGCTCACTGAGCGTGCTGCTGGCGGCGGTTTCCTGGGCGGCGGTGCTGTTGGGGGGCTCACTGAGCATGCTGCTGGCGGCAGTGTCCTGGGCGGCGGTGCTGGTGGGGGGGCTCATCGAGCGTGCTGCTGGCGGCTGTGTCCTGGGCAGCGGTGCTGGTGGGGGTGCTCACTGAGCATGCTGCTGGCAGCGGTGTCCTGGGCGGCGGTGCTGCTGGGGGGGCTCACTGAGTGTGCTGCTCTCGGCGGTTTCCTGGACGGCGGTGCTAGTGGGGGGCTCACTGAGCGTGCTGCTGGCGGCGGTGTCCTGGGCTGCGGTGCTGGTGGGGGGCTCACTGAGCATGCTGCTGGCGGCAGTGTCCTGGTCGGTTGTGCCTGTGGCGGCGGTGCGTGAGCTGGTCTTGTCCGCCGTGCAGGTTGGCGGCGACTTCCCTTTCATTCTCTGCCCCTTCCTCACTTTGGATAGTGGTGCAGCTGTCTTGCCACTCCCAAGTGTTGTCCTGGCTGAGCCCTTGGTGGCAGGTGTTTTGGCCTTTTCCCTCCCGGCTGTGGGCAACTTCTTTTGTTTTGGAGGTGGGGGAATGTCCTTGGCCTGGCTCCTTGGGACACTGGCTGCCCTGCTGCTTGGCGCACTCCAGAAGCCGGTTACTGCTGGCACCACTGTTCCCGGTGATGTGGTGGCTGAGGTGCTGGGTTGGGACCTGGAGAGGCGGGCCCGAGGGGATGGAAGGGGTGGGGGAGGTGAAGGGAAGAGGTCAAGGTTTGACAGGAAAAGTTTTTTAGACATACTGGGACGGGTAGATGGAGAGGGTTTGGGAGTGGAGGAAGAGGTAGTGGTTGTAGGAGGTGTTCGTTTGCTGACTTTGGGTGAAGGTGCATGGGCTGTAGGCTGTCATGAGGTGGATGGCTGTTGGGTGGGTGTGTGACTGCATTTGTTTAGTTTGGGAGGAGGGCTCCCAGACACACTAGGAGAGGACACAGGGGATGTGTGAATGGTAGTGGGGGTGGTGAGTGCATGTGAGCGGTGTGTGGTGATCGGCGTGCTGGTGATGGACGTAGTGGCTGAAGATGTAGTGCATGCAGGTGTGAGTGGAGACGTGACAGGGAGGGAGGAGGGAGATGTGGAGGAAGGGGGCACAGTGGAGGCAGTGGCTCTTGGTATGTGTGCATGGGTATGATGCTTGTGTGAGTGCCTGTGGGATGTGTGGTGCTTATGTTTGCCAGAGCTACCCTTGTGTGTTGATGTGTGTGCATGCTGGTCTGATGGTGTGCTTGGGATAGGCTGAGGTACTGGGGATTGGGTCTGGGTGGAGGAAGTTGGAGGGGGGAGGCTGGATACAGGGACAATGGCTTCCATCAGTTCTGAGGCCAGAGTCTGAAAAGCTCGCTGTTGGGCTGCCTGACCAGAATGAATGCCCTCCAGGTATGCATTTTTCTGTTGCAACTGCCTCTCTACACCCTGGATGGCATTCAGTATGGTAGACTGCCCAACAGTGAGGGATCTGAGGATGTCAAAGGCCTCCTCAATGAGGGCAGCAGGGCTGACTGGGGCAGGGGCTGAGGTGCCTGGGGCAAAGGAGATACCCACCCTCCTGGGTGAGCGGCCACGGGGCACACAGTGAGGGGCTACTGGGAGGGCGGTGCTGGTGGGGGGGTGGCGTTGTACCTGTAGATGCGGTGGGCACAGAGGGGCCCGCCACCGCAAGGGAGCTCCCATCAGAGGAGGAGGAGTCGGTGTTGCTGGTCTCAGCTCCTGTCCCCGCCGTGGAGCTCCCCTCGCCCTCCATCCCACTGGTGAATTCTGAGTCCGTAGTCTTACCCTCCAGGGCCATGTGGGATGCAGCTTCATCCTGCTCCGGTGACACAGCTCCTCCGCCTGATGATGCTAATGCACACAAGAACAGGGCGACCACAAAAAGGGGGGGGAAAGAAAGTAGAAAGACATGCAATACTGCTACCGTTTGCGGACATTACAGACACAGCAGCCCTCTGCACTACGCCATGCACATAGAGTTCCCATATTAATCCCAGAGACATGGAGTACAAGGCCTATGCCCGATTGCTGCACACATGGAAGTCACAGGAGCCTGACTAGACTTGGCTCTTAACATTGGTGGGGTGGGGTGCCACATAGCCTGCCTCACGAAGGGACCTTGCCTACAAAACTCGCCCTGGCCTAGGGGAACCCACAGCCCACCTCCCCAACCCAGACACCTCCAATGCGCGCTGAATCAGATAGATGTGACGGTACTCACTCCCTTGTGGCTGCTGGGATGCCCTTAAGCTCCCATCCAACTCCGGATACACCACTGCCAGAATCCTGAACATCAGGGGGGTCATGGTGCGACGGGCACCCCTCCAACGTTGGAAGGCCATCCCCAGCTGGGCGTCCGCCGTCTTCTTGCTCCAGCGGCGAATGTCTTCTCATCTTTTACAGCAGTGGGTGCTCCGCCTGTGGTGGATCCCCAGGGCCCAGACCTCCTTGGCGATGGCACGCCAAATATCCTTCTTCTGGTGGGCGCTGACCTACAGGAATAGTACAGGGGAAAAGGAAAAACTATAACCATCCGGACCGTCACAGTCATTGGCCCACGTTCCCACCCTTGCCCTGATACACATACACTCACTGTTGTTTCATGCACGCCTCATTCCCCCCCATCTCCCATCCACACCACTCCAAACAAGCATTGCCCATACAGCATGCTCACAGTGTACTCACCTGTCCAACTCCTCCGATGTGAAGGCAGGGGCCCTTTCCCCAGACACTGGAGCCATTGTCGCTTCCAGATAGAGATCACAGCAGCACTTGCAGTGTAGGTCCTCTCCTGTCGAAGATCAGGTATCAAGTGAGTGAACAGAGAGAAAATGGCGGTCATGTCTGCCGCGGTGCGTACCGTCACCACCGGTGTACATCGTCATTGGCTCCTGGGACCCATAAGGTCCAATGTTAACCAATGCAGGATTGCGCCGCGGTCTTCGACCGCCTACCTCGATTGTGTACAATGCCAGCGCAGTTACCTCATTTCCCCTTGTCCCACATTACAGGTCAGGCAGCTGCCATTTCAGGGGGCCACATGGCATTACTTTGAAATGCGTCACACATATCTAGGCCTTGCATACACACTAAGACAGGCACATACCGAATTGACAAATGTGTGCAATAAAGTTGTTTATTTCGTACCTCACTGTTGGCTGACCCTCTGATCGATGTTCTCATCCATAGGGCATGTCCGCGGGGGCAAGTGAGGAGATGGCGGCATCCTCCGGTATACAGACCGCTGTTGGACCTGTCGACAATGGAAGAGCGACATGTAATAGTCAACTACAGACTTGATCGTGCCACAATCCATGAACTGTGTGTCCAGTTAGAGCTGGACCTGATGTCAGCTATCCGCCATCCCACTTCTAGTGCAGGTCCTGTCAGTACTCCATTTCCTGGCAAGTGGGCCCTTTCAAACAACAGTGGCCATTGCATCAGGCATGTCCCAGCAAATGTTCTCTAACGTGTTGTCCAGAGTGTTGTCTTCCCTGCTGAAACACATGCGCAGCTACATTGTTTTCCCTCGGGTGGAGGATTTGCCTACAGTGAAAGGTAACTTCTATGCCCTGGGACATATCCCCAACATCATAGGTGCCATTGATTGGACACATGTGGCCTTGGTACCCCCCGCCCCGCAGGAGTGAACAGGTGTACAGAAACTGGAAGAGTTACCATTCAATGAATGTGCAGATGGTGTGTTTGGCCGACCGTACATCTCCCATGTGAACGTCAAGTTTCCTGGCTCAGTGCATGACGCTTACATTCTGAGGAAAAGCAACATCCCTTATGTGATGGGGCAACTCCAGAGGCACCGTGTCTGGCTATTAGGTGAGGACAAGGACCCTATACAGTGTGAATAGTTGTCTGGGTCTAGGGTTGTCCCTAAGGGTTAGTGTGTGTCTAACAGTTGTCCCTCGACATTTGCAGGTGACTCTGGCTACCCCAAACTGTCATGGCTACTGACCCCAGTGAGGAATCCCAGGACAAGGGCAGAGGAACACTACAAAGAGGCACATGGGCGAACTAGGAGGGTTATAGAGACGACCTTTGGCCTCCTGAAGGCCAGGTTCAGGTGCCTCCATATGACAGGTGGTTCCCTATACTACTCACCAAAGAAGGTATGCCAGATCGTCGTGGCCTGCTGTATGCTGCACAACTTGGCTTTGCGACAACAGGTGCCTTTTCTGCAGGAGGATGGTCCTGAAAGAGGTGTTGTGGCAGCTGTGGAGCCTGTGGACAGTGAAGAAGAGGAGGCAGAAGAAGAGGATATCGACAACAGAAACACCGTGATCCATCAATACTTCCAGTGAGACACAGGTAAGAAGACCCCACTGCCTCCTACATCTGATTAAATTGGTCGACCTCTCATCTGTCTGTCAATTTCACCCAGTGTATGGACCCTGATTTGTCACTTTCCATTTCGATTTCACAGATGTGGGTCCACTGTGTGTCCTCTGCTATGTTACCTCATGGACTAGAGCTGTGTGACATGAGTATGTTGACAATACAATGGACATTGGTATTTTTCTTAGTTATAGCAAATACACATTTGTGAAAGCACAGACTGACTCCAGATTGTTTTGTGATTCAAGGGTGCTTATTTAAGTGCAAATTAGTGGAGGGGTTGGAAAATGGTCAGGGGTGATGGTGGAGGAATGTCCATGCAGAGTCCATTCTATTTGTCTCACAGGTGCATTGTCCAAAGGGGCATAGGAAGTGGAGCTAGGACAGTTTAAGGATGGACAGGGTGACAAAGTGGGACAGAGGATGACATTCAGGGTGGTCTCATTTCTTGGCGGGAGTCTTGGCATTGTTCTCTGTCTTTGTCCTGGATCTCAGGGACCACTTGTGGGCTGGTTCTCCATCTGCATGGGGTGGGGTGCTGGTGTCGTGGTCCTGTGGCAGTGCCTCCTGTCCACTAGCGCCGGCTGCGGTGGTGGGCAGGTCATCGTCCAGGCTAGTGTCAGGGGTCCCTTGTTGTGCCACAGTGTCCCTCCTGGTGTTCACGAGGTCCTTCAGCACCCCTACAATGGTGCCCAGGGTGGTATTGATGGATTTGAGTTCCTCCCTGAACCGCAAATATTGTTCCTCCTGCAGCCGCTGGGTCTCCTGAAACTTGGCCAGTACCGTTGCCATCGTCTCCTGGGAATGATGGAAGGCTCCCATGATTTTGTAGAGGGCCTCGTGGAGAATGGGTTCCCTGGGCCTGTCCTCCCCCTGTTGCACAGCAGCCCTCCCAGTTCCCCGGTTTTCCTGGGCCTCTGTCCCCTGAACCGTGTGCCCACTACCACTGCCCCCAGGCCCCTGCTGTTCTTGGGGTGGTGGGTTAGCCTGGGTTCCCTGTAGTGGTGGACACACTGCTGCTTGACGTGTGCTGGGGACAGAGGTATGGGCCCGCTGGGTGGGTGCTGTGCTGGTGTTTCCTGAGGGGGAGGCTCTGTGGTGGCCTGTGAACGTGTGATGGGAACCGACTGTCCCGAGGCCCCAGATGGGCCGGGCTGGTCATCTAGATCCAGTTGGACAGAGCTGCTGTCATCACTGTGGGCCTCTTCTGTGGGTGGAGTGGACATGTCTGGAACCTCCTGTCCGGTGACGTTGGGTAGGGGTCCTGCAGGGGTGTAAAGGCATGATTATTGCATCTGTGTGTGCCATGGTGTGCAGTGGGTGGGTGACCCTGTACCCCAGTGCTTACATTCTTGTCTAGGACCTTGTGTGATAATTGTTTAGGGGTCTGTGTGGGTATGTGTAGTGGACATGCATTGGTGATGGGTGTCCATGCTCTGTTGTTGCATGCAGGGCTTGGTGTTGGGATGTGTGGTTTGTGATAGTGGTACATATGTGAGGAGTTGGAGTGATGGGGGTGAAGGCGGGGGGGTATGTGATAGCATGCAGGTAAGGTGGGGGATGAAGTAGTTAAAGATTTAACTTGCCAGAGTCCATTCCTCCAGCTACTCCTGCGAGGCCCTCAGGATGCAGTATAGCCAAGACCTGCTCCTCCCATGTTGTTAGTTGTGGGGGAGGAGGTGGGGGTCCGCCGCCAGTCCTCTGAACCGCAATGTGGTGTCTTGAGACCACGGAACGCACCTTCCCCCGTAGGTCGTTCCACCTCTTCCTGATGTCATCCCGTGTTCTTGGGTGTTGTCCCACTGCGTTGACCCTGTCCACGATTCTGCACCATAGCTCCATCTTCCTAGCTATGGCGGTGTGCTGCACCTGTGATCCAAATAGCTGTGGCTCTACCCAGATGATTTTCTTCACCATGACCCTAAGCTCTTTCTCAGAAAACCTGGGGTGTCTTTGCGGTGCCATGGGGTGGTGTGGGTGATGTGTGGGGTGGTGTGTGTTGTGATGTGTGGGGTGATGTTTAGGGGTGTGTGGTGTTTTGTGCGTGGATGTGTATGTGTGATGGTGTTGTGTGCCTCAGTATGCTGGTGTTGTCTTTACTTTGCTGTCTATCTGGCCTTCTTCAAATGTTTGGGTAGTAAGGGTTTGTGTGTAATATGTGTGTGTGTTTTATATTGGATTGGGTGTGTGGGAGTGGTGTGTGTATGTGTATCAGGTGTGTGTATTTAGATTTTTCCAATGTGGTTGTGTTTTGTAAATGTGTGTATTTTTAGCGCAGCGATGTATACCGCCAATGGAATATCGCGGTTTAAAGACAGCCTCATGGATTCGTGGGTTGTGATAGTGTGGGCATATTCCTGTTGGCGTGACGGTGGAGGTTTTGTTATCGCCAGTTTATCACTGACCTTTGGTGTGGCGGACTTGTGTGGGTGTCTAGATTTTGGCGGTTTCTGGGCTGTGGGTCGTAATAGATGTAGCGGAATTCTGCGGCGGCAGTGGTGTGTTGGCGGTCTTCTGCACGGCAGTAAGCCGCATTTACCGTCAATGTTGTAATGAGGGCCATAATCTCAAAAATAGAGAAACTTTAAAGGCTCTTGACCGATATACTGATTCATGTCCCTCTCATTCCTTTCAGTACTCACAGAATAGACTGGACAGACACACTCAATAGAGAAAATAGGCCGGTCAGAGCAATGTCCTGACTACATGAAACAGAAGCAAGACTTATAGCTGTCTTCAGACAAGAAAGAAGACAAAACCCCACAACAAAAGCCACAATTTAGAACGGCTTTCTTGCAGTTGAGACTGCGGACTGGCAGGTTCTCCCACTTAAGAGGGTTTATGATTTAAATATCCAGATTGAGGGAGACATAGAGTGCACCACTAGTGTAACTTTTTGGGATGAAGTTAATTGTGATATCCTTTGGCAGAAAGAGACTGGCCACCTGAACTCATCTGTAAACTCCCGCATGGGGAATATGCAATTTTGCCTTCTTTCTCCGATCTTGTTCTGGAAATGGTAAAAGAAGCCTATGCTGTTGAATGTGCATTGGCGCAGGCACCTGCGCTGTGCCGCAGCCACGTAAAGTGGGATAATGTTTCCCCTTATCATGTAATACCTATCAGGTGTACACCCCAGCCTCAGCCCCAGTACCCTGTTAAACTTGGCTAAGGCTCCAGGGAGAGAGATCCTCACACAGCTCGAGTAACAGGGAGTAATAGAACCCTGAGTCTCTGCAGTGAATAACTTGTTATTCCCCGTTGCAAAAACAGACCATTCATATAAAATTGTCTTTGATTACAAACCCTTAAGCAACTATACACACACATATGCAATTCAAAATGCACACATCACCGCACTAATTACCAACACAGTATCTAAAAAATACAAAACAACTTGGATATTTACAACCTTTTTTTCTGCCAAAACTTAGGAATGAAAGTAGGGACCTGAGTGCATTCTCATTTGGCTCACAAAAACACATCTGTTGTTTGCCCAAGCCCTATAGGAACAACTCAGGGTTGTTTTCTGCCCGTGCAACATCAATATTGCACGCTATTGATCCTGACTCGTTGTCCTATGTGGATGACATCTAACTTACAGAGGACAACCTCAACATTCATCTTGCTAGGGTCAATTGGATTGTTCAAGGATTTGCAGCCCTTGGCTACAAATTAAATTTCAAGGAAAATAAAATAGCCTTCCTCAGTGTATTATTCCTGGGATACAAGCTATCACACGAGAACAAGAGCCTGGCCTTGCACTTTTTAGAAAACATTGCTCCATTACAACCACTAAATACTATCAAGCAACTGCAGCCTTAACTTTGTTTCCTTAATTTAGTACAACGCATAAAGCCACTTTATGATTTAATGTGCCCAGATTTCTCAAGCAGACACTGGACAATAGAACACACATGTATCCCTAGAGGATTGCAGCAAAAGATTTTAGAAGCAAAACACTTACAAACAGATTTAGGGGGTTATTCTAACTTTGGAGGAGGTGTTAATCCGTCCCAAAAGTGACGGAAAAGTGACGGACTTACCACCAGCCGTATTACGAGTCCATTATATCCTATGGAACTCGCAATACGGCTGGTGGTATATCCGTCACTTTACCGTCACTTTTGGGACGGATTAACACTCCTCCAAAGTTAGAATAACCCCCTTAGTCATTAGAATAATTCCTGATGTCTGTAAGGGTGACACAGTGCCCATCGCATATAACTCACATTTGTATTCCAATGCAGCAACAATTCGCACCCACAGAAAAAATTGTAACTCCTGTACAGATGGCTGTCATTAATGAGAGGCCACTTGCCCCAGGGAAATCCATTATTGTCGTTACCCCGGGCCGGCTTATAGGCTGTCACCAAAGCAAGCATTCCCAACACTAAAGCATTACTTCTGCAGTGGATACAATGGGCAACCTCCCTGATTGATACGGATGTTGATTAAATCTTTGACCGAAAACTTCAAACACAAGAATTTCTCCAATACGAACAGGAGTACCCCACACCTCTTAACATCTTGCCACTTGACAGATATACTGTCATTTACAGTGATGGTTCTGCACAACCAGCTGTAGGTACAAAACATCAGTGCCCAGCCGCTTGTGCAGCTGTGAGTGGAGTGATGAAGGATGGTGTATTCCACCCTCAAACTACCTAAACATAGACCCTAGGGGACTGCACAGCACAGTTAGCTGAACTTAAAGCTCTTATCCTAGCACTGGAAAGTATGGATCCAAGATGCCTCACATTGATTGTGACCGATTCGTATTATTGTGTCCAGTCCTACAATAATTATCTCTATTATTGGCGGTTAAACATGTTCAAAGACTTAAAGGGGAACACCATAAAACATAGAACTCTGTGGGGGAGGGTGGATGACCTTAAGGATACGTTACCTGATACTCATGTAATACATACATTGGGCCATCAATGTGAAGGATTACACCTTATTGAAAACACTTTGGCTGATGAAGCAGCCAAATCCACAGTAGCTACAACTTCTGTTGCTGCAGTGACTCATTCTCACATGAGATTAGATAAGGATATTCAGGCTGCCGTGAAAGCTTTGGCTAAGGGCAAGCCTCTTCTAAAAGCATACCCTATGAAATATTCCCACCATATCAGTGCACAGAATGTTGCTTTTATGACAATTCCTGGGGTTGGACATCGAGGGATCCCCAACCAGAATCAGAGATTGGATCTCATCAAAGCAGCACATGATGGTGTTGCATATGCCCAGGCTGGTGTCACGCCCACAATATCACTCTTAAAAAAACACTTCTGTTGGCAGGTCTATAACATGCAGGACCAAGCAATATGTTTTTTGCTGTGACATTTGCCAGCAAATAAAGGGCTCAAACATCAAACGCTCACTGCAAACATCCCTCTTAGTGTTCACTAGGCCACTACAATGTGGGTACCTGGACCATTGTGGTCCCTTACAACCTGATGGTGCATACATCTACATCTTAGTCACTGTGGATTCTAGTTCTAGATTCCTGTGGCTATGGCCACAGTGGTCGACTGATGCTCGAACTGTTATAAAAGACTTGCTGGTCTTTGTCGGTACATATGCAGGTGCAGCATTCCACTCAGCCCTGCTTTTGCCTGTATGGCATTCAGGGACACCATCAGGATGATGGTTGTTGAACCCCATTACTGTTCCCCATATCATCCCAAGGAAAATTCTGTTGTGGGGAGGAGGAATTGTGACCTAAAGCTGTCCTTAACAGCTATAGTATTAGGTTCAGATCGCAGTTGGCTTCGTCGCCTATATGGGGTCCTGTGAGCACTGAATAATCTGCCAAGACGGTCCTTGGGAGGACACACTCCTTATGAGGTCTTGTTTGGGATACCTATGTATGTCCCAGATCTAAATAGCCCTGGTATGGTGGCAGCAGACACAACTTTTGACATAAATGTCTTACAGGAGCTTCAACAATTTTGTGATGATAATTCATCCAACAGTGCTGCCACCTCAGGAATACCGGTTTAGCCAACAATTTCTACAGGCTGGATTCCCTAAAGTTGGGAATCTGGTTCATGAGAAGATAGCTATGAAAAAGAAATTTGGCCCATCTTTAAGAGCACCAGTTCCAGTCTTGGGTATACAAGGCTCCAGAACTGTCATCCTTCCACTGCTGCCAGGTTCCAAAGAGAACAGATTTGTCTCCATCGACAACATAATGTTGAACCATGTGGCCTATCCTGCACAGTAGACCCAGAGGTCTCTTGGGAAGTCCTTGGTCCCCAAGGGGGAACAGGGACTACCCAACAGGGACTACACAACAGGATATACTTCTTCAAAGAAGAGGCAACAACACTTCTGAATACATCAGCATGTATAACAGTGCTACAAATGCCTCCTTGAGCATGGGGAGGGTGGAGAATGAGCTTCTGCTGATTCCTGTTACCTCTTCACCAACAAAAACTGCCCAGATGTAGCTATTATTTACTCCAATGCAACACAAACTGACAACACTGTCGACTATGAACCTCCAGGCAAAGCAGATCCATCCACTAGTAGTGCACCAGCTCCAGTGTTCACAGAGACTGCTTCTGGTTACTTCATCAACATTGAAGACTTTTCTACAGCTTCATCTACATGCGCAACTGAAACTGTTTCAAAAACACGTACACTCCAAATATGGCTTAAAAAAACTATTTGGTTTATCCATGGAATTATCTGTGGATACTATTGACATTGCTTGCCTTTCTGTTATGGATTGGCTTTTTGACTGTTTTCTTTCTCTTGATAAATGATCATTATCTTCCTGAACGCTCTCCTGTCGAGCCAGTGGAAGAAGTTTTAACATCCTATCTTTCCTCACTTTAAGTCCAAAGAGACCTGTCCCTTATGTACATTTCAGCAATACTAATTCCGGATGGGATTGTTTGGGATGCAGTTCCTTTTGATATTTATATGCCTACTGAGTTTATACAAATTCCATATGTTTTCAAAATTTCAGTGACTGATATAATTACACCCGGTGTTGTTTCTGATGACTGGGATGTTGATTCTATGCTTGCTGAGCTGCAGGATTACACTGTAATTGAAAGTGATGATGTATATATGAACACAGCGAATTATGTTCTGTTATAATCATTGGGGACATTACTATCTGCACCAAGCAACTAGACGTAGATCAGTATTTAATTACACGCAGTGGGAACACTGTTCAACTCCACCTGTGGGGAGCTCTTAAACATATATAGACAAATTTGCATACTTTTTTGGGCATGACACTACAAATGCAGTCATGTTACTTTAGATTACCTCCTTCTAAAATGAGAAACAATTTGATGATTATCTATTCAGATTCCTTTGCTTCCCGACTTGCTGTTGAAGATTAGGAATACTCGAAGAGCACTATTCATATGAAAAGTGTATGGTGAACAAACGATTGGCAAATTCAGGGAAGAGAACCTTGTTTAGAGCTTGTCTTATTCCTTATATTTTTAAATGACACAGTTCAACAAACATCCTGCTTAGGGTTAGCAAAAATAAAAGAAATGAATGCGCCCAGCATCCCCACACCAGCCAAATTCACCAATTAGCAATCCTTCCTATATGCCATTGAGGAAGAACTAATTCCTTGGGTTCAGGATGGTACCTATAATGCCACACTTTCAAGTCCCAGTGGGTGGTTACTGTGGCTAATAGACACAAATAGGTGTCAGGCGCGTTTTGTTAATTAGTCAGGGGGTTTCAAGATTAGCCGGCTGGACCCTCACTATGTATTGGGTCAACACTTGAGTATAGTTACAACATACAGTGTGGGTAAACTGTGCCAAAAATGGTTACACACTAACACCTTAGCAGCTGTTAAGGAATCACTTAGGGGGTCATTCTGACCTCGGCGGTAAAAGCCGTTTACCGCCGGTCAGAAGGCTGCCACAATACCGCTGCGGCCGCGGTTAGCCGCTACGGACATTCTGACCCACAACTGCAAAACCTCAAAAAATCCGACCTCCACTGCAGTCTGCCACATCAGCGGGCAGTGGTAAACTGGAGATGACCAAACCTCCACCGCCACGCCAACAGGAATACGCCCATGCCATTATGACCCGCAAATCCACGCGGCGGTCTTTCAAACGCGGTAGTCCATTGGCGGTACACCCCGCCGCGGTCAAAATACACACACCTTTACAAAACTCAACCACATTGGACAATGTGAAAGGCACACACCTGAAACACATACACACACCACACCCACACACCCAATACAATATAAAAGACACACCCACATCACCCACAAACCCCTACTAACAAAACTCAGAGACGAAGGGGAGAGAGAAACATCACAGAATAGAGAGCTACATCACACAGAGGCACACTACACCATCACACACACCACATAGAAGCACAAAGCACCACACACCAACACACACATCACCACATACAACACCCCACACCTCATACACACCACCCCATGGCACCCCAAAGGCACCCACGCTTTTCGGACCAAGAACTCCGGGTCATGGTGGAGGAAATTATAAGAGTTGAACCGCAGCTCTTCGGCTCACAGGTGCAGCACACCACCATAGCCAGGAAGGCGGAGCTATGGCAGCGGATCGTGGACAGGGTCAACGCGGTGGGACAGCATCCCAGAAATAGGGACGACATCCGCAAATGCTGGAACGACCTACGGGGGAAGGTGCGCTCGATGGTCTCGCGACACAACATCGCAGTGCAGAAGACTGGCGGGGGACCACCACCCACACCACCCGAATTCACAGCATGGGAGCAAGAGGTACTAAACATCCTGCATCCTGAGGGCCTCGCTGGAGTATCCGGAGGAATGGACTCTGGTAAGTACAAGCTCAACTACTTCACCCCCCCCAGGATGCTAACCACCACCCCCACCCTCACCCCCAACCCCCCATCACACATCCTCCCTGAGAATGTCTCTCCAGCACAACCCACCCAACACCAACCCCTGCATGCCACCACAAACTATGGACACCCATCACCTAAGCATGACCACTGCACATACCCCCCCCCACAAAACACCCTCACAACACCTCCCCCAGGGGAATGCCAGCACTGGGGGACAAGGGCACCCATAAATCGCACGCAATTGCATACACAGAAACAATAACCATACTCTCTTACCCCATGCAGGACCCGAACGACAACACACCGGTCAGGAGGGACCAGAAATGTCCATCCCACCCCCGGAAGAGGCCCCTAGTGATGACAGCAGCTCTGTCGACCTGGAACCTGATGACCAGCCCGGACCATCAGGGACCTCTGGACAGTCGGGTCCCCTCAGGCAGCCACAGGCCACTGCAGACCCAACCCCCTCTGGGAACAACAGCACAGCTCCCACCCAGCGGGCCCATGCCTCTGTCTCTAGGACAGGTCAATCAGCGGTGTGTCTGCCACTACAGGGCACCCAGGGTAACCCACCACCCCAACAACAACAGGGACCTGGGGCAGTGGTAGTGGGCACACCGTCCAGGGGACAGAGGCCGGGGGAAACCGGGCAACTCGGAGGGCTGCTGTGCGACAGGGGGGGGAGGACAGGCCCAGGGAACCCACTCTCCAAGAGGCCCTCACCACCATCATGGCAGCCTACCACCACTCACAAGAGACGATGGCGACGGTACTGGCCAGGTTCCAGGAGATCCAGGCACAGCAGGAGGAACGCTACATGGGGTTCAGCGAACAACTAACCAACATCTCTACCGCTATGGGGAGCATAGTCCAGGCCCTCAACCGTATAGAGGACACGTTTCGGGCCCATGTGGCATCACACAGGGCCCCTGTCACTAGCCCGGAACAGGAACAGCCTACCACCTCCGCCGGCGCTAGTGGACAGGAGGCCCCATCACAACGACAGGCCACCAGAACCCCACCTCCTGCTGAACAACAACCACCCCGCAAGAGGAGCCTGAGATCCAAAAAATCGACAGAGTAGAATGTCAAGACCCCCGCCAGCATCAGATACCCCCTGAAGTCCTCCCACTGTCCCACATTGCCACCATGTCAAACCTTGAACTGCCCCTGCTCCATCCTTCCACAGGCATATGGACAATGCACCTGTGAGACTGAGAACTGGACTCCGCCATGGACATCACTCCACCCCCACCCATCACCGTTTGACTAGAATGTACCATCATCTTGCACTAAAAATAAATCACTCATTGCACTGAAATCAATCAGGACTCAGCCTGTATTATTTACAAATGTATAACACATTACATATCAATTACGTTCTGTTAACTTTGTGCTGAACACATACCGAGGTCACTTAGCATTAGTCCATGGGCTAACCAAGCAGAAGTCATGCAGTGGGTCATACAGCACTGAAAAGGGAACAGAAAATCAAACATCAGTTGTAAAGTTCTGGGGGGAAATAGACAAAGTTGAGATGCAGGAGGCTTTCAGGAAATGTAAAATGGCATGGGTGATTCTTACCTGTGTGCTACTGAAAATGCTGTTCTATTACTCTGTCCCTGTTGTCTGTGTCGTCTTCTGAGTCTTCCTCCTCTTCACTCTCCGCAGGCTCCACAGCTGCTTCAACACCACCATCTGCACCATCCTCCTGCAGGAAAGGAACCTGATGTCGCAATGCCAGATTGTGAAGCATACAGCAGGCCACGATGATATGGCACACCTTCTTTGGTGAGTACATCAGGGATCCCCCTGTCATATGCAGGCACCTAAACCTGGCCTTCAGGAGGCCAAAGGTCCTTTCTATGATCCTCCTAGTTCGCCCATGGGCCTCATTGTACCGTTCCTCTGCCCTTGTCCGGGGATTCCTCACTGGGGTCAGTAGCCAAGGCAGGTTGGGGTAACCAGAGTCACCTATTAGCCACACACGTTGTCTCTGTAGCTGCTCCATCACATAGGGGATGCTGCTATTTCGCATAACATACGCGTCATGCACTGACCCAGGGAACTTGGCATTTACATGGGATATGTACTGGTAAGCCAAACAGACCACCTGGACATTCATCGAATGGTAATTTTTCCTGTTTCTGTACACCTGCTCATCGTCTTTTGGGGACACCAAAGCCATATGGGTCCCATCAATGGCACCAATGATGTTGGGGATATGTCCAAGGGCATAGAAATCACCCTTCACTGTAGGCAAATCACCCTCCTCTGGGAAAATGATGTAGCTCCGCATGAGTTTCATCAGGGCAGACAACACTCTGGACAAAATCTTGGAAAACATAGGCTGAGACATTCCAGATGACATGGCCACTGTTGTCTGGAATGACCCACTTGCCAAAAAATGGAGGACTGACAGAACCTGCACCAGAGGGGGAATGCCTGTGGGTTGGCGGATGGGGGACATCAGGGCTGGCTCCAGCTGGGCACACAGTTCATGTATAGTGGCACGGTCAAGTCTGTAGCGTAGTATTATATGGCGTTCTTCCATTGTCGACAGGTCCACCAGCGGACGGTACACGCGAGGATTCATCCTTCTCCTCGGAAGTCCCAGCGGATGGTGCCTAGGAAGGACAACATGGAGCACCGAGTCAGGCAAACCACAGGTACGTTCACACAGCTTGCACAGTTAAGGAATCGCAATGCATTGAAAGGCGTGTATGTGTGGCAATGCAAGGCCTAGGCCTGTGTGATGCAGTCAAATTTAAGCCATGTGGGCCCTTGAAATGGCGGCTGCCTGACCTGTGAAGTGGGACAATGGGATGTGAGGTCAATGCGCTGGCGTGGCACACCGTGGCGGTAGGCGGTCGAAGACCGCTGTACGAAGTCGTATTGGTTAACATTGAACCCTATGGGATTCAGGAGCCAATGACGATGTGCGCCGGCGGAAGCGGTACGCACCGCCGCGGTACGCACCGCCGCAGGCGTGACCGCCATTTTCTATCTGATTAATCACTCGAGACCTGATCATCCACAGGAGAGGACCTATACTGCAAGTGCTGCTGTGAACTCGGTCTGGAAGTGACAATGGCTGCTGTGACTGGGGAAAGGGCCCCTGACTTCACGTCTGAAGAGTTGGAGAAACTTGTGGATGGGGTCCTCCCCCAGTATGCGCAACTCTACGGTCCTCCAGACCAACAGGTGAGTACACTGAGTGCTCCTTGAATGTTCTATGCCTGTGTGGAGTGGGGTGGCTGTCAGTTGGTGGGGTGGGGAGAAAATGAGGAGTGCAACGCACGACAGATGTGAGAATGGGCCACATGGCAAGGTTGGGGAGGGGGGGGCATTTACTCCATACATGCAGAAATGTGACGTTTTCTCTTTCCCACCCTGTACATGTCAAACAGGTGAGCGCCCATCCGAAAATCGATATTTGACGTGCCATCGCCAAGGAAGGCCGGGCCCTGGGGGTCTACACCAGACGGGGCACCCACTGTCGGAAGAGGTGGGAGGACATCCGCCGCGGAACCCGTAAGACCGCAGAGACCCTGCTGGGGATGGCCTCCCGACCTAGGAGGGGTGCCAGTCGTAGCCTGACCCCCCTGATGTCCCGGATCCTGGCGGTGGCCTACCCTGAGTTGGATGGGTGCTTGAGGACAGCACAGCAGACACAAGGGGGTGAGTATCAGCACATTCTGCTATCCTTACGCGCAGTTGAGGCGTCTGGGTGGGGGTGGAGGCCTGTGTGTGACAGTAGGCCAGGGCGCTTTCCATAGTGTAGTCCCCTCCCTTAGACATGGCCCTGTGCCCCCAACCCCCACCTCTGTAGGGTGCCAAGTGCAGCTATCCATGGTCCTCCATCACCCATGTGCGCGTCTGTTGTCCCTAGACCTGTTGGCCTAGTCAGAAGTACTGAGTAGTATACCCCAAGTTCGCGGCTTAGTGCACGAGGCACCTGTGTCTGTCCTCTCCGCCAAGGGTTTTGACAAGGCATACACTCAATGTTGTTTTATTTCTCCCCCCCCCCTATTCTTTGTTTTCTTGTGCATTAGCATCATCAGGCGGAGGAGAATTGGCGTTGGAGCACGAGGGAGCTGCAGGTCACCAGGCCCCGGTGGGCACTAACACAGACACCGAGGGCACCAGTGATCCGGAGGGCGAGGGGAGCACCACAACGGGGGCCGGTGGAGACACCAGCGACACGGACACGTCCTCGTTTGGGAGCTCCCTAGCGGGGGCGGCAACATCTGTGCCCCCCGCAACAACAGGTACAGCCGCCACCCAGCGCACCAGCACCGCCCTCCCAGCAGCCCCTCAGTCTTCGCTCCGTGCCCATTCGCCCAGGAAGGCGCGCGTCTCCTTCGCCCCAGGCACCTCAGCCCCTGCCTCTGTTACCCCTGCTGCCCTCACTACGGAGCTCATTGACCTGGTGAGGACGCTCATTGTTGGGCAGACCACCCTTTTGAATGCCATCCAGGGGGTGCAAAGGGAGGTGCAACAGAGCAATGCCTACCTGGAGGGCATTCATTCGGGTCAGGCTGCCCATCAACGAGCGTTCACTTCTCTGGCCTCAGCACTGACGGCAGCCATTGTCCCTGTCTCCAGTCTCCCTCTTCTGACTGCCTCCACCCTTTCTCTGTCTCCTGTTCCTCAGCCTATCCCATCCACACCATCAGACCAGCCTGCACACACCTCAACACCCAAGGCCAGCTCATCCAAACATAAGCACCACAGAACACACAAGCATTCACCCAAGCAACACCCAGATGCAGACATACCAACATTCACTCCCACCTCTGTGTCCCCCACCTCCTCGTCTCCCTCCTCCCTCCCTGTGACGTCTACACTCACACCTGCGTGCACACCAACATCAGCCAGTTCTTCCATCACCAGCACACCCTCCACTACAGTCCTCACACGTGCAATCACCACCCCCACTGCCATCTACACGTCCCCTGTGTCCTCTCCCACTGTGTCTGTCACCCCCTCTTCCAAGACACATAAACGCAGGCAGCCACCCAAGCAACAGCCAACCACCTCACGACAGCCTACGTCCCAGTCACCTGCACCCAAGGACAGCACACCTGACTCTCCTACAACCACATCCTCTTCCTCCACTTCTTTCACCACTACTCCTACCCTTTACCTTGGTCCAAAGAAGTATTACCTCTCCAATGTTGACCTCTTTCCCTCCCCTGACCCACCCCCTCCATCTGGGAAAAGTCCCAAAGGCACCTCAGCCACCACCAGCCCAGCTGCTAAGGTACAAGTGGTGCATGGATTATGGAGCCCACCCTTTGGCGGCAGTGACACTTCACTGAGCAGCAAGGGGACTGGCAGCCCCCCCCCAGGCAAGAGGACCCGGAAAGTGAAGGGCCGCCGTGAGCGGACTGAGACGGCTGCCCCCAAGGAGGTAACTCCGGCCACTTCACCTGCCACAACAGCCAGGGGAGGCAAGGGCCCGAGAGCCCCATCTAAGGAGCGGAAGGGCAGCAGGGCGGAGAGGCCAGCCAGCAGGAGCGCGGAGCAGGAGGGCCCCACACGCCCCATCCCGCCTGCAAGGGACGACACCAAAGGGCCCAGGACTCCGTCTCCGAAGGGGCCTGACACTGCACGTTCGGAGGGCGAGTGAGCAGGTTGTCAAGGCCAGGTCTGACTCCCTACACTGACTGGAAGAGCACCGCTGAACAGGGCCCCGCCGTGCAGAAGAGCACCGCTGAACAGGGCCCCGCCGTGCAGAAGAGCACCGCTGAACAGGGCCCCGCCGTGCAGAAGAGCACCGCTGAACAGGGCCCCGCCGTGCAGAAGAGCACCGCTGAACAGGGCCCCGCCGTGAAGAAAAGCACCGCTGAACAGGGCCCCGCCGTGCAGAAGAGCACCGCTGAACAGGGCCCCGCCGTGCAGAAGAGCCCCGCTGAACAGGGCCCCGCCCCGGAGAAGAGCACCGCTGAACAGGGCCCCGCCGTGCAGAAGAGCACCGCTGAACAGGGCCCCGCCGTGCAGAAGAGCACCGCTGAACAGGGCCCCGCCGTCTCAAGCACCGCTCCGCTGGGCCCTTCCTGTCAAGCACCGCTCTGCTGGGCCCCGCCGTCTCAAGCACCGCTCCGCTGGGCCCTTCCTGTCAAGCACCGCTCCGCTGGGCCCCGCCGTCTCAAGCACCGCTCTGCTGGGCCCTTCCTGTCAAGCACCGCTCCGCTGGGCCCCGCCGTCTCACGCACCGCTCCGCTGGGCCCTTCATCTCAAGCACCGCTCCGCTGGGCCCTTCATCTCAAGCACCGCTCCGCTGGGCCCCGCCGTCTCAAGCACCGCTCCGCTGGGCCCTTCCTGTCAAGCACCGCTCCGCTGGGCCCCGCCGTCTCAAGCACCGCTCCGCTGGGCCCTTCCTGTCAAGCACCGCTCCGCTGGGCCCCGCCGTCTCCCGCACCGCTCCGCTGGGCCCTTCATCTCAAGCACCGCTCCGCTGGGCCCCGCCGTCTCAAGCACCGCTCCGCTGGGCCCTTCCTGTCAAGCACCGCTCCGCTGGGCCCCGCCGTCTCAAGCACCGCTCCGCTGGGCCCTTCCTGTCAAGCACTGCTCCGCTGGGCCCCGCCGTCTCACGCACCGCTCCGCTGGGCCCTTCATCTCAAGCACCGCTCCGCTGGGCCCTTCATCTCAAGCACCGCTCCGCTGGGCCCTGCCGTCTCAAGCACCGCTCCGCTGGGCCCCGCCGTCTCAAGCACCGCTCCGCTGGGCCCTTCCTGTCAAGCACCGCTCCGCTGGGCCCCGCCGTCTCAAGCACCGCTCCGCATGGCCCCGCCGTCTCAAGCACCGCTCCGCTGGGCCCTTCCTGTCAAGCACCGCTCCGCTGGGCCCCGCCGTCTCACGCACCGCTCCGCTGGTCCCTTCATCTCAAGCACCGCTCCGCTGGGCCCTTCATCTCAAGCACCGCTCCGCTGGGCCCCGCCGTCTCAAGCACCGCTCCGCTGGGCCCCGCCGTCTCAAGCACCGCTCCGCTGGGCCCTTCCTGTCAAGCACCGCTCTGCTGGGCCCCGCCGTCTCAAGCACCGCTCCGCTGGGCCCTTCCTGTCAAGCACTGTTCACGGTTCACTGTGCCCACCATGCATCCTCCATGACCAGTGGACTCTGTTATCCACCTGATGGACTGTGGCTTTGCACTCCCCAGGATGGCACAGTGGGCAAGCCACCCACTGTAGAGACTTTGAGAGACTGTTGCTTTGCACTCCCCAGGATATGTCAGTGGGCATGGTGGCCCCTTCGTGGATCTGGCGTCGTGGACTCATGTGTGTAGTGCCCCCCCCTTCCCTTCCCCCTGAGGTGCCTGTAGTTTTGTCACCAGATGCCCCTGCAGTGTTCTCTCCAAAGGACTCAGGTCTCCTGTGTGGGCTTTGCCCTTGTTTCGCTACACTTTGGCCCACGGACATGATGAATTCGTATGATGTGCAGGACTACTTGCTTCAGTTATCCACTGCTGTGTAAATACTTTTTTTTAATGAAATATTTTTTGATGGTTGAATGAGATTTTTCTGCAGCTATTTTGTACATAAATATTTATTCTCAATTTGGTTATGTCATTGTATTTTTTACGGGTGTTTGGGTGGTGTCACTGTGAGTTGTTGCTCTGCATTGGTGTGTACATCTTGGGGGGGGGGTGGGGGTCGCATATGTGTGTGCCCGTAACCTTTCGTCCTCCCCCCTCCCGTGTGTCGTAGGTGCAGTACTCACCGTTGTCGTCTGCGCCGGACTTCGTACTCGTGGTAGATGAGAAGGTAGACGAGAGCAGGTAGGATGTTTAATTCGGGTTCCATGCTGTCCTCCTTCCTCGTGGAGTTCGTAGAGGTGAGCGTTTTCCCGTTCGTAGTCTGTTTCCGCCGTGTTTTTCTCGGCGGGGCTCCCGCCCCGGAAAAGGTGGCGGATTGGTGAGTTGTGATAGTGTGGGCGGTACATTGTCTGCCGCCTGGCTGTTGGCGGTGACCGCCGCTCTGTTTGTCTGTCCCGCCGTGGCGGTCGGAGTGTTAAAGTGGCGGGCTGTGTTGGCGGTTCCCGCCAGGGTCAGAATTCCATTTTTTGGACCGCCGGCCTGTTGGCGGTTTGGCCGCCGCTTTATCACCGACCGCCAGGGTTAGAATCACCCCTTTAGTCTCCTATCAGAGGAAATAGACTTGCAGGATTTCTTGCTAGGTTCAAGAAAAAACAGCTCTAAACTATTCCTGTTGCCATATACAATGAAATATGGAAACTTTCTCAAGTGGAAGCAGCTGCATGAGATAGATAAGGAAAATAAGTGAAAGGCTTTAGCTGTTGTCGATAATGGAGTGACTACTCTGTCCAACAGAATATACACACTTAGGGCCACACATACGAACTTCAGGTTTTGCGACTCGCAAACTGTGATTCATAGCGACTTGCAATTTGCGAGTCGCAAAACCTTATGTACAACAGTTTCAATTACACTGTTTGCGATTCGCAAGGGGGTCGCAAATGACCTACCTCATGAATGTTCATGAGGTAGGTTGCAATTTGCGACCCCATTGGGAATGGCGACCCTCACAGGGATGGTGGCCTGCTGGCGACAGCAGACCACCATGTATGTGACTGCTTTTAAATAAAGCAGTTTTTTTTTTTTAAATGCAGCCCATTTTTCTTAAAGGAAAATGAGATGCATTTCAAAAACAAAAAATTAAAAGTTTTCTTTTCATTTTTTCAGAGCAGGCAGTGGTCTATGGGACCATTGTCTGCTCTAAAAACATGTTTTCACTGCCATTCACAAAGTTTGAAACTGGTGCTAACTGCAATTGTTTTGCGACCGCATTTGCAACAAAACAATCATACATGGGACTGCGACTGGCAATTAGGAATGAAACATCCCTTCCTAATTGCGACTTGCAAACCCTTTTTGCGATTCGGGAAATAGATTACCGAATCGCAAAAATGGGTCTGTACATTCCAAATTGCATTTTGCATGTCGCACATGGCCTGATTCGCCATTTGTAATGTGCAAAATGCTTCGTACATGTGGCACTTAATAACATGGTGTCATCTGCGATTGATATAATTCAGAATGACTTGTCCCTTTTACAACATATGCAAAGTCAGCTGCGCTTTATCAAGCAGTTGGGTTGGACGTTACAGATTCAGAAAAATGGGTACGTCCCATGGAAATACATCAACAGCAGTGACTTGTTTGCTGCTTTTAATTTTATTTAATTTGTGCAGGAAGCAACAGATAATGGCTAACAGGGAAGCGAGTTACACCATGCTCAACATAGAAAACTTAGAAAAGCTGCCTTTCACAGTAGCAGAGACCTATCAACAGTACATGGTGTTATAAATCTGCCAATTTACACCTTTCATTTCACAAAATGTTTGAAACATTTTGCTGTGGGCAGATATGAGGGCCTAGGAGACGGCTACATAAAAGCAGAGTGGGAGTTGCCTTTCAAGTTCAATGGTGTCACTTCATGGCTTTTGCAATGCGGAGGTCGCTAACTTGGCATGCATTCTGAAGGGTACTCTCGACCCTTTGATTCGTCCACCATACTTTTGAATGGAAGTTATGTGGTACTCAATGATCAGAGCTGTTGCAGAATGAGACCAGGATTTGCCAACACAATTACAGTCTTGCAAACTGTAACTTGTTGTGGACATGTTCTGCCCCGCCCCCACACGAGATAAGAGTAGCAGAAATGTGGCCTCACATTGACACTACTATTGTAAATTATGACAAGCTGAGCAGACTAAAAACAAGTGGCGTTGACATCAGCCAGAGAGACATATACTCTCCAGATAGTGAGATCATCTCGGCTATTAAATTCGGCTCGGGCATTTAACGTGGGGAGCGGGCCTTTAATAGCCGGTAGAGCCCACTACGGCGGGTTCTAAGGCTATATTAAATACCAACTTCCCCAAGCACCTTGGAGAGCTGGTGTTCAGAATATTTAACGCCTCAAGCACTACAGGAGATTGTACACTTCTTTAAGGCTGCTGCATCTGGATTTGTTTCCATCTTCCCATCTGTCAAAGGAGTAATTTAATCAGCTATCCATTCACTCTTTTCAAGTGTGTCTGGTGGCTTTCCTGTGACTTTGGCACTGATTGACAGGATACTGCTGCTGCTACTCCTAATACGCAGTGGTTGTGCCTTCTCAGCTAACAGCTAAGCAAATTGATGGAGCCAGTACCACCATCCCAGCTGAGCCGTGATCGCATAGTACAGTTCTTTGGTGTTCCGTTCTTTGAGGAATTGGAGCATGATTGGTCACTGTCATTCTGACCAGTCATGTGGTGTGTGCAACCTGTCTTCGAATGTCTACCATCAGTGTATCTTGCTGTGCAGCCAGTACCTCCTACACAAAATGAACTGCTGATGTTCCTGATGAGGATTCATTCACTGTTGTGCCCAATGAGTCTGTGGTTGATTTGCGAGGCCTCTTATGAGACACCTCTTGTGAACTGTTTGGCTCCACCAGGCACTATGGATGATGCTGCCTTCATGGGTGATCCTGCACATCAGTCTTCTGCGCACTTCTTCCTTGTGGATCCGTCTGCCAATCCTTTACTTGATCTGACACCTGACGATGTGGGGTCATTCCTGGAAGCACTCACATTTCATGACTTCGGAGACATTCTTCAAGGTCTCGACTATTGTTGTAATTGGACTAACAGCCTTTTAAAAAGTTTTAAAATTTTATACCAAATTGCCTTACTAATTTGATTCACATTTGGCCCGTTTTGCTTGTCATGGTGGACATTTTATCTCTTTGTATGTTTTTAGCATCATTTTAATTATATTTTAGCCTTTTTTTAGCCCAGAGCATTTTAACTTGGACTCATACACCATCCATAGCGTGTTAGAATCCTTGTTCCGGCAATGGGGCGGGTGTGTGAATCCAATTTAGACTTTACTGAGACTCAGGAGATTAGTTTAGCCTTTTGGCTTGCAGGCCTGTGTCCCTGCCACCTAGTGACTTTTAACCTACTTAGCATGCTCTGGTTTAGTCCATTCATTTTATTATTTCTTTTAATTTATTGCTATTGTTTATAGTTAGAGAAATGTTATTATTTGCATTATCAGTGCCCCTCATTGAAGGTATCACTATCAGCATCATACTCAAGTGATATATGCAGGTATTCACATCATGTCCCTTGCTTACTTACGTGTAACAGGAACATAATGTAAACTTATTGGGGACTGGTTACATAATTGACGTCACAAGTCTGCCTCCTTATCAATTGTTTGGGAACATACCTGCATCAGGGGTCCTACATGATCTGTATAAATACATCTCACGCAGACAAGGTTATCAGAAGGATTCCTTCCAGATGCTACCTACGCCATCTAAGCTGCACATCACCTCACTGTGGAACTCAGCCTTCATGTCACCACGGAGTCTGACCTAGAGACCTCATTCCAAGATAACAAGGGTTGGGGGTGCTTCTCATGGACATGGTACTGGCAGATTAGGTGTGTCATACTTAGCTCTCATTAGGTTAGTGAGTACAGGCCACATGTACAAAGATCCGGTTTTGCGACTCACAAACTGCAAGTCTTAGCAACTTGCAATTTGCGAGTCGCAAAACCAGATGTACAACAGTGTACTTTACGCTGTTTGCAATTCCCATTGGGGTTGTAAATGTCCTACCTCATGAATATTCCTGAGGTAGCTCGCAATTTGCGCCCCCATTGGGAATGGCCACCCTCACAAGGATGGTGGCCTGCTGGAGACAGCAGACCACCATGTCTGAGACTGCTTTTAAATAAAGCAGTTTTTTTTTTTTAAATGCAGCCCGTTTTCCCTAAAGAGAAACTAGGTGCATTTCAAAATCAAAAATGAAAAGTTTTCTTTTCATTTTTTCAGAGTAGACAGTGGTCCATTGGACCACTGCCTGCTCCGCAAAAATATTTTCGCTGCCATTCACAAAGGGGAAGGGGTCCCGTTTGCGAATGGGTTAGCACCAGTTTGAAACTGGTGCTAACTGCGATTGTTTTGCGACCACATTTGCGGTCACAAAACAATCATACATACTATTTAGATTCGGTATTAGGAAGGGATGCCCTTGAAATGCCCCTACCTAATACCAGATTGCAAAACCCCAAAAGCATTTTTCAAGTTGCAAACGGGACGATTCTGCAAATCGGCCCATTTGCGACTTGAAAAATGCTTCATACATCTGGCCCTAGGTTCTCTGTGCTAGGAATTGTACATCTCATGTTTATTGCAAGATGGTGGGGGTCTTTGTATTCATAACTCTCATCCTCATAATTATGCTACTTTTATTGTTCATTATCATAATCATTGCAACTCATGCATTTTAGATTGCATTCGTTTCAATAAATATATTGAAAATTTCCCTGCATCTCCTTTATTGCCTGTGTGTGACTGAGACTTGTTACTAACATGAGAAAAGGGTAACATCCGTTCTACCACAACTCCCCTGAGATGTCGCAATCTAGAGTCTGCCTTTAACTGTTTGGGTTTTTGGTGAGGTACTGCTTGTGAGCCGGGAGGGTTGGGCCGACAGCTGCGACTTGTTGCAGGAATGACTCAGTTGCGTACAAACAAAAGTGCTGCCATCCCTAAACCAGCAGTTTTGCCTAGGAGCAAGACTCCAACTACGATAAAGGGAGTCCTTGCACTCAGCGAGAGCTTTTTATCCTGGGTAATCAGGGGAGGCCTCTCCAGGCAAGCAAATCCCCATCTGGGCCACCTTAAGACATGGCCAGCCAACGAATGGTGTTTCCCCCGCTGGGCTAGCCGGATTCTATCAGAGCTTTTTCCTGTGTTCCAAGTGACACTGTGGGCCATTTAACAGATCCAAGTTTAAGGGGCTTCCACTCTTGGGCCAGGCAGAGCTCACACCTGGGGCCCAGTCAGAACCTCCTACCTTGGGCAAACAGGAGAGGCCTCCCCAGGCCTGTGGGTCACCACCCAGGGCATTTGAGATGCAACAGATTGAAGCTTTGAATTGGGGCCCAGTGTGAACTTCGGACCTGAACAAGCAGGGGAGACCTCCACTGTCCTGCAGGACTCTGTGTCAGGCACTTTGAGACCTGGTGGGGGCCAGGGAACAGAGTCCAAGACAAAGGTCTTTCACTCCCCTGGACCACCCAGAGCTCTGACCTGGGGCCTGGTTAGAGCTTCTCAACACAGACAAGCAGAAACAGAAGAGAGATCCCTTGGCCTACAAGACACCATCTTAGACACTTTGCACCATGGCAGGCTGGATTAAAGAGCCCATGGCCCAAGCTTCCAACCCTGGGCCGGCCAGGATTCTGACCTAGAACTCAGTCAGAGCTTATGAACCGAGGCAAGCAGCTGAGATCTCCTGGTGCCTGCAGGACTCCATCCCGGGAACTTTGCAAAGCTGAAGGCCAGAGAACAGATTCCAGGGCTGCGGGCTTTCACCCACGGGCCAGCCAGAACTCTCATCCAGGGCCTGCCAGGGTTCTGACTTGGGGCCCAGTCTGAATTTATCCTGGGCAAGCAGCGTAGGCCTCTTTGGGCCTGCGGGTCTCCGTCCTGTCATGGCGGCCCATCAGATGTGGCTCAGGGCTGGATGTTTCCACCCCGAGGCTTGCTATGGCTTTGACCCAGGGCCGAGTCAGAGCTTTTTTGAAGAGCCCATGGGCCTACGGATCCCCATCTGGGGCACTTTGTGACACAGCACATGGAAAAGAACACAAGATCCTCACCCTGGACCCAACAGAGCACTACCCATTCTTGTAATACTTGCACACTATGTGACAGAGAAGAGGGCATTTGAAATAAATGTATCTAGCTTCCTGGAGCCCTGACTGGACCTCATGCTTCAAATGAGGATTACACTGGACTTCCAGGGAAAGCTTAGAACTCTGAATACTGAATCATGTGAAAGAAAAATGTGTGTTTTATTGATTATGACTACAAAATGCAACAAGTGATTTTGGCAAGATACACTTTGCACCACTAATGTAGGTGTGGTAAAGGACCCTTAATTTGAACTATGCCCAAGCCTACTCAGGATCGATAACTTTTTTGGCCATGTTCAATGAACAGCATGACAGCACTTCAAATTTGCGGGCTAGTTTGAAAACTGTAGGGTGTGTAGAATCACAATTAAAACACTGCAACACATCTTCCACCACCTATGATTACCCCACAAGGTTCAAGCTATCATCTCTCTTGTCCTATCGAAGTTGGATTCTGCTAATGGTCTGTATCACAGCAGATTCAGTTTCGCAGGTTTACTGTCAATATAGCGGTCTATGTAAATAAAATGTGGTGTAAATGGGTACACAAAATCATGCACAATATGCTTTCTGTACACCCAAGGACACAAAGGGGGTCATTATGAGTTTGACGGATGGTTTTTATCGTCGGCTGAACTTCCATCAGGAAGGTTGCAATTTCATTGCAGTGGTACCACCATTAAACTGCTGGCGGAGAGAATGGGTCATAATCGCTGCCCTAGCAGATTAGGACCACCACCACCTCCAGACCTGAACAACCACCAGGGTTGCAATGTGGTGCTCAGACTGCCGCGTTTGCAGCAGTTTGACCACCATTCACGAGTCTGGTGGTCTAGTGACTTCCAGACTAGTAATGACCCCTAAAGTGCTGTATGCCACATGTATATGCTCCCTGTACAGCACTAAGTGGTTTTACTCTGCAGCACTGAATGTTTTCCATAGGACTACAATGTGTTATAGATGGAAATATTCACAGAACTCCTCGTGCCTCAGTGAGTAAATGCCTCTAAACAACTCTTTTTAAATTATTAATAATAGTAATAATAATACTTGAAAACAGCTGTGGCTTTTAACCTTCATGCACACAACAACAAACATACATATGTTTGGCAAATATGTTGTTTTTCATTTTTCTTTTGAAATCTGTTTATTTGTATTTACACATATACAAAAAAAGAGATAAGTGGACTCTACATATGCAAAAGAAAAGCTGGAATGGCAGTACTGTCAGATAATCACATCATCTCCAGAAAGAGGCAAGACAACATTTCTGAGTAATAATTAGGGGAGAGAAGTGTGTAGTTAAACAGTGAGTAGAATAGGTTTAGCAATATCACAATCTTGCATATTGCCATTTCTGGGTTGGAAGGAGGGGTAGGGGGAAGAGAAAGAGAGATAGAAAAGAGGGGGGAAAGTAAACAATTCAAAGTAACAGCAAGATAAGAGAAATAAGTTACAGTATTCAGGTAGTTAGCAGGAGAAGCTCGGTGTTGGCAATGTTATAATTACGGGGCACCCTCCGTTCTCGGAGATCTGGCCATATGGGTGTGTGTTGTGGGGAATCCTAAGTGATGAGGTGGGGGGCATCAGAGAAATAGTTCTAATGCCTTCAGTTTCTGTGCAGCAAAGCAGGCAAGTTCTGTAAATTAAAAGTGATTAGGGGGTGCCATATCCTACACAAGTTAGCATCCATGCCTGACAATTTCTAGGTGACTTGTTCTAGGGCCATCACGTGCCAGAGATGAGCGAGCCACTGCTCCGGGGATGGGGCGTTGTCTGCTTCCATGTCAGTGCAATCAGTTGCCTTGGCGCATGTAACATGTAGCTAATGAGTATCCAATTGGCATGTGCATTGTTCGTCAGCTGTCAAGGTCAGAGGCCTAGGATAATAGTAAGAGTGGTAGAAGGAAGAGGGTAGCCTACCACAGATTTCACATAGCTCAGGATCGCCATCCAAAAAGTGTATATAAGAGGACAGGACCACCAAATATGTGCAAAGTTGCCTACCTCAAGGTTGAATCTGCAGCATAGCTCTGATGCACCAGGATAGATTTTGACCAAGCGAGATGGCGTATAGTACCATTGATACATAAGCTTAAATGCTGTTTCCCTCAGTGAGAGACTGTGATATGTTTTAGGGATATCCCACCAGAGAGTGTCCCACTGTTTAGGTATCATTTCCTCTGATGTTTCTTTGTCCCAAAGTGTTTGATATGGGTAAATAACTGGACAGGTGGCTTGTTCAAGAGTTCGGTATGTGTTAGATATTAGTCCTTTGGAGCCATTGATTATCTGTTTCAAATGTAGTGTAGGGCTAGGTGACCACAAGGTCGACCTCAGGGTGAAGCGCCCAGTATCGAAGCTGGAGGTATTGCAGTAAGGCTGTCTCAGGTAAGTGAAATCCAGCCCTACATTGCTCATCTTGGGTCCTTGGAAGAGATTGCACAGGGTCATACAGTCCTTGTCGGTCCAGGCCCGAAAGGCTTGTGGGGATTGGGCGGGAGTGAAGTTGGAATTATGGGAAATTGGTGTGTTTGGGAAGGGAAAGAAGGTCAGGCCTCTTGATTTTGTGAGCTTGTCTCATACGTCTAAACAGTTCTGGTTGGCGTGGCTGCTTACGCGTTTCGAGGTCAAGCGTGTTTGGATACCCTTGCCAAATCTCACAGGGGTCAACATGCCACTGCCCTGTCCATGTGGAACTAATGGGCTTCACTTTCGCGTGCCACCCATGCTGAAACATATTACAAAGGAGCTGCCCAGTAATGTTCCAAAAGGTTGGGGCACACCAGTTCCCCTTTCCCCAGTCGCGGGCCTGTATCAATAGGGCTGCAGAGATTTGCAGTTGTTTACCTCCCCAGTTGAATGTGCGAAGTTCCCATTGCAGCCGAAGGATGTCATCTTGGGGCACTGGGGTGGAAAGGGTCTGGAAGAGATCACAATAATTCTCCCCAGCCACAAGATGTAGAGGGTTTTCCAGCACCTAAGGCCCTCCACTATCACGTGATGCAGAGGCAACAAGTTCACTGTCATCTGGCGATAAGTGTTGGTGTCAGATTAGGCATTTGAGTGTGTGGGGAGACCAAGAGAAGGGAGCCAATCACTGGAGTACCGGAACTTCAGCAGTTTGGATGGTCAAAATGCAGGATTTAGACATATTGACTGCAAAGCCTGAGACTGCTGCCAAGGGGTCAAGACTGGACACCACAGCCGAGAGTGACATGGATTAAGCACCAGGGTAAGAAGCCGATCATTCGCAAGAGGTTAACCTTATGTATCTGTCCTCCAAAGGAGATGCCTTCGATCTCACTAGTATGGTGGACCGTGATCTGTAGGGCCTCAACCACCAATGCGAGGAAGAGCGGCAACAAGGGGCAACCCTGGAAGGTGCCCCTGCATAAGCTATAGGTTCCATAATGCAACCATTAATCCTGAATGTCGCTGTTGAGGCTGTGTATGAAGCCATTATTTTGGTAATCATGTTTGGGCCCAGTCCAACATTCTTCAAGACAGAGTGCAGGAAGGACCTGTCTATACTATCAAATGCTTTTTCTGTGTCAAGTGATAAAAGACACGCTGGGATTTGGTGTCGGTGTTCTGTTTTCTACTAAGTGGACTACCCTACATAAGTTGTCAGCACCCTGGTGGTTGCGTATAAATCCCCCCTGGTCTGGATAAGCAAGATTCGGGATGAAGCATTCCAGTCTAATAGCCAATATCTTGCTTTGTGTCAGTGTTGAGAAGGTTAATAGGTCGAAATGAAGAGCAGAGTGTGGGGTCTTTGCCCAGTTTAGGGATGAGGGAGATTTCTGCTGTCACCATGATGTGTTCAGACCTGTGTCATATGTGAGAGAGTGTATTAGGTGTTCTCCGAGCTCTGAGAAGTATAGTCTGTAAAAGCTGACCAGAAGGCCATCGGGGTCCAGTGACTTACCCAGCGGGAGTGCCCGGAGAGCAAGACGGACCTCATCCAGGCCAGGCGCATGTTGCTAAGTAGGAGTCGATAAGGACATGATTTAACTACAATTACAGACCAACCAGATCTAACTTTTGCGTTCAGTGTCCACAGAGACTGCCACAATAGTGACCATGTCTCATCAGATGTGTCACCCTCTCCTAAGGCAAATCGCTGGGGGTAAGCCATCAGGGCATACTCAAGATGAAGTCCCAAAATTTACAAGGGGGTCTCCCTGGGTCCCCAAATCTATTGCCAGTATAATAGGCGGGCAACAGCCAAATATGTGGATACAGTCTAAAAGGCAGGGATCCAGCAGACTAGTTTCTTTACCTTTATCCGAGAGACCTTGCAGCAGCTGGGGTTGGCAAAGGAGGTGCGTCCATCGTGCAGAGCCTGTGGATGATGTCATGTTTCACTTTCTGAGTCACAGAGTCACTGGGGCACTTCTCGGAGTGCTGAGGTTGAACCGTAAACCAGATTGCCTTGGAGCGTGGCTTCGGTGATGCAGCGATCGAGGGAGGTTGTTCTTTCGCTGACAGCAGAGTTATGTTTAGCAGTTTTACAGCCACCCAGGGAGAGCACAATGAATGCCTTTTCCTCTCCCACTCAAAAAGCAGTGCAAACGGATGTCCCCATTGATACTTGTTATTCATGCTTCTTAGTTTGTCAGTCACTGGTTTAAAGTCTGCTTTGTGGGGGATATATCCTGATATAGTTGCAGCGGGTACCCTTGATATCCCTGGTCAGATTTCTGCAGTGCTGCTTGGAGTATGACTTCTTTTTCTGTGAAATAGTGAAGTTGAGTTAGGATATCTGGGGCTGTATTGGGGTGGCCTGGTGCACCAGCGACCCTGTGAACGTGATCAAGAATTGGCAGGGGGCATTCGTGTCTCGGTTTATTGATTGTAGAAGGGCTGCTGTGAATACCATGATGTCAGCTCCCTTGGCTTCTCGTGGTATTCCCTGTATGCAAATGTTGTTTCGCCACCCCCTATTTTTGAGATCTTCTTGTTTGGTTTGGAGTTCAATATGCTGTTCCGCCAGGGTTGTTATCCGATGCCACAGCATCTAATGGTCTTCTGACTGGGCACCAACAGTGCGTTCCAAGTCGTCGACTCGCTCGCCTTTTTCAGTGACATCTCTCCTGATGTCTTTGATGCAGGTTGTCAGGCCTGTTTTAAGAAAACCAATCTCTGTGCATATTTCTTGGAAAAATTACGCCAGTTAATCTTGCATGATCAGATCAACAGGTGAAGGGGTTACGGTTTCCTTGTGTCTGGGATATTTATTCTCTTTCTCACCCATGGCAGGCTAGGTCCACAGTGACAGCAGACAGACTTCTTTTGTCACCTTGTTGCAAGGCATTTCCCATGGAGGCACCTGACAAGCTGTATGAAAGCAGTTCTAGTTTATCCGAGAAGACAGTAGCTTGCGTACTGCTAACAAAGTGCCATCCAAGGCTTCAGTTACTACTGGGTGTGCAGGTAGCAACAATATGAGGGGGAGGAGGTAAGCAATGTCTTCACAAAATCTTTACAGGTGGCAGTGTATGCTGTGCTAGGCATAGGGGGGTCAGTAGTTCCGCATTGTTCTCTTAAAGTATTGTCAGATTTGCATTTCCCCCTCACTGTTCAGGCATCCAGCATTCATGTTATATGATGCAGTACAGAGTCCCTGGGTGCCCCAAGGTATAGCCATCCAGTGGAAGGGTATTAATGTCACAGGTGCCAGCAGTCCAGGGGTAAATATGAGGCAAGTGGAAGGCCCCAGTCCATGCTGTAAGCAAGGTGTGTGGGAGACAACAGCACTTGCTTCCTCCTCTATGTATCTATAGGGATTCACCATCACAGCTGCTCCCTCAATATCCAATGCACTCAGTGGGCCCAGGCTTCCATTCACTTTCGGGACAGTAGAATCGCCGGGCTCTGTGCCACAGGCCCAGACAGGGGGTCAGATGGTTGAGCACCTTTCCCGCCAAGATGGCAGATCCACCCATATAGATCGGCCCTCTCAGCTTTTAGGTCCACTGAGGCACTGCAGTTGCCCCCATCATAGTCCACCCAAGCGAGGGGGGCCTAGATTGGTGTCATCTCCCACTATTAATGCAGTTGCAGGCCAGCCCTGGTGCTTATGAAGGCTGTGGAATTGGAGCGGGCACAGAGACAGAACAATGCGACCTACTCCACTCCGTGTTAGGCCACACCCCCTGTTCTTCATTTTTAACTCTCATTTCAATTACTCAATTCTGCTACAAACGTGGGTGCAGACCTTTCCTTTTTCTGTGTCAAATCTGAATTTGTTTGCACAAGTGTGGTAGGCTTGCTAGGAGGAGGGAACAGGGTTCGAGGAGGAGTAATGTGCCTGAAGTGTCCTCGCCTCTGATCCCCCACCCCTCCAACACTGTCTGATGTGGAATTGTATTGAAATGAGAGGAAGGCTGCTTGTCCCTATGTGTCTGGCATGCAGAAATGCAGACATGTTAGCCCATTAAAGCCAAAGGTACTGGCAGCATCAGACTGAGACAATAAATATGCCCCAGCACCAAAATAAAAGTGGTGCCATTAACAAACTAGATGGCTAAAATTGGTCCACATTTGCAAATCAGATGAGTTTAGCATTTGTAAAGACACAGCATATGGAAGACTGCATGCACTTGTGTCTGCTGCAGGCAATGCCTGCTGTAATATCAGGGAAAGCCACAGACTGACCCATCTGGCCATAAAACAGGCCCACAAACTGAGAGCTATGGCTTTACCAATGTTATACATCAGTGTGACTGCTGTTCAGCATGGCTAAAAGTTAGTAGGGTGTCATAGAGGGCAGTGGGGGAGTAGAGTGTCGTAGAATGGAGCATGGGGAGTGTTGTAGAGGTGAGTGGGGGAGAGTAGAGTTCAATGGTTTGATTGCAGAGAGGGCTATGGACTGGTGTGGGGTGGATTAGGGTAAAGTGGGTTTGAGGCCATTGAGTGGTAGGGTGGATTGGAGTAGGGTGGGTGGATTTGATTGGAGTTCAGCGGGTTGGATTGAATGGAGTGGAGTCGATTGAATAGAGTGGGGTGGTTTGGAGTGGGATGGGGTGGATTGAAATGGAGTGAGGTGAAATGGGGGGATTAGATTGAATTGGGGAGGTAGGACTAGGGTGGGATGAAGTGGATTGCAGTTGGGTGGATTAGATTGAACTGGAGTGGGGAGGATTGGAGTTGACTGGAGTAGGGTGGATTGGATTGGACTCATTGGATTGGAGTTGGGTGGATTGGACTGGAGTGTGGTGGATTGGACTGAAGTAGGTTTGACTGGAGTGGAGTGGATGGATTAGAGTGGGGTGGATTGAATTGGGGTGGGGAGGGGTCGACTGGATTGGAATAGAGTTAGGTGGATTAGACCAAAGTGGTTGGATTGGACTGGAGCTGAGTGGGTGGACTGGCATGGGGTGGATTGGAGTGAAGTGGGGTGGGTTAGATTGGGGTAGATTGGAGTGGGGTTGACTGGATTGAATTGAGGTAGGGAGGGCTGGATTGGAGTGGGGTGGGTTGAAGTGGGTGGATTGGATTGGACTGGAGTGGGGTTGATTGGATTGGTGTGGGGTGGATTGAAAAGGGAGGCAGGTGGATTTGAGTGAGGCGAATTGGACTGGAGTGGGGTTTTCAGGCTGGAGTGGACTAGATCGGGCTCAAACTGAGTGTGGTGGAATCAAGTGGGGCAAATTGGATTGAGTGGGGTGGGCTGGATTGAGGTGGATTGGGTTGGGGGGATTAAATCAGGTGGGATGGATTGGATTGGTGTGGATTTGACTGGGTTGGGGTGAGGTGGGATTGGAATGGGGTTGAATGGATTGTAGTGGAATTAAATGTTTTTTTTGGAGTGGAGTGGATTGGATTGGAATGGACTGGACTTGAGTGGGGTGGGTTGTGGTGGATTGGACTGGAGTGGGATGGATTGAAATGGAGTGGGTTGGATTGGATTATAGTGGGATTGATTGGATTTGAGTGGGGTGGATTGGATTGAGTGTGGTGGATTGGGGTAATTTTGAGTGGGTGGATTGGATTGTGTAGGGTGGATTGGACGGGATGGTTTTGAGTGGGGTGGATTAGAGTGGCATGGGGAAGATGAGAGTAGACTAAAGTGAGGTGGACTGGATCCATTGGATTGAAGTGGGGTGGATTGGGCTGGAGTGGGATGGGGTAAAGTGGACTTGGGTGGATGGATTGGAATGGGGTGGGCTGGATGCATTGGGGTGGGGTGGATTGAACTGGGGTGGGGTGGACTGGTTTGGGGTAGAGTGGGATGGATTTAGCTAGAGTGGGGTGGATTGGATGAGTGGGTGGATTGGAATGAAGTGGGGTGGATTGAAGTGGGATTGGCTGGATTGAATTGGTGTGGGGTGGACTGGAGTGGGTGGATTAAGGTGGGCTGTATCGGACTGGAGTTGGGTGGGTTAAGGTGAATTGGATTGGAGTGGGATGGACTGGATTGGAGTGGGGTTGATTGGAATGGGGTGGGGGTGGGATGGATTGGATTGGGTTCGATGGATTGGGTTTGGGTGACGTGGATTAGGGTGGGGTGGATTGGAGTGGGGTGAATTGTACTGGACTGAGGTGAATTGGACTGGAGTGAGGTGACCTGGACTGGAGTGGTGTGGGTTTGACTGGAGTCAGGTGGATTGGACTGGAGTGTGGTAGAATTGAGTGTGGTGAGATGGAGTGGGGTGTAATGGTTTGGGTGGATTTGATTGGATTGGGGTGAATGGATTGAGGTGAATTGGGGTGGGTTGGTTTGGATTGGAGTGGGGTGGAGTAGATTGGGGTGGAATGGACTTTTGGAGTGGGATGAATTGGATTGGAGTGGACTGGATTGGAGAGGGTGGATTGCTGTCACTGAACTGGATTGGATTAGATTGGAGAGGAGTGGATTGAAATGGAGCGGGTTGATTGGATTGAGTGGGGTGGGGTGTCTTGGACTGCAGTGGATTTAACTGGTATAGGGTGGATTTGATTGGTGTGGGTGGATTGGATTGGTGTAGGTTGGGATTGATTAAGTTGTTTAGAGTGGGGTAGATTCAGGTGGATTGGACAGGAGTGGGTGGATTAAGGTGGACTGAATTGGACTGGAGTGGGGTGGGTTAAGATGAATTGGATTCGAGTAGGATGGATTGGAGTAGATTGGATTGGACTGGAGTGGGGTGGACTGAACTGGGGTGATGTGGATTGGATATGGTTGACTGGGGTAGGGAGGGGTGGATTGGAATAGAGTGAAGTGGGGTGGACTGGAGTGGAGTGGGGTGGAATGGAGTAGAGTGGAGTGGATTGAGGTAGAGTGGGTAGGATTGGACTAGAGTGGGGTGTATTGTAGTAGAGTTGGGTAGATTGGAGTAGAACGGGTGAGGTGGATTGGAGTGGGTGGATTGGACTGGAGTGGGGTGGGTCGAGTCAAATTGGATTGGAGTGGATTGGATTGGACTGGAGCGGGGTGGACTGAACTGGGGTGATGTGGATTGGCTATGGGTTGACTGGGGTAGGGATGGGTGGATTGGAATAGAGTGAAGTGGGGTGGATTGGAGTGGAATGGGGTGGATTAGAGTAGAGTGGGGTGGATTGAAGTAGAGTGGGTAGGATTGGATTAGAGTGGGGTGGATTGGAGTAGAACGGGGTGAGGTGGATTGGAGTGGGTGGATTGAAATGGGGTGGGGTTGGTTGGATTGGATTGGGGTGTGGTAGGGTGGGTTGGAGAGGGGTGGAATGCATTGAGGTGGGGTGGACTGGATTGGAGAGGGGTGAGTTGGAATGAGTGGGATGAATTGATTTAGAGTGCTATGGACTGGAATAGGGTGGAGAGGAATGGAATGAAATGGATTGGGGTGGATTGGATTGGAGTGGGGTGGATTGGACTGGAGTGGGACAAATTGTATTGGAGAGGGTGGATTACATTGGTGTGGGGAGAAGTCGATTGGGTGAGGGGTGGATTAAGGTGGTGTGTGGTGAAGTGGATTAGAGTGGGATGGATTAAGGTGAACTGGATTTGAGAATGGTGGATTAAGATGGATTGGACTGGAGTGGGATGGACTGGGGTGAGGTGGGTGGTCTATTGCAGTGTGGTGGATTGTATTGGATTGTATTGGGGTGGGGTGGATTGGACTGCCGTGGGATGGACTAGGGTGAGGTGGGTGGATTGGAGTGTGGTGGATTGTATTAGATTGTATTGGGGTGGGGTGGATTGGAGTGTGTTGGGTTGAACTGGAATAACTTGGATCGGAGTGGGGTGGGTTGGATTGGAATGTTGCGGTTAGAGGTGAAATTGGTTGGGTTTGAGTGGCTAGGTTAGAATGTAGTGGGGTGTGTTGTACTGCAGTGGGTTGGATTGTGGTGGATTGGAGTGGGGTAGTTTGGACTGGATTGGAATGGGGTAGATTTGATTGGTCTGGATTAGGGTGGATTGGATTGGTGGATTGTAGCGAAATGGAGTTGGGTGAATTGTGGTTGGAGTAGGTTAACTTTGGACGGAGTGGGGTGGATTGGGTTGAGGTGGACTGAATTGGAAAAGGGCGGTCTGGAGTGGTGCGGACTGGAGTGAGGCAGACTGTTTTGGATTGGAATGGGGCAGATTAGAGTGGGGCAGAACACTTTGGATTGATGTGGGGCAGATTGTTTATTGGAGTGCGGCAGAATGCTTTGAATTGCTTTATTGAAATAGGGCAGATTGTTTTGGATTGAAGTGGGGCAGACTGGAGTGGGGTCGGTTGGGAATATTGGAGTGTGGTGGATTGGGATGAGTTAGGTGGATTGTATTGGAGTATGATGGATTGGACAGGAGTGGAGCTGATTGGAGTGGGGCAGATCGTTTTGGAGTAAAACAGATTGTTTTGGATTGCAGTGACGCAGATTGTTTTGGATTGGAGTGGGGCAGCTTGTTTTGGATTGGAAAGGGGCAGATTGTTTTGAATTGGAGTGCAGTATACTATATTGGGACAGATTGTTTTGGACTGGAGTGGGGCAGTTTGTTTTGGATTGGAGTGGGGTAGGTTGTTTTAGATTGGGTTGGGGAAGATTGCTGGAGATGGGAGTGGGGCAGATTGTTTCGGATTGCTGTATTGAAGGCGGGCATAATTTTTTGGATTGGAGTGGGGCAGATTGGAGTGTGGTGGGCTGGGAGGATACAAGTGAGGTGGATCAGAGTGGATTGAAATGAGTGGTTTGGATTGGAGTGGGGCAGATTGGATTGGAGTTGGGTGGATTGGGGCATACTGCACGATTATGTGTTAAAACATAATTTTGAAATTTACACATAAGAAAGAAACAATGTTGCTTTACAATATTTAGAACAAGATAATAGTAATCATTTGAGAACAGCACCTACAAGCAAAACAAAACATGAGTTCAAAGTGAAAAAAGAAGACCGCCAAAATAAAAAAAAAGTTAACCATAGAAAATAAAAATGTTGCTTATCCAGCTGGACACATTTTTGCTCCTTCTGATTGCAGTTCACTAGAAGTTAAAAAGAACAAAATAGTATCTCAATCTTGTTGGGAGCAGTGGATGGCACTGATTAAGTGGAATCCATCAGTGCTTGGTCTTTGCTCCACTGACAGGATCAGAAATTATGATATGCTAGCTCTGACCAAATACGAGGCTCTAAAGAAGAGTGTCAGGCAATCCAACAAATGATAACCAAAGGACTGCCTCCAAGCCCTGCTCTAAATACAACAGCGCCTCGCAAGTGATATGCGTACATGCTATTGCTGGCTCAACTCTAAAAATCTAGCCCAGGCACTAACTTGACAGACCGCCAATGCCTGATTGCCATATAGGCCAGTCCGACCCTGACTACTGGCTTTTCAGATGCTTGTTTTCAGGGACCAATCTAACAGGTGTTGTTTTGCTGCAAAAAGTTCTCACGGGTGCAGAAAAGTAAGTGCCGGTGCCCCACCGGCAACCACCGGCTCAAATTATGCACTGAGCTTTATCCTTTAGCACTTACAAAAACAAGTTACACAGAGTAAAAGCCCCTCACAACTCACACTTGCTTATAAATGTCATCAAGGGTAATTTTGCTGGGTCGGAATGTCCTGTTCAAGTAAAGCTTTTACGCCTCAAAGTTCAAACGTGCACCAGCTGTCATTGCTCGCCAACAGTGCCAATGCGAGCATTGAAGACTCTTGGTGGTACCCATGATGGCAACGGACAGTGCAAGTTGTGAAACTGAGAAGCACCAGAGGTATGAGTTACCCTCCCGAAAAAATGTTGGGCCCTCGCACCTACTTTTTTAAACTTTTTTTTTTTAATTCATTTATAAATCAGATTAGGCACTGATTAAAGTAATAGAGAGGATGGCCCAGTGAGCTGAGCATTAACCGCTGACGTGATGGTTAATGGAGATCATGTTTTCGAGTCCCAATAAGGCAGATTTCCCTCTCCATGCTGATGCTTTGTGCTTTAGTGCTTCCTTTTGCTGTGAAGTTGACCTTGACACAGCAACTGTTACTTACCTCTCTTGTTCCTTTGAAAAGTGTTTGGTACTGTTGTATGACTTTCATCGAACCCCATACTCCCTCCCCAGCCCCAGGCACTTCTGTCATACGGCTCCTTGTTTCCATGTTTTAAGGTCTCTGTAATGATAATCTCGGTTTGTAATCGTGTTTTGTAATCAACGAAAGCCGATATTATCATTCCTATGCCCCGGTGGACTTTTTGAGACTTCTGTTAATGTCCACTTTTCTAGACTTATTTTTGACGTCACGTTATGCTAATAATTCGTATCTAATTCTATGTGCACGTCATTTACCTTGCTTTTTAGGTTTGTGTTTTTTTTTTTATCTAGGATCTGATTCATTCTTGTGTTTTCCAAGATGATACAGTCAACATCTTTTTTGTGTTCTTTCTGCAGTGATAGTTGATCTATCTTCACAAACTTCAATAGTCCCTTTGTGTTTCACTGCCCTGCCTAATTGCCTCGCTTTGCCTTTCTTACTCTTTGTCGTGGATGAACAGATGTCCGATGAGGTCTTTCAGACAGCAACCACTATCGCGTCATCCAGGCACATTTCTTACCTCACTTCCCCGATGCGTGTGGCGACAAGTCCAGAATGTGACTACATTCCATTTCCCCTTGGAGGCATAATAAATATATAAAAAGTCAACATATTAATAGGTCACTTGTTTCAGTTCTAAAACTTTTAACTAATCAGGTACTTCCTCGTGGGCAACACCTCATCTACTTTTAGCTTCAGCAAATGTCTTGATGCTCCACCAGGTCTTTGTGACCCTTGTGCTGGTGCGTAATTAGCATTAATAAGGAGAACTGTCGTGTCCTATGTAGGAGGCTTGCCTGGCTCATAGTGGGTACCTGAGGGTACTTACACCTTGTGCCAGGTCCAGTTATCCCTTGTTAGTAGGTTAGTAGTATTCTAGAAGCTTAGGCTGAGAGAGGTAGCTATAGCAGAGCATCATAGGCTGAACTAGGAGACATGCAAAGCTCTTACTATACCACTTATATCATATATCATTATATCACAAGAATCACAATACTCAGAGTTACTAAAAATAAAGGTACTTTATTTTAGTAACAATGTGCCAAAATATCCCAGAGGATATACTCCCTTAGGAGGTATGTAAAATACCCAAAATATACACACAAACCAAAATCAGGTAAGTACACAGTAAGAAAAGTAGTGCAAACACTGTAGAATACAATAGGATGCAATAGGCCTAGGGGCAATGCAAACCATATACTAATGAAGTGGAATGCGAACCACTTAGGGACCCCAGGCCAAGTGTAGTGTGTAGAGGGTCGCTGGGAGTGTAAGAAAACACTAAGGGTATCCAAGATACCCCATCCCAAGACCATGAAAAGTAGGAGTAAAGTTACCCTACTTCCCCAGAAACACACTAAAGTCATGATAGGAGATTCTGCAAAGACCACAAAAGACTGCAAAGCACTGAAGATGGGTTCCTGGATGTGAGAACCTGTAAAGGAAGGGGACCAAGTCCAAGAGTCACAAAAGTGTCCAGGGGGGGCAGGAGCCCACTAAACCCCAGATGAAGGTGCAAAATGGCTGCCTCCGGGTGGACGAAGCTGAAGATTCTGCAACAACGGAAGATGCCAGGAACTTCACCTTTCCACAGAAGATGTCCCACTGGGTGCTGGAGAATGCAGAGTTGTTTTCACGCAGAAAGACTGCAAAAAAGCCTTGTTAGCTGCAAAGGTTGAGTTTAAAGAAAGTGGGTGCTGCCTGGGCCCAGGAAGGTCCAGGGGGTCGCCCCTTGGAGGAGACAGAAGGGGCACTCAGCAACACAGAAAACCCATGCAGAAGCAGGCAGCACCCGCAGAAGTACCTGAACACAGGTTCAAATAAACTGATCACTGCGTTCGTCTCAACACTACAAAGGAGGGTCCCACGAAGCCGGTGGTCAACTCAGCGAGTTGAGCAATGCAGGACGGAGTGCTGGGGACCTGGGCTGTGCTGTGCATGAAGGATTCCTTGCAAAAGTGCACAGAAGCCCTAGCAGCTGCAGTTCATGCAGTACAGAGGATTACTGTCTGGCGTGGGGAGGCAAGGACTTACCTCCACCAAATTTGGACAGATGGACTACTGGAGTGTCGGGGTCACCTGGATCCAGCTCCTGTGTTACAGGGACCATGCTAGTCACGATGAGAGGGGACCCAGAGGACCAGTGAAGCAGAAGTTTGGTGCCTGCATTAGCAGGGGGAAGATTCCGTCAACCCACGGGAGATTTTTTCTTGGCTTCCAGTGCAGAGTGAAGGCAGACAGGCCCCAGAGCATGCACCACCAGGAAACAGTTGAGAAGACCGGCAGGATTAGGCACTGCAATGTCACTGGTAGTCTTCTTGCTACTTTGTTGCAGTTTTGCAGACGTCCTGGAGCAGTCAGCGGTTGATCCTTGGCAAAAGGCGAAGAGGGAGATGCAGAGGAATTCTGGTGAGCTCTTGCATTTGTTATCTGAATAGAAGCCCAAAGGAGAGACCCTAAATAGCCCTCAGAGGAGAATTGGCCACCTAGTCAGGTAAGCAACTATCAGGAGGGGTCTCTGACGTCACCTGCTGGCACTGGCCACTCAGAGGCCTCCATTGTGCCCTCACACCTCTGCAATGAAGATGGCAGGGGTCTGGGACACACTGGAGGAGCTCTGGGCACGACCCCTGGGATGGTGATGGACAGGGGAGTGGTCACTCCCCTTTCCTTTGTCCAATTTTTACGCCAGAGCAGGGGCTGGGGGATCCCTGAACTGGTGTAGACTGGTTTATGCAAGGAGGGCACCATCTGTGCATTCCCAGAGGCCAGGAGAGGCAACTGCTCTCAGGCCCTTAACCCCTATTTCCAAAGAGAGATGGTGTAACACCCTCTCTCAGAGGAAATCCTTTGTTCTACCTTCCTGGGACTGGGCTGCTCAGACCACAGGAGGGCAGAAGCCTGTCTGTGGGTTGGCAGCAGCGGTAGCTGCAGTGAAAACCCCATAGAGCTGGTTTGGCAGGCCCCGGGGTCCATGATGGAGCCCCGGGGATGCATGGGATTGGCACCCCAATACCGTATTTGGCATGGGGGGACAATTCCATGATCTTAGACGTGTTACATGGCCATATTCAGAGTTACCATTGTGAAGCTACATATAGGTATTGACCTATATGCAGTGCACGCATGTAATGGTGTCCCCGCACTCACAAAGTCTGGGGAATTTGCCCTGAACTATGTGTGGGCACCTTGGCTAGTGCCAGGGTGACCTCACACTTAGTAACTTTGCACTTAACCTTCACCAAGTGAGGGTTAGACATATATGTGACTTATAAGTTACTTAAGTGCAGTGTAAAATGGCTGTAAAATAACGTGGATGTTATTTCACTCAGACTACAGTGGCAGTCCTGTGTAAGAATTGTCTGAGCTCCCTATGGGTGTCAAAAGAAATGCTGCAGCCCATAGGGATCTCCTGGAACCCCAATACCCTGGGTACATAGGTACCATATACTAGGGAATTATAAGGGTATTCCAGTGTGCCAATTAGAATTGGTAAAATAATCACTAGCCTGCAGTGACAATTGTAAAGGCAGAGTGCATAAGCATTGAGGTTCTGGTTAGCAGAGCCTCAGTGACACAGTTAAGCACCACACAGGGAACACACATTCAGGCCACAAACTATGAGCACTAGGGTCTTGGCTAGCAGGGTCCCAGTGAGACATATAAACACACTCACAAATAGGGTTTTCACTATGAGCACCGGGGTCTTGGCTAGCAGGATCCCAGTGAGACAGTAAAAACACACTGACATATACTCACAAACAGGCCAAAAGTGGGGGTAACAATGCTAGATGGAGGCTTCCTTCCTACCCCCCATCTTTCCCTGCTGCTCCTCTTTGCCATTAGTTCTTCCCTATTCATTGGTGCTGCTTACATCCCCAGAGATTGCTATCTATCGCATGGCTTCCTTCTCAATGCATTAGTCACCTGTCAAATTTTGGGGGACTCTTATTGCACTCACTTGTTTTTTCTCTAGGAGACATAGCACCAGATTTGTCTGAGTATATCGGACAAGAGTTTTGGGGCCACATGTACAAAGATCCGGTTTTGCGACTCACAAACTGCGAGTCTTAGCTACTCGCAATTTGCACCGCGCAAAATCAGATGTACAACAGTGTACTTTACACTGTTTGCGATTCCCAATGGGGTCGCAAATGACCTACCTCATGAATATTCATGAGGTAGTTTGCTATTCGCGACCCCATTGGGAATGGTCGCCCTTACAGGGATGGTGGCCTGCTGGGGACAGCAGACCACCATGTCTGTGACTGCTTTTAAATAAAGCAGTTTTTTTTTTTTTTAAATGCATCTCGTTTTCCATTGAGGAAAACGAGATGCATTTCAAAATCAAAAATGAAAAGTTTCCTTTTCATTTTTTCAGAGCAGATGCCTGCTCTGAAAAAATATTTTTGCTGCCATTCAAAAAGGGGAATGGGTCCCTTGGGAACCCTTTCCCGTTTGCGAATAGGTTAGCACAAGTTTGAAACTGGTGCTAATTGCGATTGTTTTGTGGCCGCATTCACAGTCACGAAACAATCCTGCATCGCACTGAGACTCGCAATTAGGAAGGAACGCACCTACCTGATTTAGACTCGTAAACCTATTTTGCGATTCGGTAAATAGATTACCGAATCGCAAAATAGGCTCTGTACATACCAAAATGTTTTTTTCCTGTCGCAAATGGTCCAATTCTGCGAATCGTGCTGTTTGTGACAGGAAAAATGGTACTTACATGTGCCCCTTGAATCGGAGAGCAGGCACCCTTCATCTGAGTCTGACTTGAACGCCGTTGGTGGAAGGAGTGTTCAATTCCTCCTTGTTGGACCTGGTGCATTCTGTAGGGTTATCCAGAAACATTTTGCCTTTCTCCTCCTCTTTTTCTGACCTCGTTTTTGTTGGTCTTAAGACCCTGGGCACTTTACCACTGCTAACCAGTGATAAAGTGCATGTACTTTATGCTAAAAACATGGTAACACAGGCTTATCAACAGATGTCATATGTAATTTACTTATCAGTCCATAACAAAGTGCACTACCTGTTCCCTGGGCCTGTAAATTAAATGCTACTGGTAGGCCTGCAGCACTGATTGTGCCACACACTTTGGCCTCTAATGATAGCGCTGGTGCTAAATGTGTGCCATCGCTTTCTTTATTACACAACAGGGTGCACAAGAACTTGAAGTCCCTTCTATAATAGTAAAGTGCCCTGGGGCTGCACAGAGTTGCACCCCTGGGGCACTTGTGTTATATGGCCCTTGGTGCCTTCTGCCTGAATATATATCTGGATGGGTGCATTCCCTCAAAGGGAGTCTATGTGTGACTGATGGGCTATCCACAGCTTGATGGGCCATCCTGGACAGGATGGGAAGGAGGAGCTGACACTAGCTGGCTCGCCTCCTGTAGTTTCAAGGTCACAAAAGGGTTCCAGCTCACCTACTACAACTCCTGGACCCATCTTCAACCAGCTCCTGACCTTCAAGAGGTGCCTCTCTAGTTCTGGCCCACTGAAAGTGTTTTTTTGGCTCCTGAAATCGAGCTTTTGGACTCTTTGCTACTTTGAATGGGACTACTTGCACTGGAACTGTGCTACCTGAAGCAGAGACATTTTAAGGCATGGGCAAAGTGTACTCTGGCCCAGGGCGCCAGCCTTTCAGGGTGTACCCTGATAGAGCCAGCTCTATTCTGCAGATTCACACCCTGATGACCTTGAATACTTCTTAAAAATATTGTTTCAAATACTGTTTTCTTTAATTTATTATTAGCTCAAAATAGGACGTCACTTATGAGAAATGGGATGGTGTCGCAGAGATTATATTCAGTAATATTAGTGACCAAATACTGTGTTACAATATTGAAAGCACACATCACTGTCCCACATTTAGAATTTTGGCCAGTGTGCTTGTGCACTGTCAGTGACCGTGGCATGGAAGAGCTAAAATTGGATCATAAATTAAAAATTGTTCAGAACTAGGGCCTACAAAATATGTTTGGCCCAGGGCCCTCAAAATTCTTAAGATGTCCCTGGGCCAAAGAATCAGTGCAAGCTGCTTCAAATCACAAGACTTCAATCCACCCATCCACAACATCCGGCTGACTCTTCGCGCCCACGGACCACTACCAGCGATGCTCTCCTTGCTCATGTTGAACTCATTCCCTGGGAACACAACTCTTGGCTCAATTTTCTAGAAGGTAAAACTTCAGCAGGACTTGTTTGGCACTGTATTGACCCATTCTCCATCATGGTCAGCCTGAAGTTTTTGATTTAACCTGGTCTAATGCGACCAGATAGCCCTGGTTGGCGCTTTCTGCTTTTAGGCACAGTTCACTTTCTTCTTTAAAAATTCATGTTTCGACGTCTATTTGGATTTTTCTCATTTTGCTCATGAAATTGAGCTCTATTTTTTTAATCATGTGTGGTATCTTTTTGTGTTGTTTTCACTGTTTTACTCCACTCCACTGTTCTATGGCTGCACATAAGTGCATATTGGTGGTCATTACAACCTCAGCAGTCTTTTTACAAGACCGCCAGTAGTGGCGGTTTGCCGCTTGGCGTATTATGACTGTTGGCTGCTCTCCGTTCTTTTTACGATGGAGGGCCACCAACAGCCATACTGGCGGGCGTCGGGGAAGTGGAGGTTGCTCCACCTCCACCGCCACGCCAACAGAACACCGCCCCCAGCGAATCACATCCTGTGATTCGGCGCGGCGGTGTTCTTTTGGCGGTGTGGTGTCGGCGGAGCAGCCCCCATGGCTCCCGTCCCCTCCCGGAGGATCGACGGACAAGATAAGTCGATCGTCCGTTAGGGGAGGGGGTGGGGGGTGTTGTGTGTTGTGTGGGTGCATGGGGGTGTGCGTCTGTGTATGTAGAGGGGGGTGTGAGTGCGTGTATGCTTGCGGGTGTGTTGCGTGTGTTGGGAATGAGTGCGTGTATGTCTGTATATGGGTGTGCGTGTCTGACTGAGTGTGTGGATGTAGACATGTATGTTGGTGTGTGTGCGTGTCTGTGTGTTGGTGGTGCCTGCGTGTCGTGTGTGTGTGAGTTATGTCATGTGATGTTGGGGGTCGGGGTAGGGAGGGGGGCCCTGCCACCTTTGGGGGGTGGCAAGGGTGGTGGGGGGGTAGGGGAGGGAGTCGGGGTGGGGGGTGGGGGAGACCCCTATCAGTGCCAGGGAAGGAATTCCCTGGCTCTGATAGGGCTTACCGCCATGGATTTTATGGCGGTTCCTACCACTGGAAATCCACGGCGGTAAGCCGGGTCGAAATACCGGCGGCGGTATAGTGACGGCCGCCGGGCTGGAGACCCAGGTCTCCAGCCCAGCGGTCGACTCCGCCCTGGCGGGCGGAACGGTGAAGCGGCGGATGACCATGGCGGTAACCGCCATGGTCATAATACTCAAAATAAGACCGCCAGCCTGTTGGCGGTCATACCGCCGCTTTAACACTGTCCGCCAGGGTTGTAATGACCCCCATAGTCTTTTCCAACTGATTGACTGCAGTAAATGCTACCACCAAGCATGCGCTGGTAATGGCAACATGTCAAGCTTATTAAAGAAAGTTCTTCCTCACTCATTGGTGGTTTCAGTCAGTCAAGTCATGAAACATGCAGTATGTCACTAATTCTTGCACTTAATCATCCATTCATCCACCTTGTTACTAATTCATATGTTCACTAACGTAAACTACTACAATAAAACCCAATCCTAACCTAACAATGTATGGACAATAAAATAAAAGAATAAGAGTAGAAAAAAGAAAGTTTGCTGTCACTCAAACAGGGTGGGCATATCCTTGCAATAGCAAATAAAATAAATAGGTAGGCAGACCAATAGGCAGGTAGATAGAGAGACAGACATACATGTGCACTGAGGGGAGTGCACAGTGCAATCCCCGCAATGCTCGTCACCCTCCCTGGCCCTGCCCCTTTAACAAACGAAACAATAATAAACATGATTTTTTATCGTTTAGTTTGTTAAAGGTTTTGCAGCCAATCCTGCTGGCAAGAAGAAAGACGCTCCTCTACCATTACTGAGGAGCCACCCCAGGCTGTATTGGGAGAAAGTGTTGGTTGTCTAAAGAAAGGAGAAATGTATTTAGAGCATCCTGATTGGGAGGAAAGTCATGTTTCTCAATATGTGTTCTCTGATGGTCAAGATCTTGAAGCAGGAACATCTGGGTTGGTAAAGGTTTTGCATTTATATTGGGACATATCATATTTTGAGTACAAATATTTCTGACTCTTTGGGGAGGAATAATCTGATAAGGTACATCTATCTTAGACAATGTCCAGCATCATATTACTATTTAGAAGAATGACAGCAAAATGTCAGTTGAATGCTTTAATGGTATAAGCCTTACGGGAATTCAGTGAGTTAAAAACAAAGGTAATGTGCAATATATAACCGTGGAATTAAGCATACTTTGTCATTATTGAAAAGACTGGTGTTAAAATCATAGGTTCCCCAAACCCAGCAGGTGACAATTTCATCCTGAGTATGTCTGTAATGTTTAGTAATATGTGACCTTCTCCTGGCAGTGTAAGAGAGTATAAGTCCTTTTTAGGTCGAGCGGGCAAGCACTCTGACCAATTGTGATCTATGTGTGCACTTTTAACCACGCCTACCGCATGCCCATCACTATCACTCATTTGTGGGCTTGGCTTTCAAAAATACTTTGTTATCATTGATGAATGCTTTATGTTTGTCCCTCCTTGGGGGTGGTTTGGATACCACCTTGAACATTGACCCTGTTACATGGATAATTGCATGTTTGCCTATTCGTTTCACTGCAAGCAAACTTCTTTTTCCTTTTGCATCTCTCCTTCATACTCATGCTCATGTTGGCCATGACGCTTTGAATGGGCTCGCTTAGGTCAACTGTTTTACTTCTCATTTTCAATTTAAGTGGCAAGAAACGTCCAGTTAGGTTTTTTACCCGAGCAAACACGAGACCTATTGCATTGCAAATGCTTGTTAAGTTTACTATCTGTAGTAACAACTATACATTTTTTAATTCACATCATTATGTCTGATTGTCTTTCTGTGCATTTTTGATAGACTTAAATGGTAAATAACCTCAGCAATGGTATTCTCTACACCACTGAGCAAAGTGACAACAGCAGTGTAAATATGTGCAATGGTAACCTGTGAGTAAAAAGCATGCAATACCAAAACAGCAGCTTCATAATGTCAAATTGTGTATTTTGAACTACAGAGGCCTTGTTTTGCATAACTCTTTCATGTACATTTGAATCAGAGTCACCATGTCCATATACTTTGAAATGGAGAATCCAGGTCTCTGAACTTTGTAGACTCCACCAATGTCAATTACACACCTATCAATACGCCCAACCCAATATTTCCTTAACCTCTTCACTGCTTGGACTTTTCCCCCTCAGGTGCCAGGCCTTTTTTAGGCTACTTGGGGCAGTTCGCACTTAGGACCCCATAACGTTTTGTTCACATAAGCTACCCACGCCAAATTTACGTCCTTTTTTTGCAACATCCTAGGGATTCTAGATGTACCCAAAGTGTGTGGGTTCCCCTGGTGGAGACCAAGAAATTAGCCGACATGCAGCTAAAAGTTTTTTTTTTTTCAACAAAATGGGAAAAAACAGCTGCAGAAGAAGGATTGTGTTTTTTCTCTCTGAAAATGGCATCAACAAAGGGTTTGTAATGCTAAAATCACCATCTTCCCAGCTTTCAGGAACAGGCAGACTTGAATCAGAAAACCTCATTTTTTGACAACATTTTTGGTATTTTACTGAGACATACCCCATTTTACTATTTATTGAGCTTTTGGCCTCCTTCCAGTTAGTGACATAAATGGGTGTGAAACCAATGCTGGAACCCAGACAGCTAAACATTTCTAAAAAGTAGATAACATTATGAATTCAACAAGGGGTAATTTGTGTAGATCCTACAAGGTTTTCCGACAGACAGTAACAGCCGAAATAAACAAATATTGAAATTGAGGTGAAAATAAGAGTCATTTTGTTCCACGTTTTACTCTGTAACTTTTTCCTGCGATGTGGGATTTTCAAAAGCAATATACCCGGTATGCAGCAATATATTTGGCAAAATATAAAGAGTGAAAGATAGGTATCAAGGAAACCTTTGTATTTCCAAAATGGGCACAAGATAAGGTGTTGAGAAGCAGTGGTTATTTGCACATCGCTGATTTCCGGGGTCCCCATACTAGCATGTGAATTACAGGGCATTTATCAAATAGACATCTTTTTTACACACTGTCTTACATTTGGAAGGAAAAAATGTGGAGACAGACAAGGGGCAATAACACTTGTTCTGCAATTCAGTGTTCCCCCAAGTCTCCCGATAAAAATGGTGCCTCACTTGTGTGGGTAGGCCTAATGCCCGCAACAGGAAACACAATATAGACACATCACATTCTTAAATTGAAATCTGACGTTTTTTGGACAGTGTCTAGCTGTGGATTTTGGCATCTAGCTCAGCTGGCACCTAGGGAAACCTACAAAGCCAGTGCATTTTTGAAAACTAGACACTTAGGGGAATCCAGGCTGGGTGACTTGTGGGGCTCTCATCAGGTTCTGTTACTCAGAATCCTTTGTAAATCTCTTTTCCTCACATTTCAGTGATAAAAAGTTCTGGAATCTGAAAGGAGCTACAAATTTGCCCCAAGTCTCCCGATGAAAATGGTACCTCACTTGTCTGGGTAGGCCTAGTGCCAGCGACAGGAAATGCCCGAAAACACAATGTGGACACATCACATTTTCCTAAAGAAAACTGACCTGTCTTTTGCAAAGTACTTCACTGTTGATTTTGGCCTCTAGCACAGCTAGCACCTAGGGAAACCTAGCAAACCTATACATTTATTTAAACTAGACACCTAGCGGAATTCAGAATGGGATGAGTTGTGGAGCTCTCACCAGGTTCTGTTACCCAGAATCCTTTGCAAACCTCAACATTTGGCAAAAAAACACTTTTTCCTCATATTTCGATGATGGAAAGTTCTGGAATCTGAGGGGAGCCACAAACCGTATTCTACCTCGCATTCCCCCAAGTCTGCTAATAAAAATGGTACCTCACTTGTGTGGGTAGGCCTAGTGCCCGCGGCAGGAAATGACCCAAAACACAACGTGGACACATCACATTTTGCCAAAGAAAGCTGACCTGCTTTTTGCAAAGTGCTTAGCTGTGGGTTTTGGCCTCTAGCTTAGCCAGCACCTAGGAAAACCTAGCAAACCTGGACATTTCTGAAAACTAGACACCTAGGGGAATGGGGTGACTTGTGGGGCACTCACCAAGTTCTGTTACCCAGAATCCTTTGCAAACCTCGAAATCTGTCAAAAAAACACTCTTTTCTCACATTTCTATGATGGAAAGTTCTGGAATCTAAGAGGAGCCACAAATTTCCTTCCACCTAGCATTTCCCCAAGTCTCCTGATAAAAATGGTACCTCACTTGTGTGGGTAGACCTAGTGCCCGCAACAGGAAATGCCCCAAAACACAACTTGGACACATCAAAAGGATCTGTTACAAAACAACCTGTTTTTGCAGGAGGGGCACCTGTGTTTTTGGTCCCAGGTGCGGCGGTCATCTAGGGAAACCTACCAAACCCAGACATTTTTGAAAACTAGACACCCAGAGGAGTCAAAGGAGGTGTGGCTTGCGTGGATCCCCCAACATTTACTAACCCAGACTCCTCTGAAAACCTCAAATATAGCAAAACAAAGTCACATTTCCACAATTCTCTTTGTCAGATCTCTGTGCCAATACAAATTTCCTAACACCCAATGTTCCCCTTGGTCTGCTGATAAAAATTATACCTCACTTGTGTAGGTGGCCAAGGTGCCTGGAACAGGAAAAGGCCAAACACCTGTAGAGATTGAGGGGATAGCACAGCGAGTTGATAAGCACAATTGTTTCTTTTATACATTTTTAGGCTGACTCTGCTTTGGGGACCCCCACAAATGAGGTATTATTTCACTTGGCAGACTGATTGGAGTGCTGTATGGTAGGAAATGTGTGCCGGCGCGGTGATCCTACAAGGGAAAGTGAGGAAAATATGCTTTTTTAAGCAAATTGTGAGGTTTGCAGAGGAGTCTGCGTAGGAAAATGTTGGGGGATCCACACAAGCCACACCTCCGGGTGTCTAGTTTTCAAAAATGTTTGGGTTTTGTAGGTTTCCCTAAATGAAGACTGCACCCAGGACCAAAAACACAGGTGCTCCCCCCCCCCCTGGAAAAGAGCTAGTTTTGTATTAGATCATTTTGATGTAGCCACATCCTTCTGTGATGTTCAAAACACTAAAACTGTGAAAATAAACACACTTAGGTTATGTTAAAAAGATCTCTCACCCACCAACCAAGTTGGTGGCATGCTTCATCATCGAGGTCCCACCTGAGACACTTAGCATGTCACGGGTGTACTGCGATGCCTGCTTAAAATGGAGCAGGTTTCGCATGCATACTGGTTGGATGTGGCAAAGGGTGAGTGATGGTTCAGTAGATCAAAGTTTATTAACAAGAGATTTCACAAAAATTAAATGCACTGTTAGTAACTGAAAGGCCAAAAAAATAAACCAATGACTCACAGCTCGTGAGCTGTAAAGCTGCGTCAAGGCACCAACCGCTTTACAGTACATTCATATACCTTTCATATATGACATGCACGAGACCAGGCATGCAGCTAGCTATGGGCCCAGCACATTACAACACTTGCATCAACAGACAGTGCCATTCAAGGACCCATCACTTTCATACACCCACATGCCTGATACAGCAATCACACCAGATGATTGGAGTGTGTGGGATGGCAGTGTGTTACAGTGGCCAAAGGCAAGTCACTACTTACACCACCAGCCAAGCGCCACTCCATCACACCGCCATCACTTTAAAAAAAAAAACAACAACAAAGAAACCACTAACTAATTATAAGTAAGTAGAAAACACAAAAGCTCTAACTAAATACAAGACAGTAATGCCAACCGTGAAACTGAACATATGAAACAGTCAGTTTATGCTCACGGTATTTCCCAGAATTTCTTTTTTGTGTGGTAACTCTTCAAACAGCTGGCCACACACAGCCCAGGCTTTGAAGGGCAATCAGGGCAGTACATCCTAGTCTCCCTCCGGATACCTCTTCGGGCACAGACTCTACATTTCTTAACGGGAAAGTCTTTTTTGGGAGTGGGAGGAATCAGGATCAGGATTTCAATCTAGCCACATCCTCCACCACTGCTACTCTAGGAACTCTTGCATGATCCACCACAGGGATCTCTCTCACTGACTTCTGTAATTTAACAAATGTTATCCTTGACTCAGAGGAGCGATCCTTGAACACAATATAAGCATTAAAAGTTGCTAGATTAAACAAATGAATCGCCAACTTTTTATACCAAACATTCAACTTATGAACAGCAGTATAAGGTTCCAACCTCTGATCTACTCTATCAACACCACCCATGTGCTCATTGTAGTCTAAAATGCACACAGGTTTGCGCACTTCAGCAACTTGATCCCAAACAGCCACAGGTGAAGTACTCCCATCAGGGAGGGCAGTTAGCATGTACACATCTCTCCTGTCTGCAAATTTCAGAACTAGCAGCACATCATTCTGCAAGGCACTGCACTGTCCCCTCTCAAGTTTTTTACAGACAAGCTTCCTTTGATAGCCTTTCTGGTTACAGTGGAGTGTGCCACAAGCAACAGTGTCCACTCTGAACATTTCCTTGAACAACTGCACGCCAGTGTAGAAGTTATCTACATACAAATGGTGACTTTTGTTAAACAGTCGTCTACCAAGTTCCCACACAATTTTCTCACTAACTCCAAAAGTGGGCCGACAACCAGGGGGGTCAATATTAGAATCCCTACCAGTGTAGACCCGGAAATCATAAGCATATCCTTTAATAATTTCAGACAGCATATACTATTTAATTACATACCGGGCCCTCTTGCTAGGAATGTACTGCCTGAAAAACAAACAATCCTTGAACTGGACCAAAGACTCGTCTACACTTTGTTCTCAAGGATAGGGCTCTTAAGAAGATGGTTATAATCAGGGTGATCTCGTGGCAAAGCTAAAGCATTGGCAACAAAATGCAGCATCCAAAGAAGAAGCAAATACTGATTATGAGTCCCTGTTGCAGAAAATATAGCCCATGCCATCAAGGGAATAGTAGACCAATAAAAAGCCAGTGACAGCTTCCTTATCAACCCTATCCAAAAAAAGTCAAACCCAAGAACTTTTTAATCTCTTCCAGATTTGTAGGAATCCACTGGGTAGCTCAAGACTGAGGCCTACGTCTGGCAGCGTTGTCCCTCAAATAGTGCTCTGCATACAAAATAGTCTGCTAAACAAGAGAATACATCATCCATAAACAACTCAAAGAAATTGACTGGCAAAAAAAATCCGTATCTACTCTACAGCATGGGAAACTAGGAAAGGCAGGCAACTGTGGCTGCTCCATATCTGGGGCAACCCAGGTGTTAGGTCTTCCAATGGGTAGTTTTTCAGCCCCAGGCTGCTGCACTATTGGCACATCAGTGTCCTCCTCTAACACAGGCCCTTCATCCGCAATAAGAGTGACTTCCTCATCAGAAGATTCCTCTAGGACAGAAAACTCACTGCCAGAATCTCTCACTTCCTCCTCAGCCTCAGATGCAGAGTCAGTTTCATAATTATGGTCTGTAGATGACTTAAAAAGCATGCCAACAACCTGCTGAGCGGTCACTCTGCGGCTAGCCATAATCCTTTCTAAGAAGTGTAATTTGACAAGTGCCCGAACAACAACCAGCACTGTCTAGAATAAGTAATAAACAAAGTGTGGCTTTATCACAAAGAGTTATTTACTCAAAAACTATACCACTCACTTGCCTGAAAAAGCTAGACTCACCAGCAACTACTCTGCATGGACACAGCAATCACCAATGATTTCCACTAAAAAGAAAAAAGAAAAACAAATTAGACACAAGACAACACAAATATCATTGTGCACAAATCTAAGAACAATTTCACACACAATCCTGCATTTAGTACAACACCTACAAACATGTCATTCATGCATGGCAACAATACTCCTTTGGAGTAAATTGTTTTTACTTACCTAAAGCATGCAACTACGCAAACTGCAGATCAACCACTGCCAAAACCGCAGCAAAGGAAGCAAAAGCTTTAAACTAGAACAAAAAGGAGAAATAAACTGTTATAATCACTAATGAAAATACTTTGCCATTTGACAAACACCCCGCCACTATACATTTAGAAATTTTCCCTTGTGTCTAGTGGTCTCTGTACCCCTCGGGGCAGATGGGCCTAAAAAATCTAGGCCAATCTGCCCGCAAGGGGGCAGAAATGGCCACCAGTACTGTGCTGAATCCCTTGCCCAAGGGGCGGCCCCCCTCACACAAAAAAAAACAAAGCTAAAAAAATCTCTGGCACCTTAGTGACTTCTGCCCCCCAAGGGGCCACCCCCCACACACATCATACACACTCAAGATCCCTGGCGCGAAGTGGATTTTGCCCCCATTGGGGGCATATGGACCTAAAACAAAATAGGCCAATCTGCCCCAAAGGGGCAGAACTGCTCAACAGTGTATTGCTCCCTTTGGAGGGTGACCCTTGCCAAAGGTGGCCCCCCCAACACAAAAAAAATCAAAGGAAATAAAAAACAATTCCCTGGTGCCTTGCTGGCTTCTGCCCGCCTTGGGGGCAGATGGTGCTAAAAAAAATAGGTCGATCTGCCCCCAAGGGGAGCAGAAATGGCATAAAATACGTTGCCCCCTGTGGGGGGGTCACCCATGCCCAAGGGGCCACCCCCCACACAAAGCACAGACACACACAAGATCCCTGGCACTAAGTTGATTCTGACCCCTTTGGGGGCAGATGGGCCTAAATAAATTAAGCCGATCTGCCCTCAAGGGGGGGCAGAACTGCCCAACAGTGCATTCCCCCCTTTGCGGGGCAATCCTTGCTGAAGGGGCGCATCCCCAACACAAAAATAACAAAGGAAACAAAAACAATATCCCTGGCATCTTGGTGGCTTCTGCACCCCTTGGTGGCAGATGGTCCTAAAAACAATAGGCCGATCTGCCCCCAACGGGGGCAGAAATAGCATCAAATATATTGTCCCCGTTAGGGGGCGACCTTTGCCCAAGAGGCCCCTCCCTGACACATAAAACATTTCAAAATACAACATAAACAAAAATTCCTGGTGTCCAGTGGGCTTTCCTGCTGCTCGATCGCATCTCTGAATGCTGAAAGAGACATTGAGGGAAAGGAAAACCCTTTCCTTTCCCCGAATGCCTCCTTTAGAGGAATACCCAACCCACCCCCGGCTGGAGGAGAAACTTACCTTGTTCTCCTTCGACACGCTGGAAGCAAATGGCTTCCAGCGCGTCGGGCGGCCTCTAATGATGTCAGCGTGTGCCCTGGGGGCCTGGTGCAAGACATAACGGGTTACATCCTGGGCACCTGAGAGGTGCTGCCCAGGACGTAACTGTTACGTCCAAGGCACATAATGGGTTAAACAAGGGAATTGACATTGGACCAACTCCTAAGAAAGTCTTCTTTTTATCTACTAATTACGTTTAATAATGAAAGCAGGCAACTTGTGAAGGGTCAGTCCTACCACTTTTTCTTACCACAGGTAGTATTTCTCTACATACTTCTCAGCGCTCATCATCTCATAAAACAAACTAACTGCTTCTTTACTGTTTCTAGAATGCTTTAAAAATAGATAAAGGTTCATTACTAGTAAACTCTGCTTCAAATCTGCATTAGCAATAATCTTTGCCTTTATAACTTGATATTTTCTTGTATTCTGCTTTTATCCCATTTTATGCAGCGTCACCTTAATCATTCTGTCATAGGTGATGTTAAGTGTTCACTTCCACATCCTGGTTTTGATACCATCTTTTCTCCTATTGTCAAAATGACTGTCAGTTCCAATTGACCATGTTCACTTTCAGGTCTTTGTGGCATACAGAGATTAACAATCGTATCCAAATTCCAAAATGATTTTTGACGTACAGACATCTTCTATTGGTGGCTGTATAATTATTTTCACCATTTTATATTATTTATGAAAACATTTGCGAATAAGGTCCAAGGACTCTGCACCTTATTTAGAATTAATGCTTGGGTAGATTAAAGTTATACTCTTCCCCACCGATTTTAGTTGGGAATTGATAGCCTTCCTCTATGAGTGAATTAAAATACCCTAAGAAATAGCATATACTATTGTCCTCGAGTGTGTCACTCCCTTACTTCAATACATTTGCTAGTTCCCCTACCAAACCTAACAGTTTTGTTTTTGATGAAAGTTAAATATACATTTTTGTAGACCCGATATCTTGTTCCATGAATAAAAAAGAGCTTCAGGTTATCGATGCTCTTGCTACTTTGCTATTCCTGTTGAGGTTTATAAAAAACAAAAAATCATAATTCTAACCTGGGACTTCACACTCCTCTCCCTATTTAACTTCTGATGGTTGAAACAAAAAAAACTGCATGAATGCAGCTGTCTCTATCCACGAGGCTTTGAAAAACTTTAAATAACATTGTTTCATACACTCATGCTATTTGCCATCATTGAGCTATTAGTTAGGTCTCTTTTTTATGGTTTCAATATTTTTATTGACTTAAAGCTGTAAAATACAAACCTCACCCCACCTTCATCCACTGGCTGGTGGGAGACAATAAAGAACAACAATACAGCAGTATAACCAAGGAGAGGAAGGAAAAGAAACCCACGGGGTGGGTAGAACACAGGATGGGTAAAGGAAGGTATTGTCCTCTAGTGAGGAGGAACGGAATCTGAGAGAGCAGACAGTGAATAGGAGCAGAAAGAGTCAGAGGGATGTTTAAAGTGAGCTTTCTGATACTTGTCCCCTGTCAAATCAATTTTGTGGGTGATCAGGATGTGTGAGGCGGAGGACCTGCAGGTGTAACGGGCAGGTCAATTTTCTGAATTCATCTGAAAGGTAATATATGCACAGCCCCCAAGTCTTGTCAAACCACGATAAAATGTTGGACACTACAACTGTCAACTTTTCCATCCTCAGAAGCTCCCAAAGTTTATGCATCCAGTTCACTTTTATTGGGTTCACACTGGAGCCCCATCAGGCCAGTAGTGTTTGCATGGTGACTCCCAGCACCAAGGTAATGACTCACACTTTAGTGGATTTTAGGGGATATGTTGCAGGATTTGGAAGGCTTAGTAAGATGTAGCTATGGAATCTAAGGAGCTCAGTGTTAGAGATGGTATCTATTGCTGATAACACCTCCTTCCAAAAAAGGTTGATTTTGGGACATTGCCAGAGAATATGATTGAGCGTGCCTGGTTGGCCACAGAGCATCCAACAGGCATTGCCGCTATCTGCTTTCTATTTGAAAACCTGTGCCGATGTGTAGTAGCAGTAGTGAGCTATCTTGAGAAACATCTCTTAACTAGAAGTGCTGTGACCAGAAGCCCGGGCCCAGTAGAGGATATCGCCCCATTCTTTAATGGTGGATGTATGTTTACACTCCGTCTCCCAACTGCATTGTGCAGCAGGTTTGGATGGCAGTAGTGGGGTGTTCAGGAATGTATATATGTCTGAGAGGAGACATTTGTCAGAAGAGCGTGTGATCAACCACTTCTCAAATGGTGTAAGGGTACATCCCACATGGGTGCAGATCTGAGGATGTGTGACCCTGTGGCGGATGGTGATAAATTGCCATAGAAAAGATGGTGAGATACCATAAGCAATCTGAATTTGGGGGAAGTCCATAATGCCCTCCTCGTCAACAAGGTCTTCTATTCATTTGCAGTTGAGAAAAAGCTGAGCTTTCTAGTGCAGGAGGGAAGTCTGGATTCCCTATAATTGGGGTTTGTGGAGTGATGGGAGTGGATAATTTCAGAGGGTTTGCACTTTATCCCAAACCCCCAGTGTGGCTCTGTATACCTGGGACACATACCCTAACAGACTGATGTTGTTTCTAGAAACATGGCATCTTCCAAACATGAATGCCTACCACAGCGTGATCTATAAAGCACCAGTGTTTTACAGTGCAGGACTGTGATCATTCCACTATGAACTGCAGTTGTGCTGCCTGGTAGTAGCACAATAGATGGGGGGCACCTAGACCCTCTTCTTATTGGGGTATTCTGAGGTCTGCTTTTTCGCCATTCGTGCCCTTTACCCATCCCATATGAAGTTCTAGAAGATGTGTTACAGTTTATCAATTACCTGGTGTAGGAGGGGTGGCTGAAGCAGCAGTGTTTGCATTAAATATAACATTTTAAGTAGCAGTATAATTTTAATGACCACCAGGCATTCCAGACATGAGAGACCATACTGACGTCACTTAGGCAGGTCAGAATGGGCGGTTGTCAAGATTGCTGCATAATTGTGGTCGGCTCTGCATCCAACAGCGTAGCGGATCAAGAGATTGGAAACTGATGTCCTAATTGTGCCTGCTCTTCCTTTGGAATAGAACGGTTCAGGAGTGAGGATATCTGCAGGTTGGGTTTGAACCCAGAGGCACGTCCAAACCTGGTGAGTTTGTGCAGCACTGCTGACAGAGAGCCCCAGGCACTGTACAGGGTCAGCAAGACATCATCCACACACAGCACCGCCTTATGTTCCCTGCCTCACATAGGAATCTCAGATATGTATGGATTGCCACATATCCATTCAGCAAAGGGCTTCATTAAAGAGCAAAAAGCAGCGGAAACAAAAGGCATACCTGTTGAGTGCCCCTGCAGATATTAAACGGTTGAGATATGAGCCCATATAACCTCACCAAGGCCTTAGGGGAGACATAGTTACATTGGACCCACTGATGAAACCTGGCTCCGCGAACAAAGCGTACCAACGCCAATAATATATAGGGTCAATGCACCCAGTCAAAGGCCTTCCCCGGGCCGACTGAGAGAGGAAGAGCCGGGATTTGAGGGTGCTGCACTTTATCTAACAAATGGCAAAATTGCTTGGTGTTATCACTGCAAACCCTCTTGGGTATAAGCCTGGTTTGGTCAGGGTCCACCAATCCCTGCATATAAGGGGCAAGCAGGTGCAGCAAACTCCTGGGGAAAATGTTAGCATTGCTGTTAAGCAACGGGATGGGGTAAGAGGAAGAGCAGTGCTTAGGATCTTTGCTGGGCTTGGGAAGCCCTGTGATTGAGGCCAGCTGCATTTTTTCTGTTAGAGTGCTAATTGTGCTAAAGGAATTATATAATTGCACTAAAAGAGGAGCAAGCAATGGCCTGAATGTTTTATAAAAGTTGGAGCTAGAGCCATCCCGGCCGGGGGCTTTACCTGACTGTAGATCCTGGAAGGCCCTTAACAGCTGATTGGCTGTAATATACCTGCCTACGAGGAAGTCCTCCTTCTGAAAGTACAGATGTCAAAGGGATATGGGCTAAGTAATAAGTGGCGCACTGAAGAAAAGCAGCAACAGTATCAAGGTGGGTCGGTCCTCATGGCTCTATGCAGCATCCACAGCATGGAGTAGCGATTCAAAAGACCTGGGATGCCCATCATCAGCCAAATTAGCAGCTCTTGAATAGCACCCACAGCAATGCCCTCAGTGATTCCTGTCTGCTACCAAGGCACTGTACCGATGGTGTTCTGACGGTGGAGCTGGTAAAGCTGGGCTGGCCTTTCCTTGAGGCTCTCAGTCTGTATGGGCTTACAGAACTTCTTCTTTATGGAGTAAGCCAAGCATCAAGGTTCTGGAGGGGAAGACTGAGCCATGCACTGGCAATGTAGCAGCAGACTCCCCAGAGAGAGCATCCATATTCAACAAAGAGCGGGCCTCGTTTATTGTACGGATGCTCCTAGTTTCATTGTCCCAGACGGATGCGGAAGGGGTGTCCCCACCTGTATCTGATGTCCTTAGCATGAAGCAACTCAATCAGCAGCTGGAGAGCTTTGCAATACTAAAATGGTGGCAGGGATAGATTCTGAAAGAGCCAACTCTTTGTGCCTTCAAATTCGTATATACTTCTATCACGCACAGTGGCCATTTAGAGCTCCTTTTCCTTGTAGTAGTGAAGACAAGTGCGAATATTTTGAGGCTGCCGAGAAGAATAGGTTAGGTAGCCTTCCCTGTGTCTTCCCTCAAAGATGACATTTTGGTTTGCAAGCTCCGGTGCCATGTGACAAAACAGTTAAATATTCCTCCAAAAACCCAGACACTGTCTGTGAGGGGACCCCTTTGATGTGAATATTTGATCTCCTAGAGCGATTTTCAAGGTCTTCTGTTTGATAGCGCAGTTTCATGTTTGTTTCTCTCAGCTTCAGCACTTGAGGTGAACTTCTAGTTCTTCCTCGCAGGGATCGTTTGTGCGCTCCAGGGTGTCTACTGTATGTTCCAGGTCACAAAGGGCCCTCTGTATGTCCGTCACCTCTGCCGCTATGTCATGCTTGAGTTCTGCAATGTCCTCCCTTGGGGAATCAAATAAGCCTTGTCTGAATGCCTTTGTGATCGCTGCATCCTTTCCATGAGCACCATCTGTAGCCACCTCCACCCTGTTTGATGTAGTCGGTTACACATCCCTTTCTTAATCTAGTTTTTTTTGGTGTGGCTTGGCAAACAGTTTTTTCAATGTAGTGTCCTTTTTTGCATGTCTGTGCGGATATGGCAAGATCTTGATCGAGTAGCATAATCACCAATAAAGGGGTGCAATCGTTATCATGAAGTGCTATAGATGGCCATCCATCTCAAGAGCCTGGGGGTGTCAGTCATGGCAGAAGTGAGGTATCGAGTGACAGGTTTAGGAGTCATGGGAAAAGATGCCCAGTGTCCCCAACAAGATATTAGGCGGAGGCCTGGTTCCAGGCGTGTTGGGATAAGTAGTAGGCAGCCTCTATCAATGAACTATCCCTACTGTGCAGCTCCTGTGTCACTGGCTGTCGGCGCGTGGGAAGAGGGAGGATGAAGGCAAGGGTTGGTAGGTGAGAGAGCAGAGCAGTTAATGGTAGTGGTGTTCGGCTGATGCCACTACAACCAGGCAACAGCACCCAAGCACAAATCAGCCTGGGTGCCGCAGGCTACAGGGAGAAGAGGTCACATGATGCCTAGAGAGACATGAGCCTTATAGTAGTTATAGGGGGTGGTGCGTGCTGTTTGCTTTTTCATTATCCAGCCTTCACCTGGCCATGCACACACCGTTGATCCCAGCGGCCTTTTCAAAGGCCTCCTCTAGTTTTGCGCATCCCCTGAACTGCTGGCTCAAGTTCAAGCCACTGCTCTGCCAGCTGAAGGCATAGGGAGTGATGAAGGAGCCCTTACCAGCTAGGCAGGCTCTCGTTAAGCCACAGAGGTTGCAGGGCCCAGCAGGAGACCACCACCCCTCCAACGCACCTCTTGCAGCCAGCGAGTGCTGCCTGGGTCTCTCCATCAGAAATGCTCGTTTTCCTGGAGAGTGGTCAGTCACGGGGAGACAATGGCACGGCAAGAGAGCAAAAGTCTTTGGAGGCTGGCAGCAGGCTACTTTGAAGTCCTGGAGTGGCGGCCCACTGTGGTCCTCAGTTCATCAACATGACCTCTCGAATCAGCCACAGAGTGTCAGTCGAATTTGCGCTGAGCTGCCAGGCTCACCTGAGAGCAGTGTCATCCTCCACTGTGGGTGAGGTGCATTGGGAATTCCCTAGCTGCTAGATGTGGCTGCACTTTATAATCTGGGCCCAGGGCCCGCCATAGTCATCATCTTGGTCGCATGGCCACTCATGCTGCCTCGGTAGTGTGAGTCCTGGATTGCAGCTGCGGGTCTTGCCACAGCAAACTGCTGTTCCCCTCAAGGAAGTCTCCGAAGCAGTTGCCGGTCTCAGGAGGCCCAAGGAGACGTGGCAACCACTGTGCTCTCAATTACAGGTTGTGGAGCTCTGAGAGAGTGCTCCTACTAGGGTGTCATTTTAGACATGCCCCCAGGTCTCTTTTTTAAAGGAATTACTTTATCTTATCTGTTTCTCATTAGTGTAAAAGGTTCTTGGGGTTAGTTGGAGCCAAGGGATGCATGCACAAAATCAATGTCAGTTCACTCATGGATTCAGTAGTTCCCTTCTTAGTACACAATTACTTCTTGAACTGGAAAGCCTCAAATACATTGGAAACTTCAACATCTTCATTTGCCTCAAAGGCATTGTTCAGTGGATTATAGGAGGCCATCTCACATTGAATGCTTCCAAAACTGAAATACTCACGTGTGGCGAATGGAAACAGGTGACCCACTAGGTAACTGGATTTACCATGGGCTCTAAGTTATCACTGAATGCCCAAGCGGACAAATGATCAAGATCAAGCTTTGTTACTATGAAAACTGTGTAACACATCATCATCCACCGGGGATTTCCACACAAGGTCTAAGCTACTATCTCTCTTGTACTGTCTAAACTTGATTATGCAGATGACCTCTACCACAGAAGATCTTTATCAACTATGAAAAGACTGCAATGAATGTGGAACTGTGCTTCCAGACTGCTCCTACATGTAAAACCACATCTCCCTTGCCTTCAGGGCCCTACATTGGATATTGGCTGCCAGAAGATCCACCTTCAGGCTGCTTTGTGTCACCCACAAAGCAATACATGGAACAGGACCATCTTTCATCAGGAATAAAATCACCAAATACATACAATAAAGGAACTTCTACTCCAGATTGGCACCACACATCAAGACATCAGCATACGAGAACAAGCATTGGCAAAGCCAAAAGGTCTTTCTGACATGCAAGAACTATTGGCTTTGCCAATGAGTTTTAGCCATATTGTTTACTAGTGTGGCTACTGTTCATCATGGCTAAACGTTAATGACATAGAGGGGAGTGGCGTTGAATGTCGTAGAGTGGAATGGAATGAAAAGAGTGGAGTATAGTGTTGTAGAGTGGAGTGGCACAGACTGTTGTGGCATAGAGTGTTGAGTATTGGAGTGGCATCGTGTAGAGTTATGCATAGTGGCATACACTGGAGTGGCATAGAGTAGGGTGGACTGGTGTAGAGTGCATAGGTGTAGAGAGTTGCAGAGTATAGTGATACTGAGCGCAGTGACATTGAATTCAGTGGTGTGCAATGCGACATTGCAGAATGCAGTGGTGTAGATTAGAATGGTGCATAGTAGAGGGGAGTGGTGGAGAGTGGAGTGGTGCAGAGTAGAATGGAACAGAATGTAGTGGCACAGAGTACAGTTGATTAGAGTGCAGTGACATAGAATGCAGAAGCATGGAGTGGAATGGCATAGGGTGGTGCAGAGTGGAGTGGCATAGAGTTGGGTGATGCAGAGGAAAGTGGCGCAGATTAGAGTAGTGACGTAGAGTGCAGAGCAGAGTATCATAAAGCGGTGCAGAGTAGAATATAGTGCCTTAGAATGCAGTGGCGTGGAGTGGACTTGCTCAGGCACAGGGAGTCTGTTCTGTTTCTCTAGCACAGCTGTTAAATACAGCTGATTGGAGAAACCTAACTGTGCATGTCTGTTTGGCTGGCCTAGAACGGCCGGCCAAACAGCCAGCAGAGTTAAGTGCACTCACTCCCTCCTTCCATCTCCCATGGCCCAGTCCTGCCCCTCCCTGCACAGGCTAGCTGAGTCAGCAGCAGAAAAATACAACAATACTTAAATATCGTTTTATTTTTCTTCTGCTGGCTCTGAGCCAGCGGAGCCATGCTCCTCCACCATTGTGGAGGAGTCGCCGCTGACACTGATTTACACATGGATGATTTATTGTTAAAGTCTAATGTATTCGTGTAGTGTAAAGCACTCTGACACCCTGCATTGGGATGAGTAGCTCTATGAAAGAAATAAAATAAAATATTGGGATAGACCAACATAGCTGACGTTTTTACAGTGCATGCATATCTATTATACAGGGAGTGCAGAATTATTAGGCAAGTTGTATTTTTGAGGATTAATTTTATTATTGAACAACAACCATGTTCTCAATGAACCCAAAAAACTCATTAATATCAAAGCTGAATATTTTTGGAAGTAGTTTTTAGTTTGTTTTTAGTTTTAGCTATGTTAGGGGGATATCTGTGTGTGCAGGTGACTATCACTGGGCATAATTATTAGGCAACTTAACAAAAAAAAATATATACCCATTTCAATTATTTATTATTACCAGTGAAACCAATATAACATCTCAACATTCACAAATATACATTTCTGACATTCAAAAACAAAACAAAAACAAATCAGTGACCAATATAGCCACCTTTCTTTGCAAGGACACTCAAAAGCCTGCCATCCATGGATTCTGTCAGTGTTTTGATCTGTTCACCATCAACATTGCGTGCAGCAGCAACCACAGCCTCCCAGACACTGTTCAGAGAGGTGTACTGTTTTCCCTCCTTGTAAATCTCACATTTGATGATGGACCACAGGTTCTCAATGGGGTTCAGTTCAGGTGAACAAGGAGGCCATGTCATTAGATTTCCTTCATTTATACCCTTTCTTGCCAGCCACGCTGTGGAGTACTTAGACACGTGTGATGGAGCATTGTCCTGCATGAAAATCATGTTTTTCTTGAAGGATGCAGACTTCTTCCTGTACCACTGCTTGAAGAAGGTGTCTTCCAGGAACTGGCAGTAGGACTGGGAGTTGAGCTTGACTCCATCTTCAACCCGAAAAGGCCCCACAAGCTCATCTTTGATGATACCAGCCCAAACCAGTACTCCACCTCCACCTTGCTGGCGTCTGAGTCGGACTGGAGCTCTCTGCCCTTTACAAATCCAGCCACGGGCCCATCCATCTGGCCCATCAAGACTCACTCTCATTTCATCAGTCCATAAAACCTTAGAAAAATCAGTCTTGAGATATTTCTTGGCCCAGTCTTGACGTTTCAGCTTGTGTGTCTTGTTCAGTGGTGGTCGTCTTTCAGCCTTTCTTACCTTGGCCATGTCTCTGAGTATTGCACACCTTGTGCTTTTGGGCACTCCAGTGATGTTGCAGCTCTGAAATATGGCCAAACTGGTGGCAAGTGGCATCGTGGCAGCTGCACGCTTGACTTTTCTCAGTTCATGGGCAGTTATTTTGCGCCTTGGTTTTTCCACACGCTTCTTGCGACCCTGTTGACTATTTTGAATGAAACGCTTGATTGTTCGATGATCACGCTTCAGAAGCTTTGCAATTTTAAGAGTGCTGCATCCCTCTGCAAGATATCTCACTATTTTTGACTTTTCTGAGCCTGTCAAGTCCTTCTTTTGACCCATTTTGCCAAAGGAAAGGAAGTTGCCTAATAATTATGCACACCTGATATAGGGTGTTGATGTCATTAGACCACACCCCTTCTCATTACAGAGATGCACATCACCTAATATGCTTAATTGGTAGTAGGCTTTCGAGCCTATACAGCTTGGAGTAAGACAACATGCATAAAGAGGATGATGTGGTCAAAATACTCATTTGCCTAATAATTCTGCACTCCCTGTATATAGGGACTGAACAAAATCAACAGCATGCCTCTGAAGTACCTGTGAAGTGAGAAGCTGTGTGCCTTTGATTCCCCTCCATTACATTTAGGTTGGGGCTCCTGAGTTCTGATAGCTCCCAGCTAGGATACTCCAAGGAAAGGAGGACCGAGGGCCCCTTAACTTTGGTCTTTGGTATGGGCCAGATGAAAGCTGATAAATCCCCTCTTCCCATGCATGTCCCTGCTCAGAACGAAAGCAGACGACGTTCACAAGATTAGCACATTTCTGTAGGGCCCAGCCTCCTGGCAGCGACAGTTACCATCCTGTGAAAAAAGTGAGTAGACACTTTCTACCCTTGTGTACCCTCGACTTGAGCCCTGGGAGGTTATTTTTTAAGAGCGTGTGCACTTCATTAATCATTCGCATATACCAATCGATCCCATTGCTTCCTGCTGCTAGTAGGCGATCCCCAATACCTATCTTTTCTAGTTCTTGTAGTCTTTCCTTGGTAATTGAGACTCTTATTCTAAGTTTGTACATCAATGATAGTTCAAATTTTTATTTAGGGATGGTCAGAATTTATTGCACCTGGTAAAATCAGAGAAGGGGAATAACACCCCAGTGAGTAACATCAGAGAGGACCACAAACAATCAGTTTAATTCTATTGTTTATCATACCTTTTACACGCGAATTCAAGTGTTTACACAGCGCGAAGTATTCCCATAAGAATCTCTGTAGTTCTCATATTCTTTCTGTTTTTACGCTTCCCAACAAGGCAATTTGAGGCGGTTGCAGAAAGGGAAGGGAAATGTTTTCGTAGCAGAGTGCACTCCACTGGCACAACTCCATGACGTCCATGCACAAAGCGAGGCACGGGGAAGCTGGGAGCTTAAAGCAGGCATTGGCATAGCCAACAGGTCTCACATTTTAGACTGTATACGTGCCTAGCCATGCACTTCATTATCCTGAATGCTGTGCAGCTAGGGATTGAAGAACTTTACAATTACTACACACTTTTTTTTAAGGCAGAACTGGCCAATACTCCTATATAAGGTTATTTGTGTGCCAATGTTTTATAATAAAACTTTAATTCAAGCCCTGCAAACATCGCTTGGGCACTGTTTGATTGTGAAATGCCTGCAATTACAATGTATGCAGGAGGACGAAAACACTGGAACACAAATACTGACGATCTGTTAGGAAGGCTACCGCACAAGTAAGGAGAACTGTCAACCAAGTCAGAAAATATAGTAAAATAACAACTGTTATGGTGTTTCACAATGGTAAAAATAAGTTGGGGCGATAAACTAGGTGTTTCAATATACAAAATAGCCTTCGGGAGCTGTCTTCCTCGTGTGGCAGTCAGGGGCATAGCTCAGCTGCAGCGCGCCTTGTGAGTCTTGTCTACACAAACGCTTTACGCGTTGGGTGCAGTGAGGGCAGGGTTCGCATGAGAGGGTAGGAGTGAGGTGAGGGAAACCTTCTGAAGGTTAATTGTGCGTACGTACACGCTACCTATGCATTAACAATAATTCCTGGGTCTGGAGCCAACATGGTGTCAAACGGAAATTCCTTGCATTAAAGTCTTGCTTTTTTCTGTAAGAAACGCACACAAAATGCACTTTGCCATCATCCCACCCTGCTAAGTTAGAGTCATGGGTCACACTGACCACTGACCATGATCTTACGAGATAGGTACTTTGTAATGAGGTTCTGTACCAAAGTGATTACATATCGCAGGTCTCTTGCAGGGGACACGCATTGTTAAATGCAAATTATAAATCTGCAATTCAGGTTATCAGCGGTTATAATGGTGTGTCGCTTTAGAAACTTGCCACTTAAATCACATGGCTCTGTTTTTACAAGTTAAGTGGTGCGTGTTTCAAATCTTGGTTTACTGATTGCAAAGGGTGGTGTTACCAGAGTCATGTTTGTGCTAAGTTATTCTATTCTTACCTAGTCCAGCCCTACACCATTTTTACAGAATACCCCTTTTCTCGTGTGCAGGATTAACATTAATCTTGGGACATCTGCCACATATATTATTTATTGGCTAGTCTCATTGAAATAATAAAACAACAGATAGAAGAAAGTTACTTGACCTTTTGCCCTACTGTGCATCGTGCTCAAAGCTAGGGCTGCACTTATCTAGCATGGGGTCAGGGGCGCTGGAGAACAGGCTCTCAAAAGCCATGGTCCCGAAAACGACCAGACAAAATCACTGCATTCCTGGATTTATTAGAGTTTGTCAAGCTGGAGGAGGGGAAGCCCTCACGGAGGGGGTAGTGGAGCTAGCTGAGATATGGTTGTGAGTGCTTCTCTGCACACCATTGAGATGAAACTCTGTGTTAGAAATGGGGTTCCTGGCTGCCTAGGGTATGCACCTCAGCCAGGCAGAACCTACCCACTCTAGTCAGGGCATGAAGTTACAAGTCCAAGATAACCTCTGCTCACCCCCTTGGTAGCTTGGCACGAGCAGTCCGGTCTATCCCAGAGGCAATGTGTAAAGCGTTTGCACAACACACACAACACACGTGACACAAGATGTACACCACAAAATAAACACAGCACTGAGCTATGTAAAAATAATCTGTATTGCACAAAACATAATTAGACCAACATTACACGTAAGTAATACCCTGCTACCTTAGCAGTTGTCAGAATGTTACAAAAGTTAGTAATACTCTGCAAGAATATGCAGTTGTCACGTTAGAACACGTAAGTACTCAGGATCCTGCAACATAAGTAGTAGTCAGGAATTACAATAGGAATTCAATGCACTTGTCATGAATAACTCCTAAATACCCATGGAAGGAACATTAGAAAACATATCACACGTCATAGAAAATACATATCAGCATGTCATGCCCATAAAAGGAACATTAGCACATATATGTAAGGTCATGAAAAACATACATCCATAATGCCCATAGCAAGAACACTGGGAAAACATATGTATGCCAAGAGAGTACTTGTTTCTGGGAAAAAGGCACTCCTAGTGCCTGAAAGGAGGAGTATGGGGGCCCCTGGTGCTCCTATGCGTGAAAACAGGGGCCACGCAGATCTCCTGGGCGAGAGGGGCAGTCTGCACCCTCTCTACTGTGAAAAAAAGTGCCCCTCCAGGGATCTGCAATTTCTGTGGAGTGGGAGACGGGCCCCTCTGCGGACCCGTGATCCTTGTGGTGCCCCCCCTGGCCTCTAATGGCCTTCACCGAAAGGGGGGGCCCAAAAGCCACAAAGATTCAAGCAGTTGGGGCGATCGCGCCACTAGGGCAGAGACCGGGGGGAAAGGGAACTCCCTTTCCTCCCCGTGTCCTGCTTAGCGGGAGGCAGCCGCCCATGTCTGCGGTGCAGCTGCCAAAAGGAAGAAAAGGAAGCAGGGGCCTCCGATGAGGCTTCCCACCTACTTCCTAATGCGGCCACACCCGGTCCGGTGCGCGAGCCGCGTTCCAGCCCGACCGGGGCTGCCAAGTGGGGCAGGCACCAAGGACGGTGCCTGCAGGTGCCCCGGTGGCACTGTTTGGAGCGTGCTCGCTCCTGTCCTCCTTTCTGGGTGCCCCGGGGGCACTAGAAACAGCCCGATCCTCGTGCTGAATGCAAATGCAACGGATGGGTTGTGGCGGTGATTTGGGGCATCAAAAAGAGCACTTTTCGCAGCGCTTTAGCCACATCTTCAGCCCGGGCACCGGTGGTGATTATTTGCTGGCACAAAAGCTCTTTAAGCACAAAAGGGCACACAAAGCAGCGCAAGTGCAGCCACGCAGCACTCTGTGCGCTGAAGAAGGTTTTTAACAGAGGTCAGGGGCCCCAGCCCCCTGCCTCTGGAGACAACCAAGTCAAGACGGGGGATGCAGGGCTGGAGAACCCAGCAGCAGGTCAGCACAACAAGGGGTTACCAGCAGTGGCAGTTCCTCCTTGTGACCAGGCAGGTCACAGGTCAGCACAGCAGTAGCAGTCCAAGGTGGTCCTGGCGAGTCCTCTCTCAGCGTCCTGTCCAGCTCCAGGTAAGGTTCCTGGAGTTCCCAGAATGTCCAAAATGATGTCTAAATTGTGGGGAAAATTCTCCTTGCTTATACTAGATTTACAGTGTGTTTTACAATGGCCAGGAGAGGGGGTTCCAACCAGTTACAACTGGTTCTGGGAGTGCCCTTTCTCTCCTCCAGCACAGGCTCCAAACATCAGTTGGGGGTAAACAACCTTATTGTGTGAGGCCAGGGCACAGCCTTTACAAATGCAGGTGTGCCCCGCCTCTCCCTTCTCTCAGCCCAGGAAGGCTTTACAATATGTAGGTGTACCTCTGTGACACCTCCACCCTCCCTGTGTTCAGGCTGTCTGAGAAGTATGCACAAAGCCCCAACTGTCAGTCTGCCCAGACGTGGATTGGAGGCAAGCTGAAAAACACCAAGGTCATAAGCACAGATAGATGCGCACTTTCTAGAAGTGACATTTCTGTGATAGTAATAAAAAATACACTTACACCAGTAAGCAGCATTTCTCACCACTATCACAACCATACCAAACATGCCTACGCTACCCCTCATAAATCAGACAATACCCCTTACACATGAGGCAGGGAATTTCCAATGCAATCCTATGAGGAGGCAGCACTCACAGCAGTGAGACACCAAGTTAGGCTGTTTGTCACTACGAGGACAGGCCACGCAACATGGCACATGTCCTGCCTTCTACATACATGCACTCTGCCCAAAGGGCTAGCTAGGGGGTACCTTAGGGGAGATTTACATGTAGTAATAGGGGAGTTCTGGGCCTGGCAAGTAAATTTAGATGCCAGGTCCCTGTGGCAGGAAACTGCACACACAGGCTCTGCGCTAGCAGGCCTTAGATAGGTTTGACAGGCTACTTTAGTGGGTGGCGCAAGCAGCGCTGCAGGCCCACTAGTAGCATTTAATCTACAGGCCCTGGATATAGGGATACCACTTTACAAGGGACTTATAGGTAAATTAAATATGCAATTAAGTATAATCCAATCATACCAAATTTGTAAGGGAGAGCACATGCACTTCAGTACTGGTTAGAAGTGAAAAAGTGCTCAGAGTCAAAACGTCAGACAACAAAGGTCAGAAAAATAAGGAGGCAAAAAGCAAAAAGTCTGGGGAATGAGTCTGTAAAAGGACTGTAAGATAGGGTCACTTTTGAAGAACACAAAACGTTTTTTAGGTATTTTGGTGGGTGAGGCAGACTCCAAAGATTACAGGCCTGAAAGACCGCTAAAAGGAAACAATCACATTGTAGAAACATGTAGCCCGCTATTTATTGAAAACCAATCACCTTGTTTGGAAAGCTGTACATAAAGTTCTACATAAAGTTGTGTGAGACCAAAAAAACTGCAGTCCATGCTTTAATGAAAATAGAGTATCCTGTACCCATGGAAAAGCAGTGGTCAGCCTTTGGTCTGTCAGCACCTGGGAAGCTCAAAAATTGCCATAACCAGTGACATGAACCCTGCACCTTCAAAGCTCTGCTCTTCTGAGCCATTGCTTGTGTTTGGCAAGTGGTTGTTCATACCACCAAGCTGCTCTTGGGTCACTTAACATTTGTCCCTGGCCATCATGCTTTTTGTAGTGGGTATTATTTATTGTTTAAAGAAAGGAGCTGAGTTAATGACAATCAACACATGCAATAAATGCTTTCAGTGTGCTACACATTCTTGAACATGCTTTTTGTAGTGGGTATTTCTTATTTTAAAAAAAGGAACTGAGTTAATGACAAGTAATACATGCAATAAATGCTTTGAATGTGTTACACTTTCTTGAAGACTGACAAGACCTGTCCAGCTGTTATTTTTACGTCGAGCGCGTAAGCGATTTGACCTGTTGTAAGTATTGTGGACTTTTAACCATTCCCACCGCACACCCATCACTTGCACTCTTTCGTGGGCTTGCCTTTCAAAAATCCTTTGTTATCATTGGTAAATGCTTTATGTTTAACCCTCTTTGGGTGGTTTTGTTACCGTCTTGCAAACTGCCCATGTTACATGGATAATTGAACGATTGCTGAATGATACGTTTGACTGCTAGCAAACGTATTTTTCTTTTTGTGTCTCTCCTTCGTGCTCATGCTCATTGCAGCTATGGTGCTATCAATTGGCTTATGTCAACTGTTTTACTTTTCATTATCAATTTAAGTGGCAAGAAAAGTCCAGTTAGAAATTTACAACGCTAATAGCTCTAACTCGAGTAAATGCGAGACTCACTGCATTACAAATGCTTGGTTTTTTTGTTAGTCCTCATCTGTAAGATATAGCTTCTAACCTGTGGCAGCACAAGCAAGAGATCCATCATTTCTTTGGCAGTTTAGAGTATTAAATCGAATACACAAATGATAGGATGAACATGTGCAAATACTCTAAACTAATGCCAATCTTACAGTGTAGTATTGTGACCCAGAGGTTAAAACTCACCGATCAACAAGAGAGAGCTGCCTTTGTTTTTCTTTGACTTTGTTTCCCTATGGTCTTGCAGTGGGCAATTGCAATTTTCGTCTTTTAAACTTTTTTTTTATTTCACCACACTCCACCCATCCACTGAGGTCTGGTAGTTATTCTCTAAATGTGGGTTTAAGAGGAATACTCTGCCTGTTCTTATCAGACAATTACATTTTGTATTATTTTGTTTTGAGCAGTTCATGTGAAGGCTTAGTGAGAACAAAGAACTAAGATAAAGGAAGAATTGAGATTAAGGAAGATTGTGAAAATAAGAGGGAGAAAGGACAGAGAAGGTGGAAGTATGAAAGTCAGAGGCGAAGACACAAGAGAGGATTACACAGGATAGGATGGAAGGGAAGTACGTCGGGGGTTCAAAAAAGGAGTTTGGAAAAAAGAGAAAGCACTAATAAGTCAGAAGTTCGCACAATGTATGAAGGAGAGAGAAACTGTGTGAAGGAGACAGCAAAAAAGGAGGGTGAAAGAGGAACTGCCTGATTTAGACTTTGGTACACAGGTTACTCCATCACAGAGGTGATGGACATCCCATCTGCTGAAATATAAATCCCATTAATTCCTCTGGAATTTATATTTTGGCAGATGGAATATCCACTCTTCCTCCAAAATCTAAATCAGGCCCAAAGTCTTAGAAATACTACGGAGAAAGGAGAAGTGAGGAAAGAAAGACGTGGAAGTGTCAGTAAATTATGAAAATATGTTCTTATAAGCACCACTCCAACACTGTTTTCAAAAACACACCTGACATATTTTTCCAGGATTGCTATTGATGAACAATGGCCCTGGTACTAGGTGATGTCACTCACCGTACGTAGCAATAATGCTGGCTCCAAGCAGGGGAATCCAAAAAAAAGGCACAATAAAATGCGAGTTATCTGCATTCTTGAAGCATTAATTAAGGACAAGCAAAATGACAAGCCCTACTTAGAAACTTTTTCACTGTGAACAATAGGGACTGCAGCCCTGCCTCCCACCCATTCTATTTACTAAACTTTAGTTCTTAGAAAGAACTAATCAGTAGCCCTTTACTAACAAGAACCTCATTGTTTCCCTAAGGGAAGCCCTCCCTACTTTCTACTTCAATTTACTGTTTGGATCTCCATCCTCCAGCCACAGGAATGCAGCCAGTCACCTTTTAAATTTCAGCAGGTCTGACCTCCTGAAATTTTACAGAGGCTGGGAACTTTATCTTGCAAGCTAATTACTTGATGTAACAACCATAACACCACATACAATTGTGATTCATGCACAAACAGGTGTTTTCGCTGGGATCACAATTATATTGTAACTAGGCCCTATGATGGGGAAGCTTGAAAACATGTGCTGAAGAGCACAGTGCATCAACTCTGAATATAAATTACATTATACTCCGTGGCAAATACAATGCAATCAACATCCCAGATCGGAAATGACACTCAGCAAACAGAGCAAGAGGGACATTTCAGGTCTCCAAATATACATACAACAGGCAACAACAAACACCTATCACATCAGACATCCTACTGGGAGAGCATAGGCTTTCCAGCCCCTTCTTATATAACACTTTGCCTTAAAGAGCGAAGGCAACACATATCTGTTCAAAAATCACACATTACTGAAGAAAACCAATGTTCCAAAACTGTTAAACAAAACATCTCATAGAAGAGACGAAATTTGCCCCTAAAGAGTATCCTTCCTACCTAGGCATTAACATCACGCAGGTCCCAGGCAACACAGTTCTTCAAACTCAGGCGCTCCACTTCGAGGAGCCCCCAGATCAGAGATTGCAACATCTGATGATAACAGGGAATACCAAGATCCTCGCACGGACATAATTCTCATTTGACTATCCTTAATGTTTCTGCTTCCCTGCGTACACACAATGATCTACCTGAACGCTGTAGCACACATCCTTCTACTTTTGGGATGTTTGGGGGCTGACATTAAACTCTCACTGATATAACAGCAAAGTACAGCGGTAGCCCCTTATTTACAGCATTTCGACAATATAGTGTCTATGACTGGGGCATATCCTTATCTTTCTGAAATTGCTTTTTTAGCTCACTGTCAAAAAGGCCACGCCTTACTTTGGAACTGATTGATGCTTTTGAGCTCACATACTTGTGCATAAAACACACCCACATACTTCATCTGAACAGGTGTGTTTTTAAGTAAATTATGAGGTTCCACCCTAGCACTCCTGTTCCCTCACATTGTGTATAAATACCATTTTTGGAGCGGTGTTTTCCAGTCACACGAAATGGGCTTGTGCTTCCTTGTACATGGATTCTTCAATAGGGACGGGCACATGTTTTGTCCTATCATTAAAACACAACTCTTATAGCAGTGGTCATTTTGGGATTAACTTATTTAGTATTTGTTTTCGATTTTTAATTATGACTGAAACTAAAAGATAATTTAAGTGCGAGTGAAGTTTTGTCCATTTCTGCTACAAACATAATTATAATGACAGACAATGTTGCATGCTAGAGAATTTGTGATAGTCACGTTTCCTCATTCACATATGAAAAAGATGCAACATACATTAATTGAAATACACACTTCAATAAACATTTCACCCAAACAAATGTAGTGCAATTAGGTCAACCAAGACTGACTCACCACCTTCCTCCGTAGAAATAATGTCATACAGCGCAAGTCAAGGGTGGCATCCACACGCACTGTACACAATAGAGTTTACATAGCCTAGGAATACTAATTTGCTCTATTTATCGTTAGGTAGCTAGGTGTGGCAGAAGAAGAAAGACGGTCACCTGATCCAAGGATACCTGACTAATTTACCGGTATCCACTGTGTCAGTACATAGGGGGTGATTCTAACCCTGGCGGTCGGTGATAAAGCGGCGGCCAACCCGCCAACAGGCCGGCGGTCCAAAAAATGGAATTCTGACCCTGGCGGGAACCGCCAACAGAGACCGCCACATTAACACTCCGACCGCCACGGCGGTACAAACAAACAGCGCGGCGGTCACCGCCAACAGACAGGCGGCAGACAATGTACCGCCCACACTATCACAACTCACCAATACGCCACCTTTTCCGGGGCGGGAGCACCGCCGATAAAAACACGGCGGAAACAGACTACGAACGGGAAAACGCTCACCTCTATGCACTCCACGAGGACGGAGGACAGCATGGAACCCGAATTAAACATCCTACCTGCTCTCGTCTACCTGCTCATCTACCACGAGTACGAACTCCGGCGCAGACGACAACGGTGAGTACTGCACCTACGACACAGGGGAGGGGGGAAGGGGAAAGCTTACGGCACACACATATGCGACCCCCACCCCCCCAAACTATGTACACACCAATGCAGAGCAACAAGTCACAGTGACACCACCCAAACCCCCTCGAAAAATGCAAAGACATAAATAAATTGTGAATCAAAATTTATGTAAAAAATAGCCTCTGATAACTCATGGTCAAATAGCAATAAAAAAATTAAAAAAAATAAAATAAATATTTTCTTCAATCGAGAAACCGAGGCAATTAGTCCTGCACATTTGATGGCATTCTAAGTGTCCGTGGGCCAAAGTGTATAAACACAAGGGCAAAGCCCAGACAGGAGACCTGAGTCCTTTGGAGAGAACACTGCAGGGGCATCTGATGACAAAACTACAGGCACCTCAGGGGGAAGGGAAGGGGGGGGCACCACAGCCACATGAGTCCACGACGCCAGATCCACGAAGGGGACACCATGCCCACTGTTCAATCCTGGGGAGTGCAAAGCCACAGTCTCTCAATGTCTCTACAGTGGGTGGCTTGCCCACTGTCATATCCTGGGGAGAGCAAAGCCACAGTCTCTCAATGTCTCTACAGTGGGTGGCTTGCCCATTGTCATATCCTGGGGAGTGCAAAGCCACAGTCTCTCAATGTCTCTACAGTGGGTGGCTTGCCCACTGTCATATCCTGGGGAGTGCAAAGCCACAGTCTCTCAATGTCTCTACAGTGGGTGGCTTGCCCACTGTTCAATCCTGGGGAGTGCAAAGCCACAGTCCATCAGGTGGATAACAGTCTCCACTGGTCAAGGAGGAGGCATGGTGGGCACAGTGAACCGTGAACAGTAGCTCGACACAGATCCGGCACTGTCATTGTGCCAGTGGTGCTTGACAGGAAGGGCCCAGCGGAGTGGTGCTTGAGATGAATGGCCCAGCGGAGCGGTGCTTGAGACGGCAGGGCCCAGCGGAGCGGTGCTTGAGATGAAGGGCCCAGCGGAGCGGTGCTTGAGACGGCGGGGCCCAGCGGAGCGGTGCTTGACAGGAAGGGCCCAGCGGAGCGGTGCTTGAGACGGCGGGGCCCAGCGGAGCGGTGCTTGACAGGAAGGGCCAAGCGGAGCGGTGCTTGAGACGGCGGGGCCCAGCGGAGCGGTGCTTGACAGGAAGGGCCCAGCGGAGCAGTGCTTGAGACGGCGGGGCCCAGCGGAGCGGTGCTTGAGACGGCGGGGCCCAGCGGAGCGGTGCTTGAGACGGCGGGGCCCAGCGGAGCGGTGCTTGACAGGAAGGGCCCAGCGGAGCGGTGCTTGAGACGGCGGGGCCCAGCGGAGCGGTGCTTGAGACGGCGGGCCCAGCGGAGCGGTGCTTGAGACAGCGGGGCCCAGCGGAGCGGTGCTTGAGACGGCGGGGCCCAGCGGAGCGGTGCTTGAGACGGCGGGGCCCTGTTCAGCGGTGCCTATCTTCACGGCGGGGCCCTGTTCAGCGGTGCTCTTCTTTACGGCGGGGCCCTGTTCAGCGGTGCCTATCTTCACGGTGTGGCCCTGTTCAGCGGTGCTCTTCTGCACGGCAGGGCCCTGTTCAGCAGTGCCTATCTTCACGGCGAGGCCCTGTTCAGCGGTGCTCTTCTGCACGGCGGGGCCCTGTTCAGCGGTGCTCTTCTGCACGGCGGGGCCCTGTTCAGCGGTGCCTATCTTCACGGCGGGGCCCTGTTCAGCGGTGCCTATCTTCATGGCGGGGCCCTGTTCAGCGGTGCCTATCTTCACGGCGGGGCCCTGTTCAGCGGTGCCTATCTTCACGGCGGGGCCCTGTTCAGCGGTGCTCTACTGCACGGCGGGGCCCTGTTCAGCGGTGCTCTTCTGCACGGCGGGGCCCTGTTCAGCGGTGCCTATCTTCACGGCGGGGCCCTGTTCAGCGGTGCCTATCTTCACGGCGGGGCCCTGTTCAGCGGTGCTCTTCTGCACGGTGGGGCCCTGTTCAGCGGTGCCTATCTTCACGGCAGGGCCCTGTTCAGCGGTGCTCTTCTGCACGGCGGGGCCCTGTTCAGCGGTGCTCTTCTGCACGGCTGGGCCCTGTTCAGCGGTGCCTATCTTCACGGCGGGGCCCTGTTCAGCGGTGCCTATCTTCACGGCGGGGCCCTGTTCAGCGGTGCCTATCTTCACGGCGGGGCCCTGTTCAGCGGTGCTCTTCTGCACGGCGGGGCCCTGTTCAGCGGTGCTCTTCTGCACGGCGGGGCCCTGTTCAGTGGTGCCTATCTTCACGGCGTGGCCCTGTTCAGCAGTGCCTATCTTCACGGCGGGGCCCTGTTCAGCGGTGCTCTTCTGCACGGCGGGCCCTGTTCAGCGGTGCTCTTCTGCACGGCGGGGCCCTGTTCAGCGGTGCCTATCTTCACGGCGGGGTCCTGTTCAGCGGTGCCTATCTTCACGGCGGGGCCCTGTTCAGCGGTGCCTATCTTCACCGCGGGGCCCTGTTCAGCGGTGCCTATCTTCACGGCGGGGCCCTGTTCAGCGGTGCTCTTCTGCACGGCGGGGCCCTGTTCAGCGGTGCCTATCTTCACGGCGGGGCCCTGTTCAGCGGTGCTCTTCTGCACGGCGGGCCCTGTTCAGCGGTGCTCTTCTGCACGGCGGGGCCCTGTTCAGCGGTGCCTATCTTCACGGCGGGGCCCTGTTCAGCGGTGCCTATCTTCACGGCGGGGCCCTGTTCAGCGGTGCCTATCTTCACGGCGGGGCCCTGTTCAGCGGTGCCTATCTTCACGCCGGGGCCCTGTTCAGCGGTGCTCTTCTGCACGGCGGGGCCCTGTTCAGCGGTGCTCTTCTGCACGGCAGGGCCCTGTTCAGCGGTGCTTGTCCAGTAATTCAAGGGAGCCAGACCTGGCCTGGACTCCCTGCTCAGTCGCCCTCCGACCGTGCAGTTGCAGGACCCTTCGGTGACGGGGTCCTGGGCCCTTTGGTGTCCTCCCTTACAGTCGGGATGGGGCTTGTGGGGCCCTCCTGCTCCGCGCTCCTGCTGGCTGACTTCTCCGCCCTGCTGCCCTTTCGCTCCTTAGAAGACGCTCTCTGGCCCTTGCCTCCCCGGGATGTTGTGGCAGGTGAAGTGGCCGAACTTTGGTCGTTAGGGGCAGCCGTGTCAGTCCTCTCACGGCGGCCCTTGACTTTCCGGGTCCTCTTGCCTGGGGGGGGGGCTGGCTGTCCCCTTGCTGCTGAGAGAAGTGTCACTGCTGGCAAAGGGTGGACTCCAGAACCCATGCACCACAGTGACACTCGAAGCTGGGCTGGTGGTGGCTGAGGTGCTCTTGGGACTCTTAGCAGATGGAGGGGGTGGGTCAGGGGAGGGAAAGAGGTTAAGATTGGAGAGGTAAACTTTTTTAGGACCAAGGTAAAGGGTGGGAGTAGTGGTGATGGGAGTGGAGGAAGAGGAGGTGGTTGTAGGAGAGTCAGGTGTGCTGTCTTTGGGTGCAGGTGATTGTGCCGTAGGCTGTCGTGAAGTGGATGGCTGTTGGGTGGGTGGCTGCCTGCGTTTGTGTGTCTTGGAAGAGTGGGTGACAGACACAGTGGGAGAGGACACAGGGGACGTGTAAATGGCAGTGGGGGTGGTGACTGCACGTGTGCGGACTGTACTGGAGGGTGTGCTGGTGATGGAAGCACTGGCTGATGGCGGTGTGCATGCAGGTGTGAGTGTAGACGTCACAGGGAGGGAGGAGGGAGACGAGGAGGAGAGGGACACAGAGGTGGTAGTGACTGTTGGTATGTCTGTATCTGGTTGTTGCTTGGGTGAGTGTTTGTGGGATCTGTGGTGCTTGTGTCTGGATGAGCTGCCCTTGGGTGTTGAGGTGTGTGCAGGCTGGTCTGATGGTGTGGATGGGATAGGCTGAGGAACAGGAGACAGAGACAGGGTGGAGGCAGTTAGAAGAGGGAGGCTGGAAACAGGGACAATGGCTGCCGTCAGTGCTGAGGCCAGAGCATTGAACGATCGTTGATGGGCAGCCTGACCCAAATGAATGCCCTCCAGGTAGGCATTGCTCCGATGCACCTCCCTTTCTAACCCCTGGATGGCATTCAAAAGGGTAGACTGCCCAACAATGAGTGTCCTGAGGAGGTCAATAACCTCCTCACTGAGGGCAGCAGGGGTAACTGGGGCAGGGGCTGAGGTGCCTGGGGCGAAGGAGACGCCCGCCTTCTTGGGCGAACGGGCACGGAGCGTAGGCTGAGGGGCTGCTGGGAGGGCGGGGCTGGTGCGCTGGGTGGCGGCTGTACCTGTAGAGGCGGGGGGCCCGGATGTTGCCGCCACCGCTAGGGAGCTCCCTTCCGAGGACGTGTCGGTGTCGCTGGTATCACCACCGGTCCCCGTTGTGGTGCTCCCCTCGCCCTCCGGATCACTGGTGCCCTCGGTGTCTGTACCACGGCCCACCGGGGCCTTGTGACTTGCAGCTCCCTCGTGCTCCGATGCCAAATCTCCTCCGCCTGATGATGCTAATGCAGACATGCACAAGAAGATGAAGAAACAGGGTGGGGGGAGAAATAAAAACAGGTTGAGTGCATGCATTGTCAACACCGTTGGTGGAGAGGACAGACACAGGAGCCTCATGCACTAAGCCGCGCAATCGGGGTACACTACTCAGTACTTCTGACTAGGCCAACAGGTATAGGGACACCAAACGCGCACATGGGTGATGCAGGACCATGGATAGCTGTACTTGGCACCCTACAGAGGTGGGGGGCGGGGCACAGGGCCATGCCTAAAGGAGAGGGCTACACTACAGAAAGCGCCCTGGCCTAATAACACCCACAACCCTCCTCCCCCACCCAGACGCCTCCACTGCGCATAAAGATAGCAGAATGTGCTGATACTCACCCCCTTGTGTCTGCTGTGATATCCTCAAGCGCCCATCCAAATCAGGGTAGGCCACCGCCAGGATCCGGGACATCAGGGGGGTCAGGGTACGACTGGCACCCCTCCTAGGTTGGGAGGCGATCCCCAGCAGTGACTCGGCGGTCTTCCTGGTTCCGCGGCGGATGTCCTCCCACCTCTTGCGGCAGTGGGTGCCCCGTCTGATGTGGACCCCCAGGGCCCGGACTTCCTTGGCGATGGCACACCAAATGTCGACTTTCTGATGGGCGCTGACCTAGTTGACATGTACAGGGTGGGAAATGAAATTCCATCATTTTTCTGCATGTTAGATGTGAATGCCCCCCCTCCCCAACTTTGCCATGTTGCACATGCTCTCATCTGTCGTGCGTTGCACTCCTCATTCGCTCCCCACCCCACCAACTTACATCCACCCCACTCCACACAGGCATAGCCCATTCAATGTGCACCCAGTGTACTTACCTGTTGGTCTGGCGGACCGTAGAGTAACGCATACTGGGGGAGGACCCCATCCACAAGTTTCTCCAACTCTTCAGACGTGAAGGCAGGGGCCCTTTCCCTAGTCGCAGCAGCCATTGTCACTTCCAGACCGAGGTCACAGCAGCACTTGCAGTATAGGTCCTCTCCTGTGGAAGATCAGGTCTCGAGTGATTAATCAGATAGAAAATGGCGGTCACGCCCGCGGCGGTGCGTACCGCGGCGGTGCGTACCGCGACCGCCGGCGCACCTCGTCATTGGCTCCTGAAACCCATAGGCTTCAATGTTAACCAATGCGGCTTTGTACAGCGGTCTTCGAACGCCTACCGCCACGGTGTGCCACGCCAGCGCATTGACCTCACCTCCCATTGTCCCACTTCACAGGTCAGGCAGCCGCCATTTCAAGGGCCCACATGGCTTAATTTCAACTGCGTCACACAGGCCTAGGCCTTGCATTGCCACACATACACGCCTTTCAATACATAGATAACCGTGTGCTATGCAAGCTGTGGTGAACGTACCTGTGATTTGCTTGACTCTGTACTCCATGTTGTCCTTCCTAGGCACCGTCTGCTGGGACTTGCGAGGAGAAGGATGAATCCTCGCGTGTACCGACCGCTGGTGGACCTGTCGACAATGGAAGAACGCCATATTATACTACGATACCGACTTGACCGAGCCACTATACATGAACTGTGTGCCCAGCTGGAACCAGCCCTGATGTCCCCCATCCGCCAACCCACAGGGATTCCCCCTTTGGTGCAGGTTCTGTCAGTACTCCATTTCCTTGCAAGTGGTTCATTCCAAACAACAGTGGCCATGTCATCTGGGATGTCTCAGCCTATGTTTTCTAAGGTTTTGTCAAGAGTGTTGTCTGCCCTGACGAAATACATGCGGAGCTACATTGTATTCCCTGAGGAGGTTGATTTGGCCACTGTGAAGGGTGATTTCTATGCCCTTGGACATATCCCCAACATCATTGGTGCCATTGATGGGACCCATGTGGCCTTAGTCCCCCCAAAAGACGATGAGCAGGTGTACAGAAACAGGAAAAATTACCATTCTATGAATGTGCAGGTGGTCTGTTTGGCTGACCAGTACATCTCCCATGTAAATGCCAAGTTCCCTGGGTCAGTGCATGACGCGTATGTTATGCGTAATAGCAGCATCCCATATGTGATGGAACAGCTACAGAGACACCGTGTGTGGCTAATTGGTGACTCTGGTTACCCCAACCTGCCTTGGCTATTGACCCCAGTGAGGAATCCCCGGACCAGGGCAGAGGAACGGTACAATGAGGCCCATGGGCGAACTAGGAGGATCATAGAAAGGACCTTCGGCCTCCTGAAGGCCAGGTTTAGGAGCCTGCATATGACAAGTGGATCCCTTATGTACTCACCAAAGAAGGTGTGCCAGATCATCGTGGCCTGCTGTATGCTTCACAATCTTGCATTGCGACGTCAGGTGCCCTTCCTGCAGGATGATGGTCCAGATGGTGGTGTTGTAGCAGCTGTGGAGCCTGTGGAGAGTGAAGAGGAGGAAGACGACGGGGACAACACAGACAACAGGGACACAGTTATCCAACAGTATTTTCAGTAGCACACAGGTAGGAATCACCCACGCCATTTAACATTTCCTGAAAGCCTCCTGCATCTTTACTTTTTGTATTTCCCCCCAGTTCTTTTAAACTGATGTTTGATTTTCCCTTCCCTTTTCAGTGCTGTATGACCCACTGCGTGACTTCTGCTTGGTTAGCCCATGGACTAATACTTATTGACATCGGTATGTTTTCATCACAAAGTTGACTGAACATGATTGAACAGTAATGTGTTATACATTTGTAAATAATACAGGCTGACTCCTGAATGATTTCAGTGCAATGAGTGATTTATTTTTAGTGCTAGATATTGGTACATGATATGAAAACGGTGATGGGTGGGGGTGGAGTAATGTCCATGGCAGAGTCCAGTTCTCGGTCGCACAGGTGCATTGTCCATATGCCTGTGGAAGGATGTAGCAGGGGCAGTTCAAGGTTGGACAGGATGACGATGTGGGACAGTGGAATGACATCCAGGGGGATCTTAGGCTGGCGGGGGTGTTGGCATCCTACTCTGTCTTCCTGTGAGATCTCAGGTTCCTCTTGCGGGGTGGTTGTTCTTCAGCAGGAGGTGGGGTTCTGGTGGCCTGTCGTTGTGGTGAGGCCTCCTGTCCACTAGCGCCGGCGGAGGTGGTAGGCTGTTCCTGGTCCTGGCTAGTGACAGGGGCCCTTTGTGGTGCCACATGGTCCCGCAATGTGGTTTCTATCCGGTTGAGGGCCTGGACTATGGTCCCCATAGCGGTAGCGATGTTCCGGAGTTCATTGCTGAACCCCATGTAGCGTTCCTCCTGCTGGGCCTGGATCTCGGTGAACCTGGCCAGTACCGTCGCCATCGTCTCTTGGGAGTGGTGGTATGCTCCCATGATGGTGGTGAGGGCCTCTTTGAGAGTGGGTTCCCTGGGCCTGTCCCCCCCCGTCGCACAGCAGCCCTCCCAGTTGCCCTGTTTCCTCGGGCCTCTGTCCCCTGGACGGTGTGCCCACTACCACTGCCCCCAGGTCCCTGTTGTTGTTGGGGTGTTGGGTCAGCCTGGGTGCCCTGTAGTGGCGGACACACCGCTGATTGACCTGTCCTGGAGACAGAGGCATGGGCCCGCTGGGTGGGAGCTGTGCTGGTGTTCCCAGAGGGGGTTGGGTCTGCTGTGGCCTGGGTCTGTGTGTGGGGAACCCACTGTCCAGAGGTCCCCGATGGTCCGGGCTGGTCATCAGGTTCAAGGTCGACAGAGCTGCTGTCCTCACTGGGTGCCTGTTCTGGGGGTGGGATGGACAAATCTCGACCCTCCGTGGCGGGGTGTTGGCGTTCGGGCCCTGCAGGGGTAAAATAGTGTGGTTATTGTTTTTGTGTGTGCCATGGCGTGCATTTTGAGTGCCCTTGTCCCCCAGTGCTGGCATTCCCTTGTGGGAGGTGTTGTGAGGGTGGTTGGGGGGGGTGTATGGGTATGTGCAATGGTCATGCTTTGGTGATGAGTGTCTATGGTTTGTGTTGGCATTCAGGGGTTGGTGTTGTTTAGGGTGGGTTGTGCTGGTGAGACATTGGCAGGGAGGATGTGTGCTGGGGGTTTGAGATTGGGGGTGAGGGTGGGGGTGTGGGTTGGCATGCTGGTGGTTGGGGGGGGTGAAGTAGTTGAGATTCGACTTACCAGAGTCCATTCCTCTGTGTACTCCAGCGAGGCCATCAGGATGCAGGATGTTTACTACCTCTTGCTCCCATGCTGTGAATTGGGGTGGAGTAGGTGGGGGTCCGCCGCCAGTCTTCTGCACAGCGATGTTGTGTCGCAACACCATCGAGCGCACCTTCCCCCGTAGGTCGTTCCATCGCTTTTGGATGTCTTCCCGATTTCTGGGATGCTGTCCCACAGCGTTGACCCTGTCTACGATCCTTTGCCATAGCTCAGCCTTCCTTGCTATAGTGGTGTGCTGCACCTGTGTGCCGAAGAGCTGGGGCTCTACCCTTATAATTTCCTCCACCATGACCCTGAGTTCTTGGTCCGAGAACCTGGGGTATCTTTGGGGTGCCATGGGGTGTTGTGGATGAGGTGTGGGGTGGTGTTTGTGGTGATGTGCGTGGTGATGTGTGGTGATGTGTGCGTAGATGTAGTGTGGGTGATGATGTTGTGCTCCTGTGTGTGTTGTGCTTTGCGTTCCCTGTGCTCTCTCTCAGTGTATTGCGCCTTCTCTCAGATATTTGTGGTTGTAGGGGTTTGTGGGTGAAGTGGGTGTGTGTTTTATAGTTAATTGGGTGTGTGGGAGTGGAGTTTGTATGTGTATCAGGTGTGTGTATTTCAAATTGTCCAATGTGGCTGTGTTTTGGAGCTGTGTGTATATTTTGAGCGCGGCAGTGTGTACCGCCAATGGAATACCGCGGTTGAAAGACCGCCGCATGGATTCGTGGGTCAGAATGGCATGGGCGTGTTTGTGTTGGCGTGGCGGTGGAGGTTTGGTCATCTCCAGTTTATCGCTGCCCGCTGATGAGGCGGCCTTCCGTGGATGTCGGGTTTTTGGCGGTTTCACAGTTGGTGGTCAGAATGACCGTGGCGGTTTACCGCGGCTGCGGCGGTAGAATGGCAGACTTCTGACTGGCGGTAAGGGACTTTTACCGCCGAGGTCAGAATGACCCCCATAGTGTGTCCTGGAATGGATTTCATGCACATGAAGAAAAATATGTGGCAGGGGCCCTGCCAGATGATGAAGACATGAAGGACTCTCATCAGCTTCTTTTTGAAACTAAGGGCCTGATTACAACTTTGGAGGAGGTGTTAATCCGTCCCAAATGTGACAGATATACCACCAGCCGTATTACGAGTTCCATAGGATATAATGGACTCGTAGTACGGCCGATGGTATATCCATCACTTTACCGTCACTTTTGGGACGGATTAACACCTCCTCCAAAGTTGTAATAACCCCCTAAATCCCCATATATAAAAGAGGATTATGGGATTGAACACCTTTGCTTCAACTTCACCGGTACTACTGCATAACCATGATCTCTGGCAGCAATAATGAGTAGTACCACTAGCACAGTGCCTGCACTCAGCAGTACGTTCATTATCAGGTTTATACTTAAGCATGGTGTCTTGCACCCAGCAAGCACTAGCCCCCACCTGCTATTTTGTTCCTCTCAGCACATTATATGAGTACTGCCTTTACCACCTAAAAGAGGCAAGATGGGGTAACCATCAAGATGACCAGTAACATGCAATAATGCAATAAAAGGACCTGCAGAGCCAGTTAAGGCTACCAAGATACAACTAATCATAATTTGCGCATCTGTCTCTTCATCACAGCTCCTCATCCATGACACTGCTAAGTGCTGTGGGTAGGTCGCTTCCCCCGCCGCTTCTCCCGCCGCTGCAGCTCCACCTGCCCAGGCTCCTGCCACCTCCAAGCAAAAGCAGCAAAACCGTAAGTAACTCCCCCCGCCCAGCCCCTCGCCCAGCCCCTCGTTACTCACCTCTGTTTTCTGTACTTCTGTCTTCTGCTCTGTCCTCCAACTTTTTCTTCGTGCCTCTGCTGTTCTCTCTCTGTCCATCTCCCTTCGCTCTCTGCTCCTCCCTCTGGTAGCCATCTTCCTCCGGTTCTGCTCTTCTCCTGTGTCCTTCTCTTCCTCCTCACCACACTTTCCTCGTGTTCTGCTCTTCCTCTGTGTCCCGCTCCTCTTCTTCACCGCATTTTCTTCCTGCTCTGCTCTTCCTCTGTGTTCTTCTCTTCTTTCTCTTCTTCCTCACAGCGTTTTTCCTTGTGCTCTGCTCTTCTTCTGTGTTCTTCTCTTCTTCTGCACCCCATCCTGCGTGCTCTTTTCATCTGTGTTCTTCTGTGTTCTTCTCTTCTTCTGCACCCCATCCTGCATGTTCTTTTCTTCATCTGTGTTCTTCTCTTCTTCTGCACCCCATCCTGCGTGTTCTATTCTTCTTCTATGTTCTTCTGTGCTCTTCTCTTCTTCTTCTGTACTCTTCTCTCCTCTTCTGTGGTCTTCCCCTCTTCTTCTGTACTCTTCTCTCCTCTTCTTCTGGGTCTTCTCTTCTTTTCGTCTGACTCCTCTCCTCCTCTTCTTCTGGGTTCTTCTCTTCTTTTCTTCTGACTCCTCTCCTCCTCTGTAATCCATCTCCTCCCTTTCCTATATTCTTTCCCTTCCCCTCTATCTGACCCCCCCGCCCTCTGCTTTCCCACCGCCACCACCTGCTCGGCCCGCCCCCCCTGCTCCCATTCGTTGCCCCCCTCCCGCCTCCCGCCCCCAGCTGACCCCTCCTCTCTCTTATGGTGGCCGCTGCGCGGCCGCGCCGCTGGCATGCTGAAGATGCGCCAAAGGCAAGCCCGTCTGCGCCCGTCCACGCCTGGACCGCGCCCAGCGCCACAACCCCTGGCCCCCAGCATTCCCAAACCCCGCAGCACCGCTACAACCCCACCTCCCTCCATGCACTCAACCTGGGACGCTCCAGAACCTGCTTGCAAGCCAACTCGAAACGCACCCATGGACCCTTCGCATGCCTTACCTGCAAACACACCTTCCACCGCGACTGCTCCCCGCCCGCCAGACCACGCGCCAATAACCATCTCAGCATCCTCATCAACACACGCTCCGTCCACAAGCACGCCACTGAACTATGGGACCTCCTGGACTCCACCGCACCGGACGTCGACTTCATCACTGAGACCTGGATGAACGCCTCCTCGGCCCCGACATCGCCATAGCCATCCCCGACGGCTACAAGATCACCAGGAGAGATCGAACCAACCAAGTCGGAGGAGGAATCGCCATTGTATTCAAGGACTCCATCAACGTCACCACTTCCACCGAAGACACCCCCCTCGCCGCCGAACACATGCACTTCCAGATCCACACTGTACCCAGGACAACCCTCAGAGGAACTCTCATCTACAGACCCCCTGGACCACGCGCCCTCTTCAGTGAATCCATCACTGACTTCATCTCCCCGCACGCCCTAGCCTCGCCGGACTACATCCTCCTCGGAGACCTCAACTTCCACCTGGAGCAGAACAACGACCCCAACACCACCACCCTGCTCGACAACTTCGCCAACCTCGGTCTCAAGCAACTGGCGAACACCCCCACCCACATCGCCGGACACACGCTTGACCCCATCTTCTCCACCAGCAACCATGTTTGCTTCAGCCACTCATCCGTAATACACTGGACCGACCACAGATGTGTCCACTTCACCTTCAGACGCAAGACTCCACCTCCGCACACAACCCATCCCACGCAGACATTGGAACAAAATCCCCACGGAACAGCTACTCTCCACTCTCAGCGACAACCAACCCACCTTCTCCACCGACCCCAACAACGCAGCCCTCAACCTCACTCATTGGATCACCAAATGCGCGGACAACCTCGCACCCCTCAGACGCCCCCCAAGACAGACCAACACCAGGAAACCTCAATGGTTCACCAACACCCTCAAGGAATCCAAAAAAACTGCTGTACCCTCGAGAAAGCCTGGCGCAAAGACCACACCTTAGAAAACGTGTCTGCCCTCAAAAACGCCACCCGCGAACACCATCAGCTGATCCGCGCCACCAAAAGAACTTCCTTCGCAGACAGACTGGACAAGAACACTCACAACAGCAAAGAACTCTTCAACATCGTCAAAGGGCTCTCCAATCCTAACACCAACTCCAACTCCGTCACGCCCTCACAAGATCTTTGCAACTCCCTCGCTACCTTCTTTCATCGAAAGATCACTGACCTTCATGACAGCTTCGATCATCAGTCCCAGCCAACCACCACAGAACCTACTACCCCAGCCATCACCCTCAACGCCTGGACTCACATCAGCGCGGAGGAGACCAAAGCTACCATGAACACCATCCACTGATGTGCCGCCTCGGACCCCTGCCCCCACTTCATTTTCAACAAAGCCAACGACATCATCGCCCCGCATCTCCAGCCCATCATCAACAGCTCATTTGCTTTTGCCACCTTCCCCGAGAGCTGGAAACACGCGGAGGTCAACGCCCTCCTGAAGAAACCTACGGCGGACCCCAGCGACCTGAAGAACTTCCGCCCCATCTCGCTCCTCCCCTTCCCCGCCAAAGTCATCGAGAAGACCGTCAACAAGCAACTGACCAACTTCCTTGAAGACGACAACCTTCTCGACCCCTCCTAGTCCGGATTCCGAGCCAACCACAGCACAGAAACCGCCCTCATCGCAGTCACAGATGACATCAGAACTCTGATGGACAACGGAGAAACAGTCGCCCTCATCCTCCTCGACCTCTCGGCGTCCTTCGACACCGTCTGCCACCGAACCCTAATATTCCACCTCCGCTCCACCGGCATCCAAGGACAGGCCCTGGACTGGATCACTTCTTTCCTCTCTAACCGCTCCCAAAGAGTCTACCTGCCTCCGTTCCGCTCAGACCCCACCGAGATCATCTGCGGCGTCCCACAAGGCTCCTCGCTCAGCCCGACTCTTTTCAATGTCTACATGAGCCCCCTTGCCGACATCGTATGCAAACACAACATCAACATCACCTCCTACGCCGACGACACTCAGCTGATACTTTCCCTCACCAGGGACCCCACCAGCACCAAGACCAACCTGCAAGACAGAATGAAAGACGACGCAGAATGGATGAAACTCAGCCGTCTGAAACTGAACTCAGACAAAACGGAAGTCCTCATCCTCGGAAACACCCCGTCCGCTTGGGACAACTCTTGGTGGCCCACAGCCCTTGGCACCGCACCAACCCCTTCAGACCACGCACGCAACCTCGGATTCATCCTGGACCCACTTCTCACCATGACCAAACAAGTCAACGCCGTATCATCTTCCTGCTTCCTCACTCTCCGCATGCTCCGAAAGATCTTCCGCTGTATCCCCGCCGACACCAGAAAAATGGTGACCCATGCCCTCGTCACAAGCCGCCTGGACTACGGTAACACCCTATACGGAGGAACTAGCACAAAACTGCAAAAATGTCTTCAGCGAATACAAAACGCCTCCGCCGCCTCACCCTCGACATACCCCGCAACAGTCACATCTCCGCCCACCTGAGACACCTGCACTGGCTTCCCGTCAACAAAAGGATCACCTTCCGGCTCCTCACCCATGCACACAAAGCCCTCCACAACAAGGGACCCGAATACCTCAACCGTCGCCTCAGTTTCTACACACCCACGCATCAACTTCGCTCCGCCAACCTCGCCGCCGTCCCTCGCATCCGCCGCACTACGGCAGGTGGGAAATCCTTCTCCTACCTGGCGGCCAAGACATGGAACTCCCTCCCCGCCAAGGGATCACCCAGGACCACCTCGCATTCCGGAGGCAGCTCAAAAACCTGGCTCTTCGAGCAGCAGTAACCCTCCTCCCCTAGCGCCTTGAGACCCTCACGGGTGAGTAGCACGCTTTATAAATGTTTTGATTGATTGATTGATTGTGTCCCAGGGAAACATTTCACACATTGGGGGTGATTCTAACCCTGGCGGTCGGTGTTAAAGCGGTGGCCAACCCGCCAACAGGCTGGCGGTAAAAAATATGGAATTCTGACCCTGGCGGGAACCGCCAACACAGACAGCCACTTTAACACTCCGCCCGCCACGGCGGTACAAACAAACAGCGCGGCGGTCACCGCCAACAGCCAGGCGGCAGACAATGTACCGCCCACACTATCACAACTCACCAATCCGCCACCTTTTCCGGGGCGGGAGCACCGCCGATAAAAACACAGCGGAAACCGACTACGAACGGGAAAACGCTCACCACTACGCACTCCAGGAGGAAGGAGGACAGCATGGAACCCGAATTAAACATCCTACCTGCTCTCGTCTACCTTCTCATCTACCACAAGTACGAAGTCCGGCGCAGACGACAACGGTGAGTACTGCACCTACGACACACGGGAGGGGGGAGGACGAAAGGTTACGGGCACACACATATGCGACCCCCCCCCCCAACTATGTACACACCAATGCAGAGCAACAAGTCACAGTGACACCACCCAAACACCCCAGAAAAATGCTAGGACATAATCAAATTTGGAATAAATATTTATGTACCAAAAAGCTCCTGAAAAATATCGTACAACCATGAAAGATATTCACAAGAAATAACTGAAGTAACAAGTCCTGCACATCCTACGAATTCATCATGTCCGTGGGCCAAAGTTTTGAGAAACAAGGGCAAAGCCCACACAGGAGACCTGAGTCCTTTGGAGAGAACACTGCAGGGGCATCAGATGTAAAAACTACAGGCACCTAAGGGGGAAGGGAAGGGGGTGGCACCACAGCCACATGAGTCCACGACGCCAGATCCACGAGGAGCCACCATGCCCACTGGACCATCCTGGGGAGTGCAAAGCCACAGTCTCTCAATGTCTCTACAGTGGGTGGGCTGCCCACTGGACCATCCTGGGGAGTGCAAAGCCACAGTCTCTCAATGTCTCTACAGTGGGTGGGCTGCCCACTGGACCATCCTGGGGAGTGCAAAGCCACAGTCCATCAGGTGGATGACAGTCTCCACTGGTCAAGGAGGAGGCATGGTGGGCACAGTGAACCATAAACAGTGATTGAGACGGCGGTGCCCAGCGGAGCGGTGCTTGAGAAGAAGGGCCCAGCAGAGCGGTGCTTGAGACGGCGGGGCCCAGCGGAGCGGTGCTTGAGACGGCGGGGCCCAGCGGAGCGGTGCTTGACAGGAAGGGCCCAGCGGAGCGGTGCTTGAGATGAAGGGCCCAGCGGAGCGGTACTTGAGAAGAAGGGCCCAGCGGAGCGGTGCTTGAGAAGAAGGGTCCAGCGGAGCGGTGCTTGAGACGGCGGGGCCCAGCGGAGCGGTGCTTGAGACGGCGGGGCCCAGCGGAGCGGTGCTTGAGAAGAAGGGCCCAGCGGAGCGGTGCTTGACAGGAAGGGCCCAGCGGAGAGGTGGAGAGACAGCGGGGTCCAGCGGAGCGGTGCTTGAGAAGAAGGGCCCAGCGGAGCGGTGCTTGAGAAGAAGGGTCCAGCGGAAGGGTGCTTGAGAAGAAGGGCCCAGCGGAGCGGTGCTTGACAGGAAGGGCCCAGCGGAGCGGTGCTTGAGACGGCGGGGCCCAGCGGAGCGGTGCTTGAGATGAAGGGCCCAGCGGAGCGGTGCTTGAGATGAAGGGCCCAGCGGAGCGGTGCTTGAGACGGCGGGGCCCTGTTCAGCGGTGCCTATCTTCACTGCGGGCCCTGTTCAGCGGTGCCTATCTTCACCGCAGGCCCTGTTCAGCGGTGCTTTTCTCCACGGCGGGCCCTGTTCAGCGGTGCTTTTCTCCACGGCGGGCCCTGTTCAGTGGTGCTCTTCTGCACGGCGGGCCATGTTCAGCGGTGCTCTTCTGCACGGCGGGCCCTGTTCAGCGGTGCTCTTCTCCACGGCGGGCCCTGTTCAGCGGTGCTCCTCTTCACGGCGGGCCCTGTTCAGCGGTGCCTATCTTCACCGCGGGCCCTGTTCAGCGGTGCTTTTCTCCACGGCGGGCCCTGTTCAGCGGTGCTCTTCTGCACGGCGGGCCCTGTTCAGCGGTGCTCTTCTTCACCGCGGGCCCTGTTCAGCGGTGCTCTTCTGCACGGCGGGCCCTGTTCTGCGGTGCTCTTCTGCACGGCGGGCCCTGTTCAGCGGTGCTCTTCTGCACGGCGGGCCCTGTTCAGCAGTGCTTTTCTCCACGCCGGGCCCTGTTCAGCGGTGCTGTTCTGCACGGCGGGCCATGTTCAGCGGTGCTCTTCTCCACGGCGGGCCCTGTTCAGCGGTGCTCTTCTGCACGGCGGGCCCTGTTCAGCGGTGCTTTTCTGCACGGCGGGCCCTGTTCAGCGGTGCTCTTCTCCACGGCGGGCCCTGTTCAGCGGTGCTCTTCTGCACGGCGGGGCCTGTTCAGCGGTGCTCTTCTGCACGGCGGGCCCTGTTCAGCGGTGCTCTTCTCCACGGCGGGCCCTGTTCAGCGGTGCTCTTCTTCACGGCGGACCCTGTTCAGCGGTGCTCTTCTCCACGGCGGGCCCTGTTCAGCGGTGCTCTTCTGCACGGCGGGCCCTGTTCAGCGGTGCTGTTCTGCACGGCGGGCCATGTTCAGCGGTGCTCTTCTGCACGGCGGGCCCTGTTCAGCGGTGCTCTTCTCCACGGCGGGCCCTGTTCAGCGGTGCTCTTCTCCACGGCGGGCCCTGTTCAGCGGTGCTCATCCAGCAGGTCAAGGGAGCCAGACCTGGCCTGGACTCCCTGCTCAGTCGCCCTCGGACCGTGACGTTTCTGGACCCTTCGGGGACGGCCTCCTGGCCTCCTTAGTGTCCTCCTTCCCAGCTGGGATGTGGCATGTGGGGTCCACCTTCTCCGCGCTCCTGCTGCCCTTCCGCTCCTTTGATGGGGCTCTCGGGCCCTTGCCTCCCCTAGATGGTGTGGGTGGTGAAGTGGCCGCACATTGCTCCTTGGGGGCAGCCCTGTCGGTCCTCGCACGGCGGCCCTTGTTTTTGTGGGTCCTCTTGCCGGGGGGGGGGCTGGACGTGTCCTTGCTGCTGATCGATGTGTCACTGCTGGCAAAGGGTGGGCTCCAGTACCCATGCACAACAGTGACACCCGAAGCTGGGCTGGTGGTGGCTGCGGTGCTCTTGGGACTCTTTGAAGATGGATGGGGGAGCTCATCGGGGGGAAAGAAGTCAAGGTTAGCCATGAAAAGTTTTTTAGGTCCAAGGTAAAGGGTAGGAGAAGTGGAGATGGAAGTGGAGGTAGAGGAGGTGGTTGTAGGAGAGTCAGGTGTGCTGTCATTGGGTGAAGGTGCTGGTGCTGTAGGCTGTCGTGAGGTGGATGGCTGTTGGGTGGGTGGCTGCCTGCGTTTGTGTGTCTTGGAAGAGGGGGTGACAGACACAGTGGGAGAGGACACAGGGGACGTGTAAATGGCAGTGGGGGTGGTGACTGCACGAGTGTGGACTGTACTGGAGGGTGAGGTGGTGATGGAAGCACTGGCTGATGTTGGGGTGCATGCAGGTGTGAGTGTAGACGTCACAGGGAGGGAGGAGGGAGACGAGGAGGAGGGGGACACAGGGGTGGCAGTGGCTGTTGGCATGTCTGCATCTGGGTGTTGCTTGGGTGAGTGTTTGTGGGATCTGTGGTGCTTGTGTTTGGATGAGCTGCTCTTGGGTGTTGAGGTGTGTGCAGGCTGGTCTGATGGTGTGGATGGGATAGGCTGAGGAACAGGAGACAGAGAAAGGCTGGAGGCAGTAAGAAGAGGGAGGCTGGAAACAGGGACAATGGCTGCCGTCAGTGCTGAGGCCAGAGCAGTGAACGCTCGTTGATGGGCAGCCTGACCCGAATGAATGCCCTCCAGGTACGGATTGCTCTGTTGCACCTCCCTTTGCACACCCTGGATGGCATTCAAAAGGGTCGTCTGCCCAACAATGAGCGTCCTTACCAGGTCAATGAGCTCCGCACTGAGGGCAGCAGGGGCAACAGGGGCAGGGGCTGAGGTGCCTGGGGCGAAGGAGACGCGCGCCTTCCTGGGCGAACGGGCACGGAGCGAAGACTGAGGGGCTGCTGGGAGGGCGGGGCTGGTGCGCTGGGTGGCGGCTGTACCTGTAGAGGCGGGGGGCACGGATGTTGCCGCCACCCCTAGGGAGCTCCCATCCGAGGACGTGTCGCTTTCGCTGCTCTCACCAGCGGTCCCCGTCGTGGTGCTCCCCTCGCCCTCCGGATCACTGGTGCCCTCGGTGTCTGTTCCTGGGCCCACCGGGGCCTTGTGTCCTGCAGCTCCCTCGTGCTCCGATGCCAAATCTCCTCCGCCTGATGATGCTAATGCACACATGCACAAGAAGATGAAGAGAAAGGGTGGGGGGAGAAAAAAGAAGACCAGGTTGAGTGCATGCAATGTCAACACCGTTGGCGGAGAGGACAGACACAGGTGCCTAATGCACTAAGCCGCGCATTCGGGGTACACTACTCAGTACTACTGACTAAGACAACAGGCCAAGAGACGTCAAACGCGCACATGGGAGATGCTGGACCTTCAATGGCTGTACTTGTCACCCTACTGAGGTGGGGGCCGGGGGCACAGGGCCATGCCTAAGGGAGAGGACTACACTACAGGAAGCGCCCTGGCCTAATGTCACCCACAGCCCTCCTCCCCCACCCAGACGCCTCCACTGCGCAGAAAGATAGGAGAATGTGCTGATACTCACCCCCTTGTGTCTGCTGTGATGTCTTAAAGCGCCCATCCAATTCAGGGTAGGCCACCGCCAGGATCCGGGACATCAGGGGGGTCATGGTGCGACTGGCACCCCTCCTAGGTTGGGAGGCCATCCCCAGCAGTGTTTCTGCGGTCTTCCTTGTTCCGCGGCGGATGTCCTCCCACCTCTTGCGGCAGTGGGTGCCCCGTCTGTTGTGGACCCCCAAGTTCCGGACTTCCTTGGCGATGGCACGCCAAATCTCGATCTTCTGATGGGCGCTGACCTATTTGACATGTACAGGATGGAAAGGAGGAAATCATCAATGACCTGCATGTTAGATGTAATTGGCCCCCCCCACCAACTTTGCCATATGGCACATGCTCTCATCTGTCGGGCGTTGCACTCCTCATTCGCCCCCCACCCCACCAACTTACATCCACCCCAATCCACACAGGCATAGCCCATTCCATGTGCACCATGTGTACTCACTTGTTGGTCTGGAGGACCGTAGAGTAGCGCATACTGGGGGAGGACCCCATCCACGAGCTTCTCCAACTCTTCAGACGTAAAGGCAGGGGCCCTTTCCCCAGTCGCAGCAGCCATTGTATCTTCCAGACCGAGGTCACAGCAGCACTTGCAGTATTGGTCCTCTCCTGTGGATGATCAGGTCTCGAGTGATTAAGCAGATAGAAAATGGCGGTCACGCCCGCGGCGGTGCGTACCGCGACCGCCGGCGCACTTCGTCATTGGCTCCTGAAACCCATAGGCTTCAATGTTAACCAATGCGGCTTTGCGCCGCGTCTTCGACCGCCTACCGCCACGGTGTGCCCCGCCAGCGCATTGACCTCACATCCCATTGTCCCACTTCACAGGTCAGGCAGCCGCCATTTCAAGGGCCTACATGGCTTAATTTTGACTGCGACACACAGGCCTAGGCCTTGCATTGCCACACATACACGCCTTTCAACCCATTGCCATTCTTTAACTGTGCAAGCTGTCTGTACGTACCTGTGGTTTGGCTGACTCTGTGCTCCATGTTGTCCTTCCTAGGCACCGTCCGCTGGGACTTGCGATGAGAAGGAGGAATCCTCGCGTGTACCGACCGCTGGTGGACCTGTCGACAATGGAAGAACGCCATATAATACTTCGATACAGACTTGACCGTGCCACTATCCATGAACTGTGTGCCCAGCTGGAGCCAGCCCTGATGTCCCCCATCCGCCAACCCACAGGGATTCCCCCTCTGGTGCAGGTTTTGTCAGTCCTCCATTTTTTGGCAAGTGGGTCATTCCAGACCACAGTGGCCATGTCATCTGGAATGTCTCAGCCTATGTTTTCTAAGATTTTGAGCAGAGTGTTGTCTGCCCTGATGAAACTCATGCGGAGCTACATCATTTTCCCAGAGGAGGGTGACTTGCCTACAGTGAAGGGTGATTTCTATGCCCTTGGACATATCCCCAACATTATTGGTGCCATAGATGGGACCCATGTGGCTTTGGTACCCCCAAAAGACGATGAGCAGGTGTACCGAAACCGAAAAAGTTATCATTCGATGAATGTCCAGGTGGTCTGTTTGGTTGACCAGTACATCTCCCATGTAAATGCCAAGTTCCCAGGGTCAGTGCATGACGCGTATGTGATGCAAAATAGCAGCATCACCTATGTGATGGAGCAGCTACAGAGACAACGTGTGTGGCTAATAGGTGACTCTGGTTACCCCAACCTGCCGTGGCTACTGACCCCAGTGAGGAATCCCCGGACAAGGGCAGAGGAACGCTACAATGAGGCCCATGGGCGTACTAGGAGGGTGATTGAGCGAACCTTTGGCCTCCTGAAGGCCAGGTTTAGGTGCCTGCATATGACCGGTGGATCCCTAATGTACTCACCAAAGAAGGTGTGCCATATCATCGTGGCGTGCTGTATGCTTCACAACCTGGCTTTGCGACGCCAGGTGCCTTTCCTGCAGGAGGATGGTCCAGATGGTGGTGTTGTAGAAGCTGTGGAGCCTGTGGAGAGTGAAGAGGAGGAAGACTCAGAGGACGACACAGACAATAGGGACAGAGTGATACAACATTATTTCCAGTAACACCCAGGTAAGAATCACCCACGCCATTTCACAATTGCTTATAGCCTCCTGCATCTGTACTTTCTGTAGTTCCCACCAGATCTATTTGGGTAATTTTTGTTTTTCCCTTCCCTTCTCAGTGCTGTATGACTCAGTGCCTGACTTCTGCTTGGTTTGCCCATGAACTACAACGTATTGACATTGGTATGTTGTCATCACTAATTGACAGAACAGATATTGAACAGTAATATGTAATACATTTGCTAATAATACAGCATGACTCCAAACTGATTTGTGTGCAATATGTGATTTATTTACAGTGCTAGATATTGGTACATGTGATTATAAGGGTGATGGGTGGGGGTGGAGTAATGTCCATGGCAGAGTCCAGTTCTCAGTCTCACAGGTGCATTGTCCTTTTGCCTGTGGAAGGATGGAGCAGAGGCAGTTCATGGTTGGACAGGGTGGCAATGTGGGACAGTGGGAAGAGTTCAGGGGGTATGTCCTGCTGGCGGGGGTCTTGACATCCTACTCTGTCTTTTTTTTGGATCTCAGGCTCCTCTTACGGGGTGGTTGTTCTTCAGCAGGAGGTGAGGTTCTGGTGGCCTGTCGTGGTGTTGGGGCCTCCTGTCCACTAGCGCCGGCGGAGGTGGTAGGCTGTTCCTGGTCCGGGCTAGTGACAGGGGCCCTGTGTGGTGCCACATGGTCCCGCAACGCGTCTTCTATCCTGTTGAGGGCCAGGACGATGGTCCCCATTGCGGTCCCGATGATTCTCAGCTCCTCCCTGAACCCCATGTAGCGTTCCTCCTGCTGTGCCTGGATCTCCGTGAACCTGGACAGTACCGTCGCCATCGTCTCTTGGGAGTGGTGGTAGGCCCCCATGATGGTGGTGAGGGCCTCTTGGAGAGTGGGTTCCCTGGGCCTCTCCTCCCCCCCCTGTCGCACAGCAGCCCTCCGAGCTGCCCGGTTTCCCCCGGCCTCTGTCTCCTGGACGGTGTGCCCGCTCCCACTGCCCCCAGGTCCCTGTTGTTGTTGGGGTGTTGGGTTAGCCTGGGTGCCCTGTAGTGGCAGACACACCGCTGATTGACGTGTCCTAGAGACAGAGGCATGGGCCTGCTGGGTGGGAGCTGTGCTGGTGTTGGCAGAGGGGGTCGGGTCTGGTGTGGCCTGTGGCTGCCTGAGGGGAACCGACTGCCCAGAGGTCCCCGATGGTCCGGGCTGGTCATCAGGTTCAGTGTCGACAGAGCTGCTGTCCTCACTGTGGGCCTGTTCCGGGGGTGGGATGGACATTTCTGGACCCTCCTGGCTGGTGTGTTGGCGTTCGGGTCCTGCATGGGGTAAGAGAGTTTGGTTATTGTTTCTGTGTGTGCAATGGCGTGCGTGTTATGGGTGCCCTCGTCCCCCAGTGCAGGCATTCCCTTGAGGGAGGTGTTGTGAGGGTAGTTAGTGGGGGGGGGGGGTAAGTGCAGTGGTCATGCTTGGGTGATGGGTGTCCATGGATTGTGTTGGCATGCAGGAGTTGGTGTTGGGATGGGTGGGTTGTGCTGGTGAGACATTGTCAGGGAGGATGTGTGCTGGGGGGTTGGGGGTGAGGGTGGGGGTGTGGGTTGGCATGTTGGTGGGGTGGGGGGGATATAGTAGTTGAGATTGGACTTACCAGAGTCCATTCCTCTGGCTACTCCTGCGAGGCCCTGAGGATGCAGGATGTTGAAGACCTCTTGCTCCCATGATGTAAATTCGGGAGGGGTGGGTGGGGGTCCGCCGCCAGTCTTCTGGACCGCGATGTTGTGCCTGGAGACCATCGATCGGACCTTCCCCCGTAGGTCGTTCCATCGTTTGCGGATGTCCTCCCTATTCCTGGGATGCTGTCCCACCGCGTTGACCCTGTCCACGATCCGCTGCCATAGCTCCGCCTTCCTAGCTATACTGGTGTGCTGCACCTGTGAGCCGAAGAGCTGGGGTTCCACTCTTAGGATTTCCTCCACCATGACCCGGAGTTCTTGGTCCGAAAAGCGTGGGTGCCTTTGGGGTGCCATGGGGTGGTGTGGGTGAGGTGTGGGGTGGTGTATGTGATGATGAGTATGTTGGTGTGTGGTCCTTTGTGCTACTATGTGGTGTGTGTGATGGTGTAGTGTGCCTCAGTGTGTATTGCTATGGATTGTCTGCTGTGTCTCTCTCTCCTTCTCTCAGTAATTGTGGTCGTAGGGGTTTGTGGGTGATGTGGGGGTGTGTTTTATAGTTGATTGATTGTGTGGGAGTGGGTTGTGTATGTGTATCAGGTGTGTGTATTTGTAATTGTCCAATGTGCCTGTGTTTTGGTGCTGTGTGTGTATTTTGACCGCGGCGGTGTGTACCGCCAATGGAATACCGCGTTGGAAAGCCCGCCGCGTTGATTCGTGGGTCGAAATGGCATGGGCGTATTTCTGTTGGCGTGACGGTGGAGGTTTGGTCATCTCCAGTTTATCGCTGCCCGCTGATGTGGCGGCCTGCAGTGGAGGTCGGATTTTTGGAGGTTTGGCCGTTGTGGGTCAGAATGACCGTGGCGGCTTTCCGCGGCCGCGGCGGTGTTATGGCGGTCTTCTGACCGGCGGTAAGCGCCTTTTACCGCCAAGGTCAGAATGACCCCCATTGTGTCAAAACAATGACAGCAAACTTCCAACCACTCTCCCTACATAGCATAACATTTTGTGTGTTTGGACAAGTGCTTCAGTGCTGTGAAACATTAGGTTATAGGATGATATTGCTGAGAGCCCTACTCACGTAATAAGCACAGTCCTTGTCAGGGAGAACCACAAACTAAATAAACCTAAGCTTAACCCACTGGTAGGTTGACACAGAAGCATCAGGCTTAATTTAGAGGCAATGTCTAAAGTATCTATGCAGCACTCAAACAATAATAAAATGAAAACACAGCACAAGTTAAATCTCAAACCAATTTTTAAAAAAATGAGTTCATTCAGTAGAACTGGAGCTATGAATTTTCAAAGTTTCATGTAACATTAGCATCAAGAAGCACAAAACGCGGAGGCACTGCTTTGCCAACCAAGATGACAGACACCTAAAGAAGACCCTCCCAGGTCACTTAAGTTATACTGCTTGAATATCATCACCCAGGACAGCCATTGGAGAGAGCACACAAAGGACCACACCCTGCTGTTGATGCAGGGCTCATCAGCAGCAAAGGGCAGGGCACCCGGACGATGGGGGGGCCCAAAAGATCCGTGGCAGCTCGAGGGAGGGAAAAGGGGTGGGGCAGTGCAGCATGTGGTGGGAGTTGGGGGGGAACAACAACAATAAAAAAAATATGTTAATTAAAAAAAAAACTCCCCTTATGCACTGTGCCGGTGTTGCTCTGCTCCTCTCCTCTTCTGCAGGCACAAGCTCTCAGCCTGCCCTGCGTCCAGTCTTATAGCTACATTCATGCTGCTTGCAGGATTGGATGGAGCGCCCAGTCAGGGCACTCCGATGCAGAGTGAAAGTCTCTGCTTCCTCTCTCCAACCCAGAAACACAGTGCCTGCGTTGCTGGGTTGGAGAGAGCCCAGTGCGCATGTGTTCTTGATTAGCCCGAGATGGCCAGCCAAACATACTTGCGCACTGTGGGAGAGTGCTGTGCGCTCCCCTTCCATTTAATCAGAGCTTCATGGCCCGCCCCTTTATAATAAAACGATAATAAACGCAGTTCATTATCATTTTATAGTAAAAGTTTTGCAGCTGCTGCTGCTAGTGGGGAGGGGGGGCAACACTCCTCTGCCATAGTGAAGAAGCTGACCCTGCGAAGGAGTGGTGCTGTATGGTGGCCACAAGGCAAGATTGGTGCCGCTTGTGAATGGGGCAGTACAGAGGGATGCCTGATGTGTCTGGCCTCACTCCCAGCATCAGGTGGTGACAGTGGGTGGCCCAGGAGCAGGAAACAATGGTGAGTATGCAATGCTGCATGGACTTGGACTGCTGCCCACACAATCATTCAGCACAGGGGAGCCTGGCGGAAAGACCTTCAACTCCACCACCTCCAGAACCAGCCACCAACCCGGCCTGAGCCAGAGGCTCTTCTTTAGGGACCTGACTTTCTGTTTCCTGCCATGACGGCCACTGCTGTGGTGGTCTGCCTGGAGTGGGTAATCTGCGAGGGCATGTAAGTGACTGCCTTTCGTTCCCCAGAGAAAGTGCTATGGCACCTGCTCCCACCCTCTTCCCCCCCCCAAGGACAGATCATTGAATATACCCTATGGTTTACTGTGCCCTGCAAAACTGAGACTCACATGAAACAACAAGACACATTTCTTTTCCGCACCAGAAAAGGCGAGGAGCTGGCTGAAGGCTGAGGGCCACAACATCTCTTGGCTTTGCTCTCCTGCCACGAGACCAAAGAGGGGATGGAAGCCTAGACCATGCTGGTGGAGTCTGCCCACCTTGGCTCTCACGAAAGAGCACACTGTGGCAGAACGAGAATCCTAAATCATGGCTCATGAGGGATTAGGAGACTCCATCAAGATCTAGCAATGTGAAGGAGGCACAAAGTCATTGCTCTTGGACAGCCAGGACTCTGGTGGGTGGCCCCATGTTCATTCCTTGTATAGAAGATGATTTAATCTGACCCAATCAAGTGATTGGGTGGACTTTACAGATGGTTCAGCTGGACTCACTTTCTTTTGACTAAGGCACTGTTGTTCAGATCTCAACATTGTGATGCTGGTGGTGAGCTTACTAGAGCACATATATAATACCCACCCCCACAGAGATGCTAACGAGCAAGTTTACCCACATTATGATTCAGTTGAAGTCAATGTTATTTATGTTTGTTTTGCTGTCAATTGGTCTAAGGTGAAGCATTTAGAGCTTTTACCAAGATATGGAAACACACCCACATACGACTATTTGAATTACACTCTGACCCGAAGTATGCAGCTCTTATCCCCATGGGTAGAAAACATCAGAACAACATTAACCTCCCCCACATCAACACTTGAAACTGGCATGTAACTATAATTTCATCACATGGAATGTGATTGGGTTAGGTTCCCCAGCGAAATGCCACAAGATACATGCTTTCCTGATGTGGTGACACACGCGTATAGCCCTACTACAGGAGACACACATGACAAGTGCGGAGTAGATCAAATTGGAGAGATGCTGGAGAGGTAGAATTTATGGGACTATGTACTCCACAAACACTAGAGGTGCACTGCTATAGGTGGCAACGAGGGTGCTGCTCCTAACACACTTGACAGAGATAGATGCAGAATGCAGACATACAGTACTGGAGGGGGCGCTGGATGGGACAGACCTATTGGTAGGTAGTATATGTATGCCTGACACTGGCCAACTGTAAATTCTGGTTGCCTTATCAATTCACCTTGCCAGAACCATTGTCATGCATTGGATATGGGAAGGTGATTATAATCTGGTATTAGATTGCACTCTTGGCCAATCCTTACCACCTCTACCATCCACCCCAACAACATCCCTGGCCCACAGCTTTGGGCGGTGGAGCACAAGATGGGGACTGTCAGCTCTATTGTGAAAACGTCACTCTGTGATCCGTGAATACTCTTACTACTCATGAGTACACAACCTCTATACATGTCTGAATAAGATAATGGGTTCCACCTCTTTGATACCATGCATGTATAATTTTTAAACTCTGTATCGCACTGACTCAGATCCCAACCCCCTCCTGGTGACATTACTGTTAGGAAGGATGTCGACTGTCATACCCACATGACATTACAGCCAAACACACTGTTAGACCCTTTCCATTTAGATAATGAGAGGAGAGGCAATTGACAACTATTTTAGAGAGAATAGAGGCATGGCCTCACAGCTTAACATAGAATGATTGCTTTCAAAGTTGTCACACAGGGTATCTGCATTAAAACCTCCTATGGGGTCCAGTCAGCACTTGCAAGGGAAATACTAGCTGGAGAACATCAACGTAGGGATGTGGAAAGGACAACGGTGGAGAATCTGTGAAACAGACCACGGCTGCTTTAGCTATGAAAACACACCAGTCCCAAAGCCCCTCAAAGAAGTGGGGGATAGACCGCTTGCAATGCCTGCCTTATAAAGAATACCTCATGCTGCAGCATGGTGGCGGAGACCACATGGGCTGCCTATTGGCTTGATCACTGTGGTCAGAGACTCTGCTGAACCCCATAGGTGCCATTCAACTTCAAACAGATCATATACCACGACACAGAAACTCATTGTGTGCATTCGTAGAATACTATATAACTCTTTACTAAACTGCAGAGGTCATTCCTATTTCTAGATTCTACCAAGTATCCAAACACCAAGACTCACTGCTGCACTGACCACCGCTTTGGAGGCAGACCTGAAATTACAGGAAGTGAACGCAACCAAAGACCAATTAGCACAAGAGAAGGCACTGGGGGTGGACAGTCTACCCTGCCAAGTTCTACACCACATACCAGTCCAAACTGGCCCCTAAATTACATCACATGTATACAAATGTACTATGAGCAGGTTTGCTCCCTGATTCCACAGGGAGGCCATTATTGTAATGCGATCTAAGCCTGGTTGAGACCCTTTAGACATTCAGTCCTACAGACTGCTCTTGTTACTGAATATAAAATACTGTGGAAGATCATTGCAATAGGCTCGTACCTTACTTAACACATTAGTCCTCCCAGAGGAATGCAGGTTTGTCCCAGGATGCAACAAACACTTCTATGTTTGCCATCTGCTGCACGTAATGGACCTAGTGTTTGAGGACCCTGGGACCCCATCTGTGCTGTCCCTAGACATTAAAAAGGCCTTCAATACCCTACTGTGGCCATATTTGTTCACGGTCTTGTCAGCAATGGGGATCCGGATAGCTTCTTGAAGTGGATACACTTACTCTACGCCCAAACTCTAGCTAGGGTCCAGCATATGCAACAAGGCACCCAACAGTGATGCCCTTTGTCCTTGATCTTGTTTGTGCTTGTCCTGCAGCCACTGGCCTGTTTGATGCTACGAAGAGACCCAGAGTGGGGAATTCCTCTAGAGGACAAATACAGTTTTGGCTCCGACTGCCACTCTTTCGCTTCAGTTGGATGGCTGTTATATAAATGGTGGTCCTATCATACTTATGATACTTCTTATGTCCCTATCCCAACATTTGCCAAACAAATTATTTCCGGAGTTGTGATCCTCATTTTCAGAATTGATATGAGGGAACACAACGTAGACACTTAGGGGGTCATTCTGACCCCCGCCGGCGGCACAACCCGCCCACCTGGCGGGAACCGCCAGAAGACCGTACCGCGGTCAAAAGACTGCGGCGGTCATTCTGACTTTCCCGCTGGGCTGGCGGGTGACCGCCAAAAGGCCGCCCGCCCGCCCAGCGGGAAAGCACCAGCAATGAGGAAGCCGGCTCCGAATGGAGCCGGCGGAGTTGCTGGTGTGCGACGGGTGCAGTTGCACCCGTCACGATTTTCAGTGTCTGCTAGGCAGACACTGAAAATCAATGTGGGGCCCTGTTAGGGCACTGCAGGGGCCCCCAGGGGCCCCATGACACCCGTTCCCGCCAGCCTGGTTCTGGCGGTGGAAACCGCCAGAACCAGGCTGGCGGGAAGGGGGTCAGAATCCCCATGGCGGCGCTGCTTGCAGCGCCGCCGTGGAGGATTCACAGGGGCAGGGGAAAACCGGCGGGAAACCACCGGTTTCCCTTTTCTGACCGCGGCTTTACCGCCGCGGTCAGAATTGCCCTTGATGCACCGCCAGCCTGTTGGCGGTGCATCCTCCAACCCCGGCCCTGGCGGTCCATGACCGCCAGGGTCGGAATCACCCCCTTAATGCTTGAGAAAGCCATGCGCCCACTGGACGGTAGATGTATAGTAGGACTTAAAGCACTTACTAAAGGAGGGGACTCTCCTGAAACCTTATCTTATATTATATAAGGTTTTTGTACAACACATGGCTACCCAGCACCGGGCTTCCTAGTGCTGACAGGACCAAATGAAGAAATAACACTGTTTTAATTGAACAGATTTGTTTTCCGCTCTTTCCTGAAACTTAACAGATTTTGGTTCGCACTGAGAGCAAAAGGAAGAGATTCCCATAATTTGTACACCAAATATGCAAAAGAATGACCTTCACCTTTTGCTCTCCTAGTTCTGGGAGTAGTGGGCAGGGAAAGGTCATTGGATCTCAGTTCTCTTGTGGTTTTGTGAAGGGTAATGAAATGCCAAAGAATATTTGCACTAGGTGTATACTTTAACTTGTGTGAAATACACAGCACCTTGAGTTTTATTTTTGTGCCTATTGGCTGTTAATTAAATTTAGCAAGGGCTGGGAAAGTTGATTGCATTTTGGAGAGACCTAACAGATCTCTGGTCACTGCATTCTGGTTGACTTGCAGCTTTTTTTTATTGTAATAGGGAATGCCCAAATAAAGGGAATTGCCATAGCCCAAGGGAGAAATAATAAGACCTTGAACAACAACCCTTCTGTTTTCCCCAGGGAGCCACTAAAGCCTTTTTCTCATGGCTTTTAAAAGGTTGAAGCATGTCCCTGCCACTTTCTTTGCCTAAGAGGCCATAGTCAAGTCTTTATCCAAAACAACCCATAAAATGTTCACTTCAGGTTTCGGGAGTGGGCACTCACTCAAGCACAGGGGACAGAGTAGCTTATCCCATAATGATGGATTACTTCCCAACACCATGACCTATGTGTTATCCCCGTTTAATTTGAGGCAGCTGGTCGCCATCCAATGGACACCTTTTCCAGATGCATGGAAAGTCTTCCTGAGGTTAAATCGATGTTTGGTAACTGGGAGACCACGATCTGACTGTCGTCTGCTTATGACCCACGTAGTAAAACCTGAAGCACAAATTATGTCAGCTAACAGGGAACATAAACAATGAAAAGCATGAGGCTCGGGAAGATGCTTAATCTGATGTGTCTCAGCTACGAACAGCCCTTCATTGACCTCTAAACTCCTATTCTATAGGAACGATGTCTAGGAACAATGTAAACTAGCTGAGCACCTTGCCTGTATTGCCAGCCTCTTCCAGCCATAAAATTGGGTGGGAGACCGTATCGAAGGCCGCACTTAGATCAAGAAGAATAAGCACAGCCAAACCTCCCTGATCCAACATCTTTTTGAGATTTTTTGTAGCTAATAGAAGGGCTGTCTCTTTAATGCTGCCAGGGCAAACATTTGTTTCTGTCTGGTGCAGAAAGTTGTCAGTTTCCAGATAAGTTGCAAGATGCCAGTTTATCAGCTTTTCTGATATTTTGCTGACCCCTGGGAGTAGCGATATAGGTCTATATTTTTCTGCAGATCTGGTTCTAGGGAGGGTTTCTTCAGCAGTGGACGAATGATTGCATGTTCCCATGAGTCCGGAACACATCCACTTTCTATTGATCAATTAAAATGGTCATTAAAGCTGAACCTATGTCATTTCCTCCTTTCAGAAGAATGTCTATAGGAGCTGGGTATAGCGCAAAGTCAGACTTGACTGAGCTAGCAGTCGTCAGGATGTTATTTATACTTAGTGGGGGTAAAGTTGTGTTAGAAATGGGGTCTTTGGTTGGCAGTCAGGTTACCCTCTGTCCAAGCAAGGACCCTCACTCTAGTCAGGGTAAAGGAGAATCACCCTCAGCTAACCCCCACTCACCCCCTTGGTAGCTTGGCATGAGCAGGCAGGCTTAACTTAAGAGTGCTGGGCGTCAAGTATTTGTACCAACACACACAGTAACTCAATGAAAACTCTACAAAATGACAAAACACAGGTTTAGAAAAATAGAAAATATTTATCTAAACAAAACAAGACCAAAATGACAACAATCCACAATACAGAAGTCAAGGTATCAATTAAGACCAAAAAGAGCCTTCATGTAATTCTAAACACAACGCTAACGCTGTTAGCATGGAAATGTACCTGGGCGCATAAAAAATAACCCTGCACGGGTGAGGGTGCGTCAAAAGGGGCCTGCGATGTGTCTATATCACTCACAAGCGAGACAAGCGTTGTTTCTCCTTCAGTTAGGTCGATGTGTGTTGTTTCTTCCCTTCACAGGAGAGCGATGCGTCGATCCGAACAGCACTCTCGGGTCTGGGCAGGCCGTGAGTCGTTTTTACTCGCCCAGTGATGTTTGCATTGGAAATCCTGCCACACGATGATCCGAAAACCACACAGCGCGAGTTGCGAACTCACCAGCCTCTGTCAGTGAAGCTCCAGCTGCGTGCATCGATCTTCCAGCCGCACCGCAGGCGAGCGTCGATTTCAGCCACGAATCCGGCAGCACATCCATTTTTCAGCCGCGTCTCGGAGTTGCATCAATCTTTTCCTCTCACGGAGGTCTGTGCGTGGATTTCTTACTCTTGTTCTCCCAGCTTTTCATTTCAGGGCCCCAGGAACTGGATGGGAACCACTTGGCAGTGTAGAAATCTCAACAGAAAGTCCAGGTGCTGTCAGAGAGAAGTCTTTGCTGTTCCTGAACAACAGGATGTAAGCTCTAATTCAAGCACTTGGAGAGTTCTCCACAAGAAGGAAGGCACACAAAGTCCAGTCTTTGTCCTCTAGCACAGGAAGAAGCAGCAACTGCAGGATAGCTCCACAAAGCACAGTCACAGGCAGGGCATCTCTTCTTCCTCAGTTCTTCAGCTCTTCTCTAGGCAGAGGTTCTTCTTGGTTTCCAGAAGTGTTCTAGAGCCTGTGGTTGTGATTGCCCTTTTTATACCCATGTTGCCCTTTGAAGTAGGCTTACATCAAAGAAAAGTCTCTCTTGTTTGGGAAATCGTGCCTTGCCCACGCCAGGCCCCAGACACACACCAGGGGATTGGAGACTGCATTGTGTGAGGGCAGGTACAGCCCTTTCAGGTGTGAGTGACCACTCCTCCCCTCCCTCCTAGCACAGATGGCTCATCAGGAAATGCAGACTACACTCCATCTCCCTTTGTGTCACTGTCTAAAGAGAGGTGCAAACAGCCCAACTGTCAAACTGCCCAGACAGGGAATCCACAAACAGGCAGAGTCACGGAATGGTTTAAGCAAGAAAATGCTCACTTTCTAAAAGTAGCATTTTCAAACACACACTCTCAAAATCAACTTTAATAAAAGATGTATTTTTAAATAGTGAGCTCAGAGACCCCAAACTCCACATGTCTATCCTCTCCCAAAGGGAATCCACACTGTAATCATATTTGAAGGCAGCCCCCATATTAACCTATGAGAGGGATAGGCGTTGCAACAGTGAAAACCGAATTTGGCAGTATTTCACTGTTGGGACATATAAAACACATTAGTATATGTCCTAGCTTAAACATACAATGCACCCTGCCCATGGGGCTACCTAGGGCCTACCTTAGAGGTGTCTTACATGTAAAAAAGGGAAGGTTTAGGCCTGGCAAGTGGGTACACTTGCCAAGTCGAATTGGCAGTTTAAAACTGCACACATAGACACTGCAGTAGCAGGTCTGAGACATGATTACAGAGCTACTAATGTGGATGGCACAACCAGTGCTGCAGGCCCACTAGTACCATTTAATTTACAGGCCATGGGCACCTCTAGTGCACTGTACTAGGGACTTACTAGTAAATCAAATATGCCAATTATGGATAAACCAATCAACAATACAATTTACACAGAGGGCATATGCACTTTAGCACTGGTTAACAGTAGTAAAGTGCTCAGAGTTCAAAAGCCAACAATAGAAAAAATTGGAGGCAGAAGGCAAAAAGATTGGGGATGAACGTGCATAAGGGAAAAAGTTCAACAGGTTGCAAGTAAATTCTCCTCTGCACATCACTGCATTAACCCTGACCATACGATAGATGGAATGATCAGAGGTCTCTGACAGTGAATTATATATATTCTTAACCTTTCAAAGAAAGTAGCTTGCCAGCTGTTCACATACTGCTTGAGATGGGGTGCCCTTAAGACATTAGGTTTTAAAAAGGAATTCATGATAGAGTATATTTCTTTGGAAGGTCTACGGCTCATGTGCTGATACTTTTTTAAAGCTTTCTTATATATTATTTGCTGCCAACATTGTATTGACATCTCCAGAACCTCTCATATCTCTTGCAATCTGTCTTTAGTTCCCTTAACTCTGGAGAGAACCATTTAGCACAGGTTCTAACTCTGGGAGATTGTCTCCTTTCTTACGGATTAACATATCTAGCGTTGAATTAATCCAATCCCAAATTGTTGAGTAAGAGGTAGAAACTTCTTCATCCAAGCTTTGTATTATGTTGGCAATGGCTGTCTCCCAGCTCTTAATATCTAGCTAGGACCATTGTCTAGTTGGTTTTGTCAGTGAGACCTTAGAGTTGGTCACTTTTATCCTAGGGATGGAGAACTACACCAACAAATGATCTGACCATACTACCACAAAGGGGCATCTATCTTCATGTTAGGCATGTTTGTATCCATAGGGTCCAGTATATCAGAATGGATGGGGAGCAAGACCAATTGGGTAAGCTATAGTCCTGTTAAATCTTTAATAAAGTTGGATGCCTGTGTACATGTGTCTTAAAAAGAATGGCTACCCCTCCACCTTTTTACCCTACCCGGTCATCTCTCACAATAATGTATCTGGGTGGGAGTGTAACCGCTATATCTGACAAGCTATCCTCTGACAGCCATGTTTCAATTAAGAAAAGGGTGCCAAACCCGTACTACCACCTGACTGCCAGTGAGGCCAGAACACCGCCGGCCCTATTATGAGTTCACCCCAGGGCTGGCGGGCACAAACAGCATTTGAGTTCCGCCAGCCTTGCTGTGAACAGGGCCTTAACAGTGACACCGGCCCGTAATCAAGTCGTCAGTAATGTGGCGATGCGACAGGTGCAGCAGCACCTACCGCACTTTCCACTGCCTGTAATTTGGGCAGTGGAAAGTGAGATGGTGCTGTCCATGGCAGTGCCTGCACTGCCCATGTCAAGTGCATGGACAGTGCAGGGGCCCCTCAGTTCCGCCAGCCTTTGCATGGCGGGGCTACCACCATGCAAAGGCTTGCGGAAAGAGGGCTCGTAATCCCCAAGGCAACGCTGCAAGCAGAGCTGAGCACAAAAATAATGAGTATAACTAGTGTGGGTAGACAGGTTTTCACTACTGTAGCAATATCAATGTCACAATATAATCCTCCCAGACCTCCCACCTATTGTCAAATCGAAAGTTCAAGTGCTTGCCAATAAACACTGTTTTAAACAAGTGACTAGTAAAAGCAGCATATCTGAGCAGCTACGATAAAGTTTGGCTACAACGATGATGAAAATAAAAGTTAACACCACGTTAAAGAAGGCTTAATTCACTGTGTCCTAGTCTCACTTTATCACTTTACAACAGAAATAAACCAAGACACAATTACACTAAGGCAGTAAGTGTCATTAAGGATTGCTTAGACAAGTACACTAAGCAATTGGGAGTGGTCTCCCCATATTACCACTGTGGGTGTTACCAGGTTTCTCTGATGTGGTGGATCACCACGCTATGCAGTTGTGGGCAGAGAGGGCATTAACGCATTGGGTGAGATTTACACTGATAGTAAACTACTTACATTTGAAGCATTAGTAGAAGATGTTTGGATTGCACAAAGGACAGTTCCTAACCTTTGAAACAGTGTGCAGTGTGCTTCAGGGCCGATGGGGCACCATCGCAATAGAGATGCCACACTCTAAGATTCTAACAGTATTACTGACACACAGTATATAATGCAAGGCAGCCACCTCTTGGCTGACTGTGGACATTGGCGACTTTGATTTCCTTTATTTGGCATGCTGTTAATTTGCGCCAAGGTCTGGGTTGATAACCCAGTTGTATTCTGTCTATGATTTCTATTTTTCACGCATTTATTTTAGTTTTGTTATTGTTTATCAGTGTGTCTAACCTGCTGGTGAGCCCGCTAGGTAGGGTATGGGTTCCTGCACCCCAGTTTGGCATTTTATTTCCCCCCATGTTTTTTGCTTACTGAGGCGTGTGTCAGCCTCATAAGCTGGCCATGCCCCCTATTATGGACCATTTAGTGGACCGGGTAGTGCGTCTGCGCAGCAGCCTCTAGGCTGACTTTGAACTTCAGCAACTATGATTTCTTTGTATTTGGCCCAGTGTGTGGTCATTCTTTGGAGGTGCCTGGCTCCAATTCTTAATTTGCGCTGAGTTATGGGTTGAAAACCCAGCTTTATTCTGTTTATGATTTCTCTATTTCACCCATTTATTTTAGTCTTGATATTGTTCACCAGTACGTCTTACCTGCAGGAGAGCCTGCTAGATAGGATAGGGGTTGCTGGACCCCAGTTTGGCATTTTTTGCTCACTGAGGTGGGTTACAGACTCATAAGCTAGCCATGCCCTGGGCCACGCCCTCTATGATGGGCCATTTAGTGGACAGTGTAGCACATCCGTGCAATGGCCTCTAGGCTGACTTTGGACATAGGCAACTTTGATTTCCTTGTATTTAGCATGCTGTGTGCCCATTCTTGGGAGGTGCCTCACTCCTGTTCTTAATTTGTGCTGAGTTCTGCGTTTATAGCCCCGTTTTATTCTGTTTATGGTTTTGCTATTTTGCCCTTTTATTTTAGTTTTGTTATTATTTACCAGTAGGTCGTACCTGAAGGGGAGCCTGCTAGGTAGGATAGGGTTTGCTGGACCCCAGTTTGGCATTTTCCCCCGATGATTTTTGCTCACTGAGCCTCGTAAACTGGCCACTCCCCCAGCCACAGCCACGCCCCTTACTGGGGCTGGTCATTTAGTGGACCGGGTAGCACGCCTGTGCAGCGGCCTCTAGGCTGAATTTGCACATCGACGACTTTGATTTCCTTGTATTTGGCACAATGTGTGGCCATTCTTGGGAGGTGCCTAGCTCCCGTTTAACTGTCATCAATTCTGGGTTGGTAGCCCAGTTTTATTCTGTTTACGATTTCCCAATTTTGCCCTGTTATTTTAGTTTTGTTATCGTTTACCAGTATGTCATACGTGCAGGGGAGCCTGCTAGCTAGAAGAGGTGTGGCTGGATCCCTGTTTGGCATTTTAATATCCCTTTGTGGGTTTCACTCACTGAGGTGGGTTTCAGCCTCGTAAAGCCGTCCGCATCTACAGCCACTACCCCTGTGGCGAGCTATTTAGTGGACAATGCAGCATGTGTGCACAACAGATGGGCATGGAGGGCACTGTGCTCAAATGGTTTGCCTCCTTCCTCTCTGATAGATCCCAAATGGTCAAAATAGCTAACAGTCTTTCAGCTCCTGTAGCAGTCAGTCAAGGTGTTCCTCAAGGCTCCATACTTGCACCCACACTGTTCAATCTCTATTTAGAACCGTTGGGAAATCTGCTGAGTAAATCCGGGATCCACTATCATCTATATGCGGATGACACTCAGATTTACCTTAAGGTGGCCTCCAATCACGATCTCTCCTTCCTTAGCTCTACCCTCGACTCCATTCAAAACTGGATGGTAACTCATCAACTGATCCTGAATCCCTCCAAAACAGAATTCCTCCTCCTTTCCTCCTCCCTTTCTCATCCCCCAGTGCAAACATGGATGGATCAGATCAATCTAATGAACAATAAGCCCATCATTGTCGAGAGCGCAAAATCCCTGGGTGTCATTCTCGACAAAAAACTTAATCTACTCTCCCACATTAACTCCATAGCAAAGTCTGCTCGACACCAACTGCGCCTTCTTTGGGGGATTCGTCGCTTCTTCCCGGAGTACGACCTTAAAACCCTGGTCCAAGCGCTGGTTCTCTCCAGATTGGACTACTGCAACTCTCTTCTTACTGGCCTTCCCAAATCCCACCTTTCCCTCCTGAAGTCTATTCTCCATTCAGCAGCGCGTTTCATATATGGGGCCAAAAGAAGCGACCACATCACACCCATTTTATCCACCCTCCGTTGGCTTCCCATAGAGGCAAGATCTATCTACAAAACTGCATGTATCACCCACAAAGCCTTGCACTCCTCTTCCCCTCGCTACCTGGTGAATAAACTGAAACTCTCTGGGGGCTCCAGACCTTCACGTAATGCAGAAAAGTTATTGCTTGAACCTCCCATTTTCAAGAAGGAAAGATTGATGGCCCAATCCTTTTCAGGCAACGCGGTGAGAATCTGGAACTCACTTCCGCCTCAGCTTCGGACCACCACCTCTTCCCAGGCCTTCAAAACTGACCTCAAAGCTCTCCTCCTTCAAAGACACCTCCTAAGTTAATTCAAGCCCTCTGTTTTCAGAAGGAAGTCCTTCCATTATAGGATATTCTGTTCTCCATGCCTATAGAAGTGCCTTCCCAGGGTGTTTTTGTGTTTTGAGTGTCTGCCATTTAGTGCAGTATTTTACCTCTACCTGTATCTTGTACTCGTTTGTAACATGCACACGGCACCTTTCCTTTTCAACGTATCATTTGCTACCTCTTATATCTTGTTTGCTTTTGATACATGCACAACGGCCACCACTGCCTCATGTAACGTAACTATTGTGTTAGTGTTTTGAGTGTCTACCATTGATTGCAACTTTTTTACCTCTATTCGTACTTTATTTTCTCTTGTATCCTGCACACGTCACTTTTTCCTCTCATAACGTATCGTTTGCTACCTCGTTTATTTTTTGCTCTTGATACGTGCACAATTATCACGATTGCCTCTTGTAATTTAACGCTTGTTTTTGTAACAGGCTCACTTGTAATTTGTCTCCTCTTGTATCTTTACTTTGCCTATTGTGAAGCGCTCTGACACCTTCGGGTAAAAGTCCGCGCTATATAAAAACGCATTAAATAAATAAATAAAATAAAAACAGATGCGCGCAGTGGCCGTGCCAAGGGCAAACGGGGGGGATGGGGGTATCAATAATCTATCGCAATCATTGCAAAGCCTGTTTTTCACCTATTTCGCATCTAGTAGGCAACGCCTTGATTTTTGCCTTTAAACTCAATAATAAAACCGCATCAGTGGTGCTTAATGTATCGTCCACCGGGCCCAAGGAATAACTTTGCTACAGCGGTGCAATCTTTCCTTGAATCGTGTATGGAGTTCCAAAATCTTATTTTGATGGTGATTTTAGTTTTCATTTGGATATGGAAGGAACCAATTAAACTGTGTGTTTGGTCAATTGCTGTTGCAGCACTGGCCCTTACGCAAATAGTAAATTAACCTACCCACAAGGCTAATGATACCATTGATGCGATTTTTGCTAATAATCCTGCACTAAAGTTCGGGAAAGTACTACCTCTGGCATGGGCAGACCACAAAGAAGTTTTTCTTTTTTTTAAACTAGTTGTTCCAAACATAAAACCCTGCCCCACAAACTTGTGAAAATCTATCAAAATACTTCTTGGTGAAAAATTAACAAATCTGAATTAGAGACTTCCTTTAGCAATGATAATCAAATACTGTACACCAATATCGAAACACCTGCTGCTAACGTTTCTGGCTGGATAAACTCTGTAGTTATCCGGCTAGCACTTGAAAAAATATTAAAAGTTATACAAAAATCCCATCCGCTCTCTGGCATTCTCAGGAACCAACAACATTGAAATAAAAATGTAGGGCACAAGAACGGAGATGGAGAAAAGATTATGATATTGAAGAGAAAATCAAATGCAAATCAGGTTGTGACGAGTCTAAAGCATTATTCATTACAGGAATAAACACATACTTTTCTGCAAAAATAAGTACTGCGAAAAAGTCGACTACTGAACTGTTCAAAACGATCACTACTCTTTCAAATTTTGGCCAAAACAAATCCTTCATTCCAGACCAAATTGTCTGTGATACTCTGGCTGATTTTTTCCATATCAAGGTCAATAGTGTTTATGAGAAATTTGTAGCTATTCAAAATACAAATCTCCCAGATGATTCTTCTAGTTTATCGCTCGTGGGACTCGCTGAAAATCCTGGTGGAGCTGCTGTGCTAAGTGGTCTGTTTAATTTTTGGCCTTTAACAGAGGATAAAGTAATGAGATTGTTAGAAACTTCCAAATCCAGTCCCCTATCAGGCACCTGTCCGTAATATGTTCTACACATGGTTTCTGGTTCTATTGCGGTTCACCTGGTGAAACTTCTGAACAACATATTGATTCCAATTTCCAACAGCCTGGAAAAAAGCATTGGTCCTTCCTATCTTAAAAAAAAAAGTCCGGATCCTATAGTTGTCAAGAATTACAGACCTATTTCTCAATACTCGCTTCTCTCAAAAATACTGGAACAACACATTATATGAAGATCTAATGGCTTATTTGGATACCAACAATATTTTGGATCCTTCCCAAAATGGTTTCAGGGCAAAACATTGTACCGAATCAGTCTTAGTTGTTGCAACCGAGGAGTTCCGACAGTTGGTTGATGAGGGAGGAAGGGCTGCGCTGATCCTCTCAGCCACGTTTGATATGGTAAACCATTCTGTGCCTATCAACTGGCTGGAGAGGGCCAGAATTGCAGGTGTAGCTCCTGCTATCCTCAGCCCTTTTCGGAAATGATTCTTCATTTTTGAATGATTCATGGTTGTAGGCTAACTTTGGGCCACTTCCTTCCCCAGTCCGGAAGGTCAAAAATCTGGGGGTCTTATTTGAGGAGCACTTGGGCTTTTCTGAACAGATTAACCAGATAACGTCTTCTTGGTTTTATTGAATCAAAATGTTAAAAAAGGTATTTACCTTCATCCCCCTTGACATGAAAATAATGGTGGCAATGACTTTTGTGCTTTCTAGGGTAAATTATTGTAATGCACTCTACCTGGGAATTAACAAACATCTTTAAACTAAGGGGGATATTTACAAGCCCCTTGTGCCTCCATGCGCTGCCCTAGCGTCATTCTTTTTTTTATGCTAAGGAGGCGTTAAGAAGGCCCTACAGTGTGCCATAGTTTCAAAGTGGTGCAATGCATGCATGCATTGCACCACTTTTGCAACCCCTTGTGCCACATTATACCTGCACCAGTTCTAATGTATGCAGGGGGGTGGGGGGGAGGGGCGTTTCCACGCAGTGAGGCCCAAAATAATGATACAGTGAAATTTACAAGATTTCACTGAATCGTTTTTTCTGTCATTTTTAATGCCTGCTCTGGGCAGGCTTTAAAGTGACACTTCCATAATAACTTTTGGGCCTCTCTGCTTTGCTGTACTAATCCAGCAAAGCGCCCCAATAGCATATTACATTTTGATGCTATTGTGCTAACACGTGCCATGGTGCGCTGTATAGTAAATTCAGCACTACCATGGTGATGCTAGGGAGGTGTAGGACTACACAAGAAAAGTGGGACATCAGAGCTGATGTGCCACCTTCTTATAAATATGCTCCTAAGCTTCAATCACTACAAAATGGAGCTGCCCAATTGCTTCTGATAGTTTCCAAGTTTAGCTCCAAAACTAATAAGATCTGTGACCTTCATTGGCAGCCCATTTCGGGAAGGGTAAAATTTATGGCTCTTTGTATAGTTCATAAGGCTTTGCAGGGTACTGGCCCAGTCAGGGGCACGCTGGTTACGAGAATGAGGTAACTGGTGCATTGCAGAGATAAATGTACTGACCCACATTTATCAAAAGTCGAGGAAGGCCACTGAATGGACACACTACTCCATGCTCTACAAGCCAAGTCTGATGATATGCCCCGTGATCAAGAGGAACAAGATACAGCTAACATAAATGGGCATGGGTTGATGACAACACCTCAGATGATGGGACATTCTCATGTACCCAACCACTCTGATATAGAAAGTGCATGGCACACAATCATGCAGTGTTGAAGGGGACATGGGAAAGATTCTCAAACACACACGCTGTGCAAGTTATTAGCAAGGGAACCACACAGTGATGGTAAAGATAACAGTGGCATACACACAGAGGGAAGAAAGGTTTAGAGGAAGGATGTACATGGGTTATGTTCAAAATATGTTTATGTATAGCTGTTTTTAGCGATATATATTGGCTCTGTCAAGATACAAGACCACAACACGTATGTACATGCCTGCCTTCAGTGGCAGCAATGGTGATAACTCCTAGCATATGTCTGTGGATATGTTAATTTTTTGAAGACTAATAAAGACCTATGCAAAAAAAAGTAAGCACAAATGTTATTTGATCATGTTGGACCGGCTAAGCTGGACCACTGGTCGGATGGAAGGACCAGGTTCATCCAACTGATGAGTTTACCTTCTCAAAATCTAAGTCCATGTGTGGAGCCTCGGCTGAAGCTTTGCAGTGGCGGAGGCTCTGTGGAGATCATTGTCGACATGAGGAGTGGTAGCCGCTGGAGCTTTGTGTTGGAGAGTGACGCAGTGGTTGTTGTGTGGCATGCAAAGCAGGTCACCTTTGGAACTTTATGTTAGCGGCAGGGACAGTGACGATTGTTGGTGCTATTCAAGGTCACGAATAGCACCAAAAAGTTTGGATTTTCATGTTTAGCTTGATTTCTGTAGTTTTGAGTAATAAGGATTATGCTCTGGTGTCAGCCAAGGGCCCAGGATCAGAGGTCACCTGTTGGGGATCAGGACTCATTCCAGCCGAGGCCAACAGCAGGGTTCAGAGAGGTCCAGTTGGTGCTGGTCAGTTATGCAGTTACAGAGAAGGACTCTGGAAGCTTATTGTGTCCCTGTAGCCCAAAGAGAAGATCAGCCAACTGACTGTTGGAGTCACTTCTGGGGATCCTGAGTACAATGCAAGTCTTCCTTCTTCAGATGGTAAAGCAATCTTTCATCTGATTTTTCCACAGATCCCTGTGCATTCAGATCAAAAGTTTATAAGGTGCCACATTTATGCCTAGTGCCAGACTCAGTGGTGAGGGCAATCCCTAGCCTACGCCCAAACCGGTTATTTGCAGTTCTTTCCCTTCCCCTGGGTTTGGCTCCAAACTGTCTAGGGTGACAAAGGCAAGAGCAGACCTGGTGTCAGCTTCCTTTTTGTGTATTGCAGGCAGGGTCCTTTGAAATGTAATCATTGCAGGGCACAGGTCCTCCCCAGCCATCCTATCAGAAGGATCCACTCTATCTACATTAGGACCCTTTTGTTCCCATGTCAGGATACACAGCTATGTAACCCCGGACACTGTCAGAAAGTGACATTTGATTTAGGAAGGAAAATGCCAAGTTTCTTAAAATGGCAATTTCTGAATAGCAACCTAAACTCTGACTTTACCATTAATGAGGATTTTTAATTACATTTCAAATGAGTGGAAGAATAATTTCTGTATCTGTTCTCAAACTGAAGACATCACTTATTGAGTGTAATAAGGTAACCCATTATTAGTGCAAGGGGGAGATAGCCTTTCCACAGTGAAAAGTTACTTCACAGGTTTTCACTGCAAGGACATGTACAACTTAACTGCACATGTTCTTCTTTTTAAATATCATGCACCCTGCCCTGTGAGCCTCTAGGGTCTACCTTAGGGGTGACATATAAACATTAAAAAAAGAAGGTTTCAGCCTGGCAAAAAGTATGTTGTACCAGGTTGAAATTGCAGTTTAAAACTGCATGACAGGTGTCAGCAGCAGGCCTGAGACATGTTTTACAGTGCTACTTTAGTGGGTGGCACAATGAGTGCTGCAGCCCAGTAGTAGCGTTTAATTTACAGGCCCTGGGTACATGTAGTACCATTTACTAGAGATGTATAAGTAAATTAAACATGCCACTAGGTCATACACCTATTTTAACATGTTTGAGGGAAAGCGCACAAGCACTTTACTACTGATTAGCAGGAGGTAACGTGCTTACAGAATCCTAAAAGCTAACAAAAACTTGTTAAGCAAGAGAATGTAAAAACCAGAAGGAACTATGCAGTGAGGGCCCAGTCCTATTACAATAGATTTTTTTTTTTACTGAGATCAGCAGTGACAGTGCAATCCCCAAAACACTGTTGCAGTCTCCTTGAAGGTAATGGGAACATCTCTAACAACTCCCAGCAGTTGCTAAGGAGTATATGTCTTTATTCTATGTCCATTCCAGCAACAAGTTTCAAGTTAGTAATCTAGATTGGTCTAATATCCTCATCCTGCTTTGTTAGTGAACATATGTGCATGAGGTGCAGTCACTGATGAAATAACATTTCATAAGTTGTTAAAAGTGGTTGAAATTTCACTGATGCACAAACAACAGAAAAATAGGTGCACACCGGTCAGTCAGTGACCAGCTTGATGTGGTAGTTGCAGATTACCAGGAGGTGCAACAACAACCACAAGGCAAACAATGCAGCTAATTAGCTACGGTACAGACCTTCATTGCCACATAATTCACTTTTCAACCTACCAAGTCCACCAGCAAGTTTACACTACCATAAGACCAAGCCACAAATACTGATATCTGATGAATCCATATTCTTCTGGAAGGCAATTTTGAAAGTGTGGAGGCAGAAATAGAACTCAAATTCATAAAATATGGTAGAAGGTTAGGTAATTACAATCACACCGATTGGAATTCACAGCAGCTTGAAGTTTGGGCCAAGAGGAGGAACACATCTACTTTGTTTGTCTGACAAATCAAACAGCCTCACAGCACTGATCAGAGACGATAAACAGTTGTATCTTGGGACCATATTTTGTACAAAAATATGTGCTAGCTGGTTAACTGGTGACCACTATCATCTTGCTTGAGCAATGAATTAGGCTTTCTGGCTAATCACAACACCAGGATCCCTGGTGACTAATACTGTAAGTGACACCTTAAACAATACCACTGTCCCTGCCTGCATTCTCTGGATCATACAAGTCACCTACAATTCTAACCATTTCTGGCTCAGCTGGGCATAAATTGTGTTTTTTTTTGGTTGGCATGGAAGGTCTCCATGGGATGGTACCTACCTTGGTGTTGAGGCACAGGTATGGGTACTCCAGTCAACAAACGGTATGGAAACTTGTCTCCTTGGAGCAGAAGGAGGCACCACATGGCTATTTTCTACTTGTCTTAGAGACTTCCATTAACTGTCCAGTAATAAATTACCCAACTGCTCCACCAAGCGAGGGCACACTTTTACTTTTATGCTGATGCCCGACGCCGTTCAACATCTACATGGGCCCCCTCGCAGAAGTGGCCCGACATCACAACCTCAACATTCTCACCTACGCCGACGACACCCAGCTCATCCTCTCACTCACCAAAGACCCGCGCACCGCCAAAACCAACCTCCACGAGGGAATGAAATCCATCGCCGAATGGATGAGAAACAGCTGTCTGAAACTGAACTCGGACAAGACTGAGGTCCTCATCCTCGGATCCACCCCCTGCGCCTGGGACGAATCCTGGTGGCCCACCGCACTAGGAACCCAACTGACACCAACCGACCATGCTCGCAACCTGAGCTTCATCCTCGACTCCTCCCTCACCTTGTCTAAACAGGTCAACGCAGTTTCCTCCTCCTGCTACAACACACTCTGCCTGCTCCGCAGAATCTACAAGTGGATCCCGACAGAAACAAGAAGAACAGTGACACAGGCCCTCGTCAGCAGCAGGCTGGACTATGGCAACGCACTCTACACAGGCATCCCAGCAAAAGACCTAGTACGCCTCCAACGCATCCAAAACGCCTCCGCCCAACTGAACCTCAACGTACCCCGCCACAGCCACATCTCCCACCACCTGAGAAACCTTCACTGGCTCCCCGTGGACAAAAGGATCACTTAAAAGCTTCTTACCCATGCTCACAAAGTGCTCCACGACACCGGACCAGCCTACATAAACAACAGACTCAGCTTCTACACCCCCACCCACCAGCTCTGCTCCTCTAACCTCACCCTCGCCGTCGTCCCCCGCATCCGAAGAAAGACCTCCGGCGGCAGATCCTTCTCATACCTCGAAGCCAAAACCTGGAACACCCTCCCCCCCAACCTGCGACAGACTCAAGACCTAATCACCTTCAGAAGACTCCTCAAGACCTGGCTCTTTGACCAGTAACACCAGCTCCCCCCCCCCAGCGCCTTGAAACCCTCACGGGTACATAGTGCGCTTTATAAATCCAATGATTGATTGATTGATTGATGATATTAAGCTTATCTTTAACTAGTTTGTGTGCAAGAGTTTCAGAATAAAAAAACAAGATGTTTAACTGTCTCTAACCCTTGTCAGGGGATGGTTTGCCAACTGCTTCCTAAAGATTAACTTGACCAAAAATAAGTTCTTAATGATGTCTGCCTAATCAGTCGAAAACAAACTCCAAAAGGGAGTTTGTTCTGGAGCTTGTTCTTGAAAACAACAAAAAACTAATGACCCCACCCCCAAGGAATTATTCTGAGTATGAGTGTCATTATTTGTGTTTTTCTGTCCCTCACTGTCAGGCTTTACGTGGAAGTGAGAGTTATAAAAAAGGACATCAAATTGTCCACCGTAATTACGGTGATCAGTGTAATGCCCTTCCTCCGAAGGCCTTAACTCTGTTGGGGCATTGGCAGAAGCTTTCCATTGACAGAGTCAACAGGGGTTCTGTCAACAGAAAGATGATGGTTCTTCTCACCGTAAATATAGCAGGCTGACCATCATTTTGGTGGACAGGGTACTCCATCATGTTTGTGACAGTGTGCTCTGTCTGCCAAACTATAAATCAATTTTGCCCTAATTATGAACCATCAGACATGACCAATGGTAGATGTGGCTGAAAGGCCTTTCCTCCATATCTGGTGTCAGTTAGTGGTTACAGAGAGGTACTCTTGGCAGGTAATACTGTCCACTAGTATTGCCTGTAATCCTTGGATGCCAATTGGAATGAGCAAGTACTTCTTTAATACAGCTCAATCTTCAAATATAGCTTCAGCGGACTAGAGAGACCTACTCCAGTATGTGCTAGTCAGTTAGAAACTCAGGAGTTCATGTGCCAGATGGTGGTAACTATCTACCAGTTGGGTATTTTCTGAAAAGCCCTGCTTTTAAAAGTTGCAGCACTCTAGGCCTGACCTGGTAATGTGGCAATGATGCCAAAACCAACTCAATCACCAGCCAAAAAAGAACTGGAAGACCCGCCCAAAATTAGGGTCGGAATGCAAAATGGAAACTCAATAGAGATCTTACTCTCTCATGTGGCTTATATACCAAGGTCTCAGGGTACGGTGCTGGCTATTTTGGAAACAATAATTTACAATGCATGGGTCTCACATTTGCTTGAGTTAGAGTTATTGGCGTGTAAATTCATAACTGGACTTTACTTACCACATAAATTTGTCAACCCTGCCTCCTGATTTGCTCTTTTCTAGTCACTTAATTCCAGTGGCCCTGCACATAACTAAACCATTTACCTTCCTCCTATATCGGCAGCCAAAATTTAAATATTGCCATTTAGCATCCTAATATAAATCTGCATTGCTAATTCCAATAGAATATCACTTTCAGGGCCCCACCATCAGATTTGCTATACAAGCGACGTGATCTGCCAGTTCGGACTGGACTGTTCCTACTGGAACAGAAAAAAGGCTGTTTTGATATGGTTGGTTCCTGTCTGAGGTGGCTTTGTGGATAAAAGAAATGATGTACTTTTATGTAGCCTAGAATAATTACTAGTGGCTGAGATTATTTCAAACACTTCACCCATCACTTTTTTGTTTTTTCTCTGATGTGTGATGGGCACTGTCACGATACGGAGTGGTCAATGAAGTTATAAAATGTTAACTTATCTGCAGAAAAGTATAATTTATTGCATATTATACGGTCTTAATACACGTAGTTATCATGAAAATGGTTAAAAGCAGCAACAGTACTCATATCTATTGAGAAAACAGCTTGTATTATCGCTGCAGCACTGAAAATCAGAAGCAAACCCTAAGAGCACTCAATATATGGTGAATTTGCCCTCGTCCATCCCAATGCCCTAATTCTGTTCTGCTTCTTCTAAAACCAGCAGCTTGCATTATCCTGCGCCATTGTCTGTATTTTCTTATTTTCCATATACATTTCAGAGCATATGAAGAGTCTTTGGAAACAGTTTACTGCAAATTATGTATGACCTGCTTAATTTTAAAGTAGCTAAGATGTATTCCCCAAAGTGGAGCATGGCTTTCAGAGCAGATGTCGGAGGGAAACCACGCACTAGACTAGCACAGGGCATGTCAGAGGTGCCTGGCACACCCAGCCAGCTAGTAGGTGCGGGTCATTCTGCAGGCAGTCCTTACAGTGTGAAATACCATAGACAGAGGAGTTCCTCCTTTAGTGGTGCATCATTAAAAGCTGTACGTGTGGCCATGAAGTGCATGCACTTGCACTGTCATTCTGGCTGTGAGAAGGGCTGGTCACACTATATTCAATAGCTATTCACTTGTGGAGGAACTGAAAGGGATATGATCACTTTTACCAACTTCTGCAAGAAAATCAGAAACAGGATGTGCTCGTGCGTGCTGGCCCTTGCCCCTTACAAACCTAGCCCAGAAATGATGCAGTTAGAGGTGTGCCAATGATCAAGCCCAGGGCCTGTTGGGTTCGTCATGGGCCCACCCATGACACTCGCTGTTTGAGGGAGATGAAGTTGATTTCCCCTCCAACGCATTAAAAGTGTTATGACCGGTGACGGGAACCGGCCTAATAAAAGGGCAGAGGGAAGTCTCCCTCATGGCCAGTGATTACGTACCATTGTCTCAGTGTCACTGATAATACAGCTATACTTAAAGCAGTTTGAGTCGCAAGACGTCCAAACCTAGTGACTCAACAAATTGGCGACGAGGATGGGATATTATTCCCGGTGCCCCTCGCGCCCGTCCCTGTTGTCCGTGCTGCCTGCTGCCGCGGTCTGTGTCGCTGCAGCCCTCTGTCTGCTGGGCGGCCACACGCACACCCCGACGCTCCCTCTGCCGGTAAGTATCAAGGAAGAGTGACGGAGGCTGTGTCGGCCATGCTCTGTTACACGCACATCTCAACACGTTCTCGGCTGTTGCTGGGGCAACGAGGCTGCTTTGTGGCTTCGGAATCAGAAGGAGACTCTGTGTGCGGTTAGCGGCGCTGGGCATGAGGAGGTCAATTTTGCTCATTGCATGTGGCGGTCATCAGGAAACTCAAGAATCTACATGAACATGCCTGATCAACGACCCTGAGCAGCATATTGTACAGTTAGTACACCAGATAAGCAAAAGCACACAGAAGTCAACCAGGTCTCATACACATTGTGCCAAAGGAAAAAAAAAACACCAAATCATCTAAAAGAAGACACAATTGTACAGACACACAAAAGACTTTGTATATCAGTGTCACAATAATTCCTAAGCACCATATATATCCTGAAGTGTAAAAGAACCTCCCACGCATGCATATCTACACTGGGGCTCGCTGTACGTTGACGTGAATGTGCCAGAATTTTCCCAAACAAAAGAGACGCCGTCTAGCAGTCCAGTAACAGGCATAATACAGGTGTAAGTGAAATTCAAATCATAGGCCCATATTTTGCAACAGGGCAGCCAGGTCATTGGTTCCTGCGCTGGAACCTTCTGTCATGGAGGGTCCTCCTTCTGCTCAAGCAGCGCGGTGGAAGGAATGGGTGGATAGGTTGGAAACCTACTTTGCGGCAACGGCACTGGACAATGAGAGGTGCCGCCCCTTGCTCCTACACTTAGGAGGTGCAACTATTCATAAACTTGGAAGGTCATGGTAGAAGAGGGCCCACCTTTCACCTATCAGTCATTAAAACTGGCTCTGATGGCTCATTTTCAACCTCTAGCGAATCCGGACTATGAGTGTTTCTTATTAAGGCAAACTAGACAACTCGCAAACAAATCAGTTGATACATTTTATGCCAGGTTGAAAGAACTAGCACACACCTGTACATTGCTGGATGCCGAAGATTAAATTTGTGCGCAGTTCATACAGAGATGTGCATCTGTAAAACTGAAGGAGAGCATATTACAGGTACCTGATATGTCCATGGCAAATATTCTCATGATGGGCCGATCCAAAGAACTGTCAAAAGTACATGCAGCCCATATGGAAGCAGCGTTGTAGACCCAGATCAAGGTTGAGCCAGTGAATGCCATCACCACAGCAGTTATGGAAAAGAAACAAACCTGTTTTTTGTGTGGTGGCCCTTTCCCTCATCAAGGCACGTGTCCTGCTAAAGGCAAGAATTGTTCAAGCTGCAATAAAATGAATCATTTTGCCAAGGTGTGCCGGTCATCCGTCCGTCCAAAGTCACAAAAGTCCAAAGCTGTCAAGTTAGTGCAGCCACCCATCGTCATAGGAGAAGACGATGATATGGATGACGATGAAGAAGAAGAAGGAACTGTCCATGTGATACATGCTCTGCAGCCTGGAGGGCATCCTTGAAAGCGAGTACCACGATGTTCTGTTTCTCTTGCCGGTCAAAAGATTCATGCTTTAATTGTCACTGGTGCCTCCATTAACATACTGGCGCAGTCACTATTGAAAACTCTTCCCATCCAACCTAAACTGCGACTGACGATGACCCAGGTATATGCATTTGGGTCTTCGCACCACTGCCTTTGGCGGGTGTTTTCACCACCACATTATCTCATGAGAAAAATACAGTGCACACCAGAGTGTTTGTAACAAAGACTGGATCTGACATGCTACTAAGCTGGAGGATGGCTGAGTAACTCAACCTTATTTCCTTCACCTTCAGTGTACACCTCGGAACTGTGGAGAGTCTGTTAACTGAGTTTGGGCAGCTCTTTGAAGAGACTGGTTGCCCGAAGGACTGCATGCTACGTCTGCACATTGATAAGTCCATGCAGCCTGTGGCATTAAAACATCACCAAGTGGCATTCCATCTGCAACCAAAGGTGGAGGAAGAGCTCAGGAAGCTTGAGCAGGCTGACATAATTGAGAAGGTTGATTGTCCCACACCATGGGTGTCACCGTTTGTGATTGCATGGAAACCCAAACAATTGGGAGAGGTGAGGATCTGTGTTGACATGCGCTTGCCAAACGTCGTCATTAAGCGAGAACGTCATCTGACACCTACTGTAGATGATATTGTTGTGAAGGTTGCAGGATCAAGGTAGTTCTCAAAAATGGACCTGCGTGCTGGATACCATCAGCTCATGTTAGATCCTGACTCTAGAGGCATAACTTTCTCCACTCATGTGGGTCTCAGATGGTATAAGCATTTGAGTTTTGGGATTACCAGTGCCGCAAAGGTGTTTCAGGACACAATTTGTGGGGTCCTTGCTGGTCTCCCGGAGTCATCAATGTCAGCGATGACATCCTAGTGCATGCTCCCACCATAGAATCACATCTTCATCGTCTCAAAGCGACCTTCCACAGACTTCAACAAAATGGCCTGACCCTTCACAGAGACAAATGTGCCTTTTTGCAGACAGAGGTGGCATTCTTTGATTACCGTTTCTCTGGGGAAGGAATCATGCAGAATCCTGCCAAAATAAAAGACATTCAATCAGCTATGGCCCCCACCAATGTATCTGGTGTTCGCAGCTATTTGGGCATGATAAATTACTGTGGGGGTTTTATCAAAAACTTGACAGCTCTTATGGCTCCTCTCAGAGACCTAATAAATGCCAATGCGGTATGGGAGTGGGGACCTGAAGAAGATGCTTCATTCCAAGCTACTAAGTCAGCATTGTCGGAGCACACCACACTGGTATATTTCGATCCCCAGGAAGATTCGGAGCTATCTATTGATGCCAGCCCTACTAGTTTTGGGGCAGAGTTGGCGCAGAAACAATTAGTTGGGGAATGGGTTCCTGTGACCAATGCCAGCCGTGATATGACAGAGACTGAGCAATGCTATTCTCAGGAGGCCATTGTGGTGCATTGGAGCTGTGGGCATTTCCACCTTTATCTGTATGGCCGGTCGTTCATAATACACACAGACCACAAGCCCATGATACCTTTGTTTAATTGATCCTCCTCCAAACCCCGTCAGGAATAGAAAAGTGGATTCTGTAGTTGCAAGGTTATCGTTTTCAAGTGGTATATCGACCTGGCTCCCTGAATCCTGCTGGCTACTTGTCACGACATGCCCGGCCTGCTACTCCTCGAGAGGTCACTGATGCAAATGAGGTAGAGGAGTACCTAAGGTTGATCGTGGAAAGATCTCGACCATTGCCTATCTCCCTTGATGAAATCAAGGTAGCCACGGATGGTGATGAATGGCTGCAGCTGGTGATGTCGGCAGTGGCTTCCAGCAAGTGGCACAATGTTATTCAAAATGTGTCCCTCAGGACGGCAGAGGCCAGGATTATGTTATCCTCGTTGCATAAGGTCAGACTTAGGTTGGCTGTGTCTCCTGAAGGATGTTTACTAAGAGGCCACAGGTTGGTGATTCCTGTCTCGTTGCAAAATCCGGTAGTGGAGCTGGCACATTCCTCACACCAAGAAATGGTCAAGACAAAGTCAAGATTGAGGAGCAAGGTGTGGTTCTCAGGGCTTGATGACCACGTCGAAAGAGTAATGCGTCAATGTGTGATGTGTCAAGTGGTTGGTCCAGCCGAAAATCCCTCACCGGTTCTTACTGAGTCTATCCATCCTATCCCGTGGTTTCAAGCCAGTGCCGATTTTGGGAGTCTGCCAGATGGTCATCACACGTTTGTAGTGATAGATGATTTCTCTAAATATCCTGAAGCTGAAATTGTGGAGTCCATCACGGCTTCTCAGATCATTCCTCGTCTAGAGAAGATAATGGCCACCCATGGGTTAGTACAGGACATACACCCTGATAATGGACCGCTGTTTTCTAGCCAAAAGTTTGCTGATTACCTGCAGTCTTGAGGAATTGTTCATAAAAAGATCACTCCTTGTTGGCCTCAGGCTAATGGAGAAGTGGAACGCTTCATGAGAACTCTTAACAAAGAGCTACGAATTGCAGTAGCTGGTGGTCGCAATATGGACTGTATTTGCTTTCTTGGGGGAGTATCGACTCACTCCTCATGCCACCACTGGAGAGATGCCCAGTTCTTTTTGCATAAATTGAAGAGTATGAGATACTATTCCTCATGTACAGGAACCCTCTGAACTCCATGATCGAGTAGGGGAGACGCTGTCAAAACGGAAGGACAGAAATGACAAGATGGCAAGAAAACGGAGAGCAAAGAAATGAGTTATCCACATAGGGGATCTGGTTCTTGTAAGGAACATGAGAGGGGGAAGAACATTTATGCTGCCTTTTGAGAAGGTCCAGTGGGTGGTGAGTGGCATGAAGGGCACCAGGGTAACTGGCAAAAGGAAACAGGAGACGGTCACAAGGAACATTTTGTTCTTTAAAGTGTTTCATATGACAGATGGTGAGGTGGCGATAGAAAAGAACATGTCACCAGCCAGTTCCTGTGAGGATGATGATGGAGGAAGGGTGGATCATTGTGACAATGGTTCTACGTCTCAGAGTTAAGCTGCCGGTGACCCTCTGTCCTTTGGTCGAAGGAGTACAGATGTGCAGAACTCTGAGCTTCCTCAAGTTTCAGAGCATGAGGTGCCTGACATGGTTGTAAATAAGACAAGAGGGAAACAGGAGATTATTGGTCCAGTGTACACTCTCCCTAATTTAACTAATAATATTAATACAGTACATAGTTCCACAAAAAATCAAAAAATGAGAACAGAAACAACTAATCTACAGGAAAACAAAGAAAATCGGGAGCAAAGCAGCCCTCACACATCCTATCGGATGTCAAGCTTCATCACTGGGCAAGCTCCTCATCAGACCGGCACTGCAATGTCTGATGGGCCACCCCTTTCAAAAGGGGGGGTGGCACTTAACCGGGGAACATATTTCCAATGGTGAATGTGCCTACAAGGGACACAAACTATAGATGTGTACAGGAGAGAAATGAAAGTGAATAAATTTTACTCTGAACCATTACCATCACATTTAATAATTCAGAAAAGAGAGGTCCAGGCCAAGATTCAAAACAAAAACGGGGTGTGCCGGTGGAAATAATGCTCAACCGCACTCACACTCAATATATGCTAGGAAGATAAAAAACTCTTCATGTTCCTATAGTATTAGGTGTTAGACATGTTTCGCATCTGGGTGGCCGCAAAGGGTCTAGGGACGCTTCCTCAGGACCAACAAAATATAACTTCTCCTGAAAAAAGTGCCTAGACCCGATTAAGGTAAATAAAGTAAATAGTGACAGGTCACTTACTTATATCAACTGCTCGTCGAGGTCAATCTTCGTCAACAAGTCGCCCTGTAGAATGAAAATCAGTAGTACATATGCTAAAAACAAGTTGTGCTTAAAAAATTAGTGGATAATAGTGACATTTAGCTCATATTAAGTGGTCACCGTGCTCGTGAAAAATTCAGGCAGTCATAGGAAATGTAAGCTTACCATCCCTTATTAAAGCCTGGGCTCCATAGGAATGCGCGTGCCCAGAACCAGGTATGCTATGCTAAGTAGGGATAATATACGAAAAGGACATAAAACTTGTGAAACATATATGTGTCATACAATGGAAATACCAAGCTGTAAATCAATGATTATCCGTACTTAAAAAATAAATAAACAACCACATCAATTATTGAACAAAGTGTATATTCACATGTATATAGTCCAGTCAAAGTCCATGCACCAGAGGCACCTACCAGCCAGAATATGGAAATATTAAAACAAAGATTAGACTGACAGTCTTCATAAAGTATACCATTGTACTGTAATTGGTTCACATATCTTGACAATATTCAGGTCGACATAGCTAATTGTACAAAGATTCAATCGTGCGATGTTGAATGGATGTAAAGTGCTGATGGAATAAAGTCAGACTCTGTGCTGGAAACAGTTAATGTTAATAAGCCAATCCGATGGGGACCAGATATATACAATTGCGAATAAACGAAGAGTCACTTACTCGCAGAATCGCCAGTTTCAAGCCCGGGACCTACCTGGGTGCCTCGTTCCTGAAAACAGCTGTAGAGCGTGGCTTCAGCGTTTTTAACCCCTTCGCTGCCAGGCCTTTTCCCCCTCCTGTGCCAGGCCTTTTTTTGCCTATTTGGGGCAGTTCGCGCTTAGGCCCTCATAACTTTTTGTCCACATAAGCTAACCAAGCCAAATTTGCGTCCTTTTTTTCCAACATCCTAGGGATTCTAGAGGTACCCAGACTTTGTGGGTTCCCTTGAAGGAGGCCAAGAAATTGGCCAAAAATACAGTGAAAATTTCGTTTTTTTCAAAAAAATTGGAAAAAGTGGCTGCAGAAGAAGGATTGTGGATTTCCCCCTGAAAATGGCATCAACAAAGGGTTTGCAGTGCTAAACTCAGCAGCTTCCTAGCTTTCAGGAACAGGCAGACTTGAATCAGAAAACCCAATTTTTCAACACAATTATGGCATTTTACTGGGGCATACCCCATTTTTGCAATTTTTTGTGCTTTCAGCCTCCTTCTAGTCAGTGACAGGAATGGGCATGAAACCAATGCTGGATCCCAGAAACCTAACCATTTCTGAAAAGTAGACACAATTCTGAATTCAGCAAGGGGTCATTTGTGTAGATCCTACAAGGGTTTCCTACAGAAAATAACAGCTGAAAAAGAAAAATATTGAAATTGAGGTGAAAAAAACATCAATTTTTCTCTACGTTTTACTCTGTAACTTTTCCCTGCAATGTCAGATTGTGGAAAGCAATATACTGTTACGTCTGCTGGACTCCTCTGGTTGCGGGGATATATAGGGCTTGTAGGTTCATCAAGAACCCGCGGAACCCAGAGCAAATAAATGAGCTGCACCCTGCAGTGCGTTTTCATTCTATACCGGGTATACAGCAATTCATTTGCTGAAATATAAAGAGTAAAAAATTGCTATCAAGAAAACCTTTGCATTTCCAAAAAGGGCACAAGATAAGGTGCTGAGGAGCAGTGGTTATTTGCACATCTCTGAATTCCGGGGTGACCGTACTAGCATGTGAATTATAGGGAATTTCTCAAATAGATGTCTTTTTTACACACTCTCCTATATTTGGAAGGAAAAAATGTAGAGAAAGACAAGGGGCAATAGCACTTGTTTTGCTAATCTATGTTCCCCCAAGTCTCCTGATAAAAATGATACCTCACTTGAGTGGGTTGGCCTAGCGCCCGCGACAGGAAACGCCCCAAAACGCAACGTGGACACATCCCATTTTTTTTAAAGAAAGCAGAGGTGTTTTTTGCGAAGTGTCTACCTGTAGATTTTGGCCTCTAGCTCAGCCGGCACCTAGGGAAACCTACCAAACCTGTGCATTTCTGAAAACTAGAGACCTAGGGGAATCCAAGGAGGGGTGACTTGCGGGGCTCGGACCAGGTTCTGTTACCCAGAATCCTTTGCAAACCTCAAAATTTGGCTAAAAAAACACATGTTCCTCACATTTCTGTGGCAGAAAGTTCTGGAATCTGAGAGGAGCCACAAATTTCCTTCCACTCAGCGTTCCCCCAAGTCTCCCGATAAAAATGATACCTCACTTGCGTGGGTAGGCCTAGCGCCCGCGACAGGAAACACCCCAAAGCGCAACGTGGACACATCCAAAATTTTGGAAGAAAACAGAGGTGTTTTTTGCGAAGTGCCTACCTGTAGATTTTGGCCTCTACCTCAGCCGGCACCTAGGGAAACCTACCAAACCTGTGCATTTCTGAAAACTAGAGACCTAGGGGAATCCAAGATGGGGTGACTTGCGGGGCTCGGACCAGGTTCTGTTACCCAGAATCCTTTGCAAACCTCAAAATTTGGCTAAAAAAACACATGTTCCTCACATTTCTGTGGCAGAAAGTTCTGGAATCTGAGAGGAGCCACAAATTTCCTTCCACCCAGCGTTCCCCCAAGTCTCCCGATAAAAATGATACCTCACTTGCGTGGGTAGGCCTAGCGCCCGCAACAGGAAACACCCCAAAGCGCAACGTGGACACATCAAAAGTTTTGGAAGAAAACAGAGGTATTTTTTGCGAAGTGCCTACCTGTAGATTTTGGCATCTAGCTCAGCCGGCACCTAGGGAAACCTACCAAACCTGTGCATTTCTGAAAACAAGAGACCTAGGGGAATCCAAGGAGGGGTGACTTGCGGGGCTCGGACCAGGTTCTGTTACCCAGAATCCTTTGCAAACCTCAAAATTTGGCTAAAAAAACACATGTTCCTCACATTTCTTTGGCATGAAGTTCTGGAATCTGAGAGGAGCCACGAATTTCCTTCCACCCAGCGTTCCCCCAAGTCTCCCGATAAAAATGATACCTCACTTGTGTGGGTAGGCCGAGCGCCCGCGACAGGAAACACCCCAAAGCGCAACGTGGACACATCAAAAATTTTGGAAGAAAACAGAGGTGTTTTTTGCGAAGTGCCTACCTGTAGATTTTGGCCTCTAGCTCAGCCGGCACCTAGGGAAACCTACCAAACCTGTGCATTTCTGAAAACTAGAGACCTAGGGGAATCCAAGGAGGGGTGACTTGCGGGGCTCGGACCAGGTTCTGTTACCCAGAATCCTTTGCAAACCTCAAAATTTGGCTAAAAAAACACATGTTCCTCACATTTCTGTGGCAGAAAGTTCTGGAATCTACGAGGAGCCACAAATTTCCTTCCACCCAGCATTCCCCTAAGTCTCTCGATAAAAATGGTACCTCACTTCTGTGGGTAGGCCTAGCGCCCACGAAAGGAAATGGCCCAAAACACAACGTGGACGGAACATATTTTTTCACAGAAAACAGAGGTGTTTTTTGCAAAGTGCCTACCTGTGGAGTTTGGCCTGTAGCTCAGCCGGCCCCGGGAAGGGTGGGGGGGGGCAGAAATGCCCTAAAATAAATTTGACCCCCCAAGCCCCCCCTGCCCCTGCCCGGGAACAACCCCTGCCTACGGGGTCGCTCCCGCTGCATGACATTGGCGCCAAAAAACAAATGGCCTAAATACAATTTGCCCCCCAGGGGAGCGACCCTTGCCTGATGGGTCGCTCCCCATCTCGAAAAAAACAAACAAACAAAAAAAAAAACACAACAAAAAAATTTGCCCTGGTGCCCTGAGAGTTCTGCCCCCCCCCCCTGGGGGCAGTTCGGCCTAATAATAGGCCGAACTGTCGCCAGGGGGGGCAGAAATGGCCTAAAATAAATTTGCCCCCCCCAGCCCCCATCCCCGCCCCCGGGAGCGACCCTTGCCTATGGGGTCGCTCCCCCTGCGTGACATTGGCGCCAAAAAACAAATCCCAGGTGCCTAGTGGTTTCTGCCCCTTTGGGGGCAGATTGACCCAAAATCGGCCAATCTGCCCCAAGGGGGGCAGAAATGGCCTAAATACAATTTGCCCCCCAGGGGAGCGACCCTTGCCTGATGGGTCGCTCCCCACCTCGAAAAAAACTAACAAACAAAAAAAAAACACAACAAAAAAATTTGCCCTGGTGCCCTGAGGGTTCTGCCCCCCCCGGGGGCAGTTCGGCCTAATAATAGGCCGAACTGCCCCCAGGGGGGGTAGAAATGGCCTAAAATAAATTTGCCCCCCCCAGCCCCCACCCCCACCCCCGGGAGCGACCCTTGCCTACGGGGTCGCTCCCCCTGCGTGACATTGGCGCCAAAAAACAAATCCCCGGTGCCTAGTGGTTTCTGCCCCCTTGGGGGCAGATTGACCTAAAATCGGCCAATCTGCCCCAAGGGGGGCAGAAATGGCCTAAATACAATTTGCCCCCCAGGGGAGCGACCCTTGCCTGATGGGTCGCTCCCCATCTTGAAAAAAACAAAGAAACAAAAAAAAAAAAAAATTGCCCTGGCGCCTAGAGGGTTCTGCCCCCCCGGGGGCAGAAATGGCCTAAAATAAATTGCCCTCCCCCCCAGGGAGCGACCCTTGCCTAAGGGGTCACTCCCTTTGCGTGAAATTCACGCAAAGAAAAAACTCCCTGGTGTCTAGTGGTTTCTACCCCCCTTGGGGGCAGATTGGCCTCATCAAAATAGGCCAATCTGCCCCCAAGGGGGGCAGAAATGGCCAAAATATAATTTTCCCCCAAGGGAAGCGACCCTTGCCTAAGGGGCCGCTCCCCACCAAAAAAAAAAAAATGAAAAGGCCTTCCCGAAAATATGCCCCCCCTGGGAGCGACCCTTGCCCAAGGGGTCGCTCCCTTTTGTCAGTTTCAATAAAAAAAAAAAAAATCCCTGGTGTCTAGTGGGGTTTCAAAAGCCGGATTGCGAGCAATCCGGCTTTTGAAACCCTCGGAGGGACTTCAAAGGGAAGGAAATACTTTTCCTTCCCTTTGAAGCCCCTCCGGGCCTCCCAAGTGATTGAAAAAGAAATGCTTTTGCATTTCTTTTTCAATCGCGCTGGAAGCAGAGCTTCCAGCGCGACTAGGGAGGCCCCTGTGACAAATAGGCGCGCGCTCGCGCGCTGACGTCACGGGGGGGGGGTGGTGGGGGTCGGGGGTGGAAGGGGAAGGTCTTCCCCTTCCATCCCGACTTGGGTGGGGAAAGGGGGGTGCACGGGGGGCGCGCTAGCGCGCCCCCAAGTTCCCCTGTGCCATGGACGAGATGATCTCGTCCAAGGCACAGGGGAACTGTAGCCTTTTACGAGATCATCTCGTCCAAGGCACAGAACCGGTTAAACAGAAACTGTGCTCAATAGAGCGCGGAACACGGAAGTAAACCTGGTGTTCCGATTGGTGGGGCTGGGCATGTGACCCCGAAAAAACATAAAAATGAAGGAAGGACCAAAAATACATGGATGCCGGTCCGTGAGATTCAAGGTTGGTGTCCTGATTGGCTGAAAATGGTCATGTGGGCCGATCATTAGTAAACAATGAAATCGGACTAAAGGGAAAGTAGAAATGTGCCGAATATCGATCAGACAAAGGGAAAATTATTCCAATGGTCTGTAAATGGTTGATATGAATACAAATCAGAGTTATGTCAACACACCCAAGTCGGAAGTGTTTTATGAGTAGGAGGGGGTCTAATGCAATATATGTGAAGATTGGCAATATCCAGAAGGGCCGATCAATAATAAACAACAAGATCAGACTAAAAAGGAAGCATAAATGTGCTGAATATTGGTCAGCACAAAGACAGCTATTACAATGGTCTGTAAATAATTAATAGTAATAAAAATCAAAGATATTCAACACACCCAACTTAGCAGTGTTTTATGAATAGTAAGGGATCAGATATAATATATGTGAAGACTGGTAACACCCAAGAGGGTGGTAAAGGTGGTCACTAAGAGTGGAATGCACAAGGAAAAGACAGAGTCATGGTCTGTCCTCGAAGTGAATATATATACAGTGTAATTGCAATCATGATAGTATATTGCCCTAAGGGATAGCGTCATTAAGTTCCAAGGTATCAGTTTTTAATCTAAAGACCCAACGTTGCTCAATCCTAAAGAGGATCCTGGGGTCGTTATAAGGGATTGTAGGTGCTTGTAATACTACCCACCATAAGTCATCAGAGCCATGTTTAGCTTTCGATGGTGACTTTCATAGAGCAATAGGCTGTTGCAATCAGTGTTCTTGTGATAGGTATCAGAAGTCAATTTACCATTGTCAATCTTGATCAAGAGGTCCAAAAAGGAGACCTCATTCACAGACACGTGGGCAGTAAAATTAAGGTAAGGGTCAAGAGTGTTAACCCATTGGGTAAAAGGTTCAACATCTCCAAGGTTTCCTTGCCGTACAATCAGAATGTCGTCAATGTGTCGCTGCCAGAGTTTGATTTGATCATGGAATGGATTAGTGGTAGGTAGAATAAACTGTTTTTCGAATTCGTACATGTACAGACAGGCTAAACTGGGAGTGAAGGTGAGCAATCGGAGAGAACACTGCCGGGAGAACACTGCCGGGGCATCAGATAGAATTACTACAGGCACCTCAGGGGGAAGGGAAGGGGGGGCACCTCAGCCAGATGACTGCAAAGCCAGATCCACAATGGGGCTCCATGCCCATTGATGTATCCTGGGGAGTGCAAAGCCACAGTCTCTCAAGTCTCCACAGTGGGTGGCTTGCCCACTGTGACATCCTGGGGAGTGCAAAGCCACAGTCTCTCAAGTCTCTACAATGGGTGGCTTGCCCACTGTGCCATCCTGGGGAGTGCAAAGCCAGAGTCTCTCAAGTCTCTACAGTGGGTGGCTTGCCCACTGTGCCATCCTGGGGAGTGCAAAGCCACAGTCTCTCAAGTCTCTATAGTGGGTGGCTTGCCCACTGTGCCATCCTGGGGAGTGCAAAGCCACAATTTTGCAAGTAGATAACAGCCGCCACTGGCTCTAGAGGGGGACTGGTGCCCAGACTGGATTAGTCTCCCCGTGAAAGTTCCTGTCCCGTCACTGTCCCAGCTGCACATGGGATAACGATGCTTGATGTGGCGGTCTTTTCATTCTTACCAGGTGCATGCCCTGTTCAGTGGTGCTTTGCCATGGCGGTTCTGGACTGTTCAGCGGTGCTTGCCCTGTTCAGCGGTGCTTGCCCTGTTCAGCGGTGCTTTGCCATGGCGGTTCTGGACTGTTCAGCGGTGCTTGCCCTGTTCAGCGGTGCTTTGCCATGGCGGTTCTGGACTGTTCAGCGGTGCTTGTCCTGTTTAGCGGTGCTTTGCCATGGCAGTTCTGGACTGTTCAGCGGTGCTTGTCCAGTTCAGAGGTGCTTGCCCTGTTCAGCGGTGCTTTGCCATGGCGGTTCTGGACTGTTCAGCGGTGCTTGCCCTGCTCAGCGGTGCTTGTCCTGTTCAGCGGTGCTTTGCCATGGCGGTTCTGGACTGTTCAGCGGTGCTTTGCCCTGGCGGTCTCTGGACTGTTCAGCGGTGCTTTGCCATGGCGGTTCTGGAACGGGCATTGGTGTGTGGCATGACGTTCCCTAGACTGGGCATTCGTGTGTGGCATGACGTTCCCTCATAGCTCACCTGGGCTGTGGCAGCAGGGGCCCTCTTAGGCACTGACTCCAGTGGTGGCGGTGGTCTCCTGACCAGTGACGATACTTGGGCCCTCCTGGGCACTGACTCCGGCGGTGTCGATGGTCTCCTGACCAGTGACGACACTTAAGCCCTCCTCGGCACTGACTCCGGCGGTGGTCTCCTGACCAGTGACGATACTTGGGCCCTCCTGGGCACTGACTCCGGCGGTGGCAGTGGTCTCCTGACCACTGATGATACTTGGGCCCTCCTGGGCTATGACTCCGGCGATGGTCTCCTGACCAGTGACGATACTTGGGCCCTCCTGGGCTATGACTCCGGCGGTGGTCTCCTGACCAGTGATGATACTTGGGCCCTCCTGGGCTATGACTCTGGCAGTGGTCTCCGGACCAGTGACAACGGTGCTGGCGGTGGTGTCTCAACTGCCGGGAATGATGCTGCCCTTCTCCGCCGTGATACTCACAACAGGCTGGGCAGACTTCCTCTGGCCCTTCCCCACCTTTGGTGGAGTCACAGCTGACTCTCCAATCCCCTTGGGACCCCTGTGAGTTGTTTTCCCTCCAGGAGTCTTCACACGGTCCCGTCGTCCACTTGTCAATTTCAGAGCCTTTACAGGGGGTGGGCTGCCAGTGCCTTGGCTCCGGATGATACTGCCTGCCCTGGTGGCCGGTGCACTCCACATACCTTGAACAGGCACCACTGGTATTGGAGGCTTTTTGGCTGAGGCGCTACGACGGGACTGATGAATTGGAGGTGGGGTGGGGGCAAAAAGGTCAACCTTACAGAGGGACAGTTTTTGACGAACACTGGGATGGGTAGTTGGAGGGGGTCTGGGAGTGGAGGAAGAGGAGGTAGTTGTAGGAGGTGTCACTTTAGGTGTTTTGGGTGCAGGTGCAGGTACTGGAGGCTGTCGTGAGGTGGATGGATGTTGGGTGTGTGGTTGCCGGCGTTTGTGTACTTTGGGAGGGGGCGTCACAGACACACTGGGAGAGGACACAGGGGACGTGTAAATGTGAGTGGAGGTGGTGAGTGCAGGTGAGCGGCTTCTGGTGCTGGGTGTCCTGGTGCGATTCCTGGTGCCTGTAGATGTAGTGCATGCAGGTGTGTGTGTAGACGAGACTGGGAGGGAGGAGGGAGAAGAGGAGGAGGGGGACACAGTGGAGGCAGTGGATGTTGCTGTGTCTGTATGTGGGTGAGGCTTGCGTGAGTGCCTGTGGGTTGTGTGGTGCCTATGTTTGCTTGAGCTACTTGTGTGTGTTGACTTGTGTGCATTCTGGTCTGTAGGTGTGCTTGGGATGGGCTGGGGTACAGGGGATTGGGTCTGGGTGGAAGAGGTTGGAGGGGGGAGGCTAGACACAGGGACAATGGCTGCCATCAGTGCTGAGGCCAGAGATTGCAGGGTTCGCTGAAGGACAGCCTGACCAGAATGAATGCCCTCCAGGAATGCATTACCGTGTTGCAACTCTCGTTCTACACCCTGGATGGCATTCACAATGGTAGACTGCCCAACAGTGAGTGACCTGAGGAGGTCAATGGCCTCCTCACTGAGGGCAGCAGGGGTGACTGGGGCAGGGCCTGAGCTGCCTGGGGTGAAGGTGATGCCCACCCTCCTCGGTGAGCGGGCACGTGGCGAACGCTGAGGGGCTGCTGGGAGGGCGGTGCAGGTAGGGGAGGTGGCGGCTGTACCTGTAGGAGTGGGGCGCACAGATGGTGCCGCCACCACAAGGGAGCTCCCATCGGCAGACGAGCCTGTGTCGCTGGTTGGTGATCCGGTGGCCGACGTGAAGTTCCCCTCGCCCTCCGTCCCACTGGTGCATTCTGAGTCCGTGGTGTGGCCCTCCATGGCCATGTGGGATGCAGCTCCCTCGTGCTCCGGTGCCACCATGGCTATGGTGGACATCTGCACACATGGATGCCACAGGGGCATCTATACCTGTACTTGGCACTCTACTGAGGTGGGGTAGAGTGCCACATGGGCTGCATTTCAGAGGGGCCTAGCCTACGGAACTCGCCCTGGCCTGGGTACACCCACAGGCCTCCTCCCCCACCGAGACCCTTCTACTGCGCGCAAAGTCCGCAGAATGAGGTTGTACTCACCCCCTTGTGTCTGCTGTGATGCCCTCAAGCACCCATCCAACTCAGGGTAGGCCACTGCTAGGATCCGGAACATCAGGGGGGTCATGGTGCGACGGGCACCCTTCCCACGTTGGGAGGCCATCCCCAGCTGAGCCTCCGCCGTCTTCTTGCTGCAGCGGCGAATGTCCTCCCATCTTTTCCGGCAGTGGGTGCCCCGTCCCTGGTGGGCCCCCAGGGTCCGGACCTCCTTGGCGATGGCACGCCAAATGTCCCTCTTCTGGTGGGCGCTGACCTACATGACATGCACAAGGGAAGGCAAAAAGTCATTACCAACGGCACCATCGATGTGAGTGGCCCCCTCCCTACTCTAGCCATGTGGCCCATTCATTCACATGCATTAATGTTCCATGAACTCTGCCCCCTTCCCTCTTACAACCAGCCCTCTCCACCCAGGCCTAGCCCATACAACATGCTCCCTGTGAACTAACCTGTTGTTCTGGAGGACTGTAGAGTAGCGTGTACTGGGGGAGGACCCCGTCTACCAGTTTCTCCAACTCCTGAGCAGTGAAGGCAGGGGCCCTTTCCCCAGACGCAGCAGCCGTCGTCGCTTCCAGACCGAGGTCACAGCAGCACTTGCAGTGTAGGTCCTCTCCTGTCGAAGGTCAGGTATCTAGTGATTGAACAGATAGAAAATGGCGGTGAAGTCCGCGGCGGTGCGTATCATCACCGCCGGCGTACCTGTTCATTGGCTCATGGGACCCATAGGGTCCTATGTTAACAAATGCAGCATTGCGCCGTGGTCTACGACCGCCTACCGCGACGGTGTGCAACGCCAGCGCAGTTACCCCACAATCCCATTGTCCCAGTTTAGAGGTCAGGCAGCCGCCATTTCAGGGGCCCACATGGGTTCATTTACTTCTGCGTCACACATAGCTAGACCTACACTCAACACACATACAGGAAGGGTTTTGTGTTTGGTGTAGTCTTCTGTGTAACTGTGGGTACATACCTAGAAAATTTACTTTCTCGTCGCTGTTGTCCTTCGTAGGCGCCGTCAGCTGGGACATGTGAGAAGATGGCGGAATCCTCCGGTGTACCGACCGCTGGTGGACCTGTTGACAATGGAAGAGCGACATGTAATCGTCACCTACAGGTTTGACCGTGCCACAATCCAGGAACTATGTACCCAGTTGGAGCCAGACATGATGTCACCAATCCGCCATCCCACTGGAATCCCCCCTGACGTGCAGGTGCTGTCAGTGCTCCATTTCCTTGCAAGTGGGTCTTTTCAGACAACAGTGGCCATGGCATCAGGGATGTCCCAGCCTATGTTTTCCAACGCCTTGTCCAGAGTGATGTCTGCCCTGCTGAAACACCTAAGGAGATACATCATTTTCCCTGAGGTGGAAGATTTGCCTACAGTTAAAGGTGACTTCTATGCCCTTGGACATATCCCCAACGTCATAGGTGCCATTGATGGCACCCATGTAGCTCTGGTCCCCCCCCACAGGAGTGAACAGGTGTACAGAAACAGGAAGAGTTATCATTCGATGAATGTACAGATGGTCTGTTTGGCAGACCAGTACATCTCCCAGGTTAATGCTATGTACCCTGGCTCAGTGCATGACGCCTACATCCTGCGGAATAGCAGCATCCCTGATGTGATGGGTCAACTCCAGAGGCACCGTGTATGGCTATTAGGGGACTCTGGTTACCCCAACCTTTCCTGGCTATTGACCCCAGTGAGGAATCCCAGGACCAGGGCAGAGAAACTCTACAATGAGGCCCATGGGCGGACTAGGAGGGTGATCGAACGCACCTTCGGCCTCCTTAAGGCCAGGTTCAGGTGCCTCCATATGACAGGTGGTTCCCTATTCTACTCACCGAAGAAGGTGTGCCAGATCATCATCGCCTGCTCGATGCTTCATAATTTGGCTTTGCGACGCCAGGTGCCTTTTCTGCAGGAGGATGGTCCACATGACGGTGTTGTGGAGCCTGTAGAGCCTGTGGACAGTGATGAGGAGGAAGCTGAGGAAGAAGACAACGACAATAGGGAGTCAGTCATACAGCAATATTTCCAGTGACACACAGGTGAGAACATTTTCATTTTTACCATTACTTTCACTGTCACACGTCTTCCTCTATCCTGTGTGTAATTTATTGGGATTATATGGTAACTGAGTTGTTTCTTTCCATTACGGTTTCGCAGGTGTGGTTACCAACGTGTGTCATCTACTTGCATCCTTCAAGGACTTTTGATGTGTGACATTGGTATGTTGCCTTTACATCTCACAACGCATTTTGACACTGTCATAGATATTACATTTTAACAAATCATGGACTGACTCCAGATTGTTTTGTGTTTCAAGGGTGTTTATTGAAGTGCTCAGAAATGGGAGGGGGTTGTAAAATGAGGATGGGTGATGGCGGAGTAATGTCCATGGCAGAGTCCAGTCTATTAGTCTCACAGGTGCACTGCCCATATGGGCATAGGAAGTGGAGCTGGGGCAGTTCAAGTATGGACAGGGTAACAAAGTGGGACGGTGGGGGGACAATCAGGCTGGTCTCATTTCCTGGCAGGGGTCTTGCCATCTTGCTCTGTCCTGTTCCTGGATCTCAGGGACCGCTTGCGTGGTGGTTGTCCATCTGCAGGGGGTGGGGTGCTGGTGTGGTGTTCCTGTGGCGGGGCGTCCTGTCCACTAGCGCCGGCGGAGGTGGTGGGCAGTTCATCGTCCTGGCTAGTGTCAGGGGCCCCTTGGTGTGCCACGGTGTCCCTCAGGGTCTGCTGTATGTCCTTCAGCACCCCTACGATGGTGCCCAAGGCGGAGCTGATGGTCCTGAGCTCCTCCCTGAACCCCAAATAATGGTCCTCCTGCAGGCGCTGGGTCTCCTGAAACTTGACCAGGACCGTCGCCATCGTCTCCTGGGAATGGTGGTATGCTCCCATGATGGAGGTGAGGGCCTCGTGGAGAGTGGGTTCCCTGGGCCTGTCCGCCCCCTGTCGCACAGCAGCCCTCCCAGTTCCCCTGTGTTCCTGTGCCTCCGTCCCCTGGACCGTGTGCCCACTACCACTGCCCCCAGGTCCATGTTGTTGTTGGGGTGGTGGGTTACCCTGGGTTCCTTGTAGTGGTGGACACACCGCTGATTGACCTGTCCTGGGTACCGAGGTTTGGGCCCGCTGGGTGGGTGCTGTGCTGGTGTTACCAGAGGGTGGAAGGTCAGTGTTGGGCTGTGCCTGTGCAAGGGGAACCGACTGTCCCGAGGCCTACGATGGTCCTGGCTGGTCATCAGGATCTAGTAGGGCAGAGCTGCTATCGTCACTGTGGGCCTCTTCTGGGGGTGGAGAGGTGTTGTCTGGACCCTCTGGTGTGGTAACGGTCCTTCGTGTTCCTGCAGGGGCATAAGAGCATGATTATTGCATGTGTGTGTGTGATGGTGTGCAATGGGTGGGTGTCTGTGTACCCCAGTGCAAGCATTCCTGTGTGGGGGCTTGTGTGATGATGGTTAGGGGGTTGTTCTGGGTATGTGCAGTGGGCATGCTTAGGTGATAGGTGTCCATGCTTAGTTGTGTCATGCAGGGCTTGGTGTGGGATGTGTAGTTTGTGTTATGAATACATTAGTGAGTATTTGGGATGATAGGGGAGGGTGTGAGGGTGGGGGTGTGTGATAGCATGCAGGTAGGGTGGGGGATATGATAGTTAAGATTTGACTTACCAGTGTCCCATCCTCCACCGACTCCTCCGAGGCCCTCTGGATGCATGATGGTCAAGACTTGCTAATCCCATGTTGTTAGTTGTGGGGGAGGAGGTGGGAGTCCGCCGCCAGTCCGCTGAACCGCGATGTTGTGCCCGGAGACCGTTGAACGCACCTTCCCCCGTAGGTCGTTCCACCTCTTCCTGATGTCCTCCCGATTTCTTGGGTGCTGTCCCACAGCGTTGACCCTGTCGACTATTCTTCGCCATAGCTCCATCTTCCTGGCTATGGATGTGTGCTGCACCTGTGAGCCAAATAGCTGTGGCCCTACCTGGACAATTTCCTCCACCATGACCCTGAGCTCCTCCTCGGAAAAGCGGGGTGTCTTTGGCGTGCCATGGGGTGGTGTGTGTGATGTGTGGGGCGGTGTGAGTGTTGATAGGTGTGGTGATGTGTAGTGGTGTATGGTGTTTTGTGCGTGGATGTTGTGTGGGCGATGGTGTTGTGTGCCTCTGTATGGTGAGGTTGTCTTTGCTGTGCTGTTTTTCTGGCCTTCGTCCGTGAATTGTGGTCGTAGGGGTTTGTGGGTGATGTGGGTGTGTGTTTTATATTGAATTGGGTGTGTGGGAGTGGTGTTTGTATGTGTCTCAGTTGTGTGTATTTTTAATTGTCCAATGTGGCGGTGTTTTGGAGATGTGTGTGTATTTTGAGCGCGGCGGTGTGTACCGCTAATGGAATACCGCGGTTGAAAGACCGCTGCGTGGATTCGTGGGTCGTAATAGCAATGTCGTGTTTCTGTTGGCGTGGAGGTGGAGGATTTGTTCTCGCCAGTTTATTACTGACCTTTGGTGTGGCAGACTTGTGTGGGTGTCTGACTTTCGGCGGATTCCGAGATGTGTGTCATAATAGCTGTGGCGGAATTCCGTGGCCGCGGCAGTGTATTGGCGGTCTTCTGCATGGCGGTAAGCGCCTTTTACCGCCAATGTTGTAATGACCCCCATTATCTTTTAGAGAGGTACTGTAATGGTGTTCCAAGATGAGCTGTCAAATGTGTGGTTTTAATGGAGTGTTATAAAAAATGTTAATACTATGTATAAACTGTATATTATTCAAATCTGTATTTGAGAAGCACTTTTTTTAATTTAACGAAAATGTATTTGCGCATTTTGTAGCAGCCTATATTATGATGTAGTTGTATTTATTTAGCACTTACTACCCTGACGAGGCATCAAATGCATGTTTAAAATAAGGACTTACACAGTCACATTTGTTTCAGGGACCTCGGTACCTTATAGCAGTGTTGTCCAACCTTTTTATCGCCGCGGACCGGTAAATGTTTGAAAATGTTTCCGTGGCCCGCTTGGGAGGGCGCAATGCTCTGCGCCTCGGCCGCCCGCCACAGTGAAATGTAGTTGAAGTTCCTCGGGCGGCCCGGTGCCGATTGATCCACGGACCGGCACCAGTCCGCGGCCCGGGGGTTGGGGAACACTGCCTTATAGTACTAACAAACATTGACAAGGCCAATAGGTCTTGTACACGCAAGAGTTATTGGCTTTGCCAATGTGTTTTAGCCATGTTATACACCAGAGTGGCTGCTCTTCAGCATGGCTAAAAGTTAGTGGCATAGTGGTGTGGAGTGGAGTAGAGTGGCGTAGAGTCCAGTGGTGCAGAGCCCAGTGGTGCAGAGTGCAGTGCTTTGGGGTACAGTGCAGTTGTTTAGAGTTCATTGGCATAGAGTGCAGTAGTTTAGAGTGCAGTAGCATGGAGTGGCGAGGGAAAGAGTAGAGTGGCATAGAGTGCAGTGGAGTAGAGTCACATACAATAGAGTGGCAGAGAGTGCAGTAGTGTAGAGTGATGCAGTGGCATAGAGTGCAGAGTAGACTTGCGTGGCAGAGAGTGCAGTGGCGCAGAGTGGAGTAGTGTAGAGTGGTGCAGTGTAGAGTATAGTGATGTAGAGTGCAGTTGAGTGGAGTGATGCGGAGTAGACTGACGTAGAATGCAGTAGTGCAGAGTAGATTGGTGTACAGTACAGTGGGAGAGAGTGCAATGTTGCAGAGTAGAGTGTCAGCGCAGTGATGTTGAGTGGAGTAGAGTGGCACAGAGAGCAGTGGCGCAGAGTACAATGGTGCAGAGTAGCGGACAGAGGCGTACAGTGCAGTTCTTTAGAGTGCATTGGCGCAGGGTGCAGTGGGATAGAGTCACATGGGGTAGAGTAGCACAGAGTGCAGTGGAGTAGAGTGGCATACAATAGAGTGGCAGAGAGTGCAGTAATGGTGAGTGGTGCAGTGTCATAGAGTGCAGAGCAGATTCATATTGCATAGAGTGCAGTGGCGTAGAGTGGTGCCGTGCAGAGTAGAGTGTAGTGCCTAGAATGCAGTGGTGTAGAGTGCAGTAATGAATAGTGCAGTGGCATAGTAGTAGAGAGTAGATTGGTGTAGAGTGCAGTGTTGCAGAGTAGAGTGTCAGTGCAGTGGTGTAGAGAACAGTGGCACAGAGTACAGTGGTGCAGAGTATAGTGCCTAGAGTGCAGTGGCATAGTGTGCAGTAATGCATAGTGCAGTGGCATAGTAGTAGAGAGTAAAGTGGTGTAGAGTGCAGTGTTGCAGAGTAGAGTGTCAGTCCAGTGGTGTAGAGTGGTAGAGAGAACAGTGGCATAGGGTACAGTAGTGCAGAGTAAAGGGCAGTGGCATACAGTGTAGTTGTTTAGAGTGCTCTGGCGTAGAGTGCAGTGGCATAGAGTGGCATGGGGCAGATTAGAGTGGCAAAGAGTGCAGTGGAATAGTGTATTGGTGCAGAATGTAGTAAGTACAGAGTAGAGTGGTGTAGAGTATAATGACAGCCAGTGCAGTGTTGCAGAGTAGAGTGTCAGCGTGCAGTGGTGTAGAGTACATTGAACCTGAGTGCAGTGGTCAGAGTGGCATAGAGTGCAGTGGCGTAGAATAGTTTGTTTCAGAGTATAATGCAGTTGCACAGAGTAGAGAGGTGCAGGGTAGAGTGCAGTGGCATAGAATGCAATGGCACAGAGTGCATTGGTGTAAAGTAGATTGTTTCACAGTAGAGTGAAGTGGCTTAGAGTGGAGAGGTGCAGGCTAGAGTGGAGTTGCGGAGAGTGGCATATAGTGTGATGGCATAGAGTAAAGTGTGTAGAGTGCCGTGGCATAGAGTGCAGAGGTGCAGAGTAAATTAGAGTGATGTACAGTGTATTGATGTAGAGTGCAGGGGTATAGTATTGAGTGTTACAGAATGAAGTGCACTAACAGAGTGTATTAGCTTAGAGGGCAGTAGTGTACATTGCAGTCTTGCAGAGTGGCTTAGAGTGGAGTTGTGCAGACTAGATTGGTGTTGCCTAGACTGCCATGGTATAGCGTGCAGAGGCGCAGAGCGCAGTGGTGTAGAGAAGTGTAAAGTGCATTGGCATAGAGTAGAGTGGTACAGAGTAGAGTAGAGAGGCAAAGTGTGAAGTAGCACAGAGTGCACTGGCATAATGTGGAGTGGTTCAGAATGGAGAAGAGTGCAGTAGCATGAAGTGGTGTAAAGTGCAGGGATAAAGTTTAGGGTGCAGTGGTGGGGAATGGTGCAGAGCAGAGTGGAGTGGAGCATGCATGGTGTGGTAACACACTGCCATTACAGACAACATATTTTTGATTGAAATTACCAGGACGTTTGGCAGACATACAGTTTTTCAAATCAAACTATACTGTGCACAGACCTGTGGAAATTGCATCACCTAATGCAATGATTTGTTTTGAACATATAAAGGTATTTGCTTCCAGTACAGTTCAGAATTAACAACAATGTGCTTCATTTTACCCCTAATTCTGATATATTCTGAAGTTTATTTAAATGTTGTCATGTGATAGAAAAACTCTTTTCTAACCCCAGTATCCAGCAAGATTGTCACATAAATCCTCTCACTTTGAAGTCAGAGAAAGAAAAGTAAACACTAAGGCCCGTATTTATACTTTTTTAGCGCCGCATTTACGTCGTTTTTTGACGCAAAAGTGGCGCAAACTTACAAAATACAATGGTATTTTGAAAATTTGCGCCGCTTTTGCGTCAACATATGACGCAAGTGCGGCGCTAAAAAAGTATAAATATGAGCTTAAGTCCCCATAGAAGACAGAGCCTGATATTTGACTTTGTTCTTTGAATGCACAGAAAATGTGATGAGCTAGGAACAAGAGTTACAGCCCTGTTTACAGTAAGGAGCAATCGGAAGGATACTGTAAATAAGGTTTGGGCAAGAGAAGGGACGAACTCAAGCTGCATAGCCTAAAACAAATAAAGCTAGCAAATTGAAAGCAACAAAATGTGAGTTGCGAACCAGAAGACTAATGGCAAGCAACGGGCGGAATACATTCCCAAGGAAGCACTATGAATGTACTTAAAGTGACAACCATAGGATACTTTGTGGGGAAAGTCCAGTATTTTAGTCCAGTCCGTTTCTTGCAGAGGTTTGGCCACAGCAATCACCTAGGTAGTATGCCGAGGAGACCTGGAGTGGTCTACATGTTGCAGGAAAGGTCTGTACGCCCATTCTATCAGTTTGCCACCAGTTCCTATGGTGTTGAGGTTCTGGCACACCTCTTGTAGGGTTAGTGCTAGGTGGCAGACATGAAATAGGGCATTTAATGATTATTTAAGGTGGTTGTGAGTAAGGAGTTGACCGGGGTGACGATGGTAGTCTGCTACAAGGGTTTGGAAATTTATTAGCTTGCCATCCAGAAAGAAATACTCCAATTTTAAGACACCTGCAGCATGCCACTGATTAAGTTGCTCTGAGCACAGCCGTCCTGTGCGAGTGGGAAGTCTTAGTAAAGGTAGTGCAGGAGCACAGGATTTCTTCGTGTCAGTGAGTTTACAGGTTCTAGCAAGGCAAGAGAAAGCTGTGCATGATACCCGCGGATGGTAATCCGTAGAATAGTCAGTACTAAACAATGAGCAGTGCATTAAGCCTTCGTTAAAAGTCTTTACTGATAAACCCCATCTCATGCAGGGAGGTGGGCAGAAAGCCAGCGAGCCACCCATTAGACCTGTGCAGCTGAATAATAGCATTCTATGTCCAGAAGACCTAATCCACCCGCAGTCACGGGTAGCTTTAGAGTGGAAAGAGCTACCCAACGGTGCCGCAGCGACCAAATCTTATGTGTGGCATGTCTGAAGAAGGAATGAAGGCCGAGCAGGGGAAGGTTTGCAAAATAATACTATCATTGGGGTAGCACACCAACTTCACTAGAGCCACGTGGCCCACTTCGGAAAGCAGAAGAGAAGACCAAAAAGCAAACTGGGCTTGCAGGGACCGTGAGGCTCTGCCGAGATTTCCATCCTGCAAATCAGTGAGAGAATGGTAGATATTAATCACTAGGTATCAAAAGATAATGGTTCCCAGTTCAATCTGAGATCAAATTGTATATAAAGGGAAAAACAGTGCCACCTGTTAAAGAAACACTAATTACATTTTAACATTTTTACATTTTGTTTATGCAATACACATCCCAAATATTTTGAAGATTCTATGTGTACTTAACACTTAAGGATAACCCAGATCACTAGTTTGGCTTTTGCTCAATTTGAAAACCATTTAAAGATATGGACAAAGCAGGCAATTGCCTAGCACAACCTTGCAAGGTGTTTGCCCCTGATCACCCTTCCCCAGCACGGCTATTGCACCAGAAGAGTTTGCCAAGGTGGATGGGTGCTGCTCGTTCAACCACTTGACAGTGCCTCTTCTGTTTCTCTCCTGTGTGCAGAGACAACTCCCCAGGTTCCCAATACCTTCCGATAGTCTTGGTGGACTCATCTTGTCTGATTTTAGGAATTGTCCCACCTTGTTCTTCCGTTCCGTAGCTATCCAGTTCTTAGCAACAACCGTCTGAATCACTTGCCATGGAGCTCCCATTTGATCTCGATTTCATCCTCCTCTTTTATTAACTTTGATTGGTTGTCCGGGCTCTCATTTCTGAGATAAATGTAAAGTTGCAGACATACACTCTAGTGTTGTGAGACTACAGACAAGTTGTGTACCTCACATCCTGACATTAGGTGTGAGACTGTCTCACACACCATCTGCCTTGCCTCATAAAATTATTTTTAGGATGAAAGTCCATGGGTGGTTGGGGTGAGCCAGATGTTTTTGTTCAATTTGTTTAAACTAGCATAAGGTTAATTACCCTAATCTTTCCCAAACTGTTTGCCAGGGGTTCTAAAATGTTCAGAAACATAATCAAAATGTTGCTGTTACTTTCTCTTCAAAAAAGATTGGGTAGATTTGGGTAGGGTTGATGGCCTTGACACAGTGCTAAAGGGCATTCATTTACTAATGAACAAGGACATAATGTGACACCTGAATGTAGCATACCAGGAGGCAATCCCAAAAAGACCACAGTGAATAAATAGTGCTATGTTAAAAAATAAATAAATACAGTGACAACATAGTGAGGCATGGCCTCTCTTCAGTGAATCTGTAAAACTGTTGTTTGTTCTTGATCTTTTGTCCTGAATTTGTACTCTTTCCTGAATTTTTGTCCTGAATTTTGACCCCTTTTCCTGCATCTTTTACAGTCCTGTCCAGAATTTGCCAATGCCAGGTGGTCACCCTAGCTGGGCCACCGCTGCTGCTGCCTTGGGCTACTGGGGGATGGGCAATTTTGGGCAGGCGTGCATTACATATCAGGCCCTTTAGCTCCTCCAGCTCACGCTCCCACTCCTGCCACCTGTCTCCCAAGGTTACGGGATGCAAGCTCTGTGATCTCTGCTTCCTTCGTGCTCCCTCCATGCTTCTCCTCCTCCCGACAATCCCGCAATTGCTACAACAAAGCAGTCTATCAGCATTGCAGTAGACCAATCATAGTTGGTTGTAGAAGGAAAGTCAGCATGTATTTCGTCCCTTCAAAGGAATGGTTCAAGGCATAGGAAAGCCTTGAAAGATCAGTTAACAGAATGCGTTGATGGCTGTCAGTGCCATGTATCTGAGCTTGGTTACTTATAGTCGTAGTATAGCTAATTGTGAAGAACAAGTATAGGAAATGTTGTATGTGTAGGATAGCAACAAACTAATTATAGTACAGAAGTCAGTTTGTGTCTATGGTGTGTAGAAAGTTTCCCCGTTCATGATAGGAGCAAGGCAGGCAAGTAGTAGCTTGTATATTTCTGCTTTTCTCAAAGTGTGACTCAATGCACACCATTGCACACCATCTACATTGAAAAAATTCTATGCTATATTTGACCACTATGATTATGATGTTTCAAGGTACCTGTATACCTTGAAAAAGTCCCAAAAAGGGACGATGCATTTGTTGGCTGCCCTTCTCAACCCATTTTGATTGCTTTTCTGAGATGCAAATACACTGCTTTGTTGCAAAGGGAAAAAGTCTCTTGGATATTTTGAGTAATTACAACTACCAAAATCATACAAGATTTGCTGTCCTTCCTTGACAGTGGAATACTAGAAACATTTTAACCATCTTGAATTGTCCGCTGCCTGTGATAGAGTGGACAAAAAAATACTCTTGGAACAATTACAAAAGTTGGGTGAAAGCCACTGGAATGGCCCTTCGGTGATGCCATTGTTCCTATCTAACAGAAGTCAGCTCATCTAGATCAGATTCTCCTCGCAAACAAACAAAAAACATCACTTGTGACATTGTTCAAGGCGTCCCTGACTCAGACCCTCTCCTAATGCTAACTGACATTTAACTTTATATTTGAGTGAATCTCTCTAATCATCAAAATCAAACATGCTTGATGCCACCTGTTTAGAGATGGAGAGTGAGAAGGCTGACATTCTTGCAATCAGGGAGAGTGGGCTTCCTGTCTTTTAGAAATTGGTTCTCTAATTGGCAGAGGTATAGACCCTTGTCCAAGTAGGAAACACAATCCTCGTCAGAGTAAGTCACTACACAATCTCAATTATCCTGTTCTCACCCTCTGGTAGCTTGCTACAGAGCCGACAAGCTTAACCTAAAGGGCAATGTGTAAAGTATTTGTACAATAACTCATAGAAGAACACAGTGAAAACATTGAAACTCATACAGGAACACAGTGAAAACATACCACACTGAAAACACCACAGTTGGACCTGGCCCTTGTGGCAGGTTCATCCCCTGACTTTTTGCTTCCTTCCTCCTATTTTTTCTGACCTCTTGCTGTTGGCTCTAGGACTCTGAGCACGTTATCACTGCTGATCAATGCAAAAGTGCAGGTGCTCTCCCTTCTAAAGTTGGTATGATTGACTTATATCTAATTGGCATATTTAATTTACCTGTAAGTCCCTTGTACAGTGGTATCTCTATACCCAGGGCCTGTAAATTAAAAGCTACGGGTGGGTCTGCAGTGCTGCTTGAGCCGCCTACTGAAGTAGCCTTTCAAACCTGTCTCAGTCCTGTTAGCACAGGGCCTGTGTATGCAGTTTTCTGCCACAGGGGCCTGGCACCTAAATTTACTTACTAGGCCCAGAACTCTCCTTTTACTACATGTACCACCCCTAAGGTAGGCCCAAGCGAGCCGTATGGGCACGGTGCTATGTATGTAGAAGGCAGGACATGGGCCAGGTTGCATGGCCTGTCCTGGTAGTGATAAACAGCCTATTTGGTTTCTCGCTGCTGTGAGTGCTGCCTTCTCATAGGATTTAATTGGAAATGCCCTGCCTTATGTGTAGGGGGTATTGTCTGATGTATGAGGGGTAGCTTAGGCATGCTTGGTATGGTTGTAATGGTGATGAGAAATGCTACTTACCGGTGTAAGTGGATTTTTTATTACTATTAAAATGCTTCTAGAAAGTGAGCATTTCTCTGTGCTTATGACTCTAGTGTTTCGCAGCTTGACTCCAATCCACGTTTGGGCAGAGTGACAGTTGGGCTTTGTGCATACTTTTCAGACAGCCTTTACATAGGGAGGGTGGAGGTGTCGCAGAGGTGCATCTGCATGCTAAATAGTCTTCCTGGGCTGAGAGAAGAGAGAGGCGGGGCACACCTGAATTTGTAAAGGCCGTGCCCTGGTCTCACACAATAGAGTTGTTTACCCCCAACTGATGTTTGGAGCCTGTGCTGGAGGAGAGAGGGGCACTCTCAAAACCAGTTGCAACTGGTTGAAACCTTTTCTTCCCTTCCTTCCTTTGTAACACACTGTAAAATTGAGTATAAGTACAGGGGAATTTTCCCCACAATTTGGGGACACTTTGGAATTTACTTGAAACTGAACACAGAATGCTGGAGGAACTCACCAGGGACCACCATGGACTGCTGCTGCTGTGCTGACCTGCGACCTGCTTGGTCACTGTAAGGAACTGCCACTTGCTTGATATCACCTTGTGCTGGCCTGCTGCTGGGCCCTGCCGCCTGTGCTCCTTTTCTGTTATTTTGGTCCCCCAGGGGCTGGGTGCCGTAGCCCTGGACCCCTACAGCAAGTCCCTAGCACCTGGAGAGCGCTTTACCATCTTTCCGTGAAGGACTGGGAAAGAGCTTCATTTCTGGTACATTTTTACGCTTGAAAGTGCGTCTTTAGTGGTGCCTGTGCGCTTGGGGAAGCACCTTCTTGAAGCCCGACATCACCGCTGCGACCCGGACGTTGCACTTGGCCCAGCGTGTGTTTTTGATGTCCTGAAACTTCACCGTCATGACCCGGGCACGCTCCTACCGTGCCCCCGGGGTGAAGTGCGCTCTGAGGAGCACACCCGGGGGCACCAGCAGGTACCTACTCTGGTGCATGCCCTGTACTGCATCTGGGTGAGCTCCGGGCTGCAGGAGAGAGAGCCGGGCGGGAAAGGAAGCCTCATCAGAGGCTCCCCGCTCCATTGGGCCCCATTTGCTGCTGTGGGGACAGGCAAGGGGGGAAAGAAGCCTCATCGGAGGCTCCCCCTGCCCCAACAGAGGCCCCAATCATTGACTGAGACCGTGGGCAGGGTGGAAGTCTCGCAGGAGGCCCCCGTGCCTCAGGCCTCCTGTTGTGGCCCCTCAGTAATTGCGGGCCCCAGGAGTGGTCTGACACAGATACCTTGGCGGCTAGCAGGGTGGAAACCTCATCAGAGGCTACCTGTGCCACTGGGGCCCACACTGGAGGGCCAGTGAAAGCCCAGGGAGGCCCCAGAGATCGCAGGCCCCAGGAGGGGTTTGTTATAAAACTCGAGGGGGTGTGTGGCACACCCCTACCACTCCAATTACCAAAAGGTCCCGCTTTAGTGCAGTGAAGCGCCAGGGGCCCCTTTTGTTCTCCTCGTGGCACTGGAGGTGCCTTTTTCATCATAAAACAGGTACTTTTCTTGGACATACATAATTCAGATGTTCCTGGTATGGACATTGTGGATCATTATGTCCTGGTATTTCTTATGATGTGTTGCATACATGTTTGCTGTTGTTCCCTTTATGGGCATGACATGGTAATATGTTTTCTTGACTTGCCATTTGTTTTATAATGCTCTTGGTGCAGGCATTTATGATACTTTGATGACAAGTGCTTTTATGTGATTCCTGACCACTGCTTATGTTGCAGAATATTAAGTAACCTGTGTGTTATATATGACTACTGCTGGTTCTGCAGAGTAACTAATGTGTAACGTGCTGACAACTGCTAAGGTAGCAGGATATTACTGACATGTTGTATTTGGTCTAATCATTGTGTTGTGTACAAAACAGTATATTTTCATATAACTTGGTGTTGTGTTTCCTTTGTATTGGAGATAGTGCATCATGTGTGTTGTGTGTATTGTGCAAACATTTTACACATTGCCTCTGGGGTAGGCCTGACTGCTCGTGGCAAGCTACCAAGGGGGTGAGCAGGGGTTATCTTGGAAATGTAACTCCCTTGCCCTGACTAGAGTGGGTGTGTTCTGCCTGGCTTAGGTGCCTACCCTAGCCAACCATAAACCCCATTTCTAACAGCCACTATTTAGGAAAATATATAATTTGTATCTGAATCAAATAAGACCATAATGACAAAAATCCAAAATGTACAAGTCAAGATATCACTTTTTAAAGGTTTAACTGAGACTCAATCCGTAGGAATCAGTGGTGGTATCCGTGTATCACACATTATCTGGGATGTGTCAAAAATAACCACTTAAGGAGGCCGCATAGCAGGAGATACATTGAAAAATAAGGTGCTGCATCATATTTTCCGACGTGGCACAGATGATTCATCGCTTCTTTCCATGCTGTAAGGTGATGTGTTGATTTCCAGGAGCGCAGCCTTGGTTGCTCTCTGTGATGCGGGGATATTTTGATGCCCAGGGACGATGCGTTGAAAATCCCTGACGTGCTGGTAGAAGGAGCAGGCGCTGCTTCTATCTGGTAGACAATGCAGTAATTTTTCTGTCACGAAGAAGGCGCTGCGTCAATTTCTGCAGGCATTGCGTCGCTTTTCTGACACACAGGGATTTTCTTCACTTTGGTGAAGCCTTTGTGGTCCTGAGACTTCAGAACAGGAGGCAAGAGCACTTGTGGAGAAAGTACAGTGCTTTCAGCAGAGTCCATCAGGTAGCAGGGCAGCACACACGGCAGCAGTCCTCCAAGCAAAGCAGTCCAGATGAGTCCTTAGGGAAGCGAGGCAGTCCCTCTGACAGAGTCCAGTAGTAGATCCAGAAGTGTCTGATTTGATGGGTTCACAGACCCAGAATACATGCCCAAAGGTGCCTTTGAAGTGGAGGAAACTGCGAAGGATGGTTTTGAAATGCACAATTTCCCCTTTCAACCCAGCCCTGTCTGCCAGGAGCCCCGTGCGGGGTCATCAGTCCTTTGTGTGAGGGCCCCTCTACCCTTCCTGCCCAGAGAAACCCATCTGCATGCATGTGGATGCAGATGCAGCTGAGAGTCCAGAGTTTATGGCTGTATGGGTGGAATGCACAAGGGGACCTGTCAACCAGCACAGACCAGACATGGAATGGAGACAGGCTGCAAGGCACAGATGGCAGTAAGTCAGAGAAATGTCTGCTTTCTAAAAGTGGCATTCCTGAAATAGTAACCTAAAATCCAACTTCACTAGTAAGTAGGATTTCTTACTACCATCCCAACCATACCAAACATAACAAGTCTATTCCTCTCAGATCAGAAATTGCCACTTAAAAGCATGGAAGGGAATCTCTAATGATGGCCTATGAGAGGACCAGGTTTCACAGTTGTGTAAAACGACTTTGGAAGTTTTTCACTACCAGGACATGTAAAATGTATAAGTACATGTTCTGCTTTTTACTTACATAGCACCCTGCCCAATTGGTTACCTAGGGCCTACCTTAGCGGTGATCTATGTGTAACAAAAGGAGAATTTAAGGCTTTGGAAGTACTTTTAAATGCCAAGTCAAAGTGGCAGTGTAACTGCACACATAGGTCTAACAATGGCAGATCTGATACATTGTTAGGGGGCTACTTAAGTGGGTGGAACAATTAGTGCTGCAGGCCCATTAGCAGCATTTAATTTACAGACCCTGAGCACCTCTAGTGCACTTTACTAGGGACGTATAAGTAAATTAAATATGTCATTTGGGTATGATCCAGTGTTGCCATGTTTAGGTGAGAGAGCACAAGCACTTTAGCACTGGTCAGCAATTGTAAAGTGTGCAGAGTCCTAAAAGCAGCAAAAATGATGTCAGAAAAAGAGGAGGAAGGGAAAACGTAGGTGTGATCCTTCAGATAGAGCCATTTTTCAACACTTCCACTCCGGCATTTTCCCAATGAGCTGAAGCTTACATGTATGTTTTCCCAACAGAATGAATTGCCCTTACCCACCTCCCCATGCCCTAGCCTCAGTCTAATTGCAACCTCCTGTGTAGTGCAATGTAGGACCAATTTGGGCATTTTTGTCAAGGCTCATTTTGATATCATGTCTGGCTCTGCATGTAATAGGAGAAAGTCAAATTAGCTATATACCATTCAAATATTCTGATCAAAGGGGCACTCATACTTGGTGTATGGATTAGTACATACCTTTCTTTTGTTCACCAAATGTCAACAATTGTTCAGAACTCTAATCTCCACCTCCTGATGATATAAAGAATCCCAACTCTATTTCAGTTAAAACAACCCATCGAGCTTACCAGCACTTCGATACAGGCCTATCTAGATCACTGCGTCTCAGTATAGGTTGGTGCATTCAGAAAGATATTCAAATGCAACAAAACATTTATATATAATCTTGGAAAATCATTGCACATCACTCTGGGTCTCAAAAAGCCTACTTTGTTATTACTGGCACAAAGAATACACTTAAAACTCCCCTGCAACAGCCCAATCTAGCAGCAAAACTTAAAACCTTTGCAAATCTAATTGAACCCTGAAAACTCCAGTGGAGCATCAAAATAAGTCAGGGCAGGCAACTCTCGAACTCTTACTCCTCAGATTTGAGGAATCAATGAATTCTGGTAGCCATCAAAAGAAACCTGAAGACAAGTGTCTTTGTGGGGGCCTTCTACTCTATTCCCAGCATCACTGACACCATCCATTCTCTTAAAAAGGACAGGATCTCACTGCAAAAAGCAGTCTGCACTTCACTGGTGCACAGACCTCCAATGTCCTTCACCAGCTCTCAATGCATAATTTTAAAAGGCCACTAATCTATAAACTCATTTGTCCTACGAAGGGGTTACTAGTTACAATTTGACACTATATATAAACAATTGTATAAATAAATAGCCAAATAAATACATTTTGTGGTGTACTTGTGAAAGTGAAGTGGACCATTTGAGAGCAGTGGTGTTTGCAAAGTTCCCATGGGCTCTAAAACATTTAAGGAAGTAGACTCCCACTTTCCTATTAGGTGGTAAAATCCAGCCATAACTGAGCTATAGAGGATCCCCCAAACATGTATTCTCTGGTGCCACTACACCTGCTGTGGTATAGATAACTAGGCCCCTGTTTGAGAGGCCATATTAGTCAAGAGTCATTTGACGGTGCTAGGAAATCCAGAGAACCTTACGGTCAATTCCAAAGGGTGGCAAAATATTTAAGGGCCTTCTCTATGGTAATGGTTGATCATAGCAATGATTTCCTTTTTGGGGCACGCTAGAGACTTTGACAAGGGACTACATATCCCAGACTGCTTTGTGGCCCCAGGAGGGGGCCATTTTCACCAGCACCTGCATCCACTTGACCAGACCAACAAGCACTATAAAGCGCGTGGGGGCACTTCGCGACGTGGGATACGCTAGAGACTTTGGCAAGGGACTACATATCTCAGACCGCTTTGTGGCCCCAGGCAGCGGCCACTTCACGGTGCATGACGTGTGCGGGCCGCGCCCGGGCCAAGGGCAGGCCCATCCATGCCCTTCGGAGGCCAACCCACTAACATTTATCTCCAATTAGGCATTGTTGACACTCGTTTTTTTATGATTGTATCATCCTGCGGGCTGTATCATTGAACAAGTTTTCTATAGAACACTTTTCCACCAATTAAAGTCCTTTGATGGGTAAAAGAAAAGCAACAGAGGGTGGGGCAGTGGCGGTGTTAAAAACTAAGCAGAAAAAACATAAGCATGCACTAATAACTGTGTTACGGACAGAATTGACAACCTTCTTGGTGAATATGAAGACATTTTAACCTCTACCTGGATAATAGCCCCAACAAAACTGGGTGCGAGTGCTCCCCAGTCCGGAAGGGGGTGGGTCACAAAAAAATTGCTGACATATTCGTAAAACGTGGCCAGCAGGTCACAGTCACTACAGGGCAGGGGGAGGGTAGGAATGTCATCACCCAAGCTTCCTCATAATCAGCAAATGAGCCACCTCCAGATCCTAGTGACTGTATTCAGTGTACCAACCACTTTAGCCCTTTAATAAATATCTCAGACCCACATGAGGACCCCGACCCAGGCATTAGGGTGGGTGGGTCAGTAGACATAAATGTGTATTCAGCCCAGACAAATGCACAGCACATCCTATGCATACCAGATTTAAATTTAAAGAGGGAGGTGTCAGAACTCAAGTCTATGGTTAATTCCTTAATTGTAATAGTCATGGAGCTAATTCCTTCAGACTCCATGGCCATCATGAATCATATCCGTTGCCCAACGCCAAATCCATTAGGTACCCCGATGAAGTTGCCTATATCTCCAGCAACCAGTTGTGCTGGCCAACCTTTAGCTGGTGCTAAGATCAAGAATTCCTATCAGCCTCCCCCACATCCACACCTCCAGTGCTGCAACTGCTCTCCCAAGCGGACAAAGCATATTTCTTAGGTACTCTAAAGCGTGGTAGGGCACCTGACTTTGATAGTGTTCCAGCAGACCTATTCTTAACCGATATTTCAATCTGGTCAAGATATATCACCATTGTAGCAAAAGCAATAGCATCTGGGGTGCCAATCCCTGAGTCCTGGAAGGGTGCCATTGTTGTCCCGATTTTCAAAAAGGGTGACAGAGCCCTCCCCTGTAATTATAGGCCAATTAGCTTAATAGATCGCGTGCAGAAAGTTTTCTGTCACTGCCTTATGGGCAAGATTCAAGACTGGATGAAATGAACACGACATCCTTAGTCCCCTCTAGGAAGGTTTTCCTAAAAAAATATCTACCATTGAGCAAGCCCTTAGGTTTCTGCTTTTATATTGGAAAACAGTTTTTATTGGCAAAGGGAATGCCCCCCACCCTATTCTTCTTGTACATTAATGATATCGTCCCCTCTCTACTCAGAGTGGAGGCTGACACACCATCATTAGGTACACAGAAAATTCCGGTCTTGCTCGTTGCAGATGATACACTCCTGATATCCAAGACCCCAAGTGGATTACGGAAACTCCTCACGTGCTTTGAGGAATTTTGTTCCATGCGGGGAATTGAAATCAATGCTTCTAAAATGAAACTAATGAAGCTCAATCCCCACAGACCCTTCAGAGGGAAATTTATTCTTGAGGGTACCCCACTTGAAAAGGTGGGCACATTTAGTTACCTTGGCATAATATTAAATGAAAACAAATTCATGGAAATCGCATATTACAAAGCAAGCACTAAAACAAAAGCAAACAACGGGGGTTTTAATAAAGGATTTTAACCTCTCGCATACCAAACCAATACGCCCTGCAATCTAGATATATGAAGCCAAGGCTGTGAGCTCAGACCTTTACCGGGCTGAACAGTGGGACTACGCCAAAGCCCAAGAAATAACGATTTCTGAAAACAAGTTCCTAAGAAATCTTGTGTCCAGTTCCCCCTTTTTGAGGACCTAGGCATGAAACGCATTGGCCACAAAGCCTGCCTATGTCCCCTTTTGTACTGGTGGCGTCTTTGGACTTCCCCAGAGCTTGCCTCCTTTACTGTAGCCCTGCAGGTCATTTTAGAAGCTGACCATTCTCATACTATCCCCTGGCTCAGACACATCAAGGGGCTTCTTTCTTCACTTGGGCTTAGAAAACTCTGGGGTTCTCCAACCACTACTTCCTTTCCTTCAAAAAGCGACCTAAAAAAATGGTATTGGCATATTGTAGACTGAAGATCTGAGGGTTGCACTTCACTCTACACTATCATGTGATTTCGACCAACCTAAAAGAGACGTGCAAATATGAGGCTATCTGGGACATAATCACGGTGCCAAGAGAAAGGAAGTTATACTTCCAGTTCCGCATTGGACCTTGCCACTAAGATTACTTACCAGTCACTGGTGACATGAAGAAACAACCATCTGCCCAGTTTGCAAAGCACCCATTGAAATCCTCCCTCTTGTCCTATTTGTATGCCCTGCATATGCTGCCTCTTGTAGGAAATGGCTGGCCCCGGCTTGTAGACTGCTGGGAGTTTGCAGGTCCGACACAGCCCTCTGAATTCTCAGATCAGACACTTCCCCGATGTTAGTGATTGCTGTTGCCGAGTTTCTTGGGGCAAGTTGGATTGTCAGAGGAAAACTTTTATCTGTATAATGGTTTTAGTAAGAATGTATCAATTCATTCTGGGAGTGCATTTAATTTTATTATTTTTATCTAAACACATGTACTGTACATATTTTATTTAACCTTTTGTATTTATTTATTGCACCTATATGCTTTTATGGCTCTTGGACCCGAAATAAAGTTCTCTTGGGTGAGAGAGTGGTTTCGCTTTTGGTAGAAACACAAGAGGAAAATAGATTAGGGCTGGATAATAAATAGATGTTCAAGCTTCAAAACCTCCTTTATTAAAGTTTCTCTCAGGCTTAAGAATGAGCATTAAAAGTGCTCAAAAGGTCACTGGGACGTGGTAGGCAACTTTCTTCAGGTCACATCCACTGACCACCAGTGAGTCAAATGCCAAAGTGATCCTACCTTCTTTTTAGAGTGGGTGACTAGGGGCAGGCCTAGTGAACTTTGCCAGCACAACAGCAGGCACAGTTCACTAGTGTCTCTGACACCACCTCAATCCTCATATGACATAGCATTGGTTTTTGGATCTCTGATTAAGTCCAGGTCAACTGACTTTCAGGTATTCTTTTTAGTGGGACCTGCACTCTCCTTGAGACAGCCGTCGTGTAAGACTCAGGTAACATGTCATTGTCTCTTCCCATCTCCAGGAAGCTCCAATATTCTTCATCCAGGCAGGGCAGCAAAGCACTAAGCAATATATTACGTTGATGGATGGATTGCATGCAAAAGTCTCAGCAACTGACAAATGCTTGGCCTGAATTCCGGTCAACCTTTTTTTACTCAACATAGCATACCATTGTCGTATGGCCCTACATTTTCTTCTAGCCTAGCTGAACCAGCAAAACAAACTCCTCTCTGCTGCCGAGAAGAAGAATCTTCCAAAGTCAAAACTTTGTGCCATCTTTAAATTTTCTATTGTGGAATTAATCTTCAACTACACTTTTCTTGGGCACCTTATGTTGAAGTGATAGTGGAGTACTAAATTATCAAAGCTTCTGTTTCAGGTCAGGCATATACAAGGGAAGGTAGCGCGGAAAGCTCACTGCACATCCACCCTGAAGTAAGGAACTCTGATCTTGCCTCTGAATCAGGCCAATCATAGCCATGCTTCATGTCCATTTCTGATATACTTATTCGATGGGCAGACACAAATTTCCTTGACATTTGATCCTGACTGCCACAATCACCGCTTTTTTGCATTGAATGACACAGTGATGCCTTTACCATAATTTTGTGCCTACCACAGACACAGACCTGTCTCCTTTGCCGGAAGGGACAATGGTTGCTATAATTTTCATGGCGCATTTTGGGAGTACTTCAGACGAGTCTATCCTCACCATATTTCATGATAGTTCAGCACTTATCTACATTAGCTTCAAGGACGTCCAGTGGGACAAATCACGTGTTGGTTGTATGGTTGTTTTGTGGATTTGTCATCTTTGAGTCACTCAAGGAAATGTACTTCACCTTTCACTAAACGTGGAGGAATTATTGTCTCTTTGGTCAGTTTGTGTTACACATTTTTTTTGAGTCCTTGGGTACCAAATCTTTTGAATTCAAGTCAGGCATATAAAGCAATGTTAAGCTGATACCAGGCAGATCAGCGAGTTTGGGTACCCAAGTAGCCAAACTTGTTCCAGTGATGTATTGTGACAGGGTAATTTCTAAGTGGAGTATGGTTGGCATCCCAAAGACCAGAGGAACATAAAGCCTCAATGGCTCTCCTTGGTACAGGCCTCATTGGGTACTATAAAGACAGTGACTGATCAGTTTACTCCTTTGTACTGCTGGGTTAGCACTTCAATCCCAATTTGGTTGAAAACTAGGCCATTTAGATATTAAGAAATATAAAATATGCTCTTCTGTTCTTCCATGTCATACATGATATAATTATAGATAATAGTTTAACTATAATGGCAACATCAATTTCCTAAATGTTTTAGCCCGGGTGCGTAGGTGTTTTCAGAATAATAGTTTAAAAAAATATATATTTTTTTTTAGGGCAGTAGTAACTTTGTGACTATAAGAACTTTGTTTCATAACCATCCATCTTTTGTGTTATCATAATACATCTCTACATACGTTCATATTACAGTCTCATCCACCGTTCGGAGTGATGATGGTGAAACATTACTCTCTGCTACCTTTTCTAATCTCGGTGCCACCATGGGCGATCTAGAATGGCAGAAACACCCACTAGAACATATATTTGATCTTAATGCTTCCTCTGAACCTACAGGTTGCAGGATAACTTGGTCTTTTAAAGGGAATTCCATAGGTAGAGAGAGTTTAAGTCAAGAACGATTCATTAATAACCCTGAATCAGTCGTTCTCGATTCTATTGTAAAACATCTGGTAATCTAGCCACATAGGTGCGGTCATCTGACTACTGGGCCTTGTGTTTTGTTTGCCAAGTCTGATTGCGACAAGTTTGCTAGAACTCTGTGGTGTGACCTGAAAGCATCAGTAGGTACATGCTCTTTCTTCTTTGGGTCTTAAGGAACCTTATCCCAACCAGGAGGATTGTTTTAGACAGCCTCTTCTAAGTATCAAAGTTATTTTGTTCTAAATTAAGAAGGATTTTCTGAAGAGGATATGTACATGTGCCTTCTCAGGGTTTAAAGGATAACTTCCAATTCGTATTCCTTTTTTTCTCTGGCCTAGAACTGCATCTATGATACATGCAACTCCGAAAAGAGTGAAGAGGCTCTGTGCGCTGCTCTGTCGACGTATGCAAAGAAGTGCTCTGAGAATGATCTAAAGATTGTTGGATGGAGGACAGGAATATGTGGTACAGTATATACACTTGTCGGGGTAGACAGCGTTACTGTTAGGTCTCCTTAGTACAGTAATAGGGGTGAAATGCATGATGCTTCCAAATAGTAGCACGGTGTAACCCGAGAGAAATACCAAGGAAACTTACTCTCCAAATGACGGAATATCAAACTATTAATGTTTGAATTCTTAAACGAATTGGTTAAGTGAGCTACTCAAGTTTGAGGTCTTGCCAGAAAGTACTAACTTCAGTAGCGAATGTCCTAACAAAATATTTCTGAAAATTAGCGTATTTTCACAGATTTCTGAGTATGAGAGAATAATTTAGAGATGAAGATATAGGCGCAAATCATGCCTCCACAGTGAAACATTGCACAGAGCACCCAAAAAGGAGTCCCCAGAGCTGGAGATAGTTCTCACTTTGATGTCTTATTTAAGCTTAAATAAGGGAGAAGCTGTGCTGTCGAGTAAGTTGGGACAATATTCGAAATGATTGAACAGGTATTGCCTTTCTTGGGATTCAGGAATGTCTGGGAAAAGGAAGGATGCAAGCCTATGCAAGTCAATACCTCTCAAGAGTACAGCTGGTGCAGTCGCACCAGGGTCCTAGGATATGTGGTGCCCTTTTGACTAGTTGCCTTTACCAAGATAGTGGGCCCATTGCTACGTGACTAGTATGGGGATCTTTGCTGCATCTGTACAGAGGACAGGTTTAGGCTCCAGTCACTGTTTCACTGTGGGAGCTTTGTTAAAAGGAGGCTCGCGTTGAAATGCAGGGTCGCATGTATACTTATGAAAAGGCACTTGCAATGTTATGTACGATTTCAAGTGGGACCTCTAGGAAGATCATGCATATCATAGTCTTGAAATATGGGAATGTTTTAGAGCAGGTTTCTTAAAATTCCGGTGTATGCCCCTGATTGACAGAAGACTATGAATGGCATCAAACCAAAAGTACAATCCCCCACAGTACTGTCAATATTACGACTTTTCCAAAAACTCTTCTTCCAAGATCTACAGTAATCACATACTCGAGGAGCAACCCGCCCGCGCCCCCCACACACACTTATGTACCATGTTTCATCCTGATATTGTGTTCCTTATTAGGAGATATGTTATAAACGCTAAACGCTAGCCTTCTAGGATTATTGTTCAATACATTATTATACCACGGAGTCTCGTTTGAATGGCGATTCAAATATAACTAGCCCTCGGCTTAATTATCATTTTGAGACACACTTAAATCCTTATTCCCTTTATTATAACCACTGGAGCGCTGACGTTTCGGAATCCATTGAGGTGAGAAGGTTTGCCTGCCCAACGAAGAGCAAACCTGAGGATGGCTGAGGATTATAGCGTCTAGGGTTGTGCAATCTCTGTGGATCTGGGAAGATGATTGAATATTGGGACAACGACACTATTGGCAGTACTGTGGAATGTCATACCTTAGTTTGGGGGAGGGGCATATGATTTGGGCCGTTTCATGACAAATTAATAATTTAATTTCTTTAACTCCTTCTTGCGGGTATTAGAGGGTCGTGATGCCATCGCCTGGCTGGGTCTGAACAAGTATCGTTGTAAACATGTTTAAATCAACCTCATACTGTCATTAACAGCAATTCACCAAAATGCCACGGGTAGTGGAAGCGACATCGCATACCCATCACACGCTCTTTGTCCTTAAATTTCACTTTCACACTCGTGCATACACACACACGTGCACACACACTTTCTCAATTAATACGCACACCCACCTGCCAGCATGCACACACCATACATTTAAAATCATTTTTTAAATATGAGCGGTGGGCTATGCGGTGCAGTGGTGTATGCCTGGGATGGTACCCCTCGGAGTTGGAGGGGATGTCCTGATGTTCATTTTAAATCTGCCAGCCAAATATTGCCTTCACCAAGTAGTTCACGGATGTCCTAGGTAAAGGACTATGTATTCAGCATAGCTCGTGGGCCAATAAGATGTAAAGTGTCACAGACATAGTAGTTGATGGTGTTGATATTCATTACTTGACTCTGTTTCTGTGTTGCAGCCTGTATTTCTGACTACTTGTCTGCTGAGCAAGGTCAGCTTCACTCTGTTTACTGTCCAATAAAAGGCTAATCCGTGGGTCAACCATTAGCAGTGAATTCTCTTCCCTGAACTCCCGGTGGGCTGCGGTGTTCAGTGGGGCAGCGACATATACGTTGTGCTCGCTGTATAGAAGCTATGGTCTCTGGATGCTTCTGTGGTGCCAGGGCGAGTGACTGGCCCATCTTGTGTGAATTTGAAATCATACTATTAATTAGCATTGCGTGTGTTTTTCATTCATGGTGTGTACTCGTCTGTTTTTACTTTTAGCGCTATAGGTCTGCGTCCGAAGCACTGTATGACTTTCTCAACCTTTTATGTCTATTTGCGCACACAGAAATGAGCTGTCCTGAATCCATGATCTTCAGCTACAGTTTTAGTGCTTGCAATAGCACGTGCCGCTTCCTGGCGCAACCCAATACATTTTGCGACCTGTCTGGTCTACCAGTGGAGGGCTGCGGCTGCCCAGAAGGGACCTTTCTCACCCCGAATCTTGATCAATGTGTAGAGGCAAAGAAATGTCCGTGCTTTCACAACAACGAAATAATCCCAGCTGAAAGCTCCATCAACACTGGGATTGTGACATGGTAAGTGTGGCCCAAACATTTTAGGCCAGGGCATTGGTCGTCTAGCCCAGGGTAGTAATCTTTCCAGGTCGCACAGCACATCCCTCTGGTGGATCCAGCACTGTAGTATAACACTGTTATCGCCAGAGGCGCTGTGCTTAGACAATTAAAATGCAATACCGACTATTGAGTACCTATCTCGCAATCCTAGACTGCAGCACCTATGGAAAACCTAGAGAGGCATTCGAAAACGACTGACTCTGGAAAAATGAAATTCACTAATATGTCATCTGATTCAAGATAAGAAGTTAAGACATAACAGGGATCTCTGCAGTTCACTATTTTTGGCATGCATACTTCAAGGTTAAACAGAACAGCGATCTCTGCATTATTTGTGGCATGCCTTCTGCATGGGATTAAGAGCTCCAATTGGGGTGCCATTTCCACTCAATTCATGCACTGCTTGCTGGGGTTATTACACGTCAAAAATTAGTGGGATTATAAAACCCAAATAGCAGATGTTTACTACTCTACACTACATCACAGGCCAAGCATACTTGCACATATCATTACGCCTTGTCTGATGTAGGATGATGGCATATTCGTCAGCTGTCATTCTCTTCCCTCATGTAATTCGTGCCCTTCTGAATTAACCACACTGCCTACTTACGATCTAAAATCTCCATGTGACCACACTGCAGTGTATCATTGTGATGAATGCCGATTTACTGACATGCCTGAGGGAGTGACATAACACCCCTTTTGACCCACGGTGGCATGACAAGATTGACTAAAATCTAGCCTCCCAACACCCACCTGTTTGAGGCTGAGTGGCTAATGGAGGGTATGATGTGTAAACTACAGAAGATAAGCAGAGAACCCTTTGGAACCCTCTTCCATTCTTTCAATTTGTTGTCACGAACCAAGGAATAAGGGGCAGCAATGGGAAATTCCGGGTTTCTGTCAAGTATGCCCCGTTACCATGGTCTGCCATGATCTTAAGCCTATTATCATTGCAAATGTGTTCCCTTAATCACTTTTATTTAATGTTTTCAGCAAATGTATCCGTGGAGTCTTCGAATGCCCTGGTCAATTTCGAGCAAGTATTGGTGAAGGTAAGTTTGTGCCTTGGTAATGTTCACACACACATAAATAAGTTTTTTTTTTATTGCAATGCATATTTTTCATGAATATTGATACAATTGCATGATATCTGAGATTCACCCCTGATTTTATAACCTGAGAGTGTGTCCTTCTGTTTTGTAAGAGATAGCATGCTCCATGGGAAAGAAAGTGGCTCCATAGGTGAGGTACCCAATGAAGAAGAGTGTGAGGTGGCTGACTCCAAGGTCCTGAAGAACCTCATTGCTAATTCCAGAATAGGGCCAGGGCAATACACATGGCATTCATCGGTACAAACACAAATGAGTACAAGGCTAACAGACATTTGGTAACAATGTCTGCCTGGCATACTGGAAACCAACAGTTAGCGCGACATGCGCCCTAACCTGCTCACACAATAAAATTATTTTATCTCTGAATCAAATAGGCTGGCTGATATGTCTTTACACATGCAAACACATGCATTCACAAATACATATAAACCCGTTAAGCTGTAGCTCTGTGCCACCAATTTTGGTGCCCTGTTTAGTTCCACACGTTTTCAGTTGTGCTACAGCTCTGTACTAAGAGGTATAGAATGAGGCATGCTGTACAGAGACAGGGCACAAACGCTCTGTGCTCATGTACGCATGGCTGTGTTTGCAAGTGGTAGATTATTAAAACCAGACCTATTGATTTTGCCAATGCTTTTTTGTAAATTGTTACAAGTTTATGTAAAAACGCCTTTGTGATACAACAGCAGTCTTCAATGAATTTCAGGAACCAAAATGTACTGACATAAAGAATGCATATCTGTCTCTTCTCCTTAACTATCATTCCAATGTTTGCTATGGAGGTATGAAGCGATTTGCATCCTCTGAAAGTTCTCTGATAATAAGCACACACTCGTTTTTTCTTTAAGCCCTGGCAGCTTATTTCCAATTCCATCCATTGTAATGGCCGGAGAAGAACAAACATAGTTATATTAAAACATTAAAATGATAGAAGCAAATAAACGAAGATATGTGTCCCGTGGAACGTGTTAAGCCAGCAGTTTACTCTGGATCACTGGGATGAGATCTTTTTAGAGTCAGGATGCTTAGGAATGAAGTCCAGAGCCGGTGCCAACGGAGTTGCAGGGAGGCAAGCAGTTGCATCCAGTCAGTGGCACTGGGCAGGGCCTCAGGAAGTATTTCTGAAGGCTGTCTTCCCCATGCATAGCCACTCTTGTCTGCAACTTCTATGCAGTTTGGCACTCTGTTCGTGGTTGGCCTGGGCTATCTCTTTTGCGGTTGCTCTGAGCTATGTGGTTGGCCTAGGTCATCTGGTTGGTGTGTGGGGTATACCACTCGGTATATGGGGAAAAACTACTGGGTTGGTAGTCGCCGGCTAGGTACAAACAACTCACCCTCCCCTACCAAGGGCAGGGTGAGTTGCACCCTTGGGAGGAACTTGGGGTTTCGACTTAGCCGAGCAGATCCAAGAATCCCCATTGCGAGGCACCTGAGTCAGTGCTTTCCCCTGGAGGATTAAACGCTGAAGGGCGGAGGCTTCCGGTTCCCCAGGTCAAGTATCACATTAGTGACCCCATGCACACCCCCCACACACACACATACTTGCACGCACACACTCATATCCACTCACACTCTTAAATGCCAAATCACCTGCACATATGTACGTTCATGTGTGCACACTCACATATGAACAAACGCATTCTTATGCAAACCCAAGATCAAGCGTACAGGCACACATGTACACTTGTATGCATTAACAAACACGATTGTGCGCGCATTCACTCATGGGCACCTTCACATGTACACATGCTCACATACACTCAGTTATACATACAAACATAAACAACATTCAGTACTTGGTGTTCTTGCTGTTGTGGTCATACTTTTGCTTTAGGAGCAAAACAGCAGCCTCATCATCGTTCCCTGGCACACTCAGGCAGGCCCCTCATCATGCTGCTTGAAAGCAGGAGGGTATTTGGAAATGCAAAAATAATGTTAGACGATGGGGCAGAAGGAAAGACAGACATCTAATTGTTTTATTCCGCATGTTTGAGCAAAGCTATTTCGGTACGACGTTGAGAAACACCATAGCCCAAAGACGTTTAGTCCGTGACTCCGACCATTGCTGGATGGGATGCATTGCATGGGCGCACTGGTATCTGTGAACAGCACCGATTTCTGATCACATCTTTGCTCTTCACGGACCCTGTCACAACATCGTACTCTGCACACAGGTGAACAGCCACCTTGCACATTCCAGATTCGACCTGTCAGTCACTGGGGACCTGTTAACCCAGTTAACAAGAAATATTTTGCTGGGGGGGGAGAGGCACACGCAGATATGCAGATATGCCCCTGCTCGAAGATCAGAACATACACTAAAGAGAACATAAAGTACAGACTTATAGAGATGTTATTATTTTGTTCTCAGAGGTATTAATTATTTTGTAACATACCTAATTTCCTGATTTACTTTAAGGAAAGAGCTCTTTTTTTACAAAATTATGGAGTAGAGAATTTTTCATTGCAAACCTAAGGCAGAATGACTCTCCTAGATGAAATATGTTGAGTATTTTTGACAAAAGAAAGCCAATGCTCCATTGGCGATAATATGCAAATACAGTGCTACAAATCAGTCCCCTTACTTCGAACAAATCTTTGAAATGGTCTATTCGAATGGCATGACAATTTTCACCCAAGTAAACTTTACAAAAATGACTAACACTTCAAACCAAATAGTAAATTGCTATCAAAACTGCAACAAGTATTTGTTGCAAGGATCTGTGCCCTATAAATAAACTTTGGATTTACATTAGGTAAATATTGAACATAAAAGAACAGGGTCTGCTAACACCTGCCCCACTGGAAAAAGCTATCTAAGAGGGTTTGCACATTCATGTAGGATACTTTCAATGTTTCCCTTTCTAACAATCTTCATGTTCAGTGGGTGCAACCTAGCTAGCCAGTTAAGACAAGGGAGTTCTGTCTTGCACTAATAGATTCTTTACATTGAACAGAATTAGGAGATGGTTTCATGCTTCACATATACTGCCGAAATGTATACCTCATCATCATCAAATGAACTGTTCTTCATATAAATTGATTCTGCCCCAATTTAGTAATTTGCTCTATTATTACATAATTGATTGGGTTGACTAAATCACCTAGGAAACCTCAAACATATTTGGTACTGTCTGACTCCAGACATTCAGTGCAACATTTCCTTCACGGCAAGGCAAACCTCAGCAAACTCAAACATTATTGACCCATCTTGCTGCTCCCATTCCCGGCAAAAATCGTGGAAAAAAAACATCACCTGTAGACTGGACTACGGAAACGCCCTATACTTGGATTCCCCATACAACTCCTTCACAGAGTCCAGACCACCTAGAATACAGCAGCAAGACTCGTCCCAGAAGAACCCACATCGCCGCCCACCTCACAGACCAACACTGGCTGCCCGTACACAAGAGATGCAAGTCCAAGATCCTCATAATGGCCTTCAAAGCCCTCCACAATATCTGACCCAACCTCATCAACCACAGACTCTCCTTCCACCAGCCCACCAGAGAGCTCCAATCAACCAACCTTTCCCTTGCCCAAATCCTGAGAATCCGAAGTACCCAAAGCAGAGGACTCGCATTCTCCATCTCAGCCAAGAACTGGAACGACCTACCCACCTAACTACAAGCCACACCCACTCTCGACGAATTCAGGAAAAAGCTCAATGCATGGCTCTTTGAAGAATAACCTAACCAGCACGCAGCCTTCACTTCCCGTGCCTGGATACCCCCGGGGTGATAAGTCAGTCTCTATAAATTGATTTTCGTTTGGTGTTGATTGGTTTGGTTCATTAGTGTTTTAGCATGTATGTTTGTTCAATTAACAAATGCAACAAAATATTGAGCAATTCTGTATAAAATGATATCTCAACAATTTTTCTATAACTTCAGACTGCAATGGAATATTTCTGTAGGGTTTGCCCCAATTGATAGCCCAAATAGTGGCAAACAAAACGGTGGGTATTAATGAACAAATGGAACAACAAGCTTCAGGTGTTTAAACATTCTAACACTGATTTTGGAGAAAAGCGTAAGCATCGAGGTACTCAAACACCGTAGTAGTGAACGACTTTCAGGACCGCATGTCAGTGTCTGATAAACAGCACTGGACCTCCGAGGATGAGACAACAGTTAATGATGAATATCTTGAGACTGAGGACTACTGAAGAGTCTCTAAGTCTATTTAAGGTGCAGCTAGGGTGTCCGAAGGCCAGCTATGGGCCTCTAAGGGCCAGCTGACTTTTAGTAAAAGTGAAACTTAACACAATTTATTGTGGTTGAGTAAACTGTTTCTCACAGCATTAGCTCGATTTCCTCCGGATCATGTCCCTCAGGCACGTGCACCAATCCCATGCCAAATGGCACCAGGACATTTTAATTAATTTGCCCACTTGCGACTCTGGCAATGTCATCTAAACCCTTGCAGGTGGTCGTATTCAGTGGTGAAGCTTCTATGGATGCCAATACTTGTGGATGACAATCAGAGGTGGGAAGGAAAATCAGTCTCCATTGAGTGTTTGAAACCCGTTTATGTCCTGCATTCACCAAGCAAAGGAACCAAGCTTAATCTTCTTTCAGTTGTAGGTATGGCGCCAAATGGTACATTTTGTAGGAAAAAACTGAAGCAAAATGACAGGTTTCAAAGGCACTTCCAAAAAGGACTTAGTGAAATAATACAATATTTCAGACCCTGACACGCATTACAGAAGCACAGTCCAACTTTATCACTATACTTTGGGTCTATGAATCATCCAATTGATTTATACCTCGAGTCAATAATTCCTATATATTAAAAACAACCTGTATAACGATAGCTCAATTTTGTGATAATAATTTTAATAACCTTGGCCCTGTTAGAATGCTGAGTTTGCTTCACTGGGAACCATATTTGTGATGTTATTGTCATTGCAGGATTCTGACACAAGTGTTTCTACCTACAGGCACGTTCTGCCACAAGAACGTGCTCTTATAGAGAACATAAATTATAGAATTATAGAATTTTACCCATTTCCCTCAACAATATTAATTATTTGTATAATATACTAAGGGGCATATTTACATGGAACTGGTGCAGCACTGCGCCGAAATTGGCAGTGCTGCGCAGAATGCAGCACACATAGAAGTAGCAAATGGTCATTATTGAAATATTGCTTATGTGCAGGAAGGGACACGTGGATTGAAATTGTCATGCCATTCAAATACATCATATTTTAAATGATATACTCCAAGGAAACTAAAAGTTAGCTTTGTATTTGCATATGCCTTCCAGCGAGTTTTGGCTTCCTGTTGCCCAACATACTCAACATATTTCATCTAGGAGAGTCACTCTGACTTCGGGTTGCACTGAAAATGTCTGTACTCCACGGGCTTTTAGAAGGAACTATTTCCTTAAAAAAAATCAGGGAACTAAGGGGCATGTTTACAAGACCCTAGCACCACCAGAGCATCACTTTTAGCAATGCTCTGCTGGCGCTGTGCATTGTGCCACATTTACAAGGCTGTGCTAAGCCACTTTTTATGGCTTAACGCCGCCCTGTAGATATGGGCCCCAAGCTGATCATTCCACTTCCAGTCCCCTTATCCACACATCAGTGCAAAGGAGGCATGCCAGTTGTTCGAAGGTGAGCACAAAAAAAGAAGCAGGAGAGCAGGGCAGCCCTGCTGGGTACCCCTGCCTATTGGGAACTCATGAAAGAGGACTCTTATGCTCACCTGCGCCATTGGGATGGCATATAGTAAACACACATTGGCTCTGGATCTGAGGCCAAATCCCATCTGTTTGAGGACCTTGAAGAGAAAAGACCAGTTTACTGAATCAAAGGCCGTCTCAAAATGTATTTGAAGAGCATGCAAGCCCGACTGCGTTGTAGCACGGGCTAAGGCCATCTGGGCTTGCTGTATACAATGTCTAGTGCGGGGGTAGGGCATGTAGCCATACTGGTCGGGTGGACTAGGGATGTAAGACCTGCAACAGACTGTGGCCAATATTTTAGCATAGGTCTTGAGTTCTGTGATGATTACAGAGATAGCTCAGTATGAAGAGCAGTGTATTGAGAGTTGCTCATCTTTGGGAATAACAACTACTGTGGCCATCCCAGGTGGGAACTTCCCATTGGTAAGTTCTTCTGAGTGCACATCTAGTAGAAAATGATTAAATATTTCACTGTATCTCTGGTAGTACTCAAGTGGCACCCATTGGGGCAGCGAGTTTTCCCAGATTTCATAGTGGTCCCTGCGGATTCAATTTTGTTCAGTGTCACAGGTTCCTCGCATTCTGATCAGAGGGTAAGGGAGATTTGTGGCACAGGAATGCCATTAAGTACTGGATGAGCATGCTTGACTTTTGGGGTTCAGTGTCAGGCATAAAGCTGTTGGTAGTATGCTGCAATATCAGGAGCACTGGCTGAGTCCACTATTTTGGGGACAGTTCTAGACGTTAGCCAGTAAAGCTACATGCCATTTTTGTCACCAAACGTATATACCCCCTGATCCAAGGCCCTTCAGCACTGCTACACCTCCTCAAGCAAGACCTGACACAAGTAAACTGGGGCCAGCTGCAGCTAGCATTCTAGAGTCATGGGTGATTTCATTGAAGCTGCTGCTCCACATCCACATTGTGCGCCTCACGTTTAGTGATATGCCCAGCTTCTCCCGACTGTGGACACAGAGAAAGTCTTGAACCAGACCCCTGATAGTAGCCACCACCACCACCCATAGGGTGCAAGGCGACTCAACTGTGCCTTTGTTCCAGTTGAAGTAAGCCTAGACTTCGCACCGCAGGAACTCCGCACATTGGGCACCAGGCACCATGCATTAAGGCATCACATTGGATGGTGTAGCTGATCAGGGTGCCCAACCTGAATAGAAACAGGTGAGTGGTTGGAAATGCCCCGCAGAAGGATAGAGGTGGTGGAGGATGTCCACTGTAATGGGAGGAGAGGCAAATCAATATGGGAGAAGGTCACATGAGCAGCCGAGTTGTGGATGTAGTCCTGGTCTCTGGGGTGCCACGAACCAGGTATCACACAGCCCCGGGAATCCATCTATGAGGAGAGCTATCAGGTGCAAGAGAGTCTGTGGGCATTGGACGGACTGGAATAATCAAGGGTTGGGTCAGTGGAGCATTGAAATTGCCCTAAAAAATAGTGGGCCCTGAAAGGAAGACAAGGAAAGCTGTCCTCAGGACCTTGAGAGCCTGAGGCGGGGCTTGGTGCGGTATGTAGACGCTATGGAGGTTGTACGGCTCCCAACATAGAGACCCAGAGAATCAATGAAGGTAGAATTAGTTATTATTTGAAAGATGCAATGAAGGAGCAGTACCACCCTACTGGATACCCTTGTGAAACCTACATTGTAAACCCTGTTGTACCCAAATTATCTCAGGAAGATGCAGTGAGAGCCCAGAAGGCGAGTCTCCTGGAGCATCAAGACGTGAGGCCTGGATCGCCTAGCATATTGCGGGACTACTGTCCATTTGATGCCATTGAGGAAACCATTCATGTTCCATGACAGCACTTTGAAGTGTGACATTGGATGGAAGGATATACATAGTGCAGAATACGATATCCAGGCCCCAGTACTGGGCTGGGCCCAGAAGACAAGGGGAGAGAGCACTGTTTCCCCACCATATGGTGGCTAGCAGGGTATATGCTGTTAGAGACAGTCGGGGAAAAAGAGCTAAAAGGACGATCAGCACAGTGCAAAACTACCCCACCCTGCAAAGGCCCCATGCCAAACATCTTCCCCTGGAGCATCTGTTTCTCGCAAACCTTCTGAAAACTAACACTGTAACAGAGTCATGAGCAAAACATTAACATGGTACCTCCTCCAATACAGGATAAAGCATGCGTTTTGTAGCATCTATGATTGTAGGTATGCTTACTAAATTGTGGAAAACATGGTGCCCCTGCCAGTGCCCAGGTTTGTTTTCCATATCCAGACTGGACTTTCAGTGGTCAGGCAGGTGGGGAGAGACAGATCAATGATCGTTGTTCTGGTTGCCTGGCACCAGTCTCTGCTCCAGGAGTGATTACCACCCACCCCAGGTAACCTAGAGGGACTGCAAGCAGTTGGCAGCTCCCTGCATGACCATGCTAACCAGCACGCTCTGGGTCGCAGTGGGGGCCAGTGTGTATCTCCGGCTGCTGATGCAGGGCAGCTTGGCATGAAGGTGCAGGCACATGGTAGTCCATTCCCAGGAGTCCTTCAGAGAACAGAAGGAGGCATTAGAATCATGAATGACTTTGAGCTGTGCAGGGAAGACTAGCATGATTTGTATGTTCATGGCCCTTACCTTTTGTTTGACATCCTCGTTGGATTTCCTCCTCTGCTGGACAGCCCAGGTGTGGTCAGGGATGATCATGATGTGTCCAGAGTCATGAGTCAAAGTACCGGCTAGCCAGGCTTCACAAAGTATCAAGTCCCTGTCTCTGTGGCTAAGGGCTTGTGATATAAAAGGCTGAGGGGGGCCTCGGGTGGAGTACGCTGGGCCACGCAGCTATGCACTCTCTCAATAATGAACCAAGATGACAGTTTACCCTCTGGCAACCAGGACGTGAGCCAGGTCTTCAGGAAGGTTTTGGAGTGCGAGCCCTTGACATCCTCAGGGAAACCCACAAACCACAATTGTTACACTTACATCTTTTTTTGGCATCTTCAGAACAGGATTCCAGAGTGTCAGCTGTGGCTGCGATGAGGTCAAGGGGAGAGCCACATGTCTATCTTTGCCTGGGCACTGTGACCCATTGGAGGGCCCAGGTGTCTACAGAATGCATGTATGGGGCAACCTTTCTACTGCTTCTTTCACTTCTCACAGGTCCACAGCACAGTCCATTTGTCCACCTACCAGGCAATGAGCAGTGGGGGAAGGAGTCCACCCAAAAAACGAGGGTCACAAGTGCCAAAGTGAATGTGACTGTCAGAACCACCTCATCCTCAGGCTGGCCAAATCTACAGGGCTTGGTGGGCCAAAATGGGCAAGAACGTCCGTGGGGATGACGAGGGTGAAGCAAACCTGGTTTACAGGGCAGGCCAGGAGTCTCACAGAGCCTGGGCCCACCACCCCCATACTCCAGTCTGTAATTGAGCACAAGCCTCACAGACTGTAAAAAGGATCCTTGCCACCCAGCTTGCTTGCCGCCACACCTTGAGGGCTGGGACAGCACAAGCAGCTGGGCCTCTGGTAGCCTCTGTTCATGGCACAGGCAGCAGTGCTGTACAGTGCCACCTGCAGTTGGTGCTTTCACTGCAGTGCTTTAGGCAGCATTCTCCGGCCCACCAACGCACCCATCAGGAAGGGGGGAAGGTTTTCCGCACTTTAACCTGCCAGGACTTTTTGTGAGCCAGGGCCCCACTTCCTTGGTCATTCAACCTCAGGGGCCATGCTGGTCCATGGCAGGCCAGAGCTGTGTCCTTCTCTATTAGGCTGCCTCTTGCCTTTCCAAATCCAGCTCCCGCTGTAGTCCGTTTCCTGCTGTCAGGGTGTTTAGGTGGGTCTGCGGGCCCCAGGGGAGAAAAGGTCCCTACTACCCAACAATGGCCATGGCTGGGAACAAGTAAGGGCTCCCCAGTCATCAGGTTCACGTAGGATGCCAGAGGAGGTCCTGGAGCGCATCTAGGATTTGTCCGCCATTTTGGCCTGCTCATCATGAGAGGGGTGCATTACACCACTGAAATCCTGACTCAAGTGGGGGTTAAAGTTGAAGGGCGACAGGAAGTCTGTACGTCATAAGAAAAACCCCTAGGCTATTGCCCGGTTGCAGTCCTATGTGCGTCGTAGGGATAAGTGTGGGGAGCTAGGGATTTGACAGTGATGATGCTGAGGAAAGGGGTAGGGCATAAGGCATGACCCATCACAAGGTCCTCGCGTCCAGTGCCAGGAAGAGGGGAGGAGTGTGCTAAGAAGGTGAAAAAAGAAAGAGACAGAGGAAGAGTGGAGGAAGGAGGAAGGGATAGAGGAAATAAGTCAGTAAGTAAGTAAGGACGATGGGGGGCGAAGAAGAGGGGGGCAGTGGGAGGCCATATATGAGTGTCCTAATGTATGCAGATAAGACCTTGAGGGAAGGGGGTACAGTGGAGATTGGGAAAGGCTGCTAATGGCTAGGAGAATGCAGAGGGGCTGACTTGGCTGCAATCAAAGCTCAATGTTATGAAGGACAGGTGCCCAGGTTTGGGGGAAGACCTCTGTCCTATCATGCAGGCTATGTAGAACTAGTTTGTGGGAGGCTGTTAGATACATTGCTGTGAGCCATTCATCATGAGAGGGGGGCATGGTCTCATGCCATTGTCGGAGGATACACAATTTATCTGTGGCCAGTGCTGTGTGCAATAGGCAAGTTTGCGGGCGGGAGAGGTCTTGCACCTCACCTGTGTCATGCAGGGTTATCAGGGGCCGGGAGAGAGAAGATAGGATTGGTATGACTTCTCATATCATGGTTTCCATAATGTCCGAATAAGGCTGGATGGAGGGGCAATCACATAGAATGTGGAGTAGGTCACAATGTGGGTGAGGGCAACAGCAGTTCGCATGAGGTAGGAGTCCTGCAGCCCTAAGTTTGTGGGGAGTCTAGTACCATTCATGTAGAGTCTTAAAAAGGCAGAATTTCATCCGAGCCTCTTGTGCATTCACGTCCTGAAAACCGCTATGTCTGTACGGATTGATTTGGATTCTGTGGCCAGGTCCGTGATCTTAGAGTCCATGACTTCCAGGCAACTTATTGCTGTAATTTCCTGTAGTATGCGCTCCATGGTAATGTCCAGAAGTGTGCTTACTGTGGCGTTGTTAGACCTGAGAGCTTTAGGGTGGTCATCTCTAACTTTTTGCCTGCCTCTCTCCACTTTTTGGATACTGTTTTTGCTGGTTTTAAGACTCTGCACACTTTGCCACTGCTAACCAGTACTAAAGTGCAAATGCCCTCTCCCTTTAAACATGATCTCATTGGATCATACCCAATTGGATTATTTAATTTACCTATAAATCCATAGTAAAGTGCACTATATGTGCAGATGAAAACCGGTTGACCTAGCTCATAAGGGCTTCCCAGCCGTGCTTGCTCCGTTGGTGGCAGGGGCCCCGTGTCCCACCACAGGACTAATACTTAACAAAACTCTTGAGTTTGAGAAGGAGATCTACAGCCCTAGAAAAATACCATGTTCTTCCATTGTCTCATGAGACATGTGGTATACCATTGTGTCCATCGTCCTGGATAAGCCGTACTTTGGGATGCTTAATTGATATTGTTGTATCCTAACTTAGGTATTCATGGCTAAATGCCTGCTTTCAAACAGGCCCAAACTAGGAATCCCTCCATTCTCAGCATGTGCACCATGTGCAAGCGGATGTGCCTTAGTCCATAGGTGTCAATGACTCTGGAAAATGTTTACCCCAACCGTTATAAAACATGATAATATTCCTGACTTGAATCAACGCCACTGTGTACCAATTGATGGTATTAATCTGTTTTCCAGTACTCCATTGCACTGAGAACTGGAACTGTTGTCTAACTACAGGGGAACTGAACTCATTGAACTATGTTAGCTGCCTTCCCTTCAACCAATACCAAAGGAAAGGCCAGACAGCCCTTAATGAATTTGTAGAAATTCCTTCATGAGTGGTGACACCAACATAGTCTTAAGGCCACTTCCTTCTAGAGAGCCAAGAGGATAGAATCCCAATACTGCAGAGTCATCCTGATCTTTTCCCCATAAACATACCTTGATTTAAAATATAAACACCTTATACTTGCATTAGGTGCTTGGACTTCTTATTTTTTTAAATTCAAGGGCAAGTTAAGAGCACCTCCTTTCTGCTTTAGGGATCGCCTCTCTGTTCTGTCCTTAATTGTAGCGGATTTTCCTTCTTATATGTTACTGGTAGATAACTTGCTGAGTTCCTGAATTTGAGGGTGGTTCAATGTCAGAGAGGATTGAAGGTATGGGGAAGCGCGTCGAGAGGTGTGTCCGGGGGCAGGAGCCCTTTAATTTCCTTCAGCGCTCCCGCCGTCGCGGGAAGCGCGTCGAGAGGTGTGTCCGGGGGCAGGAGCCCTTTAATTGCTTACAGCGCACCCGCCGTCGTGGGAAGCGCATCGAGAGGTGTGTCCGGGGGCAGGAGCCCTTTAATTTCCTTCAGCGCTCCCGCCGTCGCGGGAAGCGCGTCGAGAGGTGTGTCCGGGCGCAGGAGCCCTTTAATTGCTTACAGCGCTCCCGCCGTCGCGGGAAGCGCGTCGAGAGTTGTGTCCGGGGGCAGGAGCCCTTTAATTTCCTTCAGGGCTCCCGCCGTCGCGGGAAGCGCGTCGAGAGGTGTGTCCGGGGGCAGGAGCCCTTTAATTGCTTACAGCGCTCCCGCCGTCGCGGGAAGCGCGTCGAGAGGTGTGTCCGGGGGCAGGAGCCCTTTAATTGCTTACAGCGCTCCCGCCGTCGTGGGACGCGCGCGGGCGGTGCCCGGGCCAAGCCCGGGCCAAGGGCGGGCCCGTCCTTGCCCGTCATTGCCAGGAAGAGGCAGGGCAGGGCCACCCCCCTAACTTTTACATCAAGACGCTCGGTTTAGGCAGCTCATAAGTAGCTGGCCGCCTGAAGGTACTGTGCCAATACCTACCCCTAAAAAAGGTCCTTTTATAGAGGGCCTTAGGGCGGAAGTCATCCTTTCCCAGCATAGTGCTTTTCTTACTATTACCTGCTAGATTTGAAGTGGGGCCGGGCCGGGTCGCTGTCTCTCTACTTTATTGCAAGAAGTTTACCTGTAATCTTGAGTGTAAAATCTTTACTTAAATACTTGTCATATTCATTGTCAGTATTTATCATTTAGGCTTACCCCCACTAGACCTACTTCTATTCTTGCCCATAAATACATATTTGTCCTCTGGTTCCATTAGAGCCGAAGTATCATATAGGTGGCTCAAAGTATGGGAAAACGTAAGGCATCAGAACCCCCAAGGGGGAAAGAGAAATCTACAAAAAAACTCAGGAATGCGGGCGAGAACTGCACTATAGACGAAATTGATGATCTTATTGAGGAGGTAGAGTCATTATTATGTAGTAGGGCCACTGTCCGGGAGGGACCTGATAAAAAGATTACCTCTTACTACACGAAGAAAGTTGAACTAGAGGAAGATAAAGTGATAGAGACTATTAGTCAGCAAGAGGGGGAGGTATCACCCGATATTAGGACTGGTAGCCCTAAGGATGCTACAACTCGATCCAGACATCCATGCACCATAGATAGTACTAGGAAGAAGGGCCTCATGCAGGAGTGTGAAGTTGTATGTTTCAATAAATATGCAGTCTTGGCAGAACTTGATAGTAATAAAGTACAGAATACACAAGAGGGGGAATTGCTGGATGAGTCATACCCAACTATTCCAATTGTACAGTTACCTAGAGAGAGGATCTCTCCATGCAACTTAGAACCAGTGAACCCCCCAAAACATAAAACAAGAACTATAGCAGACCTCTATGACCTACTCTCTGGATTAATACAGGAAGTTAAGGACCTGAAACTTGAAGTAAGAACCCTATCAGATATTGTGGAAAAGGAGGGGGGTAGGGGTACCCACAAAGCTCAGTGCGAAAAGGAGACCCCCCTTTTATCATTCCAGCCACAAGGTAGATCCACACGTTCTCAAAATTCGAATACTAACCCCAATCCTACCCCAGCTATAGCCAAGATTTTACAGCATCCGCAGGGATATACGAGAGGGGTAAACGGGGAAAATACTGGTCCACGCAACTACCCTAGAAGTAAGGCTAGTGATTTATGCCAAAAAATAGGGAATCCACGAAGAGAATCCCGCTTGGTAAAAGGGCCCCAAAAAGGGAACGTGGAGCTCACTCAGATCCCCCATCCCCAAGTGTCTCATGACCGTTACCATTATACTACATGGAATCGACATTTTGTGGGGGATAGGTTTCCCATTAGGACCAATGTCGTTTATCTGTTAAATGTTCCAAAATTGGCCCTAGATAGTAGTGAAGACGAAGATTCCCTAAAGAATAAGCTTACACACTGGATTAGGACCAAAAGTCACTGTCTATCCATAATTCATTCAGATATTAAGAGGGCAGAAAGAATCTCAGGAGGGATGGGGCAACATGATGTTATTGCATTAACATTTAAGGATGGAAGCTTATCCAGAGGCCTGATTGACATGGAACAGAGAACCCCTGCCCCCACGATCAATGCCATGAGGTTCAGTTCGGATCCCTTCATTACCAAACCCCTAGTCCCGAGGCCTAAGTATAATGACATGGAGGGATTGCAAAAGAGAAACTGTGATTCCAATCTTGAAAGAGTAGATTGACTACTCCAGATCGATCAGGCACAAGTGGGACCAATTGGGGACCCAACAGTAGGTGAGCCCCACATAGGGTTTGATCCTCATGTTACAGGGGCAGGGAATGTAGTGGAGTCTTTGCCCCGTAGGAAAGACTCAACAGCATATTTGAGCCCTACTTCTAATGTTACAACTCCAAACGGGAGGGGTCCTATCACTATGATCTCCTGGAATGTAGCAGGCTTAAAAAGTAAGCTTACAGACCCGGAATGGCAGGACTATATTGATCAATACCATGTCTGTCTCTTTCAAGAGACTTGGCTTAAAGACCCGCCGTATAAGCTAGGATATAAAACCTACTTTATCAGTGCAATTTCAGCTGCCAGAGGGAGACCGTCGGGGGGACTGGCTGTTTGGGTGAAAATCTCACTAAATGTTCAGATACGTATGCAAGCCACAGAGTCAGATGACATTTTATGGTTGGTAATGGGGGGAAAAAATAAGATAATATCCCACTTGTTCAATGTATACATAAGACCTAGAAGGACAAACTTAGAGTCGCCTGAAATAACTCTATTAGACGACCTGCTTAAAAAGATCCCAGGAGGAGAGACAATTATGATAGGGGGTGACCTTAATTGTAATTATGAACCCATAACTGGATTTGAACATTTAGCAGAAGAAGAAGATCGAGCCAGAGCAATTCCTTATTTAACAATAGAAAAAACTGTTCCAGGCACAGTGGCTGCATTGCAACTTATGGGCCTTACATTAAAACATGGACTAAGGGCATGTAATGGTAGAGTGGGTGAAGGAGGCCTCAATTTGGATACCTTCCAGAGAGGCAACTCTACCTCGAAAATAGATTATATTTTACATAGTATAAGTACATGGGGAAGAATAGTGACTTTTAAAATAGATAAAAGAAGGGAAAGCGACCACTTCCCGTTAATAATTGAACTTAGCGCCCACCTCCTAGATTTAGATTTGGAATATGTAGAACATAATAAGGTGGAGTTACAACCCTTCCTCAGTAACAACAGACGGGACATAAAATGGCCTGCAATAATAGGCAATCTGGAGACTATGACAAATATTTACCATACATATTCTAATCTCCTAGAGCCTTATGTTGAAAATGAACTTACTGATATCCCCATCACGGCCATTCACCAATCAATGAGTATTGCACTAAGACCCTTCCTGACCAAACAGCCACGGTACAAGCCCAAAAAGGAGAAGGTGCAGATCACCCCAAGCAGCCCATGGTACACTACTAAATGTAGGGAGAGGAAAAGAGAGCTGATAGAGGCTCTGAAGCAAAAGAACCAATTGGCCATACAACAGGCAAGGACCAGTTACAAGAAAACACTGGCAACTGCCCAAAGCAACTGGGAGGATCAAAAATGGCAAGACCTCCTGGAAGCAGCAAAAACCAGTGACGCTAGGATCTTCTGGAAAATAGTTTCCCATGGTAGCAAAGAGGGGATAATTTCTACTGATCATCATATAGATCCCAATACATGGGTTAACTATTTCACACACCTTTATTCTGATCCCCCCAGCCCTGATTTCTATCCCTCAAGACATAAAACCTTAGCTACTCAGGGCATCTTACCCGAGTTACAATTTAGCCTGGAGGAGACGGTGAACGCCATTGAAGCAATCAAGCTGGGGAAAGCCCCCGGTTTGGACAAGATCCCGGGGGATCTGTTCAAACATAGTTTAGAAATTTGGGCACCTTATCTAAATCTTTTAAGTAACGCTATAGCAAGGGGAGGTCTTGTGCCCGAGACGTGGAAAGGGGCAGAAATAATCCCAGTCTTCAAAAAAGGTTCCAGGGATGAACCAGGGAACTATAGACCAATTAGCCTCTTAGATGTCACGCAAAAAGTATATGCTAGACAGCTGCTGAATAGGATTAACAGCTGGATAGATGGAAACAGCATACTGACTATATACCAAGCTGGCTTTAGACAGCAGACGAGCACAGTCGATCAGGCCTTTAGGCTATTGACGATAATGTGGAAATATACTAGACTAACGAAAGGCCATCTCTATATCGCATTTGTGGATCTGCGTGCAGCTTTTGATCTAGTGCCAAGAGACTCCTTATGGGCTGCACTAGGGAAACAGGGTATGCCAGGGAACCTCTTGAGCCAGCTAGAGAGATTACATGAAAATACATTTGCAAAGGTTCGGTGGGGGCCAAAGGGTGAGTTGACAGACCCAATACCTATTAAGAGGGGGGTGAGACAGGGTTGTGTGCTTGCCCCAACCCTCTTCTCACTATACATTAATGATCTGGTTCATTATCTGAAACAAAGCAACCATGACTCACCAAGATTGAACGGTGATCCTGTCCCCGCCCTCCTCTTTGCAGATGATACCATCCTATTATCCCAAACTCCCATGGGCTTGCAAACTCTATTAGATAAATTTAGCGAGTATTGCAGCCTGAAGGGATTAGAAATTAATACAAACAAGACCAAATACCTGACTGTTAACCCTCATAAAGCACTCAAGAGAAACATTCGGATTAGAGGGCAGGCATTGGAACGAGTAACAAATTTCAACTATCTAGGGATACTCCTTGATGCCAAATTGTCATGGGCACCGCATGTTAACAAAGCTGCTATTTCCTTAGCGCATAGCTCCATGGCAATTGGCAAAAATTACAAATGCTCAAGGTCTAGTATTGTTTCACCAGTATTTGAGATTTATAGGTGCAAAGCACAGGTTGCTGCCCTATATGGTGCTGAACTCTGGGGATTTATAAATCTAACTCCATTGGTTACCCAGGAAAATAATTTTATGAGGGGGGTACTGGGTCTCCCTCCATCTACTCCACTGATTCCTTTAACCTATGATATTAACATGAAACAAATAGGTAAATTGGCAGCCTTGAGGCCCTTGCTTTACTGGTGTAGACTCTGGTCTACCCCTGAATTAATCCATTATAGGCAAGCGCTAATTGAGATTATAGACTTGGACAAGACAATTTCCCTCCCGTGGCTCCATTATATAAGACAATGCTTTTACACTCTTGGCCTGAAATTTTACTGGGATGAACCACATACACTAACAAAACAATCTAAGAATCAACTAAAGCAAGTATTTTAGGACTTTACCCTAAACAGCCCTCTTTACAGCAAGGATCTAGGTAGACTTACTTTAAGTTTCCTGGATACTAAACCATTACCGTATGCTGAGGAATGGATAGATACTATCCAACCTAGACAAGCAAAAGTTTTATTTATGAAGCTTCGATATGGGACTCTCCAGGTAAAGGCTTTTACTTCTAAATGGGGCCCCTTCAATGGGAGAAGACAAGAGGTGATTTGTGGGCTGTGTAATATGGAGACTCCTGAAACGACGGACCATGTCCTTTTAAACTGCAATGCCTATGATAAACCAAGGAGGAAATGGCTTCGACCTATTTGCAGGAACGTTGGAATCAGGAACTATAATGAAGCAGCAAGATTCTTGAGATCTAGTACGATACCATATGTTGTTTTTGGTTTAAGCCGGTTTTTACTAGCAATTTCATTTATTAGAGACAAGGTGGGCCTAAGGCTCTAGGATTCAGTTATTTATTAATCTTATTTTAATTAGTCCTCCTTTACCAAAGCAAAATAAGTGCCTGATGGCACTGGAGGCAAATTCTAAGGGCTTTATAAAAATGTAATACTGTAATTGATTTCTATTTATAGCTTTTAAGATAAATAATCGCTTTTATCCAGACAGTCGGTTTTTAGTAGCTAAATGAATATTAATTGTTGTTGGAATAATGTGTCTTTTGTAATACTTGATCGTTTGCCTTTTATGGCTTTCAGCCGAATATAGGCATGTATGGGAAAAAGAAATCGTTGGGCATTAGGGATTCTCACTCAGCTCTTAAAAACTAGCAAAACAAGACCACATGTGATGATGGTAGGCACATTGCCAAGATTCTTAGAGGCACTTTGGTATGCTAGGGACTAATGTCTTACAAAAGAAGCACGAAATTCTATTCTCATAATGGTTATTATTTGTGCTTACTTATAGTTCTAGAGACCAAGTGAACTTTCTTGCCAGTACACAGCCGTTGCTATTAACAGTCAGATATCAATCCCATTTGTTTTGTGCACATAGATTGTATTCATGGTTATTCTATAATATTCTTATGGTGATTTGTAAAGTGATGTGTACTGTGCATTTCTATAGTGTTTTAATCGATCAATTGCTTATTCTTTTTTTTTTATCTAACTGTACTGTATGGCCTTGGGGGAGTCCTAGATTTTATTTTCTTTAATCTTATGATGGGTCTGGTTTTACTGTTTTTACCAAATTACCTTTGTTTTCTTTTAGAAATGTATGAATTGTGTCGGCATGCTTTTATGGTATTGTTTTACCGAAATAAAGCTGAAATTGAATTGAAATTGAATAAATATGGCAGAATATTATTTGCACTTGAGAGTGTTCTGGTGTGTTTTTCTTAAAAGTATTGTGGTTTATGATTTGATGATCTGTTTTGCTGCATGTGACGTTTTTGGGTATGTGATGTTGATTCTTGGGTCAATTGGTATTTTGATCACTGTGATATTGATGTACTTGTCTAATTGCTGATTTACAGCAAAACACTTTGGGTTATAATATGGGTTGATTTGGTAATCATATTCATCAAAATCCAATATATTTTTGTTAAACTTGTCTGCAGAAAATATAGTGTGTTTTGCAAGGCGCCACATTCACACAGATAGGGATTTATATGAATAATGGGTTTTCTCTTTAAGATTGTGTGTCTAGTAAGGTTGGTGTTATTTGTTTTTCATGCACAGGAGTAAGTACACTAGCCTGAGGTGAATTGCAGGTGAACTGGAGTTTGCTGTAGAGTGAATTGAGTTTGACAGGTGCAGCAGATGTAATGGTCTCAATTATATTGTTTGCGATAGTTGTTTCATTCTAAACCTGCAGATTTAGGTTAAGCATACATGATTTATTTAGTTGATTTGAGTGCATTCATTGTATAAGGATGTGCAGTAGTTTTAATTCATGGAGAGGATGCACTGCGATTTGTTAATCAGGTAAGGCTTCAGGATGGGAGTGGTGAGTTGTTACCCCGGATTTGTGCGGTCATATAATGGTTGCTGTCAAAGTCACTCTGTGATTTCGTTACCTGGCTATGCTGGGATTGGTTGTTGTCTCCTTTGTAATAGCTATACTGGGATTGGTTGTTGTTTGCTTTTTTGTCTTGTACATTTTTGGACTATTTTGTGTGAGCTTAATGGGTGACATGTTGAAAAAGCCTAAAGGCCCTACTGTACCTGCTATGGAAGGACAGAAAATGCCTCCATCGAGTGTGCCTGGCAAAGGAATGTTGACAATTGTTGGGCTTTAAAGTGTACCTAGATTCTAGATTGCCATGAATACTTCTCTGCTGCCAGGTCCTTGTAGCTTCCTTTAGAAAGTACCTTAAATATCAGAATGCTAGACAATGCTGACAATGAATATGAAAAATCCATTACCTATACCTACAAGTTGGAGCACTGAATACATGGAATTAAATGAACACAGAGAAGGAGAGAAAGGAAAAGAAAAAGCAGGTGAAGGGGTGGTTTAGATAATGGTTAGAAAACAAGTTTGAGAATCAGGAGAGTTGCTGAAGAGAGGGTGTGGCAGAAGGAGTGAGAATATGTTTAGCAATAAAAGAAAAGGAAGTAGATGAGTGAGACAGAAAGAAGCTTAGCCAAGAGCATGATTCAGATGAGGAAGATCATTTTAAATGGCCTTTTAAATTGTATTTTGAAGAAGTCACTGCTGATTCATAGATGAAGTAGAAAGCAATTTACTCAATGCAGCCGGCCTGAACATGGTTCTCTTTTGCCAGCCAAACACAAACTGCCAAGAGTGGAATCTACACTTCAGGAATACTGACATAAATTAGAACACACATGCATACTAAAAGATGCCTTAAATTCATAACACAACTCCCTCCTTTCCTAACAGTACAACACAACCCAAACAAGCAGTAAATCAAAAAGGATATCCACTACATTGGAAATTCCAGAACCCAAAAATAACAATAGCTATATAGATAATAACCAACCTTGATAATAAGTTAACCTTGTACATAATTCTTCAAATACAATGGTTGCATGCATTGTCTCTGAACCGTTTTCAAAATTTTATTGTCACCTCTCACACTGCTTCAACTATCTCCACTTTTTTCAGTGCACTCTCTATCACCTACACCTTCATTCAAAGTTCCAGTCATGTCTCCATCATCCATCATTATTAACCCATTGAATGCCTCCCACAGATAAATTACCTTCACAATCACACTCAATCACAATCACACTCGCTACCTTTCTGCTACTCTGGGTGTACTCCATTTGTCACCATTCTCAAGCACAACATACCAATCATTCACTTCCTTCATCTTAGATGGGCCACTAAAGTTGGACAAACCGCCACTTACACGCTCATCCTAGATCTTCACCCGATCAGTCACTTCAATTCTTTTTAGCCCCTAGAATACCTAATTGTTCATCACACCCACACACCCATCTAGCTGATGCAGCCATGCTAGAAGTAATTTTGTGCCTGGTTTCCTTCCCCCCATAATTTCAAAAGGAGAAACTCTTATAACTCTATCTTCAGTAGTGCGATACACCCATAATAGGTCATTAACCATACTCTCTACACTCAGATCTCTCTGCACTGCCTTCCAAATTGCACCTTTGATGAGGTGATTAGCGCTTTCCACAAGCCCATTAACTTGTGGGTTGTACATGCTTTTATGTCACAAGACAAAAGTTGTGTACCATTATCTGTTATGAGCACCTGAGGAAAACCATTCTCCTTGAATACTCCATCCTGGATAGATATGGCACTCTAAATCATTACCTCCCTCATACATTTGACAACCAGCCATTTTAAATACATTATGAATAGAGCATTATTCATCTCACTTCACCTTCCATGCAAATAAATCCATGCAAACACTACTCCAGGTTTAAGGTGGAGCAAATATATTATTTCTCATTACCACATTAAGTTTAGACAACAGTAACTCTTTCAGCACCTTGAGAAAAGGCCTCACAGCCAGAGAACCTGCACTTTCTCTCTGTCCTCCTTTAAACATCATGCAAAACACCTCCCTCAACATCGAGTCACAGTCTATTACCCTATTCCAGCCTTCTGAATTGAAAGCACTACAACCATGCTCTTCAACATCTGCCATTAATGCCATGGCACCTCCTTGTTTATTTGTCAGCACAGTTTCCTGATCAGTTACATTGCAGTTTAAGGATAAGCAAAAAAAGCAATCTGCCTGAGTATTCCACCACACAGGAATATATGCCACACAATAACAATATTCCTGCAACCTAGATGCAAGCCTTGGCAACCTTGCTGATTCTTTGCCTGTCTCCTGTGTCAAAACCTTGACCAAAGGCTTATGGTCAGTGGGGAGTTTGAACCTTAAGCCCCACAATTATGTTCCAAAATACTCAACACAGCAAGCTGCAGCTAATGTCTAACGATCTATGACAGAGTAATTGTGCTCTGTATCAGTCAAGGCGAGAGACAATAAGCAACATTTTCCTGCACATTATTGTGTAATTGGGCTAAAGGAGCACCTCTACCAGAAGCACTAGCATCCACCATAATTACAGTTTTCAAATATGTGTCAAAAGTTACCAGAACTCCTGCACTGCAAATTTCTTCCTTGATCAAATCAAAAGTATTGTTGTTTCTTTTCCTACATAAATGTACATCCCTTCTTCAGTATACCCCTCAAACTCTCCATTTCCTCTGCAAAATTTGAGTAATATTTGATGAGACCCATTTAAGAACGTAACTGGTCTTTATCCTGAGGTGAAGGAGTCAACCTGATTGTGTTAAGTAGATTTTCCTTTGGCTGCACAGCTTTAGCTGAATTAGTGTGACCAAAATATTCTATTATTTCAACCATAAGTTACATTTGTCTTTTCACAAAATAAAAGCCACTATTGACAATCTCTTCAAAGCTTGCTTCAGGGCACAATAATATTTTTTACAGTCCCCCCAAAAACAAGTACATCATCTTAAACATGTATGATCAATCCTCTGAATACCTCTGGCTCATTTGCTGAAAAACACTTGCAGACAATAAAAGGCCAAAGTTCGGTTGAAAGTGCTGAAAATGGAAACTGTTTCTAAATGAATTGAGACGACTCGAGGAGGAGGAGGTTCTCTGAGAAACAGAGGTTGGAAAACGCATATTGCAAAAGAAGTTTCATTGATGTTTAGATAACTCCTGCATATAAATATGTTTTTTCCTGACAGTAGGCTGCATTGAATGGTCTGCTATTACCATGGCCAGACTGATGTAATACGGGCCTCCATGACCAGAACTTTCAGGAAGCACTGGTTCAGTCCAGAATTCATAAATGTTGCAGAAGACCTATTAATGCAATGTGTAATGTATTATATAAATGATCAAGGGAAAAGAATTGTGGTTATTATGAGTCACATTGGCAAATCAGAGGACCAATGTACAAGTCTCTAAGCACACTTCAAAGAGATGTCAATTTATAATGGCCTTGAATATATTCTTGTGATTGTTCACTTGATCTCTAAATTGATTGAGTCTTATAATACCCAGAGAACTAACAATGTGACAGTGGCAAGCTCTAGTTAAGAGAACATATACCACAGTTTTGCTTGCCAACTGCTATTGAGACAGATTGTGGAAATTGATTTGTAGAGCTCTCCAGATTGATCAAATGTTTCATTGTAGTCATTATCCTCAGTCATCTGGCGTAGTGGAGATGAACAGGACCATCAAAAACAAGTTGGCTAAAGTGTGTGCATCCATTGGTGGTCTGAAATGCCAGATTCTCTTCTTCTTGTTCACATAAATATTAGAATCATCCCAGACAAAAAGACTGGTCTATCGTCTTATGAAATGTTAATGGACAGAGCAATGAGTTCAGCCTAAATACTACCTGCAGCACATCTTGCACCAATAACTGATGATATTGGGCCAGATTTAGATTTCGGTGAATGGGTTACTCTGGCACAACGGTGGTGGATAGCCTGTCTTCTGAAATACAAATCTCATACAATATATTGGGATTTGTATTTTGTCGGATGGGCTATCAGTAACCCAAGTGACGGAGTAACCCTTTTGCCAAAATCTAAATCAGGCCCTTTGTGTTAAATCACTGAAAATGGCTGGCTCTAGTGGTGAAATATGTCCTTCATCAGGTGATTTTGGAAACAACACCGTCTCAATCCTACTAGTTAGGTCAATAGAATTTGTCTGTAACAGTGAGCATAAAATACGTTATGTTGTTAGTGGTGATTTTATGATTTGTGAAGAACCAATGCTGAGAGGAATCTGTTATGTGTGTGGTAAGACTGCTTATATCAACCTGGGGTGGGAGGAGTTTGCAGAGTTCCAATTTGCGGAATTCAATGGAGTGAAGCAAAAACTCAAAAAACTCTGCCTAATTCTGCAGGAGCAGGTGGAGTTGTGCTCTGCCGTCCATTTGTGCGAGTTGCATGCTCTGTGTTTCAACAGGAGTGCGAATGGCACCACGCTGTCATCCGCGTGTGCGGCCATCTTGTTTTTCCTTAATTTGCCCTGTTTAACATTTGTTTCCCTAATGTGTGTGCTTGTGTTGGTATATTTTACGTTTTTGTCTCTTTTTTGTTTATTTTCTGTTTCTCTTGTTTTTTGTCCCTTTACTAGTTTCCCCTAACTTAATTTCTCCCTTTCTATGTCTTCTTTTTTCTCTGACTTTTCTTTATACTCTACCCAGCTCCATGGCAGAACAAGAAGGATGAGGTGACAACAGTGCAGGTGGTGCAGTGAACCACATACCCAGCTGGTGCTGCCAATGCCAGGGGGTGCAGCCTTGCACCATTTTTAGCAAGGCAGATGTGGCCGTACCATTTTCTATGTGCAGCACCACCTCTCCTCCATGCTGGCAGCAGGCCCAGGAGTGGGGGCAGCCTGCGGCAGCATCGGCTGCTGTGTGGGAGGGTACCCCATTGTGTCGACCAATGTAATGGTGTTTGGTACGACCAGCAGCTGCTGATGAACTATTAGGTGGATATCCTGCACCGGGAGAGGGACCTGCTCGACCTGGTGGGCATCCAGTTTGTGGTGCTTGGCGAGTACTGTTAATTAATTATTAGTAATTTTGTTGTGTTGAATCATATAATGCTATTTTTTTCCAATAGCATGCTGCTTACACTTAGAGGTAACTTAAGTTAATGTAGGGTAATCTTGTGATTATTATGGGATCTAATTTGTGAGGGCCAGGTCCTCGGTGCTACCTAGTTCTGCTCATTGCTGTAGGTGCTCGCATGGGCTGATTATTTAAGAAATTAAGCAGACTCTACGGTCCTCCTGTCGCTAAGATAGTGGTACTGTGGTAGTAATAGTAATTAATATATATCAGTGAATTAGCGTTCTCTGTGCCTTTCTCTTAATGTAGCTCGTACAGGCCCAAGCAATCTTTCAGTAATGTGTGCATGCATCTATGCATTGAAAAGGGAAACTGTCTGAATTAGCCTATCAAAGGGGATTACAAATGCGATTTGTAAAGCTAAGATCATTTTCTGCAATGCATTGATAGAACTGTACCGCTAATCTATTTTTGTATCTTCTTTGTGTCTTACATCAGCACCCGAGGGCAAGAAGAGGGCATTAGAGAGTCGGGCTGAGGAGGGTGCTTCCACAAGTGCCACAGCGGTTGGAAGTTCTATCGCCACCACCAGAGCTGTGGCAGACAGCTCTGCTGGCCCCAGTAAGTCCTTATTAGTATGCATTACTCTAACTTTCACTTCTCTGTCTAAGCAGACAGTGAAAAGCGTGAGGGGTGCAACTGCACCCATCGCACGGCCGCAACACCGCCGGCTCCTGTGTTCCGGCTGAGATCACTGCTGGGCCGGCGGGCGGAAACCAGGTTTCCACCCGCCGGCCCAGCAGGGATCTCAAAATGACTGCGGCGGGAGTGCGGCTGCATTGGCGGCCGTCCGGCGGTCAGATCTTGGCGGGCGGCTTCAGCCGCCCGCCAAGGTCATAATGAGGGCCAAGGTGTCTTTTTCGCTTCTCTCCCAGTGCCCACTCTGCCACCTCCCCTGCTACTGCACTTCTTTATTCTTCCAAAGTTCTGTCCATATTGAAAAAAATAACATTTTAGGCATGTGCCAGCTGTTATGTTCAGGACAAGTGGTTCATACTTCATATGGCTTCCATAATGGATTTACGCCTGTTCAAATTTTCAGTTTTAACCAAAGTGACTGACTAAGCCTAAGCTACGTCATCAGTGAACACCCCCCCACACTATTCTATAGCAAAACCTCTAACCTACCTACCCAGACTTTTCCCTGTACCCCATCTGCCACATTATGATTTGTAATACAGGGAGCAAGATATCTGTTACGTTTGTGATAGAGTAACCCTTCTACCAAACTCTAATCTAAAACAGTCCCTAAGTCAAGTTTCATTTTCCTTCCCCTAATTCCAAGCGAATGCAATTGATTTAGATTGTGTTTCAGGGTGAGGTCAGAAAGTAAAGCTGAATTAGGTGCCTATGATTTTGTGTTTCGCAGATACGATACTCTATGACAAACATGCCCCATAAAATCTATATATCAAGTTCCTTTTCTTGTACTGCAGTGCATCGTTTTCCCACTTTCTACTTATGCCAGACTGAATATCTATTATCCGCATGTTATACATGATGTGTGTGATTTATAATCATCATCTGCCTTTTTAGAGTCAGGGTACAATTGAAAGGCATTAGGAGAAGAGCAGGGCCGTTGGAATCGAAGATCATTTTTTGTTCATTTCGACTGCCCCAGCTGCAAACTGCAGAGAGTAGCAAATTTGTACCTGATGCACTAGGTAGCAGGCTTCCAGTCATTTAGCACAGGAATAGAATACTTGTACTCCATTGTGGATGATGCCTTTGTCATTAAAAAAAGTTCTTATTGTTTTTTCCATACAAAGTGTCTGTGTGGTTTACATGTTTTAGGACATCTTTTACCAGCTGCTTTCAGCCACTCACTGGTTTTATATGAGGCATGTGTTGTTAAACTCATGTCCCTCCCTGTGATTGGCTTTCATAATCATCACATCAAAAATCCCATTGGCCCTAGAGGACCAGCAGCAACCTACTTATACTGTCCCACTATTTAATTTAGAAAAACAAGTGTTTGCACAGAACAATCTTTATAATTTGTCTTTTTTATTTTTTCCTTTGTTGATTTAGCTACTCCTACTATTCCGCCACCACCACCGACTTGGCAGGAGAACATGGCTCAGCTCCTGGAGCAAAGGCTGGAGGCTACCAGGGAACACTGCCAGTGGCTGGTAGATGAGGAGGGCATGGCACATGCCCCTGCTCCTGCATTGGGCCAAATTCCAGCAGCCAACTGCGCGCACCTCCAGCTGCCAGGCCACACCAGCATGGCTGTCAGCTTGGAACTTCCCATTCCTGTGCAACCCTCACTACATTTAAGACCGGCTCCACCATCAACACGTGCTGCGTGAGCTGGTACAGTTGAGCTGTGAGATAGCACACTTAAGGCCAGCATTCAACATCTGGAGACAGATAAAGAAAATGCCTTCTATTAGCCCTTTTATTACATTTTGGGAGAGGAGTGGGCTTGTTGTGGGTGGAGAAGGTGGGTTTTACATTGTATTATTTGTATTTTATTTGTTAGTAAAGGGAACAGTTTTATAAACCACTTTATGTCTGAAGTTTTTTTGTGTTCTACTTTAACTTTGCTCTGATACTTTTTCATGCAGCCTGCCTTTTTAATTGATTTCTCTAAGTGGTTGCCAGTTAGGAGGGTATGCTGCCATTGCTTATATTGCCTACAGAAACATAGATAAACAGGCACTTACCTCATCTTCAGTAGAAGTAAGTTACTTACCAAGCAAAGTAGTTCTCTTTACTCTATAGTTCCTTTACCTGAACAGAAGAAGTGATGGCTGGCGGCTACTTCCTCTGTTAATCTTCCAAGTTCCAACACCTTAGTAGAGAGTTTCCCAAAGTGCCTTCTTTATGGTAGTGTAATAACAGGGAAGGCATCACAGCGAGATCCCAATTCAAACTAGGTAATCTCCAGCTGTAGGATTAATCAAAAGGATCTCATGCAACTAAATTTAAAGAAAAAACAAGAGTTAGTGGGTTATACATTTATATTATAGCTTTAGAAAGACTGAGGACAGACTACTACCACCATGACACATAAAATAATACAACACATCAAAAACTAGTATATTATTCTGAGCAATGGTGAGCATGGAATTTGAAAAACAAAGTTATGAAATCCTCAAGTCAGGAAAAATATACTCAAAGTCAGTATTCTGTATTTGACAAAGTTAAGTGTTTTATTTACGCATAACAAAGGAATGAATGATAATGTTGACATTGGGAATTACGCACTTATGTGTGGTTGGGTAAGTAGGGCTTGTAAGAGGGTGCTTCGGTTTATGGTGTACAGCTATGATGGCACCCTATGTTGAGTCCAGGCAACCCTTAGGGATAGTGTTTAGGTGTCCAGATAGCAGAAGCTCTATGGGGTAGCTGTGCTGAGCAGCTAAAGCTTATCTAGGAGGAGTGTAAAGCACTTGCAATACCACAATAGTCAGTCAGTAACTGTTCACAAGAAAGAACAACACCAGGTGTTGCAAAAATAAAGGTTTATTTATTACAACACTCAAGACTATACTAACATTGGTATAGCTCCACTTGGAGATATCTATACAAAACATATATACTTAGAAACAGTCTTGTTTCAATTCCAAAGCAGACCAGCAACTGTTCCAGAGGCCAGGAGCAGAAGAGTCTTGCAAAGAGTTCCTGTTGTAGAGTCTTGCTAACGAATCAGAGGACCCACCGTGCAAGGAACTCTTAAGTAACCCTAAAAGTGGGTTGATCACTCTCTGCGGTGACCCACCTATCAGAGGTGGTTAGGGACATCATCTTCCTGGCCCAACCAGTTAAATGCTCCCAGTAGCCTCTGCCTTCCTTGTTTTCAAGATGGCAGAATCAACGAGCCACCTTGCAGAGTTCTGTGCACATCCTTGAGGGAGGGAGCTGGACAAGGGGGTGGTCACCCCTCTTCCTTGCAGGAAACCCTTTGTTCTACCTTCCCCTGCTTGAGTTAGGCTCACCAGCAGGAGGGAATAACAGTGTCCAGGGTTGGCAGCAGTGTGGACTGGCAACCAGACCTCATAAGGCTGCACAAGAAGAACTGGGGGATCCTCTAAGGATCATCAAACAACAACAAAAGGGAGGGGCATATGCTGGAGATTCGGAGAACAAACTCCTGGCCCTGTGTATATGGCTCCCAATAGTTAACAAATCAAAATAATATATACACAGTTCCAAAACAAGGGAGGGTTTCTTTCAGATTAATGGTTCTATATTTGATGGGAATTCAATTTATTCGAAGCAAGTGCCCCCGTGTGGGGCCCGTCAGGCATTGCAGCGCCGGCCTGACGAGGAGCAGAGCCCTATGATGAAGCATGTCACCGTAAGGTGAGTGAGGGCACTTGCTTCAGATCCTCTAAGGAACCTTCGGAGTATATCGTATCATGCAACTAGAACCGGAATTGGTGTAGTTGCATGATTCCAATATGATTGATATTAGACATGCCTAGGTTTGGAGAAGCCATTATGTAGTTAGACCATTCGTGTTGACCATTGTCCACTACATACCACTTACAAATCCCAGAGAATGGAGTCTGGGGTTTGTAGGGGTACCCTGCTCATGCAGAGGTACCCTCACACTTAGGGACAAGCACCCTGCCCTTGGGCTGAAGGGCCTACCAGAGGGGTGACTTACAGTGTTCAAGTGCAGTGACCAGGATATAAGGTAAGCCTTATATCTCAAGTGAAATATGTGTTCACCATTTCACGCAGGCTTCAAGTGCAGGCCTGCAGACACAGTTTGCATTGGCTCCCATGGGTGATACAATACATGCTTCAGTCCATGGTCGTCCCCTGGTACACCAATGCCCTGGATACCTAAGTACCATATACTAGGGAATTACCTGTGCACCTGTATGCCAGTTATCGGTGTAAAAGTATATCAGCAACCAAATTTAGAGGGGAGAGCACAAACGCTGGGGTCCTGGTTAGCAGGATCCCACTGTACTACTATGAAAACATGCTCACACCAGGCAAAAAGTGAGGGTATGTATGTCAGAAAGATGCTACTTTCCTACAGGGCTGATGTGGACTATTTCTCGCATATTGGAAGATCCTGCAGTGAGTTGGGGTCCCACTTAACCAGATGCACCCAACCACGTGCATGATCTATTTTGTGTAAATTAAGTCACACCTCAAGAAATCACACAGCCTGGAGGAAAATGGTTAGGTGTTTGAGTAGATGGGAAAGGGAGTTCAGCAAATGTGTGACAAAGACAAACACAAAACAACAATGGTGTTTATCTGGGCGATGAGTAGCACATCATCATCAATCTGTTGTGGAAGGAAGTGAAGGAATGAGTTTGACACAGTTCAGCTAAATGCATTGCAAACAGTCCTTCTGCCAGAGACCCAAGTTATAGATATCTAAATGTCCTGTCATCTATCTTTGAAATATTTTGAGTTATGAAGGAGTTAATTGAACCCACCCAGTTCTGAAAAATATGATTGCTGAATTGGGCGGTGCATCTGCATTCTCCTCTGAAATTTCATTACTCTTGTGTGCCTTTCTGAACCGGTCCAGTAGGTAAGCAGGTTTGTTGAGCTCAGCTTTTACCTTTAGTTCATGCAGGAGAGGAGAAGGCCTGCAGATTGTGATATAGAAACTCTATTGTAGAGTCAGCGAGAAGGACAAAAGGAAGGTAAGCTTCATGAGGAGTGTACCAAGAAGACTCAGAGGCAGAGCAAAAAACAAGAGGACCTGGAGTTTCACTTTTGCCACTAGGGCATCACACACACTCATCAGCATTTCCCAAATCAACTCACCTCTCTCCATTCAACATAGTTGAGTACTAGGCCTCAGAGTCATAGTTTCCATTTGAAGTTGATAATTCCTTTCTTCTAGCTATTGATGAGGTAGTCATGCCCTGAATCCCTCCATCCTCCTCCTGACACTGAGTAACTCCATCACAGTCCCGACCCCAGCAAGATAGATGTCTAGTTCACTGCTTTTGAAGAAGTAGAGAGACAGTATTCCTGTATTTTGCATAGATTTGTGTTTGTTCACTAAAGTGACTAGTCTGGTGTCTGAAAACCCCCAAAAAAGGAGGATGTACAGGTACATTTACATTTTCGCCAATCACCTTCAGGAAAAATGATCACCCATGAGGCACCAAACATTGATCAAAATCAAGTTTACCATAAATTGAACACCCTCCCTTACTGTCTGCTATGACAGAAAGCATCAATTATCACTCACAATCACTCATTCATTGTTGCAATAGTTGTTATTAGTTATAGTTATCTCTTCCAATCCAGGGACGGGTAGGTTAGGTACACAATTGCTTCTTTGACACAGGCAACACATTGGAACTTGGTATTAGCACTCTCGTGATCTTTGGGGTCAGCCCTGCTATATGATGCAAAAAAGATGGACATGCCGTATATGTGACTAAAACATGGTGGGGCAACATAAATCTGGCCTAAACATAGTGTTCCACTATGTATTTTGTTTTTTTGCAAATAAGAAGTTCCGCTAGGAATTTAGTTTTTTCACAAATTAAGGAGTTCAATAAGAAATATATAAATTAAAAGTTCTCTGGTGGCACTGGCATAGTCAGTCGAGGAAGTAGCATTTGTTCTCAAACTCCGGTGATTCACCCAAAAGTTGGTCAGTTAAAACAAGTGATTCTGGCCACTCATTCCTTTCCTCCTGTGCTGTTTTAAGGAATGGTGTAATTAGGTGGTATGCAATGTTGGTTAATTTACTGCCAGCCTGCTGAGCTCTGGCCGTTGGTGGATCTTCCCATACCAGCACATCAATAATCCAGATACTCCTGGAACATCCTCTGGATGGTCATTAGTGCTGCCAATTGCTCAACCTCTTTTTGCCTTTGCCTCTTCCCTAGACTTAAGACCTGCAACTTGAATCCAAACCAATACAGAGGTAGGGTCTGATTCTTCTGTTGCTATTATTGTCAGTGTTCTTGTTGCTGGTGTTGGTTGCTGTGAGACACGACTGTCCTCTGTGGAAGTTGAAGGTGGCACTCCAGAACTGTGGAGTGGGACTCTAAGTTCCATCCATTGTTTTTCCAGGTCTCCGGCTTTTAAAAAATCCACCTCTTGTATTTTGAAACATCCCCTTCAGAAAAAGGAATCAAAGTGGGCAGGTTTTTTTTGTACTGTGGATCAAGTAGTGTGGCACAAATGTACACTTTGGAGGAGATTATATAATTTTGCAGCCTTGCATTACAAGCCAAGCAAAAGATTAAGCTCTCAACCAAGGCATGCTTTTCTGTGTTTTCGTTCACAGTCCCGAGTGCCAACCTTTCAGACACCTTCTTTAGGTGGCCCTGTAGCAGATGCAGCAACAGGATAGATTGGCCCATCGCATTGTCCTGCTTGCTAACTACCAGTGTGAAAACAGTTAAAGAGTGCAGCATCTGCATTAGGCATTTGACTAGGTCCCATTTTTTCGCATCCTTGGCCATAGCTTAACCAGCTGCATCCCCTTGTTTTGAATGACATAGTCAATGATCTGTTTGTATTGCTTAAACAGACATTGCTGCATGTAATAGGTTGAGTTCCGATGTGCTGGCCCCTCCTGTATCGGGGCTTTAACGGGTACTCTATTAGCGTGCTACATAATCCACAACTGCCTCCTGGATTTGAAAGAATGGCTAAAAATGATCGCAGGTTTTTTGCAGGTGGCCAGTATGCTGCTGACTATGTCTCCTTTTTTTAGAAAGTCTTGAACAACCAGGTTGAGGCAGTGCTCCAAACACAGGACCCTGAAATAGCCACCGTCTGCCATGGTCTTGACTATGTTACTGCCATTGTCTGTGGCAATAAATCTAATTGTGAGATCTCTGGGTAGAAATATTGCAAAATAAAATGATGGACGGAGTGTTGAAACTTTTCAAACACTCACTCCCAGTCACAGATCTGATGGATTAAACCCAGATCTGTGACTGGGGTGGTTGAAAAGTTTCAGCACTACACCCATCATCCTTTTGTGTTGTTAAAGTTGCCCTAAGTAGGAAGGGTATGCCCAGATATTTGTCCCTTGCTCACTGTGTCACTGGATTCAAGCTAGCCTGGCTGATGAAGGGTGATACCCTGAAACCGGTCCCAGGATGCTTTTTTCCAGTCCAGGGAGGAAGTGGCCTGTCAGTTTGGGCTGGACTGTTCCCACGGGGTGCAGGGTTAAGACTGATTTGCATTTGGCTGGGTCCAAACTGGAGTGGCATGGTGAGCAAAATAATGATAGATTAAACCCAGATTTGTGACTGGGGGTAAGTGGATGAAAAGTTTCAGCACTCCGTCTATCATCATTTGGTGTTGCTAAAAGCTCTCGTAGCAGCCATTCAGACACCTTGCTGTTAAATTTGCCCAAGATGTTTGCAGATGTATGTGATTTCTCCATAGCGAATGTGGCTATCGTTGCATGCTGCTGAACACTCTTAAAACTTTCTTTATGGTCAAGACATATGGATAGCTTTTGCTTTACCCCTGCAAAAGAGATCCAGTGTGCAGTGATGCACATGTAATCAGTCACTGGTCCACATGTCTGTCGTCAGGTGGATAGTGTAGACAACCAATTACAGCACATCATGATGCAGCACTGGAACAACAAGTCTGACAAAATAGGTCTGACTTTGAATCTTCTATTTTAGGTGGATGGCTGCCATAAATTCTAATAATCCTAATAATCCCCATTCCTTCCACAAAAGAAAAAGGAAGGAGGTTCAGTGCTAACATTTTCGCCAGCTTCCCATCGTACAAACATGCCATTGGGTGGTTCAATCATAGGGTCCCTCCTGCCTAAAACTTCCTGTAATAGTAGCCTAAATTTTCCTCTTTTCTGGAGCCACTGAGGCAGGTGACGTTCGAGAAGTAGGTAGTAGTAGACTTTGTATCATGGGGCAGTCACTGTATGCTGTGGTGTCTCCATCATGAGGTCCCTGATGGAGGTGATTATGGTGTGCTTCTGGGGACAGGGCTGCTTTGTGTGAGGATGTCACCCTCTCCTCCTCCTCATCACCTCTCACCATGATTGGATTGTGGATGTTGTTTCCCGGCTCTCCTCACCTTCACCAACACCACCATGTTCAGAGATTTCTTTAAGGCGCTCCTCCCACCAGATTGCATGACGTTTCTTCATATGGGTTGTTTGGCCTCCACTACCAAAATGTGAACCAAGCTTACCTTGATGATAACTTGCATGGCAAATAGAGCATATTGCAATGTTCTCCTCATGTTTGCTAAGCGTAAACAATTCCCAAAGTTCCAAATTGCAAAAGTCCCAAACTGGAAAGGAGTATTTATTTAGTGGGCCAATGCACGAAGAACTGGAGGTAGGTATGCCTGTTGTCGATTGCCTTACTGCAGTGCTTACTTCCACTGAGGTAGGGGTTGATACAGGTCTTAGCTGGGGCTTTACAAATATGCGAGCTGGTGGAGCTGGTGGTGATACCTGTGTCCTATGCCTCAGGGCAGGTTGACTAGTAATGTCTGACTCCTCAGTGCAGCTTCCACAATGACTGGCTCATAGTTTTCATCCTCCTTATCATCCCCTTCTATCATTTTTCCTTGCCACTCCTAGTGATTTCCAGACTCTGCCGGAGTCCACTCCATGTCCCTATCATCATCATCAGAAGTGGTGCTTAGAGAAGATGGTGGAGTAGTACCCTTTGTTTTTATTGCTAGAGATCTTGAAGCCAATGATTCAAAAAGATGAGGTTCTTGCCCAGGAGAAATTTGACCTTCCATTTCTCTCCAACAACAGAAAAATTTACTATTGCTGGCTGTGGCTGCTATCCACTTTGCTCTGTTTCTTGTAAAGACTGGGTACTACACCGCAAAAAGGACAAATACAATTTACTGTCACTGCTCATCGGTGTCACAATGATTGCAGTGGCTGCCTCACTGACAGACATGTTCTTGGGCTTAGGTTGGGGTGGTGCTGTTGATACGGGAATGCTGCTCCTAGGTTCCTCCCCAGAGGCCAGTGTAGCAGGCACACGTTTCCTGAAAAAGGATGTGGTTGGTACGCCACTAGTGGAAATCTGCTACTTTTCACTGACCACTTTTTTGGGAACAACTTTCTTTGGGGTCATCTTAAAGCTCTCACTTGGAAGTGACACTAAGGGCCACATGTACGTACCTTTTTTCCCATCGCAAACAGCCCGATTCGTAGAATCGGGTCGTTTGTGACTAGAAAAAAGCGTTTTGGTAAGTAGAGACCCATTTTTGCGATCGGTAATCTATTTACTGAATCACAAAAATGGGTTTGCGAGTTCAGTCAATCAATCAGGGATTTGTAAAGTGCACTACTCACCCGTGAGGGTCTCAAGGTGCTGAGGAGGGAGGGGGGAGAAGGTGAAGGGGGGAGGTGCTGCTTCTGATCGAACAGCCTAATCTTGAGAAGTTTTTTGAAGTTAAGGAGGTCTTTGGTATTGCGCAGGTGGGTGGGAAGAGTGTTCCACGTTTTGGTGGTGAGGTGTGAGAATGATCTACGGCAGTTGTAGTTCTGCGGATGCATGGGACGGTTGCGAGGGCGAGGTTGGTGGAGCAGAGATGCCTGGTCCGGGTGTAGAAGGAGAGTCGTCTGTTGAGGTATTCTGGTCCGGTGTTGTGCAGTGCTTTGTGAACGTGGGTGAGGAGTTTGAAGGTGATTCTCTTGTTGACTGGAAGCCAGTGCAGGTTTTTCAGGTGGTTTGTGATGTGGCACTGGTGGGGATGTCCAGGATGAGGTGTGCAGAGGCATTCTGGATGCGTTGCAGCCTCTTCTGGAGTTTTCCCGTGGTTCCTGCATAGAGGGCATTGCCGTAGTCCAGTTTGCTGCTTACGAGGGCTTGAGTGACTGTTCTTCTAGGTTCGGTGGGTATCCATTTGTAGATCTTTTGGAGCATGCAAAGAGTGTTGAATCAGGAGGAGGAGATGGTGTTGACTTGGTGGGTCATGGATAGTGAGTGTCAGGAATCCCCAAGGTGCCTCCATCGTTATCTGTCAGCATCCCCAGGGATTAGGGTTAAATCATATCTCTGTTCTTGGTTAAACCTTCATGTTTCTAAGTAAACATAATGTGCTGTGTTACACAATTGGTTTTATCAATGCTTGTTTTACCAATGCATATTTGCTAATGTGAGCAGGTGTAGAAAGACTGCAGCTAAGTGACTAGTATTCTCCAGGGAGTTTGTTCTTTGAGCGCCGCGCTTTTCTAGAACAGCTGGTGTATTTCAGACCTCGTATTTTGGGAGAGTGCTTATCTTGAAGAGACAAATGCATTTCTGAACATTCTACATTATTATTGTTGTTACTTGCTTAAATGTGCTTCAGGAAATCTGCTTGAGCTCAGGTACCACACCACGTGACAGTGCAATTTTAAAAGAGCATTTACGTCACTTTTCTTTCTCTAATAGCATAACTCTTGGTTTTAAATTGTATCATTCATGCATGTGTTTCAGGTTTGAGGAATTTGCTTTTTGAAGGGTTTTTCACACACACAGTGAAACCAAACCAAACTGTGCCACCCTAACTGTTTGAACCCATAGAGGACATTTGCATTTCTTGGATTGTTTTTGTTCCTTTTAGTTTAACCCTATGTATGCAGGAAAGTTATATGTGATATAATTAATGCCCTTGTTTGTCTTTCTTGTGCATGATAAGTTCAACCACAGTTCTAATTGTAGGGTGCAACAGTGAATCTCTGTGAAACCAGCTCTAGTGTCGCAGTACTTGTTGTTATGATACTCTGTTTGGGGTTTTGGTAATGCAGTGTTAGTAATTGTGCCAAGAATTATTGTTATCCAAGAAAAGTGCTGGAGTATCTCGATGTTCTTCTACTGCTTCCGTGCCCATATCGGAAAGAGAGATTCAGTTTCAAGGAAGTTGAGTGCACTAACTCTACTATCACTCTGTCAACAACAACCTGCCCCCGAAGATACAGGGTGCCTGGCTGGACCGGCAAGACTTGGCAGTGTTTTGTCTCTTTCTCTTCCACTCCCTATTTCCTTTTGGGACACCTGCTGGGGTTTCTGTGTCCACCAGGAAGTGCCGAGAGGTGTTCCAGGTGGTCGGGGCATACCATCGCTCATGCAGACATCCTGCTTTTCAGGTGAGTGGCCCCAGTCTCGACAGTGAGGGGTCCAAGATGAATCCTAGGTTGTGTGAGTGGTCGGTGGGAGTCGGAGCGGTTCTGAGAGTGGCAGGCCACCAGGAGTCATCCCATGCGGAGGGGGTGGAGCCAAAGATGAGGACGTCCGTTTTGTCAGAATTGAGTTTGAGGCAGCTGCTCATCCTCCATTTGGTGAAGGCCTTCATTCCTTTGTGGAAGTAGGTCTTGGCGGGGTGCTTGGTGAGGGAGAGGATTAGCTGGGTGTCATTGGCATATGAGATGATGTTGAGGTTGCGGGATCGGGTTATTTTAGCGAGTGGGGCCATGTAGTCGTTGAAGAGGGCCGGGCTGAGGGACAAACCATGAGGTACACCGCAGATGATTTTGGTGGCCTCCGAGTGGAATGGGAGGAGGCGGACTCTCTGGGTTCTGCCGGAGAGAAAGGAGGTGACCCAGTCCAGGGCTTTGTTGCAGATTCCAGCATTGCTGAGGCGTGAGAGTAGGGTGTGGTGGCAGACAGTGTTGAATGAGGCCGAGAGGTCCAGGAGGATGAGGTCCGTGGTTTCACTGCTGTCCAGTGTGGTTCTGATGTCAACGATGGCGGCGATGAGGGCAGTTTCTGTGCTGTGGTTGCTGCGGAATCCGGATTAGGAAGGGTCCAGGGTACAGTTCTCCTCTAGGAAGTGGGTTAATTGTCTGTTGACGGCCTTCTCAATGACCTTTGCCAGGAAGGGGAGCAGGGAGATAGGCCAGATGTTCTTGAGGTCTTTTGGGTCCGCCTTGGGTTTTTAGAGGAGGGCGTTGATCTCGGCGTGTATCCAGCTCTCTAGGAAGGTAGCGGACTCGAAGGAGCTGTTGATGATCTTCTGTAGTTGGGGTGCTATGACGGAACTTGCTTTGTTGAGGATGTGGTGAGGGCAGGGGTCAGATGGAGAGCCGGAGTTGATGGTGTTCATGATTTCTATGGTGCTGTTGTTGTTGACGGGGCTCCAGGAGAGCAGGAGGTTCGTCAAAGGTGAATCTGTGGTGTTGGTTGGTGTTGGAGTTGCAATTAGGAAGGGGCTTTCCCTTCCTAATTACGAGTCACAGTGCAATGTAGGATTGTTTTGTGACTGTGAATGCAGTCACAAAACAATCACATTTATCTTCATTTCAAATTGGTGCTAACCCATTCGCAAATGGGAAGGGGTCCCCATGGGACCCCTTCCCCTTTGTGAATGGTAGCCAAAATAATTTTTCAATGCCTGCTCTGAAAAAATGAAAAGAAAACTTTTCATTTTTTTGTTTTTAAATGCTTCCTGTTTTCCTTTAAGGAAAACAGGCTGCATTAAAAAAAAAAAAATGCTTTATTTAAAAGCAGTCACAGACATGGTGGTCTGCTATCCCCAGCAGGCCACCATCCCTGTGAGTGTGGCCATTCCCAATGGGGTCACAAACTGCGAGCTACCTCATGAATATCAATGAGTTAGGTCATTTGCGACCCCATTGGGAATCGCAAACAGTGTGAAGTACACTGTTGTAAATATGGTTTTGCAACTCGCAATTTGTGACTAGCAAATGAGTTGCAAATTGCGGGCCTCAAAACTCGGGATCGTACATCGTACCCTAAGCTCCACAAGTGGAAGAGATTGGAGGACTGGAGTCACTGTTTGGCACTACTGAGGATGATGACGTCTCTTCTTCTCTTGTGAACTTAAAAGCAGCCAAGCAAGAAAAACCTGTAGTTAGTGAAACTCGGCATTGTTGCAGGTTTAAATGATACAGAGAAAAGGCAATATTAGTATATTTGGATACTAACGTAATAAATAACAATGTATCAAAACATTGTAAACTTAAACCACACGACCATACCATAAAATTTCATTTCAAATAGGGCAACACAACAGATATAGCACTTTCCTTTATTTCCATCTATTTTACCTGTGATAGTCAGAGAGGTGCATCGTTAAATAGTTAAATAGTTAAATAGAACATGGTTTAAAAAAAAACTATGGCAGGCAAGGTGGTCCGGGTTAAATGGAATATTCATTAAAAAAAAAGAATGACGACAATGTGTCTGCAGTGCACCACACCCAGGGTGTCAAGGAGGAAATGTAAATGTACCTAAAACAAATGCTGAAGCACGGATGTGGATCTATGGTGGATGCATGGATGAATTAATCAAGGCAAAATGCAAAAAAAAAAAAAATTAAATGAATTTTAAAAAAGTAAAATAAAAACGTTTTTGAAAAAATCAGTAATTTCTGATGTGTGTAATGGAGGACGAGAAGAAAGAAACATATTGTGAGGCAAGGAGGTGCAAACTAAAAAATGAAAAAAAAGTGTGTAATAATATAGGCAATGTTCATCAGAATCATATTCTGAAACATATTGTTAGGCTGACATCACATCCATCCTTGCAAGCCTATGGCAAAGGCACACTAGCTAGATGCACAAAACGGCTACCAGCCACATGGTCAAACAACAACAGTGAGCAAGGAGACCAGGGGAACAAGAACATATGCTACCCTATGGCAAAAGCATATTTGGCTGGATGTACAGAATGGCTGCCATCCACATGATCAAACAACAGCAAGGAAGGAGGCATGGGGAGCAAAGAACACATTCAGGCCTATGGGCATCTAATACACAAAATGGCTACTGGCCACATGGCATGGAGAACAAAGACAAATGGTGGCTGATGACAAACACACACACACACATACTGGCTCGAAAATGGAGGCCTGTTGGTAACACTGAAATAAATATGACCATTCATTCAGTTATGCAAAACACAAAAATTAACTGAGCTAGAAAAATGTTACAACAACATTCATCCTCCTATGGCATCACATATTTCCCCACATATATACTTTTTGCAGAAAAAAAGTAAAATGCAAACAATAGCCAACATTTTTAATTGAATCCAATTCCATCCCGTCCCTAAATAAAGTTTTAAAAACATACCACAGAAACATTTCTTTCATTCACTGATGGCTACAAGTATTCAGCCGGAAGATGTGTGAGCGAACACAGAATCTCATGCCCGCTTGCTAGCAGCTTGAGAATATTGAGGCACTTGCTTGCAAATGGCAAAATACATTTCGCACATAAGTATGGAAACAAAAACCTGCGCTTCACGGTGGATGGCGGAGTTCGGGAACTCTGCACTACTCCGCATAGCGCAAAGTGCCCGAATTAAAAAAAATCCACCAACAGAGTGAAGTTTTCCAGCAGAGCCTAATCTAAACCTGCCTAGCAACTGTGTGGGATCTTGCTATTCAATTTTACTAGTTCCTAGACCTTATAATGTGAGTAGGATGAATGATACTGTTGATTTGAAGAGAATGAAGCATGGTTTTGAGCAGATAGTATTTGATGCATTAAGAGCCATGACTTCATCTATAGCAGAATCTATGAATTTGTGAAACATCAGAGATTTTCAGCGCTTGTAGATAGGCTTTCTTGTAGTACCACTAGACCTCTAATACAGATTATTACTGAGTTAATTACCATGCACTCAATTGTAATGCAAAACCATTTAGTGCTAGATATCCTCACAAAGGAATGTAGTGTTTGCAGGGTTTTGAAGGTAAGAGAGCTCTCAAGCCCAATGATAGTAGGGTTAGTAATGCTTATGTTAATAAAATCACTAACATTTCTCATTAAGTCTAAACTTTGAAATAGAATGACTTGTGGGAAACAGTATGTTCCTGTATTTGTGAGACAGGAAAGGGGTTTAGTAAAGCTAGGGAAAGGACCGATAGCTTGGGGCGTAGTATGTTTAGAACACTATGAACCCTGTTAATTATTGGACACTGGCTCAAATTACAAGCAGGAACCTCCTATAAACCTAACATGTTTTGCTTCAAGAATGGGAAATACTTCTGAGACCACTAGTCCATGCCAGTCTGAAAAAAACAACACGGATTTGGAATCACTGCTATGACAAAACAAAAGTATTGACCATTACTGCTTTGGTAACTGAAGGGCCTGATTGTGATTTCGAAGGATGGGTTACTATTTATATTTCAGCTATCCATCATGAAAGCATTTCTCCCTTTTACACCTGCTTCAAAGTGGCATTATTTTTTTGGTGAAAACCCCTGTCTACTACTGTTAGTAGATGGGGTTTTGCATTAACAACCTTGAGTGCTGGCATGGGAATGCCAATGTTTCACCGATTGAAAGCCCCCTTGCCGCAAGGAAACACAAAGTAGTGCTCTGCTCTGTTTTGAGCTACTTTGACACAACTTTTTGGAAGGTAAATAAAATGAAAGCTTTTTTTAAAGGGTGATGTCACGTTTGTGCGGCAAACTCAATGCAAAATATCTGTAAATCTGTGCCAAAGAGTGCAATCTGTTTTTTGTGGAATAAGATGATTATTATAAACACCATGTCGTGTATCTTATTTTATAAAGTAACATTTTATCTCCATGTCTCTCTTCCAGAATGCCCTACGCCCATGTATTATGTGGAATGCTTGTCGGCTGACCCAGATGTAGTGGGATCCGAATGTCAGAAGAGCTGCAAGACCCAGGACATGCATTGTGTAGGTGGTTCCAGCCTTACTACCTGTGACGTCTGCATGTTTTGTCTGCTATGCAAAATTGGACGTATTTATTTGTATTTTAATGATCGTGGTGCACTCAGCTATCCAGACTCACACTTCGTACATTGAACAATTAAACGGCTGTACGTCATCAACAATTTTCATTGAGCTAAACACAAAGAGCTCAAATCACGAAGCTATTTGTGTTTTTCTCCTTTTTTCCTGAAGACACTTGAATGATCTGCCCCCAAACAAGCTAACTAACCACCTCCATTCTACATTTCAGAAAATACGTCTTACCATCTTCATGCCACTCACAGATAGACTCCTTTCTATTATCTCCTTTACCATTAAACCTCTCATGTAGCTCTACTTAAGGCATGTTGCTTCATCTTTTCTGCCCGCTTTGAAAATGTCGCCACTTGTATCCTGTAATACATCTTCAGGGTCACATATTTATGTTATCATGTAAGAGTTTAGCTGCCTTCACTGTACTTTGCTAAATATAGTCTCTAAAATTAGTAAAGCATTGGCCAATAGATTTGACGCCACAATGATAATGCTGGTATGTCAGAAGATTCTTCACATGTTTTTTGTAATACATTCTTCATCACAATGCACTTAATAGTCAAAGTCAATGGGTGAAGGCGACTCATTCAAAGTGTCTCATATTAGGTGCACCTGCTAGTTTCTGATGTGTGGTGACTTGTATACAAGCCACATGCTTTGCTTGATACCCCCCTCACTTGTTCTTTATACACAATGGGGGTTATTCTAACTTTGGAGGAGGTGTTAATCCGTCCCAAAAGTGACGGAAAAGTGACGGATTTACCACCAGCCGTATTACGAGTCCATTATATCCTATGGAACTCGTAATACGGCTGGTGGTATATCCGTCACTTTACCGTCACTTTTGGGACGGATTAACACTCCTCCAAAGTTAGAATAACCCCAAATATCTCTTTCACTATGAAAATAACAAATCATGGCGAAATCTAGTAGTCTGTATGCAATACACACATTTATTAAAGATCTATGAAGATCCAGTGTCTTTTTTGCACTATTGTGGACAACATAAACTAATCCTGCATACTTTGATGGTCCTAATTTTGGTGGTATAATGCTGTGTAAATATTTCGTTCTTATGTGGATTACATTTGAATTGTTCTAACATGTCTCTGCAGTGAGCACCTGTGGCTAGATCGTTATACACAAACACTCTGTAAAGCAACCTCACTACTGTAGGCAGTGCAAGAAATATTCATGACAGGAATGAAGATGGGAGTCTATGTTGCTCTTTAGCTCTACAAGCATTAGAACAGCCAAAGCAAGGCAAGTAGAAAGGGAAAGTACTTAAGGGAAAGCGAGAGGGAAGAATGACAAAAAGAGGAGAGAAGGAGAGTGAGAAACAGAGTGGAATACTGAAAGATAATGTTACTGAGAAAACAAGGCCCTTTCCCACCCATGTTACAGATGAAGGCAACCCAACAATGGGAAAAAGAGAACAGGTCGACCTAGCCTTAAGCACCACAATAATCAGTGGTCGCTAGAAAAAAGAGGACTTCCAGTACACTTGCTGAAGAGCTGTGACTATTTCAAACAGACATCGCACTGCATGATTATGCGCTCACAACACCTCCTAAGTAAGTAGTATTGCATACCCACTCTCGAGGTCATGAAAATTTGTCCCGCAATGACAGTCAGTAGCAAACACATTCAAAGGTGAGTGATAAAACATTTAGGCTGGTAGAATAAACCAAAGTACTCTCACTCTCAAATTAAAGAATTGTATTGTCGCCACTTTCTTATAAATATTTAAAGTCCTTCCAAACCTCTCACACACACAAAGACACACACACCCTCCTTCCACAAACACAGTCACACACACACACTCACACATATTATGCTATTAACATGAACCACAAATCCCTCAAGACAAGTTCACTACCAACCACAATGACACAATGGCCCTCATTATAATATTGGCGGTAAATCCTGCTTACTGCCATGCCGCCTGCCGCCAACATAACGCCGCCGCCGCAGATAACCGCCAAGCATATTATGACACACACATACCAATCCGTCACTAAACAGCCACACACACAAGTTCGGCAACCGAAAGGTCAGTGATAAACTGTCGGTAGCAAAACCCACACCCTTACGCCAGCAGAACTATGCCCACAGCATTATGACCCACGAATTACCGCAGCAGACATTCAATGGCAGTAAACCATTGGTGGTACATACCACCAGCTCAAAATACATACATTCTAACAAAACATTACCACATTGGACAATTCAAACTACACATACCTGACACACATACACACACCACACCCACACACCCACACCACTATAAAACACCCACCCACACTACCCATAACCCTTTACAACTAGAAAGAACTGATACCAGAGAGAGACAGTAAGAGCACCCACAGAACCAGAGCCACATAACATCATCACCTATACACCATTCACACACTTTACATCACACACCCCAACACATCACCCCACACACCCTCACCTCCACCACTCATACTACACCCGTGGCACCACAATGACACCCCAGATTCTCTGAGGAGGAGCTGAGGGGCATGGTGGAGGAAGTCATCCGGGTAGAGCCACAGCTATTTGGAGCACAGGTGCAGCAGACATCCATTGCTAGGAAGATGGAGCTATGGCGGAGAATCGTGGACAAGGTCAATGCTGTACCATAATTTTAGGCTGGAAGGGGGTCGTATTGGACCTGACCCTCTCTGCAGGGCCATCCCCAAATGTTGTGCCTTCCTCCTCCTCTTTTTTGCTGAATTTGTTTTTATTGGCTTTAGGATTCTGTGCACTTTACCATTGGTAACCACTGCTACTGTGAATGTGCTCTGTACTCTAAACATGGTGACATTGACGTATCTCCAATTGACATATTTAATCTACTTGTAACTCTCTTTTAAAGGGCATTACAAGTGCCAGGGCCTGTAAATTAAGTGCTACTAGTGGGCCTGCAGCACTGATTGTGCCACCTACAACAGTAGCCCTTTAAACATGTCTCAGGCCTGCTACTGCAGAGCCTGTGCGTGCAGTGTAAACTGCCTTCTTGACCTGGCAAGTTTACCCATTTGCCAGGCCTAAATCTTCCTTTTTAGTACATATAAGTCACCCCACGGTAGGCCCAGTTTAATCCCAAGGGAAGGGTGCAAGGTATTTAAAAAGGTGGACATGTACTTTCAAGTTTAATATGTCCTGATAGTGAAAAATATTTAATTCGCTATTCACTACTGCAAGGTCTATCTGTCCCATAGATTAACATTGGGGTTAGCTTGAAGCAACCCTTAAATGTGACTTCCAATTGAGAAAAGATAGAAATTTTAAGTTTATTGTCTTTGGTCGCACAATTTAAAATCCCAAATTATGGTGAAGTCGGATTTTAGATTGAAAATCTGAAAATGCAACGTTTAGAAAGTTAGCTTTTTCTTACTTTACCCATTTTGTGCCTCTGCTTGTCCATGAATACATGTCTGGTGTGGTTGACAGCTGGGCTTTGTGCATTCCCTCTAGACAGTTACACACAAAGGGAGCTTGGGTGTGATTTTGCATCCCAATAACCCATCACCAGGCTAGTGGGTCTTCCTGGGCTCGATGGGAGGGAGGAGCTGACACTTACATTTGAATAAGGCTGTGCTACTCCCCACACAAAGGGCTGCATAAAACCATGTAGAGTGCCTGGAGCTAGAGAAGAAAGGCATGAACCTTGTGCACTTCAAAGGCCTCTCTTTGACATATCCCCCACTTGAAAGGCTCAACAGGGTATAAGTACTGGACCCCAAACTCAGCCAAAAGAGAACTCTACTAGAGCCAGGAGGAAGGACTGCTGTGCTGTCTGGAGGGACTGCCACCCTTCTAAATGCATTGCTGTATTGGCCTACTGCTTGGTGGATGCTGTGCTGTGTGAAGGACTGCCGCATTGCTACTTGGTTTACTGTGTTGTCCTGCTCCCTGCTGATTCTTGCCTTGAGTGAGAAGGCCTGGATGTGTTCTCTACATCCTTGAAGCCAAGTTCTCCAAGGGCTTGCTGCCTTGTCTCCTGTTTCTAAAGTCTCAGGGACACAAAAGACCTCCATCACACCTATTACAGCTCCTCGACCCGTCTTTAACTGGTTCCCTACCCCAAGAGACTTCCCTCCAGTTCTGGGCCCTTAGAAGTGGTTTTTGTTCTTCAAATCAAGCTTTTGGGCTATTTGTGTATGAGTCAGTTCGCACCAGAACCACACTGCTTACACAAAGGATCAGTGTGAATGGGCACAATTTCATTTCTAAGCACAGCTGCATTGCCAATCGTGCCACAAGGTTCCAGCCTGTCCATCAGTGACACTCAGCAACTCTTTGTGTCTGTGACCAGACTATCCGCACCAAACGGAGAAGGTAAAACTTCAACTTGATATACCTCGGACTGTATTCGAGCTGCGTTCCATCACAATTTACCTGAACTTTTGAATTTAACCTGGTCTAATGTGACCAGACTTTCACGATTGGTGCTTTATACTTCTAAGCACTATTTTGCAGTTTAATCGTTAAAAAAGTCATATCCTGAGTTCTACTAATTGGATTTTGGTCATTTTGGTCTTGTTTTCACTCAGATATATATTCACGATTTAGCTAAGCTGGCGTGGAGTCTTTTTGTGGTGTTTTCACTGTGTTACTATACATTAAGTGTTGCACAAATACTTTGCACATTACCTCTTAAGTTAAGCCTGACTGATCTGGGCCAACCAATCTGAGGGTGAGCACAGGTTAATTAAGGTTGTGTAACTGACTTACCCTGACTAGGATTGTGGTCCCTTCTTGGACAGGGTGCATATCCCTCCCAACTAAAGATTCAAGTTATAATATTAACTAGTTCCATTAGTGATGAATGAAGGCATTTTGCAATGCAAAGAACAAATTCATAATAAGACAAATTTCCCACTTTTTCAACACTGGATGATATTTTGCATTTTTTCTGAAATCAGTACATGGAAGGGGGTAGGTTCAGAGGGATGTTTGTGGTGTGACACCCATCAAATAAATACATTCTTGGCTTAGTTGTTCTTGTCTAGGGGCCCTGATTAGGTTCTGCTATCTCCATGTTCAATTTTCTTGTTGAGAACCAAGAAAGAAATACAAAACAGTGACCTTTGATATAAACATGAAAGGGAGAGAGACAGAGCGAGGTTGAATTTCAAAATTTGAAACCAGGTTGCCTGGAATCAATACCAGCGTCCTTGCATGTGCAAATTGTGTGATCCTAGACAAATATTTTTTATCATCACATATTAGCCAACATTTAATACTTGAGTTAAGGATATGCTCTGTCCAGTCCCCTCTAATGTTTGATTTAATAGACTATTGTGTTGTTTCATCTATGATAAGAGGCTCAGCTATGTTTAAGGTTTACATGACTACAGACTTGGCTCTTAGTTAACTAATGGCATTGTTAATGAGAGGAGGTGGGGAAGCCATAAATGTTTCTAAGAGCTAGCACTTATAATAAATGTATGCATGTAGTGATATCCGCTGATGCATTAAAGTGAAATGCTTCAGCATGTTAAACAAAGAAACTTTTTGCACTTTAAAGAGATTGTTTTATTTTTTTCCATTATAAGTGCCATCTACTATTTGTGAATCCTGCCTAGTACATGGACTAAATAATTTGTAAAAGGCGAAGACTAAAAACATGGAGCCCTGCCCACATGCACTGATTTGACAACTCTTAATCTGTGCTACAACACTTCATGTAGCAGAGATGAAGAAGAGTGCATCCAGAGAACATACATTTAAAATAAGTGAACCTAGGGCAGGGACCCCAGACCTTGGTGTTCTAGATGACTGTAGTCATGAGTTCCCAGGGAGAACTACCAGTCAGAGGTGGGATGGGCAGCTTCAGCTGAGTTCTTGGGGTGTGTCACCCCTCAAATGCATTTTTGGTTTGGTAGCTCGGTCTTGGTGCCCTAAGTCGGGTCAGTTATTCTCGCTGTTCTCATTTCACTAAGGACCTGAATCGAGTCTGACAGACAAAAGACCTCCAGACTCGTGGTGGAGGTCGAACCATTACTACAGTGGCGGTTCAACTGCCACATTCTGGTTGGTGCTGCCAATAGATCACTGTTTCTGCCAGGATCTCCAATCCCTATGAAATGATGGCGGTCATGGTTGTAATCATCCATGGCGGCGCTGAAGTCAGTGCTGCCATGCTAATTACAACCATGTTCTCTTCCAGCCTTATCATGGTGATCTGACTGCCATGAAAAGGGTGGCAGGGAACAAGTGCTGGGGGGCACAGTGGTGCTCCTGCACTGCCAACAACACTGCCCCCCTACCCAGCACCATTGGAATGTACACTGTCTGAGGATGCTAGTGGGGTCCCCGGTGTGGTGGCTCCATGTAGATCCGAGGCCAAGTCCAATGCTGCCTTACATTTTCCACTGGGCTGACCTGTCAGCCCAGAGGAAAACTTGTAATGGGGCAGATGGGGAGACCATTAGAACTGTGGCAGTGTCCTCATCTGGAATTTGGTGGTCAGGTTTTTCTGACCACCAAACTTGTAAACAGCCCCTAAGTGGTTTTGACTTGTTCATTTTTACAAATCAGGATCCTAAATAGATATATTGACTGGATTGCCAAAAAAGTTGTTAATCTGTACCTATTGAAGTACTTCTTGAATGGATGCAAATGTATGGCATCATGTACAATGTTTTGGCGCAGGGCGGCACTGCAAGCCTTCTTGCTATGCTGCCTGGCGTCAACACAAAATGGCAGGAATTTGCCGTATCTGCAAGATACTGCACATTTCTGCGCTTGACCCCTGTGCTAGTGCACAAATTGCTGTCATGCGCTAACTCAGGCACCCTTGTGTCATGGTGCAACAGTGCCTGCATTGTGGGAATAATTGTTTTGGTGCAGGACTCCTTCCTGCACAAAAACAATCATGAGAGGCATTTTCTCCTTCTATGTGCGCTGCAAAATGTAGAACACATAGAAAGAGGAAAAAAACAGGGAGAAATGTTATTTCTCCCTGTTCGACCACCCTTACTCCACCCCTGTGAAGGTGCAAGCTTTCAGTGCATTCCCAGGTTTACGAAATCTTGTAAATCTGGGAATGAGTCAAATAAATGGGTGTTACATGGGAACACCCACCACAACACCCATGGAATGCCTCTGATGCAAAGTAAGGCAATGCAGTGACTTGTGCTGCATTTCATTACTCCATATCCACAAGGCCATGAAAAGCCACGCAAAGTGGTTTTGCGTGGTCTTTTAAATATGGGCCTGCACTGCATCAGAAAAAGTGGCGCACCGGTGGTGTAAGCCGCTAGTAAATGAGGTCATTAGTATTTGTTGGCATTCACAGACATTAGCAGCAGCAGGCCTAACAACTTTAGACAGAGTCCCTCATGATCCAAATCATTACTGACTCTGTTGTTTATGGAAACAGTCCATCCTGAACCTTAGTCATCTCTTCCATCCTCCTGGTAGCCCACTGCCTATTTATTTGGGAATTTTGTGATTAATTGTTCTCTAATCTCCCTGAATATGCTATGCCCTTGGAGTCTTCTCTGGACAGACATGTACCTTGCATACCTCAGTAACATTGTGATTTCTTTGTTTTCACTTCTCCTAGTACAATGAAGAATGCGTCTCTGGGTGTATATGCCCAGATGGACTTGTGTCCGATGACCAAGGTGGCTGCATCCCTGAGAATGAGTGTCCATGTGTGTATGGGGAATCATTCTACAACTCTGGCCATGTTCTGAGTATCCTCTGCAATACATGGTATGGCTTTAGGACTACTTTGCCTCATTTTATGCAACATCACTTTCTTTTCTTTATCAAAGCAAGACATTTCTCTTTGAGTCCAACACAAATTGTAATGCATAGATGGATAAGGATGTTTTTGAGTTATTCAATAGAATAGTTTCTAGAAGAAAATAAGGACAGGTGGGATTGTGGGTGTATAAGGGAAATGTGGCAAGACATTCTTGCTTGAGCTGTTAATGTCAATTTTTGAACATTGTGGGGTTGCAGGTTCCCAGCGTCTGTTGGAAAGAAAAGGTACCCTTGTGACTAATATTTTGAACAAATATCCATGTTATAAGTGTATTTTAATTAAGGGAAAACATAAACTTTTGTACCAAAGTCAGACAGTTCAAGTAAACTGAAGCAGTCTACATTAACACAAATTTAGAAGTGAATAAAAGGTCACAAGTTATTAATGTCAGTAGTACATGTGCTGAGGGACCCTTAGATAGACAAAAGGCCTGAATTAGGCTCTGGGAGACTGTACTCCATTCATCAAGGTGGCAAAGGTAATGTCTTCCTCCTACTATCTGCAAAATTAGGAGGTGACCACCAGCCCAGAGATCATCTCTGTTTCTTGAAAGGAACCACCATCACGTTGTTCATTTCAAGGTGCAAAAAGTTTGGTGGACGTCCACTGTCAGTTTTAATGGGCATTTATCAACCTTCTAAACCTTTTTTCTGAAATAAACTTTTAAAGTGGAGTTTAATTCTTCATAAACAAAAAACATTATCTCTACACCTTGGGAGTCTCTCCCAGGGTATCAGGTTCATTGTGTGTTTTTCCTGTCCCTCGCTGCTAGCCTTTACCTGGAAGTGAGGGACAGAAAAAAGACATTACACCCTCCAACAGACATGGGCCTGAGGGATGGCCTAATGTCTTCTTCTCCACTCCATCTGGCCATCTGATTGAGCCTTCTGCTGACAGAGCAAACGGGGCTCTGTGGACAAAAGCTCATGGCCCTCATCGCTCTAAATAAGGCAAACAGACCAAGAGTTTGGCAGACAGGGTATTACATTGCAACAGGGTACCCTGTCTGCCAAACTCTAAATCAGACCCAAAATGAAGATGTAAAGTCCCTGCACAATTCTCTCACTCACCATAAATAGTTAATGTAGATGCCATTAGAGACCATCACCCATCAATCCAATTCTTCTAGGGCTCCACTCAGAGTTCCACTAATCCCTATTAATGCAGATCAGAAGAGCTGAAGTACACTTTTCACTTCGATTTTTGGTAGACAGATAGAAAGTTCACTCCTGTAACTGAGACTTAACATGTTTCATATTGACAGGGAATCCATAGCTGTATCAAGATGTTCTATTTGGGACCTGAACCAACTGTCACTTTCCTCATTAAGGCTGGCTTCAGCTCTTCAAGTGCATATAAATCTTCACTACTAGCCCTGCATATTATTCATGGTGTCCCAATACTCTGATCAAGGCCCCTAATAGCTGTCTGGAAGTTAATGGTGATAAATTCTTGTGTCTGAGTTGCCACCGGCTAAGTGGCATCAACTTCTGCCTGACGCATGGTGCTCTGATTCTTGTTGGCTAAGAAAATGTATCGCATATTGTTTTCTTAAGTCCTGCAGTCCAAAATTCATATGCTTCATTTTAAACCCCAAATTACCGGTATTGATTTGGTCTTGTTATGTGTAACTTACATTGAGAAATCGTTTCGGTAATGCATGTATGTAGTTGTGGGTCCTTGTGAGGGACCTTGGTACATGTGTATTATCAAGTCTTTGTGAAAGATTCAGTGCAGTAGATATGCAAGCCAACTATTGAAACAGAGCAACAGAGAACCTTGAGCAATATTTCACACGATATCCTGTGTCATTTTAAAGAGTGGAGAGACTTATTTTGACCCTGTGACTCGTAAAGCAACATGTTTAAGTACAAGCTTTATTGGAAGATCTCAAATGCCTATAAACCTGTTTTCTTCCAGCACCTGCATCAACAGAACCTGGAGCTGCACAAATAACTCCTGCCCCATGACCTGCAATGTCTACGGCAACGGGCACTTTATAAGCTTTGATGGCACACATTTTGACTTTAGCAGTGAATGTGATTACATCTTGACTCAGGTACCCATCAATAAGCTCCCCTCAAGCACTTGGATGGTCTGCTGTAAAAATTATTTGAATAACTTTTTGTTTTTTTCATGATAAGAAGCAGACATCAAAGCAAAGTCTAAATTGTCAGACTGTGCAACCCTCATGCATATGATAACAGATTTTAGAGTTACCTCAGATATTTTAGGTATATTAGGTACGAAATGTTGTGCAGAATATGCTTCCATATTTGAAAAGGACTGCAAAACTGTGGAACTGGAAAGTAACAGGTCAGCCCTTTGTGAATTTCGCATGAAAACTTAAGAATTGATTTATTGCTATTGAGGTCTTGCTGGACAACTTTAACTTCCAGAAGAGCCCCTGTCAAACAAAAAAACTAAATGCCCCCCCCAAAGTAAAACATTATGTAAGAATTGGCCGAGGCAATAGGACTGTGTTTAATGTACTAACATATGAAAACACAGGCACTCGCATGTGTGCATTTGCACATAACTGTGTGTGTCTGCATTAGCCCAAGGAGAGAGAAACAGCAAATATAGGGGGTCATTACAACCCTGGCGGATGGCGGAGAACCGGCGGTAAGACCGCCAACAGGCTGGCGGTCTTACCTTGGTGAATTATGACCATGGCGGTTACCGCCATGGTCATCCACCGGTTCTCCGTTCCGCCCGCCGGGTTGGAGACCTGGGTCTCCAGCCCGGCGGCCGTCAGTATACCGCTGGAGGTATTTTGACCCGGCTTACTGCCGTGGATTTCCAGCGGTTTCAACCGCCATGAAATCCATGGCGGTAAGCACTACTAGTGCCAGGGAATTCCTTCCCTGGCACTGATAGGGGTCTCCCCCACCCCGACTCCCTCCCCTACACCCCCCACCACCCCTGCCACCCCCCAAAGGTGGCAGGGCCCCCCTCCCCACCCTGACACCCCACATAAAATTACTCACACACACCCGACACGCATGCAGGCACCACCAACACACACACGCACACACCCCAACATACATGCCTACATCCACACACTCAGGCAGCTCCGCCAACACCACACCGCCAACAGAACACCGCCACGGCGAATCACAGGACGTGATTCACTGGGCGGTGTTCTGTTGGCGTGGCGGTGGAGGTGGAGCAACCTCCACTTCCCCGCCACCCGCAAGTATGGCTGTTGGCGGCTCTCCATCGGAATAACGACGGAGAGCAGCCAACAGTTATAATACGCAGGCGGTCTTCCGCACGGCGGTCCCTCGGCGGTCTTGCAAAAAGACCGCTGAGGTCGTAATGACCCCCATAGTTCTTTCGACGGCACAGTGTATCACCCAATCACTGTGTTTAGATGCAGCTGAAGGCATGCTTCTTGAATAAGTCCAGAGCTTAGGTCTGGTCCACTTCAAGACGAACAAGAGGTCTGTGAAACTCTGGAGGTGTGTAAAAGTAAACACAGAGACACTCAGGATAACATGTAGAAATCTATCAAGCATTTCAACTATTAAAATAAGGGATGGTGGTTTGCTACAATCAGGAGAACACCATGGCTGCGATGGGTTTTAAATAAGCTATTTTTTCCTAAATGCAACACATTCTTCCTTAAGTAAAATGGAATGTGTTTAAACAAAATTACAAGTTACACAAACCTCTTTTAGGAGTAAGCAGTGGCCTTATGGACCACTCCCTACTTCTTACAGGTATTTTGTTAACATTCACAAATTAGAAGGGGTTTCTTGGTGATCTCTCCCCATTTGTGAATGCGTTACCGCCTCTTTTAAGTCAGTGGTAAAATATTAATATTTTGAACCAGATTTCAGTTACCAAAAAAATAATACATACCATAAGGAATCCGTATTTGGAAGAGATGCCCTAAGCACTCGTCTTCCAAATGGCAATTCCTTATTGTTTCTTAACCCTGTTTCATGATTTTGAAAACGTTTTATGCATCATTAATTGGGTTTAGTACATTTAAAAAAGAATTAAACGTGCTTTGCATATGAGGCCCCTTAGTGAACTTGAAGCAGATGCACAATCAAAATCGGAACTGATTCATAAAATATAGCAGCACACAATAAGGCACATAGATGGATCTGCATTTTTGTAGTATATGAGCAATATGCAAGGTACATATATAAGGAAATTCACATTCTCAAGCCACCTCCTTTTTACTGGGAGGTAACATTCCTACCAAAAATCAACAGCATATAGTCAAATAATTTCAGTTTAGAAACCTTCATTGTCATATCCCTCATTAACCTCAAATTTATCAAGCCGATAAACCCGGGCAATGCCATTATTACTGCAAGCACAATGGATGATGCACATACACAATTAGAAAGTAGAGTGTTATTATGACAAGAATGGTAGCAATCATAGTCTCAAAAATCTTCATTCACCAATTCCTGAATAACTCTGACACCCAAAACCAGACAACACTCAGGTTGAGATCAAAGCCATTGTTAATCTCACCTAGGGGTATATTTATAAACCATATATACGCCACATTAGAGTCATTATTGTTCACGTTAATGTGGCCCAATGAGGCCGAAATCCCTGCGCCGTATTTACAGAGTGGCGCAATGCATGCATTGTTCCACTCTGTTACCCTTTGCACTACGTTATGCCTGTGCCAGGCACAAAGTATGCAAAGGGGATGATCGCCCGTTAGTGGGGCTGAACAAATGGCGCAAGGAAATCAACAAGATTTCCTTGCACCATTTTTTATGGCACTTTTAACACTCAGAGCAGGCATTAAAAGGGGGCTTCCATTATTCAGAATGGGCCCCTATGTACTCCTTAGGAGTTGCGTGAACATTTTGGCGCTACTGCTGAACAGTACATCAATAGCGTCACCTGAAATGACTTTTTTTTATTGCCCCCTACCCTGCGCTATGGTGCGCCGTATTTTAAATACAACCCACACATCGTGGCATTAAGGAGTGCTGGGAAAGTGGCACTGCCCTCTGTGCAGCACCACTTTCCATAAAATTGTCCCCTAATTTCTTCATACTATCACCGCTGTTATCTCTTTGCTCATATATGCTAAAAGACGTGTTGAGTATGTGTGTAAAATACTCAGAGCCTTCTATCACACCGACCTCCCCAACCTAATCTACTCTGCAAGAGCATTGTCATCTAGGCATCTAACATATCTATTATCAAATAGCAAACTTGAGCATATGGCAATGGAATTCACTATTTTCACTACTTTATCCCAGCATCGGATATTGTGTCTAGTCTCTCGGAAGGCCTGTCCTACGCTATTTTTAGGAAACAAAAATGTGAAGATTCTGTTTGGTTTTTTGGAAACCAAGTGCCAGATGCATGCTACTTTACTTCTTTGACGCTGACCCTCGTCAAACACCCCGCCACTGACATGACAAAGTTAGATGGCAGTTTCTTCATAGGGTATATACTCTACAATGTCATATTCACTTGGGCTGACAAAAACGCTCCAGTTAATTGTTTCGCCATGCTCACAAAACTGCCTTCTTTCAGAGAAGGATAAGTGATAGACCTGCAGGATTCTTATACTTCTCAAGGCATTGGAAAGACTGTGGGGCGGTGCTGCACATTCCAGCAGTCCATGCTAGAAAAGAGTTTTGTTACTTATGAAGGGCATTCCAATTAAAGGCACATCCCCCGAGACATCAATCAATCAAGGATTTATAGAGCGCACTAATCACCCATTATGGTCTCAAGGCGCTGGAGGGGTGGGAGCTACTGGTCGTAGAGCCATGCCTTGAGGCATTTCCTGAATGTCAAGAGGTCTTGGATCTGGCGAAGGTGGAGCGGTATGGAGTTCCAGGTTTTGGCGGCTAGGTGAGAGAAGGATCTTCCTCCAGCGGTGGTGCGGCGGATGCGGGGGATGGAGGCGAGGGCGAGGCTGGCGGAGTGAAGATTGCCGGTGGTGGTGTGGAAGGTGAGTCTGTCGTTGAGGTAGGCTGGGCCTGTGTCGTGGAGGGCCTTGTGTGCGTGGATGAGGAGTTTGAAGGTGATCCTCTTTGATACTGGTAGCCAGTGAAGGTCTCTGAGGTGGGGGGAAATGTGGTCGCGGCGTGGGATGTCCAGAATGAGGCGGATGGATGTGTTCTCGATTCTTTGCAGCTTTGTTAGGAGTTTGGTTGTTATTCCTGCATATAGGGCATTTTCGTAGTCCAATCGGCTGCTGACCAGGGCGTGGGTGACAGTTTTCCTGGTTTCGACAGGAATCCACTTGAAGATTTTGCAGAGCATGCGGAGAGTGTTGTAGCAGGAAGAGGCAATGGCATTGACCTGCTGAATCATGCTGAGTGTGGAGTCCAAGGTGAAGCCTAGGTTGTGTGCGTGGGTGGAGGGTGAGGGTTCGGTTCCTAGGGAGGTGGCCACCAGGAGTCATTCCAAGTTGAGGGGTTGGTGCCAAAGATGAGGATTTCTATCTTGTCTGTGTTTAACTTGAGGTGGCCTGATTCCATCCAGCTGGCGATGGCGTGAAGTCTGTTGTGGAGGTTGTTCTTTGCAGTTGTAGGGTCTTTCATGAGGGAGAGGATGAGCTGAGTGTCGCCTGCGTAGGAAACTATGTTGATGTGGTGGGTTCGTGCGATGTTGGCGAGGGGGGCCATGTAAACTTTGAAGAGCATGGGGCTGAGCGAAGATCCTTGGGGAATGCCACACATGACTCTGGAGGCTTCTGGCAGGAACGGTGGGAGGCGGACTCTCTAGGTTCTGCCTGAGAGAAATGACGAGATCCAGTCGAGTGCCTTGTCACGAATTCCAGCGTTGTAGAGGAGTGTGCGGACAGTGTGATGACATACCGTGTCGAAAGCTGCGGAGGGGTCCAGGAGGCTGAGTGCTGCTGTTTCTCCTTCATCGAGCATGGTCCTAATGTCGTCTGTAGCAGCAATGAGTGCAGTCTCAGTGCTGTGGTTTCTGCGGAATCCGGATTGGGAGGTGTCGAGTACCTTGCTGTCTTCCAGGAACTGGGATAGTTGGCTGTTTACGTTTTTTTCGATGACCTTAGCTGGGAAGGGGAGGATGGAGATCGGCCAGTAGTTCTTGGGGTCGTCTGGGTCTGCCTTTGGTTTCTTCAGCAGGGTGTTGATTTCTGCGTGCTTCCATCTTTCTGGGAAGGTGGCTGACTCGAAGGAGCTGTTGATGGTTTTGCAGAGGTGGGGGACGATGATGATGTTTGCCTTATTGAAGATATGGTGTGGGCAGGGGTCCGATCGTGTTCCGGAGTTAATAGAGGCCATGGTGGTGGCGGTGTCCTCTATGTTGACGGGGGTCCAGATGTGGAGGAGGTGGGTGTTGCTTGGAGCGTTGGGTGTGTGTAGTCAGCTGGTGGGTCTGGGGTTTGAAGCTATTGTGGATTTCTTCTATCTTTCGATGGAAGTGGGTTGCCAGTGAGTTGCAGAACTCCTGTGATGGCGGGGGTTTGTTGGAGAAGGTCCTGGGGGATGGAGAGCTCATTGACGATGCCGAAGAGCTCTTTACTGTTGTGATTGGTGTCGATGCAGTTTTTGAAGTGGGTCCTTTCGGTGGTGCGGATTAGTTGGTGATGTTTGCGTAGGGCATCCTTGAAAGCGATGTGGTTGGAGTTGGTAGGGTCAAGGTGCCAGGTTTTTTCCATTCTGCGACATAGCCGTTTGGATTCCTGTAGTTCTGGGGTGAACCAGCTGGCCTTGATGCTGTGGGAGGTGTTTGGGAGTTTTTTGAGCGATGCAAGGGTGTTGGCTCAATCTTCTATCCAGCGATGCAGGTTGGTGGTGGCTGTGTTAGGGTTTGGGGTCCCAGGGGATGGGGCCCGGGCGAGAATGGAGATCTGTTGATCCATTGATATTTTGCTCCAGTTGCGTTGGGGGTTTGTGGGCAGTGGTGGTGAGTGACTGGTTTTTGGTAGGAGAAGTGGATGCAGCAGTGGTCTGTCTAGCTGAGTTCGGTGGTGTGGCTGAAAGAGACGTGGTTGCTGGCTGAGAAGATGGGGTTGAGTGTGTGGCCTGCAGAGTGAGTGGGTGTAGTGACGAGTTGCTTGAGGCCTAAGTTGTCGAGGTTGTCGATTAGGTTGGTGGTGTTGATATCATTGTTATTTTCTAGGTGGAAGTTTAGATCACTGAGGAGAATGTGGTCTGTTGAGGTGAGGACTTGGGCGCTGATGGAGTCGGCGATGTCGTCGCAGAACTGCGGTCTTGGTCCAGGGGGTCTGTAGACCAGGGTTACTCTGAGTGTGTTGTTGGCGTAGATGTGGGTTTTGAAGTGGAGGTGCTCAGTGGAGTTGATGGTGTCGTGGGAGTTGATGGAGACTCTTCTGGTGTTTTTGTGGACTATGGCGATTCCTCCTCCTGGTCTGTTGATTCGGTCTCTTCTGGTGATCTTGCAGTTTTTTGGTATGGCTATGGCTACATCTGGTTCTGAGGCCTAATTCATCCAGGTTTTGGTGAGGAATGCGACGTCGGGCGAGTATGTGGTCAGGAGGTCCCAGAGTTCAATTGCATGTTTGTGGATGGAGCGGGTGTTAAGTAGGATGCATCTTAGGTGGTTGTCTCTTTTGATTTGGAGTTTGGAGGTTAGGTTGCAGGTGAAATTGCAGGCTTTGCAGAAGAAGGGTCCCTTGGTGCACGTCGGTGTGGACTGGAAGCAGATGGAGGAGCGTCCTGGATTAAGGGCGTAGAGTTAGTTGGCAGTGTAAAGGTGTTCGGTGGTGTGGGAGGCGTCTTGGCCAGGGGGTCTGGCGCTCGGCGTGGTCTTGGCGCAGACTGGCACAGACAGGCTTGCCTTTGGCGTGCCTTTGGGGCGCCAGCAGCGCGCCTGCTGCACGCGTCCGCGCTGCACCTGGCATAAGAGGTGAGGTGGGAGGGAGTGGCAGCTGGGAGGTGGGAGGGAAACCTCCAATGGGAATGCGGGGGTGGGGGCAGCAGGAGTCAGGAGTGGGAAGAGCTCCGAGGAGGAGGGAGGGGGGTGGGGCCTTCTGGGAGAGGAGAAGCCAAGAAGCCCAAACAAGCCCAAACAAACCCAAACAATCCCAGACAAGCCCAAACAAGCCCAAAACAATGGCAGCACTTACCGGAGCAGTGGTGAGGAGGAAGCGACCTGCCTGCAAGGATGCAGGGTCAGAGGTGGCTTCTAACCTCGTGCTGCGACCGGCATAAGAGGGGAGGTGGGAGGGAGTGTCAGCTGGGAGGAGGGAGGGAAACCTCCAATGGGAGTGCGGGGGTGTGGGGGCAGCAGGAGTCAGGAGCAAGAAGAGCTCCGAGGAGGAGGGAGGGGGGCGGGCGGGGCCTTTCAGGAGAGGAGAAGCCAAGAAGCCCAAACAAGCCCAGACAAGCACAAACAAGCCCAATACTATTACAGCACTTACTGCAGCAGTGGTGAGGAGGAAGTGACCTGCCTGCAAGGATGCAGGGTCAGAGGTCCCAGGGAACAACATTCCTCAAAAATCCATCATGGCTGAAAGTGATTTTTGGAGGTTACATCTGGCTGAGTCTACCCACTGGTATGACATCAAAGGGCAAGTGTGTGCAGACACATCAAGAGAAAGGTTTCCTGGCTTTGCCATATTTCTAAAGCAATAGTAGGTAGGAGTTATTTCCATATAAAGGGGGGTAACCTCCACCCAAGGACAGGAGCAGTAGAGTTAGGCATCTTGATAACTCCCTATTACACAGTGATGTTGTATCCCACCAAGAGCCAGCTGCAAATATGCCAAACCAGACCCACTGGTGGATCTAGTATCCCAGAGATGGCTGCTTATCTCGAAGACAGGTCGTAACGATGAAGGGTGATAGGTACAGCATTTGCACAGCTGTGGTTCTGACAAACTGGCAGGTGGCAGGGCAGCAACAGGGGCAGCTCCAGAAGAGTGCCCCAACCCAGGGCTTGATGCAGGTCCAGATATAGGCACTGGAGAGCAAGCCAGAAGGCACAATACACTTGTACTGAGAGGTATGGATCCATGTTGCCGAACACAATACTTGATGGCTTTGCAACAGCACCTGAGAGGGACCATACTAGTCTTTCTCTGATGAGCCTGGGTGTAGATACACTAACTAGCAGCAGTGAATGGTAGACTTCTGTTGGATTCTCAAGAGAGGTAACCTTGCCCCTGAAGATTTGAGTGTGACATCATAGGGCATGCCATCTTTAACTCTTATGGGCACATTTTGGTATTCTTCTCTTTTGGTTCTGATGTAATGAACCACAGCAAGAAAATCATGAGATTCTCCTTCCTGACGAGTGGCTGTCCAAAATACAGGGCTGAAAGTGGGACGGGGGCAAGGGTAATATGAAAAGCAGACAGTAACAGTATTTTATATCAAGACAATCTGGCTGTAGAGAGATGCTGAAGTTTGGTGGTGAGGGGAAGACCAACAACAGCATGGGACATGGCATCATTTTGAGAAATACTTAGGACAATATTGTGAGAGGCTTGAACAAGGTGGATACCAACGGCTACAGAGCAGAGACGTACAGGAAGCCCAGCAGCCACTGGGACCAAAGCTAAAATGAGTATAGGCTATTGTCTCTCTCTGATCATCAAGAGCTTGCACCAATAATCCAAGGGTGAAACCACTGTATTCATGACAATACAGTAAATGTAGTTTAGAATAATCTGCAAGCCCCAAAAAGGGTTCAACAAATCAGGGCTTGTTTTATTTGTACAAAGGCCTTGGTAGACCACTACAAGGGCTCAGGGGGTATCTTGTCTAACATAGGTTTTCAATGGCTTTGCAAACGTGGTGCAGCCCAGGATCATGTCACTGACAGAAAATGGAGGCCAAAAATAAGGTGTGGACAGAATATTGTGTCAAAAATATAGAGGATCAAAAAATCAAGAAAGTAAGTGCAAATAGATAAGTATAGATTTACTATTCATAACTAAGCCCCTCATTACAACCCTGGCTGTCGGTGTTAAAGTGGCAGTAATACCGCAAACAGGCTGGTGGAAAAAAAAATGGGATTACGACTGTGGCGGAAACCTCCAACATAGACAGCCAGTTTAACACTCCGACTGCCACGGCGGTAGAAACAAACACCGCGGCGGTCCCGCCAACAGATAGGCGAAAGACAAAGTACCGCCCACTGTATTGCAGAGGCCTATCCGACACCTTTTTACGGGGGGGAACCAATGCTATCAAAAGCACGACGGAAACAGTACACAGAAGGGAAAACACTCACCTCTCGACACCCTACGAGGAACCAGGACGCCATGGAGCCCGAACTTCAGGTGTTACCCTTGTTGGTTTACCTCCTCTTCTACCAGGAGTACGAATGGTGGTGGCGGCGACCATGGTGAGTACTGCACCTACAACACAGGGGAGGGGGGGAGGAAAGAGAGTGACACGCAACACTCAACACCCCCACCCTCACCCACAACAACATACACACAAATACATGCATCAACATTACATATACACACCCCTCCCCCTGGAATAACGCAAGGACAAAAGGAAATGATTGTAACGATTGTAATCATGAAAAATCCATTAGTCAAAACTCCAAATTCAGTATATAGAAATATGTACACCAACTACACAAGTCCGGATAGTGTACTAACATTGTCCGTGGACCACTGGGCCCAAAATGCATGGGCGAAGCCCACACTTGATACCTGATTCGAAACGGAGAGAACACTGCTGGGGCATCACATCGAAAGTACACAGGCAGAGGGAGGGGGAGGGGGGCACCTCAGCCTGATGAACGCACAACGCCACTGCTGCACAAGGGGTCTCCATGCCCATTGCTGTATCCTGGGGAGTGCAAAGCCACGGTCTCTCAAGTCTCTCCAGTGGGTGGTTTGCCCACTGCTTTATCCTGGGGAGTGCAAAGCCACAGTCTCTCAAGTCTCTCCAGTGGGTGGGTTGCCCACTGCTTTATCCTGGGGAGTGCAAAGTCACAGTCTCTCAAGTCTCTGCAGTGGGTGGTTTGCCCACTGCTTTATCCTGGGGAGGGCAAAGCCACAGTCTCTCAAGTGGATAACAGTCTCCGCTGGTTCTGGAGGGGGCCTAGTGCCCAGAGGGCTTCATCCTGCCAAGGACGGAGGTAGTGGATGTATCTCTCCACTGGTTCTGGAGGGGGACTGGTGCCCAGAGTGCTTTAGGTAGTGAATGTATCTCTCCACTGGTTCTGAAGGGGGCCAGGTGCCCAGAGTGCTCCACGTGCAGTGTGGCCAGTACAATTCCCTCACCTGGGTGTGCGTGTCATGAGATTGGCGAGGTTCAGGTAGCATGATACGCCATGGAGGCAGCGACATACCCCACACTGCTGCGGCTTCACCTTCCACCTGCAGGTGCAGACAGTGATGGAAGTCATGCCTCATGGAAGCTGCCCAGGGTCCAGGAACTCTCCTCCTGCATCAGACAACTGACCACTGGGGATGGTAGCCATGTCAGCGGTGGTGCCTGTGTCCGAGGACGCCGCGGGGCCGGTGGCAGTGCTTGCGGCGGTGTCTGTGGTGGCGGTGCTTGCGACGTTGTCTGTGGCGGCGGGGCTGGCGGCAGTGCATGGGTCAGCACCTGCTGAGGGACACAGCAGGACATCTCCTGCAGCCCCAGATGGCTGCCCACTGGGGAAGAGGCTGGGGACTGTCGCTGAGGCTGTAGACGTGCCAGGGGCGGTGCATGTGGCGGTTGTGTGGCAGGCAGCTAGCAGTGTTCGCCGCCATACAGTATGGCGTGGTTGTGGACAGAAAGTGTGACACTGGTCCCTCAGTCAGTGCCACCACGCCCTCTCCTGACCTGCTCTTCTGCTTTTGGGCCTTCCCCAGCTTTGATGGTGCAACAGTTGTCTTGCCACTATCCCCATTTTTTTTTGCTGAGCCGTTGGTGGCTGGTAGTTTCGGCCTCTCCCCCCGGGATGTGGGCACCTTTTTCACCTTGGCAGGTGGCGGAATGTCCTTGCGCTTGCTACGTGGCACACTGCAGCCCTGATGGGTGGCGCACTTGATGACCCCACAGTTGCTGGCACCACCATGCCTGGGGATGTGGTGGCTGAAGTGCTGGGCTGGGACCTGGAAAGCCTGGCCCTAGGGGAAGGACTGGGGGGAGGTGTAGGGAAGAGGTCAATGTTAGCTCGGAAGAGTTTTTTAGCCACACTGGGATGGGAAGATGGAGGGGGTTTGGAAATGGAGGTAGTGGTAGTGGTTGTAGGAGGTGTACATCTGCTGAATTTGGGTGAATGTGCATGGGCCAGAGGCTGTTGTGAGGTGGATGGCTGTTGGGTGGGTGTGTGCCTGTGTCTGTGTGCTTTGGGAGGAGGGCTCACTGACACACTGGGGGAGGACACTGGGGATGTGTGAATGGTAGTGGGGGTGGTGAGTGCACGTGAGCGGTGTGTGGTGATGGGCATGCTGGTGATGGAGGTAGTGGCTGAGGATGTAGTGCATGCAGGTGTGAGTGGAGAAGAGACAGGGAGGAGGAGGACGTGGAGGAGGGGGACACAGTGGAGGCAGTGGATGTTGTTGTGTCCACTCTTGTGTGTTGATGAGTGTGCATGCTGGTCTGATGGTGTGGTTGGGATAGGCTGAGGTACAGGGGATTGGGTCTGGGTGGAGGAAGTTGGAGGGGGGACAATGGCTGCCCTCAGTGCTGAGGCCAGAGCCTGAAATGCTCTCTGTTGGGCTGCCTGCCCAGAATGAATGCCCACCAAGTATGCATTTGTTTGTTGCAAATGCCTCTCTACACCCTGGATGGCATTCACAATGGTAGATTGCCCAACAGTGAGGGATCTCTGGAGGTAAATAGCCTCCTCACTGAGGGCAGCAGGGCTGACTATGGCAGGGCCTGAGGTGCCTGGGGTGAAGGAGATGCCCACCCTCCTGGGTGAGCGGGCACGGGACACACACTGAGGGGTTGATGGGAGGGCGGTGCTGGTAGGGGGGTGGCAGCTGTATCTGTTGATGCGGTTGGCACAGAGGTGCCCGCCACCGCAAGGGAGCTCCCATTAGAGGAGGAGTCGCTGTCACTGCTATCTGCTCCTGTCCCCGCCGTGGAGCACCGCTCGCCCTCTGTCCTACAGGTGGCTTCAGACTTCGTTGCTTCGCCTTCCAGGGCCAAGTGGCTTGCAGCTCTCTCCTGCTCCAGTGCCAATGCTCCTCTGCCTGATGATGCTACTGCACACAAGAACAGGGAGACCACAAAAAGGGGGGGGAAGACAGAAGAAGAACATGTTCAGTGAATGCAACACCACTACCGTTGGCGGACACAACACACAGGGAGCAGCCCTCTGCACTACGCCATACAGTTCCTAGAAATTTCAGCTGACCATGGAGTACGAGGCCTAAGACCAATTGCTGCACACCTGGAAGTCACAGGAGCCTGACTAGGTGTAGATGGCTCTTACCACTGGTGGGTTTTGGATGCCACATATCCTGCCTCACACGGGACCTTGCATACCAAGTTCTCCCTGGCCTAGGGGAACCCACTGCCCACCCCCCCCACCCAGACACCTTGTAATGCACGCAGAGTCAGCTAAATGAGAGTGTACTCACCCCCTTGTGGCTGCTGTGATGCCCTCAAGCGCCCATCCAACTCCAGAAACGCCACCGCCAGGATCCGGAACGTCAGGGGGGTCATGGTGCGACGGGCACCCCTCTCATGTTGGGAGGCCATCCCCAGCTGGGCCTCCTCTGTCTTCTTGCTCCAGCAGCGCAGGTCATCCCATCTTTTATGGCAGTGGGTGCTCCGTCTGTGGTAGACCCCCAGGTTCCGGACGTCCTTGGCAATGGCACACCAAATAACCTTCTTCTGGTGGGCGCTGACCTAGAGGAATGGTACAGGGGGAAAGGAAATTACTTACCTGTCTAGACCGTCATACTCATTGCCCACCAGTTCCCACCCATGCCCTGACGCACATACACTCACCATCTTCACATGCAGGCCTTAGCCCCCCCATGTATCTTCCATCCACACCACTGAAAAACAGGCATTGCCCATGCAACATGCTCACAGTGTACTCACCTGTTTGTCTGGAGGACCGTACAGTTGCGTGTACTGGGGGAGGACCCCATCCACTAGTTTCTCCAACTCCTCCGAAGTGAAGGCAGGGGCCCTTTCCCCAGACACATAAGCCATTGTTGCTTCCAGACACTAGTCACAGTAGCACTTGCAGAGTAGGTCCTCTCCTGTTGAAGGTCAGGTATCAAGTGAGTGAACAGACAGAAAATGGCGGTCACGTCGGCAGCCGCGCGTACCGTCACAGCCAGCGTACATTATCATTGGCTCCTGGGACCTGTAGGGCCCAGTGTTAACCAATGCAGAATTGCGCTGCAGTCTTCGACCGCCCACCGCACGTACAACGCCAGCACAGTTACCTCATATCCCTTTGTCCCACCTTACAGGTCAGGCAGTTGCCATTTCAGGAGGTCACATGGGATGGATGTTAACTGCGTCACACCTATGTAGGCCGGGAATATGGGCAGATACCGGCACATTGCGGATTAATAATGTTTCTGCAAATAACAAATTGTGATACCTCAGTGTTGGATGACTCTCTGCTTGCTGTTCTGGTGATGAGATGGTGGCATCCTCCGGTGTACAGACCCCTGGTGGACCTGTCGACAATGGAAGAGAGACACATCCTAGTCACATACAGACTTGATCGTGAAACAATCCCGGAACTGTGTGCCCAGTTGGAGCCAGACCTGATTTCATCTATCCGCCATCCCACAGGAATCCCCCTCTAGTGCAGGTCCGGTCTGTACTCCATTTCCTGGCCAGTGGATCTTCTCAAACAACAGTTGCCATGGGATCAGGGATGTCCCAGCCAATGTTCTCTAATGTGTTGTCCAGAGTGTTGTCTGCCCTGCTGAAACACATGCGCCGCTACATCGTTTTCCCTCAGGTGGAGGATTTGCCCACAGTGAAAGGTGACTTCTATGCCCTGGGACATATCCCCAACATCATTGGTGCCATTGATGGGACACATGTGTCATTTGTACCCCCCCGCAGGAATGAACAGGTGTATAGAAACCAGAAGAGCTATCATTTGATGAATGTGCAGATGGTGTGTTTGGCAGACCAGTACATCTCCCATGTGAATGCCAAGTATCCTGGCTCTGTGCATGAAGCTTACATTTTGAGGAATAGCAGCATCCCTTATGTGATGGGGCAACTCCAGAGGCACAGTGTGTGGCTAATAGGTGAGGCCAAGGTCCCAATAAAGTTGACATAGGTGTCTGGGTATGGGGCTGTCCCTAAGGGTTAATGTGTGTCTAACAGTTGTCCCTCAACATTTGCAGGTGACTCTGGTTACCCCAACCTGTCATGGCTACTGACCCCAGTGGGGAATCCCAGGACAAGGGCAGAGGAACACTACAATGAGGTACATGAACAAACTAGGAGGGTGATCGAACGCACCTTCGGCCTCCTGAAGGCCAGATTCCGGTGCCTCCATCTGACAGGTGGCTCCCTATACTACTCACCAAAGAAGGTGTGCCAGATAATTGTGGCCTGCTGTATGCTGCACAGCCTGGCTTTGCGACGGCAGGTGCCTTTTCTGCAGGAGGATGGGCCAGATGGTGGTCTTGTGGCAGCTGTGTAGCCTGTGGACAGTGAAGAAGAGGAGGCAGAAGAAGAGGATATCAACAACCGAAACAATATCATCATGCAATACTTTCAGTGAGACACAGGTAAGAAGATGTAACTGCTTCCCACATCTCATACTATTGTTTGAGCTAGCATAAGTCTGTCATTTTCATTCATTGTATGGACCCTGACTTGTCACTTTGACTTTCCATTTCACAGATCTGGGTCCCACTTTGTGCCCTCTGCTATGTTTACTGCTGGCATACAGCTGTGTTACATTGGTATGTGAACAGGCACATTGTCATTGCTACATTCCATAGTTATTGCAATTACACATTTGTGAAAGCACATACTGACTCCAGATTGTTTTGTGATTGAAGTGTATTTATTCCTGTGCTAATAAGTGGAGGGGGTTGTAAAATGGGCTGGGGTGATGGTGGAGGAATGTCCATGGCAGAGTCCAGTCTATTTGTTTTACAGGTGCAATGTCCAAAGGGGCATAGGAAGTGGAGCAATGGCAGTTTAAGGATGGACAGGGTGACATAGTGGGAAAGAAGGGTGACATTTAGGGGGGTCTCATTTCCTGGCGGGGGTCTTGGCAATGTTCTCTGTCTTGTTCCTGCAGGGTGGTTCTCCATCTGCAGGGGGTGGGGTGCTGGTGTCCTGTTGTTACTGTGGCGGTGCCTCCTGTCCACCAGCGCCGGCAGAGTTGGAGGACTGTTCATCGTCCAGGCTAGTGTCAGGGGCCCCTTGTTGTGCCACATTGTCCCTCCTAGTGTTGAGAAGGTCTGCCAGCTCCCCTGCAGTGGTGACCAGGGTGGTGTTAATGGACTTCAAGCTCTCCCTGATCCCAAGGTAGTGTTCCTCCTGCAGCCACTGGGTCTCCTGAAACTTGGCCAGTACCGTTGCCATGGTCTCCTAGGAATGATGGTAAGCTCCCATGAGGTTGGAGAGTGCCTTGTGGAGAGTGGGTTCCCTAGGCCTGTCCTCCCCCTGTTGCACAGCAGTCCTCCAGGCTTCCCTGTTATCCTGTGCCTCTGTCCCCTGAACCGTGTGCCCACTGCCACTGACCCCAGGTCCCTGACCATCCTGTGTTAGTGGGTTTGTCTGGGTTCCCTGTAGTGGTGGACACACTGCTGATTGACGTGTCCTGGGGACAGAGGGATGGGCCCGCTGGGTGGGTGCTGTGCTGGTGTATCCTGAGGGGGGAGGCTCTGTGGTGGCTTGTGCAAGTGGCAGGGGAACCGACTGTCTCGTGGTCCCAGATGGGCCAGGCTGGTCATCTTGATCCAGGCGTGCAGAGCTGCGGTCATCTCTGTGGGCCTCTTCTGTGAGGGGACTGGATATGTCTGGCACCTCCTGTCCAGTGACGTTGGGTATGGGTCCTGTTGGGGTGTAAATGCATAGTTATTGTATCTGTGTGTGCCATTGTGTGCAATGGGTGAGTGACCCTCTACTCCAGTGCTTGCATTATTGGCTTGGTCCTTGTGTGAGTGGTGATTTTGGGGCATTAGTGAGTCTCTGTACTAGACATGCTTGGGTGATGGGTGTCCATGCATTGGTGTTACATGCAGGGCTTGGTTTTGGGATGTGTGGATTGTGTTGGTGGGGTATCTGTGGGTTGTTGGGGTGATGGGTGTGAGGGTAAGGTTGGGAGTATGTGATGGCATGCAGGTGGGGTAGGGGTGATAAGGTAGTAAAGATTTGTCTTAACAGAGTTCAGTCCCCCTGCTACTCCTGCGAGGCCCTCAAGATGCATAATTGCCAAGACCTGTCCCCCCCCCCATATTGTTAGTTGTAGAGGAGGAGGTGGGGGTCCCCTGCCAGTCCTCTGTACAGCAATCTGGTGTCTGGAGACCACGGAACGCACCTTCCCCCGTAGGTCGTTCCACCTCTTCCTGATGTCATCCCATGTTCTTGGATGCTGTCCCACTGCGTTTACCCTTTCGACAATTCTGCACCATAGCTCCATCTTCCTTGCAATGGATGTCTGCTGCACCTGTGATCCGAATAGTTGTGGCTCTACCCGGACGATTTCCTCCACCATGACCCTGATCTCCCCCTCAGAGAACCTGGGGTGTCGTTGAGGTGCCATGATGTGGTGTGGGTGATGTGTGAGGTGGTGTCTGTTGTGATGTGTGAGGGGAAGTGTTGGTGTGTGTTGTTTGAGGTGCGTGGATGTTGTGTAAGTGATGGAGTTGTGTGTCTGTGGAGGCTGGTGTTGTTTTAGGTAGTGTCTCTCTCTGGCCTGCTTTCAAATTTCAGGTAGTAAGGGTTTGTGGGTAATATGGGTGCGTGTTTTATATTGGATTGGGTGTGTGGGTGTAGTGTTTGTGTGTGTATCAGGTGTGTGTATTTCGAATTGTCCAATGTGGTTGTGTTTTGTATATGTGTGTGTATTTTGAGCACGTCGGTGTGTACCACCAATGGTTTACAGCGGTTGAAAGGCCGCCACGTTGATTCATGGGTCGTGATACTGTGGGCGTATTCTTGTTGCCGTGACGGTGTCAGTTTTGTTTTCGCAAGTTTATCACTGACCTTTGGTGTAGCGGACTTGTGTGGGTGTCTGTATTGTGGTGGATTCCGGACTGTGGGTCGTAATACCTGTAGCGGTATTCCGTGGCCACAGTGGTATGTTGGCGGTCTTCTGCACGGCGGTAAGCGGGATTTACCGCCAGGGTTGTAATGAGGGCCTATATGTGTTAAGTATAGTAAACCTTTGCTTTCCCATAGAAACTTACCTTTACAATATTCCTGTCCTCGATACTTAACACAATATTTTGTCCACACAATATTTTGGAATCAATATTTTGGCCAAATGCCACAGACCTAATGTTTACAGAACCCAGCCATAATAAACAAGGTTCATACCTCTCAGATGATCTCTGAACTGGACAACTTACAGAAGGCTTCAGTTTGCTCAGGTGCTGCTTGTCAGCTGTGATTTCATGAACAAGGTATCACACTCTGGAGGCAAAAGTGCAGTTTCGCCTTTGAAGCCTTGTGCTCTTTCCTATCCTATTTAGTGTTGTGGTTAAGAGAATACACCCAAAATAGCCAAAACTAATAGTATATCAGCAACATACTGCACCAGAGTAGAACCCTGGGGAAAGACCAAAATGGCCAATTTTGTTTTAAAACTTGGGAGAAGGTTGATGAGGATTATGTAAATCCATGTCAGAATCATCAGTAGGAATGCTGGGATCCTCTGAAAGAGAAAGCAAAGAACAACTGATACGCTTCATGTGAATAAATAACATATTATTGTGGTAAACAATCTCTTTGCCAAAAACAGAAAAATATTGACTTTGTCATATATATACAAGTAGTAAATCTTAAATATTAAAATATGTATAATTATTATAGTGTAAGTTAATGGACCAAATGTAGAAGTCTAGATGTGATCAAAGGCAAAAAAACAACAATACATCGAAAGAAAATTAAAATTTAAACAACATAGCACTGGGAAAGCAGACTTGAAAAGCCAAAAGTCTGATTTTCAGAACTCCAACACAACCTTTTATTCCTGCAAACCACAAAAGGGGTAACTAGACGTTAATTAATTGTCCAGTAATATTTGAGTACATGATCATTTTCCGGCAATCATAAATTGATACATCACATGTTCCATAATCAGCAGTCAAGATTTCACAACATCTATATGTAAGATCCATTTGATTTAGAGATTAATAGTGCAAGATAAGCAAATGCATACTGGTAGCCCACATGTTCCACATGGTAACAGTTGGGGACTTTTAAGATTGAGAAATACATTAACCAAGTAGCAGGTGTCCTATCCAAAAGTAGGATATTATTGCTGAGCTAGCATGCTATGAATGATAAATCACAAGTGCTGTCCCTTGAGCAAGCCTTGTATCATGTTGCTTTCCAAGCTCTTTAAAATGAGAAAAACAATGGTTCATTGGGGTCATGTGCTTCAAAAACACGCATTGCTATCATTGAGCATCACTGTATTTAGTAAGACAAAATTGATTCCATACCTGATAATGAAAATGCAAGTCCACATCCTGCCCTCTGATACTCAATGATATCTTATACAAGTGCCTTCAATGGGAATATCTCATCCTTGCCCCAAGTCTTTAAGTATCACTTCCTGGGTAATTGTTCCTTGCCTCCTCAGAACCATAGAGATGCAAGGAGGGTGCTGTTCTACTGTAGCTACCAGTAAGGAACAGGTTTATGCATGTCAGACATACCAGTGTAAGCACAGACAAGGTCACCAATGCTACAACTCCTATTATTAGAGCTTCCAACAACCATGCCCCAGATGCTAAGCCATACCACCAGTGCTTCCCATATGCCACCCGTATGTATCCCTTTCACCTCATCTTGGATCTTTTTAATGTTTCCCATGGCCTTATTGATAATATTGCTATTGTCTGATATGTATGAACAACAACTGTGGTCTACTACGTGACACACCCCACCTTCCTTGGCTAGGAGAACATCTAATGCAATGCAAGTCCGAATCACTACGGCCTTCATAGCAGTTAATTTCTCTGTTATGTTTACCTGGGCCGCGGCTGTAGAACCTGGCAATTTTTCAATTAACCCTGCCAGTTGGTACATCCTAAATGTAGAGTATGCTATTCCTACACAGGGTGACAGGACACCCTTAACGGTCAGGGTTTTATTCATCCAGTTGGGTGTACTTTTCTTGCGGGTGCATGGGCAAGCCAGGTGAGATATGAGTGACATATTGGTGATGTGGGTCTAATGCTACCGTTCCGTCCAACAGGCAGCTGGAAATATGCTGAATCCCCACATATGAAGAAAAGTACCTCAGATCCCACTAACTCTGATGATAACTGCAAAAGACCATCCTTTATTCTGTCTATGTTCACATACCAGTGGCATTTACTGCTGCCTACATATATGCTAGGTTTTTCTCCCGTTGGATGTTCTCCGCAGGTCAAGGACCCCTCTAAGGTAGGTAGGTTCTCTCAACAGCTTCTGCTGCTGGTGGGATATATGCACAATGCAGCTTCTGTGTAACTCTCAGCCCCTGCATATTCAATCAATCTCATGGAGATGAACCCCAGAGCTCAGAAGGGCTGGTATCTTACCCATACGCACTGCAGCCGAGGTCAGGGTGTTGTGCAGAAGGGGGGGATTACCTGCTGCTAACAGCCTTAAGAAGGTGGAGATGGTTAGGTCCTTTGAAGCAAGGGCAGTGCTAGTGGAAACAGAGAAAGCCTAAGAGATAGATGGGGAGGGGGAAGATGTCTTCTCCAACCTCCAGGAGGAGGATGATCATCACCTATCCCTTATTTCACAGATCAGGGCCCAGTCCCAAACTAGTGGGAGGGGAGGGTCTATAGTATCCACCCAAGAAGAAGCCGAACTGGTTGTTGAGGAGAGGGAACTTGAGGCCTAGGTAGCCTGCATAGCTTTAGAGGCAGAGAAGTTGGCCCTGGAGAAGACGAGGTGGGTAAGAGGAGAACAGAGAAATGATGCCAAGGGGATTGTCCCTAGCTACCAGGAGGGTGATGACATAGGCAAGTGTCTGACAGCCTTTGAGAGGGCTCTCAGGATGAGAAAAGCTAGACACTAGTACTGGGGTTCACTTCTATGGGAACTGATCCCAGTATTTGGGAGGCATAGGCTCCTGACCCAAGGATGAAACAGAGCCCCATCTCATTATGAAGAGATGTCTTATCCAGAAGTTTGGCAGTTTAGGATGAAGTTTCAGGACCCCCAGAACGTGAATGTCCAGTCTTGGGTTTACTTTGTAGACACCTCAGTTAAGGCACTAGTAGGCTACGTACAGTGCAACAAAGTAAATACTTATGATGGGCTATGCAATTTGACCATGAAAGAGCATGTTGTGACTAATTGTATCTCAGAGAAGTTACATCAGTATCTAATGGACTCTAAGTTGTCTAGCCCCAGAGATCTGGGAGAGGCAGGTGATGAGTAGTCGAGAACCAGAGTATTTACCAAGTCCTGGGGGGCGACTCTAAGAAGGGGGAATCAGGTCCACAAAACCTAAGGAAAGGGGTGATAAGCCCACAACAGAAACCACCTCAGTCACCAGAGCCCTAAAAAGGAAGAGAGGAGATCCCTCTTCCACCCTAACAAACAGAAGCAGGGAGACCCAGGATTAAAAAAGATCATGGAGAACAGGGCCTGCTTTGACTGTCATCAGACAAATCACTTCAGGGGTGATGCAGCCTGTCCCAAGAAGGTCTTTAGTACTGGGCTGTCCAGTGTAATCATAGAGGAGGACTCCTCAGATGATGAGGTCCTCTTAACATTGTGCTGGGAGATAGGTCCAGATGGTAAGCTCATGATCCCTGAGGGTGGGAGTAGGTACTTTCCCTCCATTCAGGTGAACAGGATCCCTACCACTGGCCTGAGGGACACATGTGCCAGTCGCACCACATTGAGTGACAGGCTAGTGAACCCAGACATGTATATGCCAGGAGAAACCTGGAGGGTAAGGGGAACCCCAGGTGAGGTCACAACCAAACCTGTTGCCATAGTGCCCTGGAACGGGAGGGTACTCTTGACTGGTATAGGGTGGTGGTCAATGTTGACTTCCCCTTAGATTGTATCCTGGGCAATGACCTCCTAGAGGTTTGTCTGATGTGTGATGGGGCGGTTGCTCAGGGTACTCCCCAGCTAAAGTTCCTCTGGAGCCAGTCCCTACAGATAGGAGACAGATGTCCCAAAAAAAGGGAAAAAGAAGAGGAAGGGTAGGCCACTCTTAAAGAGAGGTCCAGTGAGCCAAAGGCCTTTTGACCCGGTAAGGTACAGGTACAGCTTTGCCTGACCCCAAGGAGGTTCTGAGTAGTTAGGCAGCTGTTCAGCTGCAGGGTATCTAGTTACAGAAAAAAACAAATTCAGACCTGTATTGCCCTTTCCTGATTGGTCTGCCTCTGTCAGCCTGAGCCAGGCTACCTAATGAGGTGTTAAGCGGTCTCAGTTAAAACAAAGGAAGCATCTAGTGGGCAGAGAACTGATGCAGCAGATGACAGAGCAGGATGGGAGATGAGTAGCCAAACTGGTCTTTAAAGGATGGAAGACCACTTGGGACAGAAACTGGACCTTCCCCATCTCGTGTTCCCCCAGACAGGTGGGAGTCCCACTGATTAGATTATGAGAGAGGCTGGAAGGGGTGTGTTGAAGAAGACTTAGCCACACCAATGGGTGGACTCTCCCAGATCAAACCTCTAAGGATGAATGTATGCAATCTTGGATTTTTAGAGAATGTTGCTTTCTGGGATTGGTTTTTGCCACACTTCACAGGAAGTGCTCACCCCAGAGGGTGGCGGCCCGCTCTCCATCACACATGAGAACCCAATGCTTCCCACCCCAGAAGCAAGCATCAATATGGCAGAGCTGCCCCACAATTAAGATCCCTACTGGAAGAAGATACTAGAGAAGTAGGACTGCCCTGTAGGACCCCTGGCCTGCACCTGAAGAACTGCACTCACAAGGACTGCACCAGCTACACACTTTGTGCTTCACCAAAAAAAGGACTTTGCTTTGCTTCTGCTACTCCAGGAGTCCACTCCCTGTAAGTTACAGGTATAGAGGAGCTGACCAGAGTCCCCTGCAACAAGCCCTGCAAGAAGAACCCAGCTGACCAGCGTCCAGTGGCTGTTTGAAGATTCTGACCAGGTGCATTCTGGGAATTGTACTCCCAACCCCAAGGAGCAACTGAAAGCTTCTGGAACCTTGAATAAAGGTGTTGACACTTTAAAGACCCACAAATGACCTCATGGAGAAGATCCAGAGGTTTGGAGATGTTTGGAGCAAGAAGAACCCAGCTGACCAGCGTCCAGTGGCTGTTTGAAGATTCTGACTAGGTGCATTGTGGGAGTTGTAGTCCCAGACCCCCATAGCCAAACCAGAGCCTCTGAACACTTGGCTGGTGCTGTGGACTACTTTCCTGAAGTAAGAAACACTGCTGAAAGTAAGTGTAACAGTGTTACATCATGTGGTGGGCTGAACTCTGGAATTCGTCTCTGTCCAGTGTGACCTTTTTTAACCCTTTGAGTGCTACCTGCTTCTAAGTGCTAGTTTTATTTATATTTAAAGATTCACATCTCTGGTTCCCTACATTGGATTATTGTCGTTCGGGTCATTTTGAAGATACAAATATTTCCTATTTTTCGAAATTGGTGTTGGATTCCTAATGTGTGTTGTGTTTTACTTATTTACTGTTTTGTTGATATTAAATGCTTTATACACCTGTCTCCGAAGTTAAGCCTAACTGCTTGTGGCCAAGCTACCAAAGGGTAAGCAAAGATTAAGGTACTGAGACCTTCACTGGACCTAGTAGGGTTTGAGGCCTATTGCTAAGCTAAATGTAGGTACCTACCTGCCCTTTCCAATAACCCACTTTCCAAGAGGATCAGAATACATGGTGTCATCCTTTACCTGTGAAGTGGGCTTCACCTGTTACATGGCATATTCACACCCTATAAGTGCTATTCTCTTGGCCTCCCCATCAATAACTTTTTTTCCCAAAATATAGGCCCTCATTATGACTTTGGCAAAAGAATTCCAGCGTCATGGGTGACAAAAGACCGCCAGTGTTGGTGGTCTGAAGACCGCCGTATCAGGACTCACCACAGGATTTCCGCACCTTACCAACGGTGGGTGAGAGGCAGTTTCCGCCGCCAGCACCGCCACGCCAAAAAGACTCAGACCACGATATTACAAGATGTAATATGGTACGGCAGTTCCTGCAAGGCGGTACTGCGCTGTAGGTGGAAACACCAACACCCACCCCCTCTCGGTCGACCACCTCACCCAGACAGGTAGGTGGAATGTCTGAAAGGAGGGGGTGTTGTGTGCATGTGTGTGGTGTGTGCATGTTTGTGTACGTGTAGAGGTATGGGTGTGCGTGATTGCGTGTGTGTATGTATGTGTGCGTGGAGGGTGTATGTGCCTGAATAGAAATGGAGGGGAGGTGGGTATGTCGTGGTGCGAGTGAGTAGGTGTGTGTATTAGGGTGCATGTTTGTATTGGTGTGTGCAAGTGAGTGGGGAGTATGTTAGGGAGTCTGTTGATGAGTGGGGGTGCATGCATGAAGGTGTGTTGATGAGTGGGGGTGCGTGTCTGTTTGTGTTTGGTTGGGTGAGGGGTGTCTGGATGTATGCTTGTGGCTGGGTGTGTGTGTCTGCAGTGTGGGGATGTGTGTCTGCAAGTGTGGGTGTGTGGGCATGTGTGTCTGAGTGTGGATGGGTGGGGAGTGTTTGCAAGTGTGTGGATGGATGGGTGGGGGGTGTTTGCAGGTGTGTGGAAGTGTAGGGGTGCGTGCACTGGTGAAAGGAATGGGAATTCCTGTTACCGGGTACGTTACCACCAGGGTTTTCGTGGTGGGGTGACCGCCACAGAAAGCCTGGTGGTTTGCTGATTCGTAATACCGCTGGTGGTCCAACTTTAACAGCCTTTACCACAGGTCCACGACAGTAAGACTGCCACCCTCGTAATGAGGACCATAGTCTTGGGCAGAAGTATGTGCTGCAAACTTTACAATAGCAATTGTTCTGGGTAATAGTAGTGTCACGTAGGCTCTCACTATTCTAATGAGACTACTGGATTTTGAGCGGCAGAATTGCCTGTGGTGTAGGAGACTGAGGCCCTCATTACAACCCTGGCAGTCGGTGATAAAGCGGTGGAAGTACTGCGAACAGGCCGGTGGTAAAAAAAATGGAATCACAACCATGGCGGAAACCGCCAACACAGACAGTCACTTTAACATTCCGACCGCCATGGCGGTAGCAACAAGCACCGCAGCGGTAACCACCAACAGACAGGCGTAAGACAATGTAAAGCCCACACTATAACAAGGCACCAATCCGCCAGCTTTTCCGGGGTAGTACCAACGCCATCAAAAGCACAGCGGAAACAATACTTGGAATGGAAACCACTCAACTCTCAACACCCAACGAGGAACCAGGACTCCATCGAGCCTGAGTTACAGGTGTTACCAATGTTGGTTTACCTCCTCTTTTACCAGGAACATCAAAGATGGCGGCGACTGTAGGAAAGTACCATCTTGCCTGGCATGTAACCCCCATGTTTCACTGTTTATATGTTGTTTTAGTCTATGTGTCACTGGGACCCTGCCAGGCAGGGCCCCATTGCTCATAAGTATGTGCCCTGTATGTGTTCCCTGTGTGATGCCTAACTGTCTCACTGAGGCTCTGCTAACCAGAACCTCAGTGGGTATGCTCTCTCTGCTTTCCAAATTTGTCACTAACAGGCTAGTGAATAAATTTACCAATTCACATTGGCATACTGGTACACCCATATAATTCCCTAGTATATGGTACTGAGGTACCCAGGGTATTGGGGTTCCAGGAGATCCCTATGGGCTGCAGCATTTCTTTTGCCACCCATAGGGAGCTCTGACAATTCTTACACAGGCCTGTCAGTGCATCCTGAGTGAAATAACGTCCATGTTATTTCACAGCCATTTACCACTGCACTTAAGTAACTTATAAGTCACCTATATGTCTAACCTTCACCTGGTGAAGGTTGGGTGCAAAGTTACTTAGTGTGTGGGTCCCCTGGCACTAGCCCAGGTGCCCCCACATTGTTCAGGGCAAATTCCCCAGACTTTGTGAGTGCGGGGATACCATCTCACGCGTGCACTATACATAGGTCACTACCTATGTATAGCGTCACAATGGTAACTCCGAACATGGCCATGTAACATGTCTAAGATCACCGCTTCACCTTCTACCAAAGGATCGACTGTTGACTGCTTAGGACGCCTGCAAAACCGCAACAAAGTAGCAAAACGACTACTAGAAACCTTGTATCGCCTCATCTTGCCAGCTTTCTCGACTGTTTTCAGGTGGTGCATGCTCTGGGTGTAGCCTGCCTCCTCCCTGCACCAGGAGCTCTGAAGAAATCTCCTGTGGGAAGACGGAATCTTCCCCCAACTAACGCAGGCACCAAAATACAGCAACACTGGTCCTCTGAGTCCCCTCTCATTGTGACGAGCGTGGTCCCTGGAAATCAGCAACACTGTCCAAGTGATTCCCACAGTTCAGTGACTCTTCAGTCCAAGTTTGGTGGAGGTAAGTCCTTGCCTCCCCGCGCTAAACTGCATTGCTGGGTACCACGTGATTTGCAGCTGCTCCGGCTCCTGTGCACTCTTACAGGATTTCCTTTGTGCACACCCAAGCCTGGGTCCCCGAAACTCTATCCTTTAGTGCACAACCTTTTGAGTTGTCCTCCAGCGTAGTGGGACTCCCTTTTGTGACTTTGTGTGGACTCTGATTCACTTTACTTCCAAGTGCCTGTTCAGGAACTTCTGCGGTGCTGCCTGCTTCTGTGAGGGCTCCCTGAGTTGCTGGATGCCCCCTCTGTCTCCTCCTGGGCCACAGCAGCACCCAAAAACCTCTACCGCGACCCTTGCAGCTAGCAAGGCTTGTTGGCAGTCTTTCTGCGAGGGAACACCTCTGCAAGTTTCATCGCGACGTGGGACATCCATCTTCCAAAGGAGAAGTCCCTAGCTCTCTTCTTTCTTGCAGAACTCCAAGCTTCTTCCATCCGGTGGCACCTTTCTTGCACCCTCAGCTAGCATTTCTTGGGCTCCTGCCCACTCCTCGACACTTTCGCGACTATTGGACTTGGTCCCCTTATCTTACAGGTACTGAGGTCCGGAAATCCACTGTTGTTGCATTGCTGGTGTTTGTTCTTCCTGCAGAATCCCCCTAGCACGACTTCTGTGCTCTCTGGGGGTAGTAGGTGCACTTTACACTTTTCTAACCCTCACTGTTTTCTTACAGTCCCAGCAACCCTCTACAAGCTCACACAGGTTTGGGGTCCATTCGTGGTTCACATTCCACTTTGGAGTATATGGTTTGTGTTGCCCCTATACCTATGTGCTTCTATTGCAATCTATTGTGACTCTACACTGTTTGCATTACTTTTCTTGCTATTACTTACCTAATTTTGGTTTGTGTACATATATCTTGTGTACATAACTTATCCTCATACTGAGGGTACTCACTGATATACGTTTGGCATATTGTCATAAAACTAAAGTACCTTTATTTTTAGTAACTCTGTGTATTGTGTTTTCTTATGATATTGTGCATATGACACCAGTGATATAGTAGGAGCTTTACATGTCTCCTAGTTCAGCCTAAGCTGCTTTGCCATAGCTACCTTCTATCAGTCTAAGCTGCTAGAAACACCTCTTCTACACTAATAAGGGATAACTGGACCTGGCACAAGGTGTAAGCACCACTGGTACCCACTACAAGCCAGGCCAGCCTCCTACAGCGACGACCACGGTGAGTACTGCACCTAGCACACAGGGGAGGTTGGGAAGAGAGTGATACACACACGGAACACCCCCACCGCACCCCACCCACAACAACACACACATAAACACATGCAGCAACATTACATTTACTCCCCGTAACCCCCTGGAAGAACGCAATGGTTGTAACGAGTGTAATCATCGAAAATCCAGATAGGCCAACATAATTTTAATAGCTCAGTATATACAAATATTTACAGCAAGTACACAAGTCCGGATACTGTTCCATTCAATGTCCATGGACCAGTGGTCACAAAAAAGCATGGGCGAAGCCCACACATGACACCTGCCTCAAAACGGAGAGAACACTGTTGGGGCATCAGGTAAAAAAAAAACAGGCATCTCAGGGGGAAGGGGAGGGGGTGGCACCTCAGCCGGATGATGGGACAACGCCACTGCTCCACAAGGGGGCTCCACGTCCACTACTTGCTCCTGGGGAGTGCAAAGCCACAGTCTCTCAAGTCTCTCAAGTGGGTGCACTGCCCACTGCTTGGTCCTGGGGAGTGCAAGGCCACAGTCTCTCTAGTGGATGCATCTCTTCACTAGTTCTGGAGGGGGCTTGGTGCCCAGAGTGCTTCATCCTGCCAAGGACTGGGTAAGTGGATGCTGTTCTCCACTGGTTCTGGAGGGGGCCTAGTGCCCAGAGTGCTTCATCCTGCCAAGGACTGAGGTAGTAGATGCAGTTCTCCACTGGTTCTGGAGGGAGTTTGGTGCCCAGAGTGCTTGATCCTGCCAAGGACCGGGTGAGTGGATGTTGTTCTCCACTGGTTCTGGAGGGGGCCTGGTGCCCAGAGTGCTTCATCCTGCCAAGGACTGGGGTAGTGAATGCAGTTCTCCACTGGTTCTTTAGGGGGCTTGGTGCCCGGAGTGCTTCATCCTGCCAAGGACTGGGTGAGCGGATGCAGTTCTCCACTGGTTCTGGAGGGGGCTTGGTGCCCTGAGTGCTGCACCTGGGGTGTTACAGTTCCCATTCCCTCACCTGGGTGTCTGAGCCACAAGATTTTCTGGGAACAGGTAGCATGATACTCTATGGAGGCAGAGACACACTCCACCCTGAGGCGACTTAGCCTGCCAACTGCTGGTACTGCCAGTGCTGGTTGTGGTACCTCATGTAGTGTGTGCAGGGTCCAGGACGTCTCCTGCAGCCTCGGACGGCTGCCCACTGGGGATGATGCTGATGTCGGCTGTGGTGGTACTGGTAAGGCACGTCACAGGGCAGGTGGCGGTGGCTGCGGTGGTGTCTGCGGCGGAGATGCTGCCGGTGGTGCAGCTGTCAGCACCTGTTGAGGGACACAGCAGGACATCTCCTGCAGCCTCGGATGGCTGCCCACTGGGGATGATGCTGGGGACTGTTGCAGAGGCAGCAGATGTGCAGGTGGCGGTGCAGGTGGTAGTGCAGGTGCCAGTGGTTGTGGCGGTGGCCCCTGCTGTACAGGTTGCTGTTCTGTCTTGCAGAAGGGGTGACAACAGTTCCTCACCCGGAGGCTCTGTGCCCTGAGCTAACTTCCCTTTGGCCTGGTGTCCCTTCCCCACCTTGGAAGTCGCTGCTGGGACCTTGGCACTGTCCTCTTTTGTCTTGGAGGAGGCCTTGCTGGGTGGTTGGTGCAACTTTTCCCTACAGCTTGTGGGCCCCTTCTTCCGCTTGGCAGGTGGCGGAATAGGGTGATCCTTGGCCTCACTAGGTGGCACACTGGCAGCCCTGATGGGTGCCGCCCACGATGTTACTGGACTTGCAGGGACCACGGTGCTCGAGGATTTTGTGGCTGAGGTGCTGGGCTGGTAGGTGGACATCCTGGCCCTAGGGGAAGGACGGGGGGAGTTTTAGGAAATAGGTCAATGTTAACCAGGAAAAGTGTTTTAGACACACTGGGAAAGGAAGATGGAGGAGGTTTGGGAGTGAAGGAAGAGGTAGTGGTTGTAGGAGGTGTACGCCTGCTGAGTTTGGGTGAGGGTGCATGGGCTGGAGGCTGTTGTGAGGTGGATGGCTGTTGAGTGGGTGTGTGCCTGCGTTTGTGTACTTTGGGAGGAGGGCTCACAGACACACTGGGAGAGGACACAGAGGACGTGTGCATGGTAGTGGGGGTGGTGATTGCACGTGAGCGGTGTATGGTGATGGGCGTGCTGGTGATGGAGGTAGTGGCTGAGGATGTAGTGCATGCAGGTGTGAGTGCATGTAAGACTGGGAGGGAGGTGGAGGACGTGGAAGAGGGGAACACAGTGGAGGCAGTGGATATTGGTGTGTCTGCATGGGTATGGTGCTTGTGTGGAGTGCCTGTGGGATGTGTGGTGCTTATGTTTGTCCGAGCCACCTTTGTGTGTTGATGAGTGTGCATGCTGGTCTGATGGTGTGCTTGGGATAGGCAGAGATAGAGGGGATTGGGTCTGGGTAGTGGAAGTTGGAGGGGGAGGCTGGACACAGAGACAATGGCTGCCATCAGTGCTGAGGCCAGAGCCTGAAATGCTCTCTATTGGGCTGCCACGCCAGAATGAATGCACTCCAGGTATGCATTTGTTTGCTGCAAATGTCTCTCAACACCCTGGATGGCATTCAAAATGGTTGACTGCCCAACAGTGAGAGATCTCAGGAGGTCAATAGCCTCCTCCATTAACACCACCCTGGTCACCATTGCAGGGGTGCTGGCAGACATGGCCAACACCATGAAGGAGACAGTGGCACACCAACGGGCCCCTGACACTAGCCTGAACGATGAGAAGCCCTCCACCTCTGCTGGCGCTAGTGGACAGGAGGTCCTGCCACAGGAACAACAGGCCAGCAGCACTCCACCCCCTGCAGTAGGATAACCACCATGCAAACGTTCCCTGAGATCCAGGCACAAGACAAAGAACATTGCCAAGACCCTCGCCAGGAAATAAGACTCTCCTGATTGTCACCCTTCTGTCCCACTATGTCACCCTGACAACCTTGAACTGCCATTACTCCACCTCCTATGCCCCCTTGGACAATGCACCTGTGATACCAATAGACTGGACTCCACAATGGACATTCTTCACCATCACCCCAGCCCATTGAACATACCTCTCCACTGAATAACACATAAAAAAACACCCTTGAATCACAAAACGATCTGGTGTCAGTCTGTACTTTCACAAGTGTGTTATTACAACCTCTCTGACAAATAGCAATGTCAATGTTCATTTTCACATACCAATGTTCGACAGTTATTGGGCAGCAGTAAACATAGCAGAAGGCAGAAAGTGGTACCCAGATCTGTGGAATGGAAAGCCAAAGTGAACTGTCAGGGTCCATACACAGATATGAGATGAGCAGTGCCAGTCTCTTACTGTGTCTCACTGGAAGTATTGCATGATGATGTTGTTTTGGTTGTCTATATCTTATTCTTCTGCCTCCTCTTCCTCACTGTCCACAGGCTCCACAGCTGCCACAAGACTAACATCAGGCCCATCGTCCTGCAGAAAAGGCACCTGGTGTCGCAAAGCCAGGTTGTGCAACTTACAACATGCCACGATTATCTGGCACACCTTCTTCGATGAGTATTATAGGGAGCCACCTGTCAGATGGAGGCACAGGAACCTGGCCTTCAGGAGGCTGAAACTCCGCTCAATAATCCTCCTAGTTCACCCATGTGCCTCATTGTAATGTTCCTCTGCCCTTGGCCTGGGATTCCCCACTGGGGTCAGTAGCCATGACAGGTTGGGGTATACAGAGTCACCTGTAAATATTGAGGGACAACTGTTAGACACACACCAACCATTAGGGACTCTCCCATATCCAGACACCTATTCAAACTGTGTTGGGACCTTGGGCTCACCTATTAGCCACACACCATGCCTCTGGAGTTGGCCCATCACATAAGGGATGCTGCTATTCCTCAAAATGTAAGCGTCATGCACAGAGCCAGGATACTTGGCATTCACAAGGGAGATGTACTGGTCTGCCAAACACACCATCTGCACATTCATAGAATGGTAGCTTTTGCGGTTTCTGTATACCTGTTCATTCCTGTGGGGTGGGTCAAATGGCACATGTGTACCATCAATGGCACCAATGACGTTGGGGATATGTCCTAGGGCATAGAAGTCACCTTTCACTGTGGACAAATCCTCCACCTGAGGGAAAATGATGTAGCTGCGCATGTGTTTCAGCAGGGCAGACAACACTCTGGACAACATGTTAGAGAACATTGGCTGTGACATCCCTGATGCCATGGCCACTGTTGCTTGAAAGGAACCTCTGCCCAGGAAATGGAGTACTGACAGGACCTGCACTAGAGGGGGGATTCCTGTGGGATGGCGGATAGCTGACAGTGGTCAGGCTCCAACTGAGCACACACTTCATGAATTGTGGCACGATCAAGTCTGTAAGTGATACTGATGTGTCTGTCTTCCATTGTCGACAGGTCCACCAGGAGTCTGTATACCGGAGGATGACGCCATCTCATCATCTGCCTCAGCGGATGTGCCCTATGGAGGAGAACGGTGAGCAGATGGTCATACACCACATAGCTTGCACAAGGGTTTTTTAACAATTGGGATGTAATCAGTGTGTGGCGCTCTCTGTCCGTATTCCTGTCCAAAAGTCCTGTTACTCAGTTAGTTGCCCTGCCATGTGGCCCCTTGAAATGACGGCTGCCTGACCTGTAAGGAGGGACTAGGGGAAATGAGGTACCTGCGCTGGCGTTGTGCAGCATCGCGATAGGCGTATGAAGACCGCGGCGCAATTCATCATTGGTTATCATTAGGCCCTATGGGTTCCAGGAGCCAATGACGATGAAAACCGTCGGTGAGGGTACGCATCGCTGCGGACGTAACCGCCATTTTCTGTCTGTTCACTCACTTGATACCTGACCTTCAACAGGAGAGGACCTACACTGCAAGTGCTGCTGTGATCTGAGTCTAGAAGCGACAATGGCTACAATGTCTGGGGAAAGGGCCCCTGCCTTCACCATGGAGGAGTTGGACAATCTGGTGGCTGGGGTCCTCCCCAGTACACGCTACTCTACGGTCCTCCAGATAAACAGGTGAGTACACTGTGAGCATGATGGATGGGACATGAATGTATGGAGTGGGGTGGATTGAAGAATTGGGGGGGTGGTCTCTGGCCAGCATGTGAGGATGGTCAGTGTATGTGTTTCTGGGCCAGGGTGGTAAGTTGTGGCCAATGAGTAAGAAAAAAAGGGACGGGGAGTAAAATCCATTCTTACTTCACTTTTCCTCAAGGTCAGTGCCCACCAGAAGAACGGTATTTGGTGTGCCATCGCCAAGGAAGTGTGGACCCTGGGGGTCCACCACACACGGAGCACCCACTGCCGTAAAAGATGGGAGGACATTTGCCACAGGAGCAAGAAGACGGCAGAGGCCCAGCTGGGGATGGCCTCCCATCGTGGGACGGGTGCCCGTCACACCATGACCCCACTGATGTTCCGGATCCTGGCGGTGGCGTATCCGGAGTTGGATGGGTGCTCGGGGGCATCACAGCAGCCACAAGGGGGTAAGTACACTCGCATCCATCTGATTCAGCGTGCATTGGAGGTGTCTGGGTGGGGGAGGTGGGCTGTGGGTTCCCCAAGGCTAGGGCGAGGTTTGTAGGCCAGGACCCTTTGTGAGGCAGGGTCAGTGCACCCCATCCCCACCAGTGGTAAGAGCCATCTACACCTACTCAGGCTCCTGTGACTTCCATGTGTGCAGCAATCTGGCATAGGCCTTGTACCCCATGTCCCTGTGATCAATTAGTGAACTCTAAGTGCATGGCGTAGTGCAGAGGGCTGCTGTGTCTGTAGTGTCCGCCAACAGTAGCGGTATTGCATGCACTGAACATGTCTTTCTACTTTCTTTCCCCCCCTTTTTGTGGTCTCCCTGTTCTTGTGTGCATTAGCATCATCAGGCAGAGGAGCTGTGCCACCAGAGCAGGAGGGAGCTGGATCCCACATGGCCCTGGAGGGCGAGACAACGGACTCTGAATTCACCAGTGGGATGGAGGGCGAGGGGAGCTCCACGGCGGGGACAGGAGCTGAGACGAGCGACACCGACTCCTCCTCTGATGGGAGCTCCCTTGCGGTGGTGGGCCCCTCAGTGCCCCCGCATCTACAGGTACAGCCGCCAACCTCCCTACCAGCACAGCCCTCCCAGCGGCTCCTCAGCGTGTGCCCTGTGGCCGCTCTCCCAGGAGGGTGGGCATCTCCTTTGCCCCAGGCAACACAGGCCCTGCCCCAGTCAGCCCTGCTGCCCTCAGTGAGGAGGCCAGTGACCTCCTCAGATCCCTCACTGTTGGGCAGTCTACCATTCTGAATGCCATCCAGGGTGTAGGGCGGCAATTGCAACAAACAAATGCATACCTGGAGGGCATTCATTCTGGCCAGGCAGCCCAAAAGCGAGCATTTCAGACTCTGGCCTCAGCACTGATGGCAGCCATTGTCCCTGTGTCCAACCTCCCCACTCCAACCTTCTCCACCCAGACCCAATCCCCAGTATCTCAGCATATCCCAAGCACACCATCAGACCAACATGCACACACCTCAACACACAAGGGTAGCTCTGGCAAACATAAGCACCACACATCTTACAGGCACTCACACAAGCATCATACCCATGCACACATACCAACATCCACTGCCTCCACTGTGTCCCCCTGCTCCACGTCTCCCTCCTCCCTCCCTGTCACGTCTCCACTCACACCTGCATGCACTACATCCTAAGCCACTACCTCCATCACCATCACGCCCATCACCACACACCGCTCACGTGCACTCACCACCACCACCACCATTCACTCATCCCCTGTGTCCTCTACCAGTGTGTCTGTGAGCCCTCCTCCCACAGTACACAAACGCAGTCACACACCCACCCAACAACCATCCACCTCACGACAGCATCCAGCCCATGCACCTTCACCCAAAGTCAGCAAAACGAACACCTCCTACGACTACTACCTCTTCCTCCTCTCCCAAACCCCCTCCATCTACCCATCCCAGTGTGTCTAAAAAACGTTTCCTGTCAAACCTTGAGCTCTTCCCTTCACCTACCCCACCCATTCTGTCCCCTAGGGCCCGCCTTTCCAGGTCCCAACCCAGCACCTCAGCCACCACATCACCGGGAACAGTGGTGCCAGCAGTAACCGGCTTCTGGAGTGCACCAAGCAGCAAGGCAGCCAGTGTCCCAAGGAGCGAGGCCAAGGACATTCCCCCACCTCCAAAACAAAAGAAGATGCCCACATCCCGGAGGGAGAAGTCCAAAACACCTGCCACCAAGGGCTCAGCCAGGACAACAGTGGGGAGTGGCAAGACAGCTGCTCCACCATCCAAGGTGGGGAAGGCCCAGGACAAGAAAGGCAATTCGCCGCCAACCTGCACGGTGGGCAAGACACATGCACGGGCACCGCTGCCAGCACCCAGGATACTGTGCCCTTCACCTGCACCGCAGACACTGTGCCCTACAGCAGCAGCACGCTCAGTGAGCCACCCACCAGCACCGTCGCTCAGGACACCACCGCCAGCAGCACGCTCACTGAGCCACCCACCAGCACCGCCGCTCAGTACACCGCCGCTAGCAGTACGCTCAGTGAGCCACCCACCAGCACCGCTGCACAATGACCGCCGCAAGCACCACCAGCGGACACGCCACATCCTGTGTCAGTGGCACCACCGCAGACATGGCTGCCATCCCCAGTGGTTATTCGTACAAGGCTGGTGGTCAGTTCCAGGGGCCTGGACAGCTTCCATTTTGCCCCACCGTCACTGGAGTGTCACATCCACTACCTCTGTCCTTGGCAGGATGAAGCACTCTGGGCACAAAGCCCCCTCCAGAACCAGTAGAGAAAGACATCCACTACCTTTGTCCTTGGCAGGATGAAGCACTCTGGGCACAAAGCCCCCTCAAGAACCAGTGGAGACTGTTATCCACTTGAGAGACTGTGGCTTTGTACTCCCCAGGATAAAGCAGTGGGCAAACCACCCACTGGAGAGACTTGAGAGATTGTGGCTTTGCACTCCCCAGGATAAAACAGTGGGCAAACCATCCACTGGAGAGACTTGAGAGACTGTGGCTTTGCACTCCCCAGGATACATCAATGGGCATGGAGCCGCCTCGTGGAGCTGGCGTCATGCACTCATCCGGATGAGGTGCCCCCCCATCCCTTCCCCCTGAGGTGCCTATTTTATTTCGATCTGATGCCCCAGCAGTGTTCTCTCCGTTTGGATCGGGTATCTTGTGCGAGACTGGTCCATGCATTTTGGGCCCAGTGGTCCACGGACTATGTAGGTGCAGTACATGGACTTGAATTCTTGGTGTACATATTTGTTAATAGTGTATATATATCTTTTATTAATGGATTTTCCTTCATTACAATTGTTGAAATCATTTCATTTTGTCCTTGAGTCCTTCCATGGGGAGATGGGGGAGGAAATGTGATGTTTCAGCATGTATTTATGTGTGTGTTGTTGTGTGTGAGGGTGGGGGTGGGGGTGTTGCGTGTTGCGTGTGTGTGTTACTCTCTTTTCCCTCCCACTCCCCCTCCCTGTCTTGTAGGTGCAGTACTCACCGTGGTCGTCGCTGCCATTGCTTGTGCTCCAAGTAGAGGAGCAGGAAGACAATGGCAGGGAGAATCTGGAGTTCCGGCTCCATTGCGTCCTGGTTCCTCGTGGGTTGTGTAGAGGTGAGTGTTTTCCCTTCCAAGTCCTGTTTCCACCGTGTTTTTGTTCGCAGTGAATCGGCCCCGGAAAAGGTGGTGGATTGGCCTCTCATAATTGTGTGGGCGGTACATTATCTTCCGCCTGTCTGTTGGCGGTGACCGACATGCTGTTTGTTTGTTCCGCCGTGGCGGTGGGAGTGTTAAATTTGCTGTCTATGTTGGCGGTTTCCGCCACGGTCATAATTCCATTATTTTTACCGTCGGCCTGTTGCCGGTCTTACCGCCGCTTTACCACCGACCGCCAGTGTTGTAATGAGGGCCAATGTGTTGTGCAAACAGTGTCACTTCATACCGTGTGAGGCGTGCATTGTTCAGGTGCTGTGTCTTCGTCGTGGTCAGCAATGTATCCACTGATTGGGGAACATGTAGAGCCAAAGTGTGTGCCAGTACTACATTTTCCGATTTTTCTACTGCCACAGTCGCAGAAGCTACTGTCCACAGACACGGCAGGAGTATGGTGGCAACAGGGTCTAATATGGCAGAGTAGTAAGCAGTTGCTGCTCGCGGACTTACAAGGGTTGGGCCTGCGAGTGGGTGGAATCTTAATATTATGAAAAACAGGGAAAAAATGTGCCTGTGCGCCACACCGTGCCGCCGCTACTCCATCTCCTCAGCAGGCAGCACAGGCTCCCAGCCTTCCCTGCAGCCAATCCTAATGCTGCTCAGAGCAGTGTTAAGATTAGATGGAGCGCACAGCCAAGGTGCTCCCAGGCAGACTGGGAGCCTGTGCTTGCTCTCTCCAGCCCTGCAACACAGTGTCAGGCTGGAGGGAGCACAGTGCGCATGTGTGTTTGGCTGGCCTGAGACGGTCGGTCAAACACACATGCGCATATAGGGGAGTGCACAGTGCACTCCTCCTTGTCCCCGTCATCCCCAACGCCCCACCTTTCAACAACAAAAGGATAATAAACTGTTTTTATCATCCTTTTATTGTAAAAGGTTTGCAGTGGCTGCTCCTGGCGGGGGGACGACGTTCCTCCTCCATAGCGGAGGAGTTGCTGCTGGTAGTAAGCCACTGGGCAGTAGAGGGATCCATGTTTCTGGGGCAGCACACCTGGTGAACAATGCCCTTTCTCATGACAGAATAGGTGAAACTACTTGCTGTAGTCTGGGCGACCTAGTACTGGTGCTGCGCACAGATCCTGTTTCAGTGATTTAAATACTCTTTCACAATCCGGAGACCAGGGTACTGGATCAGGCATGCCCTTGTGAATGAGATTCTGCAGTGGGTGCACAATCAAAGAATAGTTTGGTATGCAATGTCTGCAATAGCCCACCACTCCTAGGAAAGCCCTCACCTCCTTCTGTGGTGGTCATTATGACATTGGCGGTATATGCCACTTACTGCCGCGGTGACAGCCGCCAACATACCGTTGCGGAGGCGAACATCCATTCACCATATTATGACACACACACACACTAACCTGAATACTGCCACAAACACAAATCCTCCAGACCAAAGGTCAGTGTTAAAGTGTCAGTACGAACACCCATACCATTATACCAACAAACCAACAAAAACCACATTCTGACCCACGAATCACCACGGGGATATTCAATGGCGGTAAACCATTGGTGTATACACCAGCGTGGTCAGAACGGCCACCCAAATACAAAACAACACAACATTGGCCAAAACTAAAATCACACACCTGACACCCATGCACATACCACACCAACCCACCCAGAGCACTATAAAACACACACCCACATTACACACAACCCTTTGCCAACACGAAAAGACTGCAATAGCTAGCCACGCAAATCACAGGGACAACTACACACACACCACAACCACCCATACATCCGTCACCCTCTGCACACCACACACCACAAAACACCCATGTCCCCACTAAGGCACCCCGGTTTCATAGATGAGGAGTTGCGGGTCATGGTGGAGGAAATAGTCGGGGTAGAGCCACAGCTCTTTGTAGTACAGGTACAGCAAATCTCCATTGCCAGGAAGATTGAGCTATGGCAGAGAATTGTGGACAGGGTGAACGCCGTGGAACAGCATCCAAGAACAAGGGACAACATCAGGAAGAGGTGGAACGACCTACGGGGGAAGGTACGTTCGGTGGCAGCAAGGCACCAGCTCACCATCCAGAGGACTGGTAGTGGACCCCCACCTCCTCCCCCACAGCTTACAGCATGGGAGGAGAAAGTCATGGCAATCCTGCATCCTCAGAGAGTCACTGGAGTAGCCGGAGGACTGGACACTGGTGAGTCAATATTTAGTACCCCCATACCTGCATGCCATCTCACCCCCACACCCTGACTCCCATCACTCCACTCCATCCCACACAGTGCACCTACACATGTGACTAACCCCAATGCCAAACCCTGCATGCCATACCAATGCATGTATAGCCCTCCCAGCCCTCCCAGCCCTGCAAGTACACCCATCACCAAAGCATGCACAGAAGGAGAACTGACAATCCCTCAATACATCATCATCTACAAACAAAGGTGGCAGGGCAACAGCAACAATATTGGGGAAGCTAGGGATGTACAATATGTCACATACATGAAGCATAATACATCACTTACATCCCCACAGCTGCCTCAGCCAATCCCAGCGGGGGAGAGGCGCTACCACTCTCCAGTCCATCCCTGGCGATGAACTTCTGAATCTGAATAAACTACCTGGCCCATCATTGACCGCTAGTCAGTCGCCCACCTCAGCCCACTTACAGTCCACCACAGAGCCTCCCCTCTCAGTATCCAACACCACAGCACCCACCCAACATCCCCACACCTCTGTCCCCAGGACACATCAGCAGCCAGCAGTGTGCTCAGTGGTACAGGGACCCCAGTCCACACCTCACAGCCAAGTCAATCAGGTTCCTGGGGTCTGTGGCAGTGGGCACATCATTCAAGGGACACAGGCACAGGTGGACAGGGACACTCAGAGGAAAACTGTGCACCCGGGGGAGGACAGGCCCATGGAACCGACTCCCCAGGAGGCACATACTAATGTCTTGTAGGCTTACCAGCAATCCCAAGACAATAAGGGCTAGATTCTTATCAACATGCAGGAGAACAAGCAGCTGCAGTAGATACACCATCAAGAGATCAGGGAAGATCTGCAGGCCCTCAACACCACCATGGTCTCCATAGCAGGGGTGCTGGCTGATATGGCCAACATCATGAGGTAATGTACAGCACACCAGCGGGCCCCTTCTAGCCAGTCAACTGAACAGCCCTCCACCACATCTGCTGTAGCTAGTGGACAGGAGGCCCTGCAACAGGACCCACAGACCACCAGCACTCCCCCCCTGCAGAAGGTGAACCACCCCACAAACATTCCCTGCAACCCAGGCAGATGCCAGAGACACTTGCCAAGACCAAGACCAAGACCACTTCCAGGAAATGATACCCTCCTGAATGTCCACCTTATGTTCCACACTGTCACCGTGTCTACTTGGAACTGCCCTTGCTCCCCTTCCTATGGCCCCTAGGACACTGGACCTGTGCCAGAAACAGACTGGACCAATACCTTGGACTTTCTTTTACCATCGCGCCAACCCATTGCACTATTCCTTCTATTAATTGATTGCACTACAATAAACACCCTTGAAAACAACTTGAGTGATAGTGCTTTATGTGATGAAATGTGCACTTATGAGAACAGTAAAATCTTTTGCAATTGACACGAACTTTGTTATAGTATACAAATGGCGAACTGTAGCTGCCTGTAGTCATGCCATCCGTGCACAGGATTAATAACACCAATATCTGCAAATAGAGAAGGCATAGGTGACAGTCAGTTGAGATGCAAAGGAAGTGACTGCCATCCTGCTACAGCCACACTGAAAACATAAATAATTAGAGGAATGGTCAGTTCTACTGTCTTGCCTGTGTGTCATTGGAAGTACTGCCATATTGCTGATGTTCTCTTGTCCACATCCTCATCCGTTGCCTCCTCATCCTCACTGTCCTCAGGGTCCAGGTTCCAATCTCCTCCTCCTGCAGATAAAGCACAGGCCCAGGATGTGCAACATGCAGCATACTACAGCTATCTGGCAGATGGAGGCATCTGCACCTGGCCTTCAGGAAGCTGAAGGTGCGTTCTATGATTCTCTTGATATGCCCATGTGCATCATTATACCGATTCTCAGCCCCTGTCCTGGCATTCCTCACAGGGGTCAGGAGCCACAACAGGTTAGGGTAGCCAGAGTCACCTGTAAGAATTGAGGGACAAACATTAGCTGTACACAGTGGTATGGGGGATGACACCAGAAGGCATACACTGACAGATCTTGGGTGTGGACTCAGGCTCACCTATCAGCCACACCCTGTGCCTCTGTAATTGTGCCATCACATTTGGGAGGCTGATATTCCTCAGGATGAAGGTGTCATGCACCGACCCCGGATACTTGGCAGTGACTTGGGAGACGTACTGGTTGGCCAGGCATACCATTTGCACATTCACTGAGTGGAAACTCTTCCGATTCCTGAACTCCTATTCATTGCGGCAGGGGACAAATGCAATATGTGTTTGGCAGTTGCCCCAATAGTATTAGGAATATGTCCCATTGCATAGAATCCAGCCTTCACAGTGGCCAAATCTTCCACTTGGGGGAAAGCAATGTAGCTGCACATGTTTGACCAAGTCTGACAATGCCCTTTTTAGCACTATTGAGAACATTGTCTGTGACATTCCTGCTGCCAAGCTACTGTTGCTTGGAAAGAACCAGTTGCCAGGAAATGGAGCACTGATAGAACTTGCACAAGAGGGGGATCTCAGTGGGGTGATGGATAGCTGATATCAGATCAAGCTCCCATTGAGTACACAGCTCTGTGATTGTGGCCCTGTCCAGTCAATAGGCCAGTATTATATGCCTCACCTCCAGTGTAGCCAAGTCCACAAGGGGTATGTACATGGGGGCTTGTCTCCTCCTCCTATTCCTTCTCAGTGGTAGGGCGACAAGAGTGAGAAGGTATCACAAACTGAACAATGGAACCACCACCCCAATGCAACTGGGCATGTATGTAATCGGACAATGTGAATGGCAGTGTATGTACAATTCCCAGCAATTACGCAGTTTCCAATTATAGATTTTTGTTCACCACCATGAAATGGAGACCACCTGTTCTGTAAGTATGGACAGGTGGAAGTGATGTAACTCCGCCAGCATTGGTCGTCATGCGGAAGGCGGTCTTGCACTGCCGTGCTATTCTTCATTGGTTAACATGGGGCTCTATGGAGTACAGCATCCAATGAGGATCACCGGCAGTGGTGACGGTGTACACCGCCACTGACATGTCTGCCATTTTCTATCTTTAACCTCAATTGATTTCTGGCTTTCCACAGGACAACACCTACACTGCATGTGCTGCTGTGACCTGTGTATGGATCCTGCTATGGCCCGTGTGACCAAGGAAAGGGCCCCTGCCTTCACTTCGGAGGAGTTAGAGCACCTGGTGGATAGGGTCCTACCTTTGTATGGACAGCTGTATGGGCCTCCAGACCAACAGGTGAGTACACCATGGGGACGATGTATGCAACAAGGTGTGGTGTATGTCTGGTGGTAGCGTATATGCAGGGCTCCGGGTGCCAGTGGAGATGGAAATGTAATTTGTGGGCCATATGTGTGACAGGCTGGATTGTATGTTAATGGTGTCCTCCAGTCTGTATTACCTCAGCAGGTCAGCGCCCATCAGAAGAAGGGATTGTGGCGTGCCATTGCCAAGGATGTGTGGACCCTGGGGGCCTTTAGCAGGCTGAGCACTCACTGCAGTAAAAGGTGGGAGAACCTGAGACGCTGAGGACGGGGTGCCTGTCGGAACCTGACCCTCCCTGATGGCCCGCATACTGGCGGTGGCCTACCCAGAGATGGATGGGCTCTTGAGGGCAGCACAGCAGCAACAAGGGGGTAAGTACAGTGAGCGTGACAACCATTTTTGTTGACTGGCATGGGATCCTGGTGGTGGGTTTCAATTAGTGGGTGCCCCTTAATGCCAGCTCTGACATTGCTATGTGGTCCAGCACAAGGTATGTGTGTATAGCAAAACCTTGTATTCCAGTTAGGTGGTATTGCAGGTCAGACAGGGCTTAGTGGGTCCCCGGAGGGTTGCAGTTGGCAGTGGTTGGCTCTCATCTTGCTGTGGTAGCTAGCCAATGGAATGCCAGTGTGATGCATAGTGCCCAATTGTGATTGCTGTATGTGATGGTAATGTGTATGCCATCTGTGGTGTTGGTGCTGTAATTAACCCAGTGCCCCCTTTCTCTCTCCCCTCGTATTTTCTTCTGTCATCCTGTCCATGTGTGCATTAGTATCATCTGGTGGAGGAGCATGGACACCGGCAACAGAGGGAGCTGCATCACACAGGACCCAGGAGGCAGAGTCCACCAATGCCGAGGGGACCAGTGTAACAGAGGGCGAGGGGAGCACCATGGCAGAGACAGGAGGCGACAACACTGATCCCCGCTCAAACTACCACTTCCCAGTCCCAGTCCCCTCAACCCCAACCCATGCACACATACAGACAAGCATGCACACAAAACATCAGACAAGAGTAGCACAGTCAAACACAGACAGCACACTTCAGATCACAAGCACTCACACAAACAACAGACAGTTACACACACAACCACATCCACTGTCTCCACTGTCTCCTCCTCTCCTCTCTAACAGTCAGATCCGCACTCACACCTGCATGCACTGTATCAATAGGGACCGCCACCATCACCACGTCATGCAGCACACACACCTCACTTGCAGACACCTCCACAAAATCCATCCACGGGTGCCCCTTGTCCTCTCCCATCCTGGCTGCTCCCCTCCTAAGAGACACAAACACACCAACTCAGACTCCCAACAGCCATCCACCTCTCACATGCACACTGTCCATGCACCTGCACCCAAGTCCAGCAGACCTATGCCTCCGACAACCACTCCCTCAACCTCCACTCCCATCCCTCCTTCCACATCCCACCCCAACGTACCTAAGAAGCTTTTCCTTGCCCATCTTGACCTCTTCCATCAACTCCACCCACCCCATCCTGTCCATAAGAGCAGGGTCCCAGTGACCAAGCACTGCACCTCTGCCAAACAGTCTGCCACTACTCCCATCAAATCCTCAGCTGCTGGCACAAAGGGGCCCCAGAGTGTGACGGCTGCCAATCCTACTATGAGCACACCTCCACCTCAGAAAAGGAGGACTAGGGTGGTGAAAACCAAGGGACAGGAGATGGGGACAGTGGAAGCACCTTCTGGTCCTGGAAGCAAGAAAGGAAAGGTTCCCACTCCACCACCCAAGAAAGGGAAGTTACCCACTCCACAACCCAAGCAAGGGAAGGTTCCCATTCCACCAGCAGAGAGAGGCAAGAGGATCCCTCCACCAGCAGAGGGCAAGGAGCCCTCGCCTCTAGTAGAGGGAGCCCTCGCCTCTAGTAGAGGCAGCCACGGTAACACCTCCACCAGCAGTGGGCAAGGGGCCCTCACCTCCAGTAGAGGGCATGTAGTCCACCCACCAGAGACAATTGGGCAAGGAGCCCCCTCCAGAACCATTGGGCATGTTCCCCACTCCAGAGACTGTGGCCTTACACTCCCCACCAGAGACAATTGGGCATGGAACCCCCTCCAGAACCAGTGGGCATGTGCCCCACTTCAGTGGCTGTGGCTGTGCACTCCCCACCAGAGACAATTGGGTAAGGAGCCCCCTCCAGAACCAGTGGGCATGTTCTCAACTTCAGAGACTGTGGCCTTACACTCCCCAACAGGGACAATTGGGCAAGGAGACCTCTCCAGAACCAGTGGGCATGTTCCCTACTTCAGCTGAGGTGCCCTCCTGCCCCCCTCTCCTTCCTCCTGAGGTGCCTGCCCATTTCCAACATGATGCCTCTGCACAGTGGAGTCCGGATAATGTCAGGAGTCAAGTTGGGCCTTGGACTGTGCCCTGTGGCCATGTGGGACTTTTGTACTTTGGACTGGCCATTGGCCCTTTCTGAACATTGACGGATGCTTTTGTTTTCGCTTGGACAATATGATGGCTGTTGGCATCAAATAACAGTGGCACATAAAGCTCAATGTGGTCCTTGTTTTAAATAGACGTTTGGCCTGTGACATTGGTTTAACTCTGCAGCAGGTTGTGTGTATGATGTGTGTGTGTGTGTGTGTGTGTGTGTGTGTGTATGAATGGTGTATGTTGTGCATGTGTGTGTCACTTTCCTTTTTCTCCATTCCTCATGTGCTAGGCGGCTGTACTCACCGTCGTCGTCTTCGTCGGCATTGGTGTTCCAGATGGATCATGGTGTAGAAGAGAAACTTGAAGATCTGGTTCCATGGCGGCGGCGGTCTCCTCTGTGTCTCTGATGGTGAGTCTTTCATTTTTTATGCAGTGTTTCTGCCAGGCTTTTGATGGCGTTTGTACCGCCCCGGAAATCTTGGCGGTTTGCTATGTCATAATATGGTGGGAGGTACATTGACTTCTGTCTGGCTGTTTATGGCTACTGCCGCGGTCAGTGGTGTTAACGCCCTGGCGGTTGGTGTGGTACATTGGCTGTCTATGGGAGAGATCACCACCATGGTCATAATTTGCCAGTAATTACCGCCAGCCTGCTGGGGGCATTACTGGCACTTTAAGAGTACCCGCCAATGTCATAATGAGGGCCTGTGTGCATGATCTGGGGAATTCTGTGATGGTGAAAACCCTGCTCAGTAGCAATTTAGAGGTCCCTTGGGATCATTCATGGCGTTAGTATCGTACTGTTTGTTTAAAGAACTGCAATTTTTTGGGGGACACCTTATAACTCTTCCTTGCTAAGTGACATAGTAGTGCCACAGTATACTTCACACAGGCTATCTGAGAAGGCAAAGCCAACAACAAGTCATCAATGTATTGTATCAAGGAGGATCCCCCAGGCAGTAGTAGGGAAGCCAAATGAGTTTTTTAGTGTATTACAAAAAATGGATGTTGACTCTGCAAACCCTTGGGCCAGTCTTATCCCAAGCCAACCTTTTCCCTTGAAATAAGAATGCAAAGAGATATTTGGATTCATGATGTAGCGGGCTGGAGAAGAAGGCGGAGCTTAGGTCTAATACTGTGAAGTGAGTGGCTGGGTTGGGAATCACGGGATATGATGAGATCACTATTTTGTTCATTTGCAGAGGTCGTGTGTATCAATCTAAACACAGGGGCCCCATCTGGTCCCTTGAAGGCCTTGTTTACAGGGAGTATCGAGGTGTTACAGGGTCTGTGTTGAATTTCCCTTATTATTCCCTGTTGCAGGTGGTCTTTTATTACTAGAGCTATACATTCCTCTCCTTTGGAAATATTGTACTGGGGAAGCATTAGTGGTGTCCCAGATGTCAATTTGTTTTGTAGTGGAGGGTAATCCAGCACCTGCCCAACATCATTTGCTCCCTGTGCCCAAACATCACCAGGAAATGAGTCCTGCAGCTCTGGTGGTCTCCTGTGGTGCACACCTCAAGAATGCTTGCAACATTAATATGTTCACCTTGCTCTCCAGAAAAAAAACCCTAATAGTGAACAGTGGCTGGTGCACTGCAACTTGCACAATAGGTCCCTGCCCGGCAAATTCACGAGGCAACATCTGCGAACGACGAATTGGTGTTGAAAGATGATGGGACCTACCACCAGTTTCAATGGTTCTGTCAAATACTCATCTACAGGGTGTCCTATCATGCAGACTGCTGTTATCTGTGTACCCGAGAGTGGTGCCTCTGGCATCTCAGATGCTTTTAGCATTGATCTTGTAGCTCCAGTGTCAGCCAGGAAAGGAACAGTCTTGTTTAAAATGGTCCTTTACACATATGGACCCTCCTGGTCGACTAGCATTGCTGGAGCTATCAGGCAGTCTTCCAGTCTCAGGCATCCTTAGTAAGTGCCTGGTGGTGGCAGGGGATACGGTGGGTACCCCTCAGCCATGCCATCGTCTGGATACCTCTGATTCCTGTTTCCCCTCAGGGCTGATGGTAGCGGAGGGGCTTGTGTTGAACCATAACAGGGTTGTGTAGTTTCTGGTCCTCACTGTCTATTGGGAGCTGCATCAAATGTGTTCTGAGTGTCAGGTGGTGGTGTATTTAATAGATGGGAGTGCTGCCTTTGGGGCCTTTGGTCCCTTGACCTTATATTCAGCAAAGGGTACCTCTTTGCTGAATATAAAACCCCCCACACACACACACAACATCCCCTACCCCCTCCCCTGTCGGAGCACCCAACTTACCTGATTTCAGGGGGTCCTCCGGCAGGAGACGGGACGGGGCGCTGCTGCCAACAACAGTATCCACCAGCAGAATACTGCCAGGCCTTATCATGTGTCATGATACGATCTAGAGTCGTCTAGTGGTGTGGCGCTGCTGCTGGCAGCAGCGCCACCTTACCACCATCTGACACCATGGCCGTAGCCTGAATTCCGGCTACGGTTATAATATGGCAGACAGCTGGTAGCCACATGCATGGATGCATGTGGGTATGAGTGTGTGTATGAGTGTGTATGATGGTGCATGAAGGTGCGTGTAGGTTGGGTGATGGGTCTGGAGTTGGGGCGGGTGGGGGGATAACAGGGGAGGGGCAGGGGGCGGGGCAGATCCCTATCAGTGACAGGGAAGGAATTCCCTTTCACTGAAAGTGCCTACCACCATGTTTTTAGTGGCCGTAAGGAAGCCACGAAAACCATGGCGGTAGGTGGGGTCATAATCCCACGGGTGGGCTAGTGACGGCCGCCTGGCTGGAGAGTGAAGTCTCCAGCCCGGCGGCTGTTACCGCCATGACGTACGGAGTGGTACATTGGTGGTTTGGCTTGTCATATTATGGGGAAAAGTACTGCCAGCCTGTTGGCAGTACTTTTCTCCATTATACCGCCGTCCGCCAGGGTTGTAATGAGGGCCAAAATGTCTAAGTTGACAAGCAAAGCAGGCTTATAGACATGCCAAATTAAAAGGTAAATTGGTGTCACATTTTATACTTTAAAAAGCCAATGGTCAAATTTTAACACTAATTGTGGTCTTGCAAAAAATCTCTGATGTAATCAAGGGAGATTGAGACCAAAAAGGACTCCACTTCGGCAGGTGACAGATTGATTAATGTATTGGCAGAGGGATCCACTGAGCAAAAGTGTGCAGTACAAACTGAGAAGGTAGCGCTGTCTACTGTGCCAAATGTCGTTGGAGGCAGTAGATCCACAAGCAGTGGCTCAGAGGATGCCTCGCAAATCAACCTCAGTCTCAAGAGACGTGTCTGTGAATGAACCCTCATTGAGATTATTAACAGATTCTTGTCCACAGGAGGCACAGGCTACATGGCAAGACACACTATAGGTACACATGCAAAGAGGCACCAAGTGCAGTGGAAAACCACCTGCACATATGTCAGGGATGGTTGGAATGTCAATGACCAATCTAGCTCCCTCTCCTCAAGCAAGAAAGCTTTGGAATACAGCATTATGCAATCATGACACAGCTGGAATGGTAGTAGCTCCATCACTCTAGTTTGCTGAGATAGGACAGCCACTGCGAATCAAAGATAGCAGCAACAGCACTCCACCACTTAATGCCAAAGTAAAAGGGGACCTGCTAAAGACACTCAAAAAGATTGAATGTTTGGTTGAAGGTATGACTACAAACACGGCCTGTAAGTTGCTGGCAAATCCAAGGCCGACAACTTTAAAAAAGTGCACAATCCCGGCAGTATTTGATGCTTTCAAAATTATGGTCACCAATTCTCCAAAATGTTTGGGGAAGTTGTTATTTAATGGGGACTGTATCTCAGCTGATGACGTTGTGATTAGGAGATCGGAGGTCTCCTTGGCTGATGTCAGAGCCACATGCTTTTAGAACAATAGCACTTTTTAGTCTGCTCAGCTTCTCAAAATTATATTAGAAGAAGCAATGTGGGGTCACAGGTCTGCCACTTTTATCTCTTGTGTGAGGGTGAATAGAACATGGCCACAACAAGTTACCATTTGAGTAACTAAAATCACATAAGCAATTCATGGTTTCATTCTACAGCAGCTTTGATCGCTCACGACAACACAACTTCCATAAGAAAGTATCTGAAATACTGGACAAATCAACAAGACAGGAGTACTCTTCAGATAGCATGTCAAATTTTGCGACTTCCATGTGGCAAAAGGCAATGCAAGGACACTTGTTTACAGATCATAGAATGATCAACAGTAGTCTCACATTCGCGTCAGCTAAGAAAGACTTCTGTTTTGCCATTCAGACACTTGAAGTCAAAAGGCAACTCCCACGCTTCATGTATGTGACTGTTTCCTACGTGCCCAAACCTGCCTATTTCAAAATGCTTTAAACATTTTGTGAAACAAAAGGTGGAAAAGGGCAGATATATTACTCCATGTATTAGCCACACTGGCGAGGGGATTTCTGCTGCAATAAAAGGCAACTTTTTCAGCTTCCAGTGTTAAGCATGATGTAACTTGCTTCTTTTTTAGCCATTAGCTGATGTTGTCTGGATACATTAAAAGCGACAAACAACTGAGTACCATTAATGCATTTCCAAGACAAGTGAAAATATGCAGTGTCCAACTTAACTGCGTGATGGAGCAAAACTAGCTTTGCCCATGTTGTCAAAAGGACATGTTGTTCTGAATAATATCAATTGCAGATAATACAATATTATTTAAGGTGTAAATTATGTTAGACAAAGTGTTTATGCCATTACCAACAAGAGCTAAAGTCTTTTCCATGTTTTCGTTATCAATCTGTCTTAAACGTGCAGCAGCTTCCATCTGGAACAATTTCCACATCTTGTAATATATGGCATTCAGAAAACAATCTGAGCGTGGCTTTCTGGGTCCTAACAAGAAATCTTGTAAATTGACTTTCTCTGAAAGGAGAATGAGGTGTTCTTTGAGAGCTGCTAAGGTGGAAGTATGTAACCATTGTTGGCAGAGTTTACCCACTGTGTATGTAGCAACGATACCTGAATTTTGAGCTGAGACATAGTGAGGGTCCGGCCGTCTTGCCCTGAAACCCCCTGAGGAATCAACAAAATGTGCCTGGCACCCATTTGTGTCCATTGGCCACAAAACCCACCCACCAGAACTTGAAAATGAGGAATTAAAGGTACCATTCTGAACCCAAGCAGTCAATTGCTCTTCGGTGACATTAAAACATGTTTGCCAATTGTGAAATTTAGCTGGGGTGGGGATACTGGGCACATTTCATTATTTTACTTTTGCTAACCCCAAACAGGATGGTTGTTGCACAGTGCCATTTAAAAATATAATTTGTAGAGGAATAAGGCATGGTTTAAACAAAGCTTCCCTACTCTGTATCTGTCAATCTTTTGTTCCCCATACACTCTTCAACTCAACAGTGTATACTTTTATCTTTCAAAAGCAAGCCACGAAACAGGAATCTGTATAGATTAATTTTGTGCCAGTTAGCAATATTTTCCTTGCTCTAGAAGGTGACAGCTTGAAATAATATGACTCAGCATTTCTAGTGTCATGCCCAGTAAAATAAGCAAAATTGTCTACATAAGTTTTGGAACTCCCCACAGGTAGAATTGAATAATGTTCCCATTGTGTATAATTATAAGTTAACCTTGGAGTACTAGCTCGCGCAGAAAGTAATGTTCATAATGGTGATAACAGTACATTTCCCCGTAATTCGCTGTGTTCATATACCTATCTTCACTTTCAAATACAGTATAATATTTAATCTCAGAAAGCATGGAATCAATTGTTTTAACACCCCAGTCATGGAAATCAATACCAGGTGTAATAACATCACTCATTGAAATTTTAAACATATATGGAATTTGAATGACCTAAGTAGGACTGTATACATCAAATGGTACATTATCCCAAACAATCACATCATGAATCGGAACTGCTGAACTATTCAAATGGGATAAGTCTCTTCGGACCTCACAGGAAGATAGGTAAGGTGTCAAAACCTCATCCACCGGCTCAAAGGAAGTACATTCAGGAAGATAATGACCATTTATCAAGAAAAAGAAGACAATAATGAAACCAATCCAAATCAGAAAGGCAAGCAATGTCAACAGTACCCACAGATAATACCTTGTATGATTTAAGTAATTGTTTTAAGCCACATGAACAGCTTATGTGTCTTTGATACAATTTCAATTGCAGAAGCAAATGAGTTAGAAGAAAAGTCATCAATGTCAATGAAATAACCAGTAGCAGTCTCTGCAAACACAGGAGCTGGTGCAGAGCTGATGGTTGGACCGATTTGTTTTGGTGGTTCATATAGACAATGTAATCTATCTGTGTTGATTGGAATAATAAAGTTCCACATCCTGTATATTTCTTGTTGATGAAGTGGTTACAGGAATCAGCAGAAGCTCATTCTCCACCCCCTGCACGCTTGAGGAGGCAATTGTAGCATTGGTACTTGCAGAAGTATTGTTTACAGCTTGTAGAGGCATATCCTCTTGGGTAGTCAGAGGAGAGTAGGTCTTTCCCAAAGGACCTGTTGGTCTACTCTGTAGGATGGGCCTCATTTTGTAATTTGATGTTATCAAGTTAAAGACCAGGACTGGACTTGATGCTCTGTAAGATGTGACAAACTCCTTTTTCACAGCAATCTTTTCACAAACTAGATCTCTGACTTTACAAATCCAGTCTGTAGATGTTATTGGCAAATACCTTATTCCCAATGTTGAAGTAAGCCTTAGCAAGGCCTACTAGTGCAAGGGGTTCACCTTTCTCTGCACAAAGTCCTCAGACCATGTAGGAAGAAGTTGGCACAGGAACTGAAATAAAAGACAACATTAATTAACCTCATGAGGTGGTACTACAGTTCAAACAGCACCCTTAGGTAATGTCTGAAGTAGCACACTGAACTGAGAGAGCATAGTCCTTTTAAACCCACGCAGGGGCTAAAAGGAGGTGGTACAATTATAGAAGCAAAACTTGTTTCAAGGACTAACAGCTGCAGACCTTACTGAGCATGTGCGAAAGTGGGAGATGCTAAATATAACTTGTCACTAGGCAGATTTCAAGAGTAGTTCACAGAAAGGTAGGACAGAGCGTATGGTGAGCACATGGCAGCATGTGACAGAGAAAATGGCTGCCATGAATACAAAATGGATTCCACAAAATGTTCACAATATTTACAAATACAGATGTCTTCTGCTAATGCTTAATCTAATCGCTGATAAACTACAACACCAAGGTGGTGGTACAGGCAGGTAAATTCTCATCACAGGATTATTGTAGCTCCTGTAAAACAGCAACACATTCATTTATGTCAAACGGCGTGTCTGATGACACCATGCCAGGGCCATCAAGATCTGCATCATACATAGGTATCCCAAATAGGACCTCATATAGGGTGCGACCTTCCAAGAATCTTCTGGACAGATTCTTTAGTAATCTCTGGACCCCATATAGGTGATGAAGCCAAATACGGCCTGTACCTAATATTCTCGCTGTTAATTACTTTAAGCCTTGGTTACTCCTCTCCACAACACTATTTCCCTTGGGATGATAGGGTGAGGAGTCATGGAGATGAACACCCATCGTCTCACTTATGTTCCTTAATGACCTAGAGGCAAAAGGAGAGACATGGTACGAATGGAATGCTGCAACTGCATATGTGCTGATAAAGACTTGCAGCGACTAAAATGTATTTGTATGCACCATCAGGTTGTAAGAGACCATAATGGTCCAGACATACACATTGTAAAGGTCTGTTGGAAATTAGAAGGAATATCTGCAGTGGGCGTTTAATGTGGATCCTTTAATTTGTTGGTAAATGTAACAAGTGACATGTTGCTTGGCCTGTTTATATGAACCTAGCCACCAGAATAGAAATGTTGTGGCCACCACACCTACTTGAGCAGAAGTGACACCCTCATATGCTGCTTTGATGAGATCTAATCTCTAGTCTTCGTTGGGGATCACATGGTCTCCCACCCCTGGAGTGGTGGGAATGCAATGTTTTGGGCACTTAAATGATAGGAATATTTTGGTGGGTATACTTTTGGTAAAGGCTTGCCTTCAGCTGAAGCATTCACCGCAGCCAGCGTCTCATTATCCAGCCTCATATGAGAACAAATTATTGCAGCATCAGAAGCTGTAGCTACTGCAGATTTGGCAGCTTCATCAGCCAAAGTATGTCATACAATGTGTACTTCTATACGTTGCTGGCCCAATGTCTGTACTACATGAGTATTTGGTAGTCTGTCCTGAAGATCACCTACCCTCCCCCAAAAGTTTTTGAGTTTGTTGGTGTTCCCTTTGGAATCTCTGAAGCCGTTCAGACACCAGTGATTCAGGTAATCATTATAGGACTGGACACAATAGTACGAATCACACAATTAGTGTTGGTTGGTCCAGATAGGTATATTCCAGTGCCAAGACAAAAGCCTTAAGTGTTGCCAATTGTACAGTGCATCCCCTACAGTCGGTGTGTAAGCGTTTTGAAGGTGGAAGATACCATCCCTCATCATCCCGCTTAAAGCTGCACAAGAAGCTGAGTATTGAAGTTTAGTATCTACATCTGGTTGTGCTGAAACATCAGTGTAAATGATCATTTGGCATTGGTCAAGTGGTAATATATCAGTAGGTGTGGCATATTCCTGTTTGTATTGGAATAATTCTTGTGTCTAACGTTTTGGATCAAAGATGTAATCAACTTCAGGGGCCGTCAGGGAGGCTGCCCATTCAATCCAACGTGGATGTAGTACTTTGGAAGCCAGAACTCTGGCTTTGGTGACTGTCTCAAGGGCAGTGAATCCTAAAATGATCCAATCCACCCTGGCCAGATGCATGTTGAGGTTGTCATCTGCAAGATAAATGTCATCTACATAGGACAATGCCTCAGGATCAATATCAAGTAATAGTGATGTTCCTCTGGCTGAAAAAAACCCTGGGCTGTTCTCATACCCTTGTAGCAAGGAACAAAAGCTCTGCTGAGAGCCTAATGAGCTAAAAGCGCTTAGATCATGACTTTCAGGCACTATATTTTGGCAGAAAAAAACTGTGGAAATATCTAAGGTTGTTTTGTATTGCTTGCACACTATGTAGTTATTTAGCGCTGTACTGTGGTAATTTTGTATTGCATAAGTGTGTGTGTGATCACGTGTCTGTAGTTTAAGACTATTCTATATGAATGGTCTGGTTTTGCAGCAGAAAATAACTGGTTATTCATTGCAGAGATAAGGGCTCAATTACTCCCTTGTTCTCAAGTTGTGTGAGAATCTCTCTCACTGGAGCTTTAGCTTCATGTTTAATAGGTTGAGGTTGAGGCTGCGGAGAGGACCTAATGAGTATTACATGTTAACAGAGAACTTTATCCCACCCTACCTGGTTGTGGCACAGTGCTGGAGCCAGTGCCAGAGCCCAATCAGAGGCATAGGCTTCCTTTACAACGTCTAGAACCAAGACTGAGAAAGAAGGCAAAATTACATCTTCCCCATGTGGGAGCTTGTCGACAAATTCAGGTGGCCAGTGGTTTTCTGCCAATGGTAAATTGCAGTTTAGTGATTTGTAGAAGATAACTTCAATGGTGGGCTTTATGTCCACCTCAATTTGGATAATTAATTCATGAACCCTGTCGGGAGAGGAGATGCACCTGTCCACCGTCTTGACTACAAGAAAGTAGTAGCTGTCACATCCAGATGATCTATAAGATTCTGGTGACGTATTATGACCTCTGCCACACTGTCTAGCAGAGTCACTGCCCATGTCCTGTTCTTCAACAACGTTCTCAGCATTGCTCGCATCTTTAATTGAAATTGCAGCCAACTTTTTTTTTATCGGGTTTTTCCCTCTTTTTAATGTAAGCTTCGGAGGAACGTTGTTAGTCCTTCTTTGGCTTCGCGTAGTCACTTCATGTTTCCGATTGTCCCACTTTCTCACTCAATTTAATCAGGTGTGTCCTGAAAGGAACAAGAGGGATGTGTTTCAGTATATTGGTATCTATCAGGAGTTTTTTAAGTTTCTCTATTTCGGAGATTATATCTTCGCTCAGCGGTATCCGGTTGCGGAGATTCTCCTTTCTGACTTCTTCTGTCTTTGTTTTGTTTTTATTTATCCCAGCATTTTTTTAGAACCCTTGTGTGCTTGTTTAGTACCTTCCTTAGGGGTCGTACTCTGAGTTTGTGGTTTAGTTGGTCTGGCCCCCAGACTATCTCTTCCTAAACTAGTATGGGCTTAGAAGGTAGTCTTGGACAGATCGCACTCATATTCCTGTTGAAGAACCTCCCGGAGCTGTTGTCAAAGCTGTTGGTGAATGGCCAACACTACTGCTTCCCCTTTAATGTTGCTTAAAATAATTGAGGACAATGTGACAAAATTGTGCATCAGTTTCATCCCCAAGTCCAGGGCTGGGGCTGCCCTGTGTTCATTTTGAATTTGTTTTAAAACTTCGGGTAAGTTGCCAAGTGTTGGGGTACCATGTGTGGTAATGTAAATTGCCACAAAGACTGTGCCCCAAGTGTAACAGTCCTCTATTGAGGGATCCACACTAAATGGCAGGCATATTTTGAGAATTCTATATTTGCCTTGGGGTCCTGTATGGGGAAGTTCTGCTTCCAGCTGATTTGTTTTTTGTGCAATCCAGAGCAGAATCTTCTCCCGCTCCATTCCCATTGTTGAGTGTACTGTTTGTGGATTAATTCCTGTAACACCCAATTGATGAACAGTTGGAGCTGCCATTGCTGGGGTAGTGTTCAAAGTCTATATTACAAGTTGTATTAGTCATCTATATATTGGTACTAGCTCATTGTAACGTGTACTTACTTCAGCTACTGTCAAAGCCTGCATATTGGGATGTGGCATGTATGTGCCAAGTGTCAGCTACATCGGTCCATTATTACCTAAAGGACATAGGGCCTCATTCTGACCCTGGCGGACGGCGGAGGCCGTCCGCCAGGGTACCGCCGCTGAATGACCGCACCGCGGTCAAAAGACCGCGGCGGCCATTCAGACATTTCCTCTGGGCCGGCGGGCGCTCTCCAAAAGAGCGCCCGCCGGCCCAGAGGAAATGCCCCTGCAACGAGGACGCCGGCTCAGAATTGAGCCGGCGTAGTTGCAGGGGTGCGACGGGTGCAGTTGCACCCGTCGCGTATTTCAGTGTCTGCTTAGCAGACACTGAAATACTTTTCGGGGCCCTCTTACGGGGGCCCCTGCCGTGCCCATGCCATTGGCATGGGCACGGCAGGGGCCCCCAGGGGCCCCGCGGCACCCCCTACCGCCATCCTGTTCCTGGCGGGCGAACCGCCAGGAACAGGATGGCGGTAGGGGGTGTCAGAATCCCCCATGGCGGCGCAGCAAGCTGCGCCGCCATGGGGGATTCTAAGGGCAGCGGTAAACCGGCGGGAGACCGCCGGTTTGCCTCTTCTGACCGCGGCCGAACCGCCGCGGTCAGAATGCCCTGCGGGGCACCGCCAGCCTGTCGGCGGTGCTCCCGCCGGGTCAGAATGACCCCCATAATCTCATGGGTTGTATTACATGTGTAAGGGTGTCACTGAACACGTTTTGATATTCTTGATAAGAGAGAGGTATATCTAAGTATTGATAAGCTTGGTACTGATGTGGTACATTTGCTATTCTGTATGAGTGAAATGTATGAGTATTTGCTTTCGATTCAAGGAAGGTGATCCAAGAGTAAAATACATCGTTTCTAGATGTGTTTTGGGTTTCCACAATGAATGCAACTTCCCCTCCTTCTTCTATTAAGCCATTAGCTAGAAGGAATTGCGTGAGTGGGTGTCTGCAGTTCTCCCAAATATTTACCAGTAAAATTACTACCTACACCATTGAATGTGGCGCAATGTTGTAAGGACTCTCGTATTTCAACAAGACTTCAGGATTTGGGGTGGCAGCAGCTCTGCTTGTTTGGCAACTGACTCACTCCCACATTAGTTGGCAGCTGTCGGCCCAACCTTCTCAGCTCTCTAGCAGCACCTCACCTAAGCCCAAACGATAAAGGTGATTTGTGGCAACCTAGCACATGGAACTCTGAAAAACCCTCAGGGAAATCATGGTGAACAAGCCTTACCCCTTTCTCTCCAAATAAAATTCTCTTACATATACACACACAGGCAAGAAAGGAGGTGCTTGATAGTTTTCAATACATTTATTAAAAAAGACTGCAATCTATGATAGAATGCACAATGAGGAATAACAAGATCAGATGTAAAAAAGAACAACACCACCATATTGCAATACACATGAATATACAATTCCTACATGAAGCCTATTCTCTAGCCTCTATTGAGAGCATTGGCAGTGTAAGCCAAATCACTACTAAAACAAGCTGTGCTAAAATTAATAAAATTGAATAAATGAAAACAGAGTATATTATCTGGGTAAAAGGGCACAGGCCTCAAGCCTAAACTAAGCCAAATACTGTGCCCAGGCAAGGAGCTACAATGGACCCACTATAAGGTCTGCCTCATGCCACTGGCCAACTGAGGTCTTTCATTTAGCCCACCACTACAGGTCCCAACAAGCTGCATACTATGACCGCATTTTGGTATCTAACAATGACAGTCAGATAATGGTTGATATTACCAAATTCTGTCCCAGAAGATCTTTCCACTATGTCTTTCAACCTATGCCTGCTCTGGACTATAAACAAAATATCTAGAATGGACATCCCAGTGCAGTAACCAGCTAAATGGACTGTGCTCATAAGAAACTGTATAAATAGACATGCAAAGCTGTTCAAAGCTGCAAGCTTACAGAAGATCATAAACTTTGCACCTCTCTCTCCACATGTCTTCAGTGGTCATAGCACACAACATGGAAACACTTCAAACATAGGATCAAAGACAACACACTGTGCAAGGTATAGCATGCTATCTATTTAGGGAGGTGCTTCAGTGCCCCACATAGGGATAAAAAGAGCTGTATAACAGTTGCAATACAATACTCTCCTCTCATTCCATTCCTTTTTAATCTCTTGTATTTATTTGGCACTTCTTTTTAATCCATCCCTCTTTTCCACTTTGTTTCAATCACTTTCTTTCTCCTTTACTCTTTCCCAGTTTAATTGACTCCCCTCCCTTGTTTTCAACAGAGCACGTAGTGACACTTTGTAGGTTTGGCTATGTGGAATACCTCCTTTATCCACCTTCACACCTAAAACAAATAGAGAGTATTGCAACAATGATTGTAAGAAGCTAAGAAAAGCTCCATATTCTTTGTAAGTAATATTGTAGATGTTTCATAGAGTTTTTGGGCACACAAAGAGCTGTCTCTAAGTGCACCCAAACTTATCAAACTACCACTCGATGCAACAACATACAGCAAATAAAATATACATCTAGGATAACTGAGATCTGTTGGCTCCTCTAAATCTTGTTTTATATCAGCTTAGGCAGAATTTAAATTATGCCATACTAATCATACTAATTTCAGAGCATTCCTCTTTCATGCAGAAATACTGATAATAACACAATTACACCTACTTGTGTAATTAAGCATAATTTGAGGGGGGAAATCTTACTGCAAGAGCACATTAAATGAGCACAAGGGGCTACTTACACTGATGTTTTTTTTTCTGTTGCATTTAACATGTTTTCCATTTTGTACATGAAGGAGCATTTTGCAGTGCAAAACTCACATTAAATGTTGGGTAAGGTGGAGGAAAATCCTACCACAGGTGTACATTTAGTCCCACATTTATATTTTTTTAGCACCACATTTGCATCATTTTGTGACTCAAAAGCGGCACAAACGTACACATTATAATTGTATTTTGTAAGTTTGCGCCGATTTTGCGTCCAAAAATGACACATATGCGGCGCTAAAAAAGTAGAAATATGGGCCTTAGTTCTATTTCTTAATGCAAAATGCATCCTTGCAACCAATGTGGGTATGAGGAGGCATTTTTGGACTTAGAAAAATATCTCCAAATGCAGGATGACTCTTCTCACATAATTCTGCATAATCATGCTGAATTTTGATGTAATTCCACTGAATTACGCAATTACGCATGTTACACTCACCCCTCGTTCTATACTGCCTTTTTATCTTTCTTCTCTAGTCTAGTAAGTTTTTGCTGCTTCAGATGCCGAAGAGCAAAGCATGTACGCCGGTCTCACTAACTTTTTGGTAGGATAAATATCCCAATTGCTACTAGGTTTTTCGGTATTGGTATGGCTAATAAAGGATCCTCTGTAAATTCAAAAGTACCCTTATTCTGAAATGAGCAACTTTTTTAGTTATCTAATCAGTAATGAGGGCCACATTAGTTTTGATGCCCAGGCATACTTGGAGTCCCGTTCCGATGTTGGGCACTTGGATACCTCATTCAACTGTGATAAAATTAAATAAATGCACATTTGACTATCAAATACAGGCAGTGAACAATAAAAGCCGCAGGCAGCATCCCATGCCTAATATGGGCTGGGCAGCAGCAGTTAAGTTAATTTGGGCATCATTTACAAAAGCATGTGAGCAGTCTGCTTAATATAAGGGATAAAGTACTGCACCGTACATTATATGGATAGTGCAAGTGAGCAAGGCATTGCATAGCAATATAGAGGAACAAGGTCGAAGGCTGAGCTTCTTTATGAGGTAATATATCTCTGAGGTGACTTGCAATATCCTTATCATGTAACCAAGGGTTACTTTATCCCACATAATACAAGGTCGCGCCATCACCTTGCCCACAAACAAATTAAAACATTGGCACATAGCTCTTTCATATGAAAAGGCCTGTTTGCAAACATGAAGAATAAAAATTAGACCTCTAGTGCAAAATTAAACACATTAAAATCTTTTCAGATATTTGTGGCAAACAGATATTAGAAACAGTTCAACACAAGCCATTTTTTAAAAGAAAGCTGCAGTAGCTCAGAATGTGTAGAAACATGCAGATTTTTTTTAGCTTTTCTCTACCAATGAAGTGCAAAAAATAAACATATTCTCTCTGCCTCTCATTGTAAGTTATTAAACTAGAGCTTGAAAACGAAAAGCAATGTTCAATATTCTTTGCCTTAAGCAACTGCTTCAAATTATGCTCCATGGCCTGACCTGCCTTTCACCTACGTTGCTGGCTTATGCAGTAGGCATTGTGGTGTCAGAATTCAACTGTAATAAATTATAATAGTGAAGTTCTGATGTATTTTCTTTATAATAGTGTGTCACTAGTTTCAGATAATAAAGAAAATAAATAGGAGCATTTATACATGGATTGAATTCTGTATTTAATAAAGCTAAAAGCTCCACATTGTTCAGTTGCCTGGTCATCTATTCCCTACCCTGGAGAGAGAATAAAAAACAACCAACCCAACAACAACAGTGGCTTAATATATGAAAGCAATATAGGATACAATAAAGCTTTGATCAGTTTTATCATGTTCAGACATGCTAGAAACTTTTATTACAACATATTCTTTCTTTCCACTGCTGATGCTGGATCTAACAGATATGGGTATCTTGCATTGTGGCACATTTTAACATGCCTACCTTTTTTCAGCATTATGACTTACAGGTGCTAGAGAGATCTCAAACACATAAAGTCAAGCATGATCACTCATCTACCCATTGTTCTGTCTGTGCACACTAGTACCTTTTATTATAAAGGCTTAACTGAAACCAAAGGAATTAATGGGGCATTATTGTCTCACATACGTATTTTGCTGCTACCTGTACTGGGGCAACATCCTTTACCATGCATGCTTTTACCCTCCAGGTGCCTTTACCACGAATGGTAAGTATATTCAGGTACGTGCATGGCTAAGGGTAATTTTTAGTGGTGAGCGGTAGGTAGTGGCAATAGGGGTTAAGGGCAATTTAGGTTTCAGGTGTGGGTAGTGGTATATGGTGGTAAGGGTAATATTAGGGTTTAGGGGTGGGTAGTGGTAAAGCGTTGTATTTTTAATTTTAGGGTTTAGGAATGCATAGTGGTATTGGGTGGTGAGGGTATTTTATGGTTTAGGGGTGGGTAGTGGTGAAGGTTTCTAAGTGTAATTTTAGAGTTTAGGAGTGAGTAGTGGGAAAGGAGGGTAAGTGTAATCTGTTTTAAAACAAGGGGGTGTTGTAAGGTTCTCCACAAAAAAGGAAACAAATACATTCAAAATTGATTTAAATTATATATATAAAGTGTATTTAATTTCTATTACCCAGTGGCAGTTGCCACCTGGTAGTTATAGTTAATTTAGCTTTTCTATAGACATGGCGTTTTTAGGGTTGAGCCTGTGTCACATGCGCATGTGTATTGCTTTGAGAGACGCTTTAGTAGTTAGAAAAGGGTTCGGAGCCCGTCCATGGCATGTCGTTGTCTTTCATTGGTTCATGGGCTTGCCTTTTAAAATATGCTTGCTTTCATTAGTGGAAGGCATGCATAGGTCATGCCTTTTCTGGTGGTTAGCCATTCTCAAGCGCAGCGACCAAGTACTGAAAACATGCGAGGCTCCCTGTTTTCTGTCCGTTTTTTGGACTACTTTTTATCTTTTTTCGCAGCGCGATCTCACTTAGCAGAAGTCGAGCGCTTTACATGACATCGATCCTGTTTACATAGTTAATTGCACTTTTGCCGGTTACGTAGATAATTGCACTTTTTCAGCTTTCTGACTTTGGTGGTAGATGTGAGTTTGCAGAGTAAAATTATTCAACACTGGAATAATAGGTGGGTGATTAGCGATGTAAACACGTTCTTGAATACCTCATGCAGATCCTGGTAAGAGGCCACAGCTGCTACCTCATCAGTCCACCCGGCTTCTGTGTGGAGCTCCTCAATGCACTGATAAAGGTAACAAATTCCCTGTTCCCTTGTTCAGTGCGTGTAATCCCACGCAGGCATTCTGTCCGATTTAATGGATGTCCTTGCGTGACATGGAAGTGACACTGCTCTTTTCTCTGGCCGCGGACATATTTATACACCTTATTCCTATAATGTAATCGCCATTTTCACATTCTCCATAACTGCCAAGTCTTATCCCTAGGCAGACAAGTTATGCGTCTGATACACTGACATCACCAAAGAATGGGGGCACAAAGGAAAGATGATGAAAAACAGATCCCTAACATTTTAGGGAACCAAGACAGAACCATTTCAGAGACCAGACACTAACATTTAAGCAATTAATTCAGAATTAAATTGCATTGTTGTACAGCAGGCAATTCAATCGCGTTAAAGCTCCTTAAATGTCAGCGTCTCCACTAGTAAACATTGTATTACGGCACAACGATGTGTAGTGGGCAACTTATGTTGGAAAACATCCTATCATTATCTTAAAAAGCAAAGGCCCTGATTACGACATGGATAATTTGCACCGCCATACGGGCGCAATGGCACACCTGAAAAAGGCCGATAATGTTGGGTTCTAAGCACAGAATGGGAACTAACATTAATGGTGCATGTTATTCCCCATTCGAGGTGCCCAAACAGCGCATGTGCCCCACTTCCCTGCCCTGCATTTAAGCAATCTGTACAGGGGTTGTTGCCCTATTTTAGGTACAAATGGTAATTTATACTCGTAACAGAATCAGAACACAGAATGGTACCAGCACCCAAGCGTGAAACTAGGCACTTAACCCACATAAAAACAACCAATGGGAAAATTATGGTGTATAATGATGTTCTGAATGGAGTAGGCCACTCTAAATTGTGTTTCTTATTCAGGTTTCCTTTATAGGCAGATTCTTCAAGGCCTCAAAATGCATACATTTGTTATGCTCTTTTATAAACACAGTTTATTTTGTACATGCACTAATCCGGATGCGCCAGCTAATTGCTTTTTCTACACATTGTCCCTTCTCCTGGATCAGTGTTGCATCTGCTAGCGCGCCTTGTCCTTAGTAAGTAAACTTACAAGGGGACGCGTATAGGTCGATGAATTTATTGAATCGCATAGAGTATCCTAGCCTAGTGTTGAACAGGGGTAAACCAACAATAATACCATCGCGCAGATAACACCATAACCCTAGTCTAATAATAAAATACCATCATTCTAAAGAAGGTTATTTCGTTTTATACCCTATTAGTTACAATTCTAATCAAAACCTTTATTCAATGAATTCATAGTTAATCAAGCTTTATTAGCATTAAATGAGCAATACTTCATCATGATTTTATTAATGAACAAAACAACATCAATCTAAGTTGCAATTTTATAACATTGATTAATTCAGCAATGCAAGTCAGTCAGTCTTAGTCAAAGTCACCCTTGAGTCACCCTTGTCAGCCTGCCTAACTCCGATTAGCATCAGCATGTGGGACTTCATGCGAAAAAACAATTTAGTCAAAATCATTAATTTGGAAAAACGTCTAACTAAGAGGAAAAAAAAAACAATTTAGCAGCACAAAAAGCATGTTAGTCATTCAATATTTTATAGCTACTTATCCAAGATAGATCAGCAACGAGTCAGTCTCCATCTCCAGGTCATCAGTCATCAGCAAGGCTTGGGCTCACAAGGAGCAAGCCCAGATTTTCTGCACTTCGGACAGCGTCTCATGACGTCATCAACCTTCTCCTCTCCACTCTGATTTCTCTTCTCGTGTCATGACTTTTTAATAGGGTCTCTCAGTCCGTCCCCCAAATTGCTAATTGGTCAACTGTATCAGGGGTTATGACTCTAAACTATAGTTTTTGTTTACCACTCGTCTACGTTAGTATGAGCATCAGGTTCCATTAACATGATTGGTCTCTCCATTGATGAGAACATCATCCGGCTCTTCAGGTAACGAAATTGTAGCACACAGTCTATTAGTCAGTGCCTCTACTGTTTGGATCCTGGGAAAGTACATTTAGCCTACTCTACACATAATTGTATCAATTTGTTTTGATCATCTCCTGTCTGCTGATGAATTTGCAGAAATTTCAAACACAGCTCATCTCTGAACTCTGTACAGTTCAAGGTCCTTTTCTCGAGTTCCAGTCCTCTGTGGCTCATTGCAGCTCCATGTTTAAGCAAGCAAGGCCCAGCGCCGACCAGGCCTCTAGTTCGGCTCAGTTAAGAATACGAATCATCATAAAACATAGGTTATATCATCAGTTATGGCATATTATTACATAATTCATAAAATTCGGCATTATTTTAGTATGGTTAACACACATGGTGGCTACTCCCCGTGGGCACATTTTGCATATTACACATTATTCTCAATTATTAGTTTCAAAATGTCATTTTCCTCATTAGTACGTAGATGCAAATCATTAGAATATTCTCTTATTAGCTTATCTGCTGCAACAGTCCCTCCTCTGATGACTAAATATGTCATCACACCTTCATTTTGTCAATCATTACAAATTACTCTCAGCCACATGTTGATCGCTTCTGTTTATATTTTCCCTATAGATTCTTCTTCTGGGTTGTTCTTCCGTCCTCTGATTATTTTGAGCCCTTTTCAGTTGAATTTTGTGCCACAATTTACATGCCCCCCATAATCCTAATATAGCAATGATCACAATCAGTATGCCTTGAACAATGTTCCACAATATCCCACCCCAAATTTGACTAAACCAATTACCTATTGTGACAAACCCATTTCTGACCTTTTCCCACACTCCTGGTTCTTTCAGCTCCTTTAAATCCCCATTAGTTAAATTAGTAAGCAAATCCTTTATCTCTTTCTCGTTCTCAGGAATATCTGAGCAACAATGTCTCTCATTAATCATTTTGCAGACTCCTCCATCTTTCGCCAATATTATATCTAAAGCAAGGCTGTTTCATAGCTCTATCCGCAGCTAATTCAGTATTTAGTAAGAGTATAGCTCCTGCAAAGTTAGTTAACATATTATCTACTATAGTTGACAACTTTCGAATCTTATTTGCATTCAATATATCTCCTACAGAAGGAATTACTGCTCCAAAAATATTCCCCACTATCGCAGAGGCTGTTTCTCTCCTTTGTCTCAATTGATGTAACTCAGTCATTTTCAGTATCCTTTTCAAATCTTCTATTTGATAAATCTTAGGAAAACCTATTTCCAAGTAACATGTCCCATACCATCCCTTAAGGAGATGGTAATAAGCATTAAGTCCACAAATATAGTAAATTCCAGGAATCACAGGGTCCGCACCATTCAGCATAAACCTCCACTTACTATGAAACAAAACCACATGCCTACATTCACTCGCTCCCACAAATAAAGTGTCAGTGCTTGATTTTGGCCTATATATACAAAGCTTCCCTACATGTAATGCATCAAAAGCTAAATTTCCTTGTGTTTTAATAGCAGTGTAAGCGTAATCATTCTTGTAAGTTATTTTCTCTAGATCTTTTTCTAATTTTTCTTTTAATGCTTTTCTCCTGTCATCAGTATGCCCAATAAAGCTCTATCCCAAGGTGTTAATAAGCAAGTCAAATTGTTACGATGCGCATAAGCCGTGCCAAAGGTTGGTGTAGGTTCAAAGAATCCTCTAACCAATACTATATCATGGTCCTTAGCTATCTTACTCAAATATCTAATTATAGGAACAAAGGAAAACAATAGGTCATAATTTGAGTAAAAATACTTAAAATACTCTTGGTTATAGAAGTGAGTTAGTAACAAACTACAAGTTATACCATACATCAGAGGTAGACTATGATAGGTGACCCCTTGTTCCACAGAGGAAGGTATTTGCGTACACACAAGACAATCCTTTGCATCCATCCTTTCCACATACTCACTAAATAAATGATAAAAGACGTTAGAAGACAACTCTCCTCTTGCGTTAGGATAAACATACAAATACTGCTCATCTAGCTTAAGCTTCTCTATAGCTGTCAGTGTAGTAGCTTCAAGAACAGATGTAACCCTTGCTTCTCATGAATTGACATTCCCACAAACATTATTATAAACAATATTCCACACACAATCGCCATTCCTACACTCAAATATCTACAATACCTAATATGCCTAATGTTATTATCTAATCTAGCCATGATCTGTAAAGAATCAGAAAGCAGAATCTTCAACTCTTAATTATTGTGCAACACAAAAATCAAAAATTCAAAATACTTCTTTTCTTCACACTTCAGCATCACACAACAGGACCCTTTCACTTCCTTTGTCATAATTGGTTAGCAGCTGGTCATCTCCAGAGTTTTTAAGTGTCAGATCAGGCTATCAATGTCTTTTCCGGTAAAATCAATAAATCTACTTCCTTTTATTTTTTTTCAGCTCGACGACTCAGTCTATTTGATTTTCTCCTTCAGGTTGCATCAAAATACAGATTCAGAACTTCTCTATCAAAACAAAAGGACATCAACTTGTTTTGCCAATCACTTGTTGTGGCATATGCCCACTCTGGTTCCGCGTATTTTCGACTTGCCACTCTCTTTCATTTCAACCTCCTTTCTCCTGTTAGTTCTCCATCACTTAATTCATCTTTCTTTTTGGTATCTAATTCTTCCTCTATTGTCTCATTTATTATCAAGTCCTTTTTCTTGCCTATTTGAGGCTCTGGCCAATGATCTCCTTTTCTCACTTCTTCTGTCAACAATCTCTTCAAGTTCGTACTTTCCTTCTTCACCTTGTCTGAAGTGCCTTCTCTTGATGGACCCGTAGCTGGTTCAGGGGGAGTCAGATCACTTTTGCTTTGACCTGTTTCGACTCTTTCCCCCTCAGGTTCGGGCACTTGATTTCCTTGCGTTTCAGCACTCTTTGATTTTGTGAGATCCTCTCCTGTGCATGGATCTCTCGTCACTTCTGCTGCATTGATTTCTCGTTCTTCTTCCTGATTTTCCACACCCTCGTCTCTTACTGGGGTGATTGATCCTTTTTCCGCCAATTTTGAGTCCACTCCTGGCTCCACCTGTTCTGGCTCTGGTGCAGGTAGAACTGTTCGCCTTGTGACTGCTGGTGTTCTCAACAACACTTCTTCATGATCCTGAGGACTCACCACTTTCTTTGTGTGGCTCACATGTATCCAGTTAGGCAATCCTGCACACTTCACAGCTATTGTGGTTGTCAGCACCACTTGGTTTGGACCTCTCCAACGTGGCTCTAGGCAAGTCTTGCACACATGCTTTTTGATCACAACCCAATCTCCCGCTCTTAGGTTGTGGCCTGGGTCATGGATAGGTGGCAGGGTAACGGCTTGTACCTGCAGAGAAAAAGATTGAACCACATCAGCTAGTCCCTTGCAGTAGTCCAACACCATATAATCTGTAATATTGACAAGAGCATTGGCTGGTATTGCTGGCAATCTCATTGCTCTCCCCATAAGAATCTCGTGTGGGGACAATCCTGTTATCCTGTCAGGTATATTTCTCATTGACATCAACACTAAAGGCAATGCATCCGGCCATTTCAGATTTGTAGCTGCACACATTTTGGCAGTTCTTGACTTCAGAGTACCATTCATTTGCTCTACTAGTCCTGATGCGTCTGAACGATAGCTGCAATGAAGCTTCTGTTCAATGTTTAGTGCTGCACATAAGAGCTTAATCACTTTGTTATTGAAGTGCGTTCCCGTATCTGATTCTAAAGAGATCAGAAAACCAAACCTTTGTATCAGCTCTGTAAGGAGTAGTTTTGCAACTGTGAGACTGTCATTTCTATGTGTAGGGTATGCTTCAATTCAATGACTAAACACACACACAATTACCAACACGTACTTCAATCCACCACATGCAGGCATCTCAATGAAATCCAACTGCATTCTGCTGAATGGTCCTCCTGCTCTTCCAATGTGGCTCAAATTTACCACTGCCCCTTTACCCACGTTTAATTGCTGACAGATTATACATCTGTGACACACTGCTTCAGCTGCTTGTCTGAATTTCGGATTGAACCAATCAACTTTGAACAACCTGATCATGGCATCCCTTCCAATATGTGCCTGACCATGGTAATACAAAGCCATTTGAGACAACAAACAATTCAGCAGTACCATTTGACCCTCCTCAGATGCCAAGATCTCATCTGGTCTCTGTACACACTTTAGTTTTGCCCACAGCTTTTTCTCTTGTCTGTGTTTTCTTGCAATGTTTTCAATTCCTCAAGGGTATCAATCACTTTCAATGCAAAATTTGCACTGCTGGTCTCTTCTTCCTGCATTAGTTCCCACTTATCCTTGAACGATATACAGTTCAGGGTGCAAAATCTTTCTACCTGATCGACATACCCATTTCCCAGGGAAATGTACTCTGGTGTTATCTGGTGTCCACTGCATTTTACTACAGCAATCTCTTCAGGTAATTGTATTGTGTACAGCAAATCTTTTATCCTGTCACCATTTCGTACTGGGGTTCCACTTGATGTCATAAACCCTCTTTGTGACCACAATTGACCAAAATAATGAACAATTCCAAATCCATATTGACTATCAGTGTATATTGTCACTCGCAGCCTAGTAGAGACATAACCTGCTCTAGTAAGAGCCACCAATTCCGCCACTTGTGCTGAATATACACCGGGAAGCCAAGATGCTTCTAGGGTTCCTGTAACTGTGCACTTCACATATCCTGTCTCAATGTGCCTGCCCCATCTCTGAGGCATGAACCATCAACAAAAACAATTTGATCATTTTCTTGTAGTCAAGTATCTCTAATACCAGGTCTAGGCTTTGTGCACAATTTGGTCACTTCAAGACAATCATGCTCTATATCCTCCTCCTTTTCGATTTCAGCAGTATCACTTGGCAATAATGTTGCTGGATTCAACACTGTACATCTTTTCAAAGTTGCATTTGGAGCTCCCAATATGCTTGTCTTATACCTTGTCCGTCTGGCCACCGTCATATGTTGTGTTTTCGTTCTTGTCAGTAAGATTCCAACAGAATGTGGTACCATTACCGTCACTGGGTATCCCATGACTACCCCTTCACATTGGGAAAGACTTTGACTAACTGCGGCTACTGCTTGCAGACAACCTGGTAAAGCTGCTGCAACCGGGTCCAAGGTAGCTGAAAAATAAGTTGCTGGGTGATAAGCACCTCCATGGACCTGTGTCAAAACAGACAAAGAACAAGCATCACGTTCATGACAAAACAGTGTGAAAGGCTTTGTGTAATCAGGCATTCCCAAAGCTGGAGCTTTGCACAGACTCTCTCTTAATTTGGTAAAAGCTTTCATCTGATCCTTATCTAAACTGATGGGATCTATAACTCTTTTGTGTGTCAACTGCTGTAGGGGTTTTGCTATCTCAGCAAAATTCAGAATCCATTGTCTACAATACCCTATCATTACCCAGAAACATGCGCACATCTTTCTGAGAAATCAGAGGATTTCTCTGCAGAATCATTGTAATCCTTTCTCAGGAGATTCTCCTTAGCCCTTTCTCAATTTGGTGACCCAAATATTTAACAGACTTCTGACAGTACTGCAACTTTGCTGGTGAAACCTTGTGTCCAAACTCTCCCAAGTGATTTAACAGGGAATGGAGTTGTGCTTACACTCGTCCCGTGTTCTGGATGCAATCAACAAATCATCAATGTACTTGTAGGAAAGTCCTTTTTTTTTGCCTGATCACCCCCACTCTTTCTGGATAGGTACTGGTGGTTACTGACTCTTGGCTGTACCCTGGGTACTGCTTACCAGTCCCAGGGCCAGTGCTCTGTGTAAAATGGATATGCAAATTAGGCTAATTATAATTGGCTAAGTTAACCTACCTATAAGTCCCTAGTATATGGTAGGGCATGTAGGTTTAGGGACCACAGCATAGGTGGTGCACACCTAGGTGCACTGCTGAGGTGCCCAGTGTCATTTTAAAAGCAAGCCTGCCTTGCTGGCTGCTTTTAAATTAAAGTTATATGCAAATTCGACTTTGGAATTAATGGTACTTCCAAAGTCTTAAACTACCTTATTTTTACATATAAGTCACCCCTAAGGTGTGCCCTATGTGCCCCTAGGGCTGGGTGCCATGTAACTATAAGCAGGGACTTTATAAAAATAGATTTATAAGCCCTGGTGAGGTAAAAACAGCCAAATTTGTTTTTCCCTCATGGAAGTAAATGGCCTTCATAGGCTAGAATGGGCAGACTTTATTTTAAATTTTAAAGTCTCCTTAAATGTTACATACCAAGAATTTGGTATCAAATTGATTGTTGTAATAAATCCCACAACTTCCAGTTGTTGGATTTAATATAACTTGTCCAGGTAAAAAGTTTAGACTTTACCTAAAAAGTTGCCAATTTCAGCTCTGCATTGTTTTTGCTGCTGTGCTCTGATTGGCCAGCCTGCAGCAGCTTCTGCCAGGCTGCCTTGATTAGGTGTGAAGTGGCCAGGCTTCACACAAAGGAATGTGCTTGGGGGAGAGAATCTCCCCTCAGCAGATGGTGAGGCAGGAAGGGGGAGGGCTGCCAAACTGGTCTTCAAAGGCAGAGAAGGACATTTGCAGCACCCAGCAACACCCCCACATCCTGCAACCCCAGACAATTAGGTGCCCCCTTGATTAGATTAGGAGAGGGCAGGAGAGGGGTGTGTTTATGATTTTTAGCCACACCAGTGGGTGGGCTCAGCCAGATGTAACCTCCAAAAATCAGATTCATCCATGTTGGATTTTTAGAGACTGTTGCCTTCTGGGATGGATTTTTGCCACACTTCCCAGGAAGTGGTCATCACAGGGGGACGACCCTGTCCCTGATTGGAGAACCAGGGCCCCCCTGCTTTTCACCCAGGAGCAAGGATAAAACTGGCAGACCTGCCCCCACACCTCAGATCCCCACCAAATTTCAAGAAGAAAGAACTACAAGGAGAAGAAGGACTGCCCTGCTGGACCCCTGGCCTGCACCTGGACCCTGCACTCAGAAAGACTGCACCAGCTGCACACTTGGGCTTCCCCACAAGAAGGACTTTGCCTGGCTTCAACTGGTTCAAGGAGGGACTCCCTGTTTGCTACAGGTGAAAAATTGCTATCCAGAGTCCCCTGCACCAACTCCTGAAAAAGTGACCAGCTGACCACTGTCCAGTGGCCAAAAAGGAGTTTGCGCCAGGTGCATTCTGGGAGTTGAAGTCCGCACTTCCCAAGGACCATCACAGAACTTCTGGACTCTTGGGGTGAGCTGTGGACCCCAAAAGAACCTTGAAAGAACATCTGGGTGAAGCCCCAGAAGTTTGGAAAAGATTGGAGAATTTTTGAAAAAAAGCTCCATAAAGTGACCGACCCGACGCGGAAATTCTAGCCAGCTTGCCTCAACCGCGACCCGGCCTGACTTCGTGGTTCGTCCCGGTAAAGAAAAACATCCATAAAAGAGACTAAGGCCCTCATTCTGACCTTGGCGGACTTTTCGCAAGACTGCGGAGTTACCGCCGCGGTGAAGACCGCCGACTGCGGCGGTATGCCGCTGTGCGCATTCCGACCGCTGGGAGCGTTCCGCCGGAAAACCGCCAGCAGCCACACTGGCGGTCGGCGGGAAAGTGGAGACTGGTCAACCTCCACCGCCACGCCAGCAGAACACCGCCCACAGAATTACGACCCACATTTCTGTGTGGCGGTCTTCTGTTGGCGGTCTTCTGTTGGCGGTCACCTCCCCATGGCTCCTGTCGCCTCCCGGAGGACCAACGCACAAGGTAAGTTGATCGTCCGTGAAGGGAGGGGGTGGGGGGGTGTTGTGTGATGTGTGCGTGCATGGGGGTGTGCGTGTGAGTGTGTAGAGGGGGTGTGTGAGTGCGTGCATGCGGGCGGGGGGTGCTGCTGTGCCTATGGGCAATGTGTGTAGTTCGGCGGGTGCGCATGTCGGCATGTATGTGTGCGGGTATGTGTCCCCGTTGTGTATGTGTGTGTGTAGGGGGTGTGTATATGTGCATGTTGGGGGTGTGTGCATGTCGGGGTGCGTGTATGTGCATGTCGGGGTGGGGGTGGGGAGGGGGTTCGTACCAGCTCTGGGGGGTGGCAGGGGGGTGGAGGGTGTGGGGGGAGGACTCGGGGGGGCAGTGGGGGGTGGGGGAGACCCCTATCAGTGCCAGGGAAGGAATTCCCTGGCCCCGATAGTGCCTACCGCCATGGTTCGCATGGCGGTTCCCGACCGCCAGAAACCGCGGTGGTAAGCAGGGTCATGATACCGTTGGCGGTCTTGGGTCGACCGCCGGGCCGGAGTGCGCAGACTCCAGCCCGTCGGTCATGACCGCCGTGGCGGTCGGAGTGGGGAAGTGGCGGTCGATCGCGGCGGTGACCGCCGCGGTCAGAATGCCATTTTTTTGACCGCCGGTCTGTTCGCGGTCCGACCGCCGCCTCTCCGCCGACCGCCAAGGTCAGAATGAGGGCCTAAGTCCGAAGGTAAAAAGTTGACCTCCCAGCCATCGAATCCGAGAAGGGCTCCACGGACGTCGGATCAAGATCCAGGTTTACCCCGGTCGAAGGATTTTCATCTCGAAAAAACGACTAAGTCCGAAGGTAAAAATCACCACCGAGGAAACCGACTTCGCGTATCCGGACAAGGGCTCCAGGAGGTCGGATTCAACTGGCAGGTTCGTCCCGGGGAAGAAAAACATCAAAAAAAGAGACTAAGTCAGAAGGTAACTTTTTAACCGAGGCCTCCCGCGACTTGTAGCCGAGCAGGGCTCCATCGCGGTCGGCCTGAAAGTTTGACTTTGCCCCGGTCCTGGTGCAACCAGATGACCCGATTGGCGCTTTTTGTTTCTAAGCGCTAGAAAATAATAATACTTTAAAAATTCATATCTCCGGTTCCCCTGAACCGATTTTAATCGTTTTTGTGTCATTTTAAAGATAAAAATATAAGCTATTTTTATAAATTGGTTTTGGATTTTTAAACTGTTTCCTGTGTTTTATTTAATTACTGTTTTGTGATATTTGAATGCTTTACACTTTGTCTCCTAAGTTAAGCCTTGACGCTCGTTGCCAAGCTACCAAGGGTTGAGCTGGGATTAATTTACTGAGACCTAACTGTACCTATGTGGAGGTTAGTGGCTTGTTGCTAGGTGTAGGTACCTACCTGCCCTACCAATAACCCATTTTCCAACATAATTGGAAGCAGCGACGGGATCCTGTACTTGTGTTCAATATCACATTACAGTTTTAGGTAAAACAAATTAAAAATCCTTTAAATTGTCCTAGTGCAAAAATTGTTTTTAATTTTTAATTTGGATTAATTTCAATTATTGAATTTTTGTAATTTTTCTAAATTCTTGTTTCCAATTTTTGAAAAACGTTTTTGTTGACACAAAACTAGGGAACCATGGAGCTTGATCTGGCTAGCCTACCCACACTGACAGTAGTCCAGCTTAGGGGGTTGTGTATTGAAAGAGGGTTGCCTGCAACCACTGATCTCAGGAAGCAATTCCTGATCACATCCCTGACAGCATGGGCTGAGGCCCAAGAGGTAGAGTCAGAAGAAGCTCCAGAGGAGGGAGAAAGAAGGGAGGATGCAAGCTCTAACCACTCAGGGGAGGGAAGGCATCTGAGCCTAAGTGAGGATGAGGAAGAACGGTCCTCAGTAAACACAGTCACTAGGGGCAGACCCAAAGCTAGTGGTAGGAAGGGGGTCCTTTCAGGAGGAGAGAACCCATCCATCAGAGAAAGAGAGCTGGAAGCCCAGCTAGCCTACATAGCTTTGGAAGCAGATAAGCTTGCCCTAGAAAAGAAAAAGTGGGCAAGCAAAGAAAAAAAAGATGGAGGCAGCGAGAAAGAAACTGAGGTGTCCCTGGGTGGGGGTTTTGCCCCCAGATTACCCAAAGGGGTGGTTCCTGCCTATGTAGAGGGGGATGACATAGATAAGTGGCTGGGGGCCTTTGAGAGGGCCCTCCAGATGAGGAAAGTCAAGCCTCAGTACTGGGGTTCACTCCTTTGGGAGTTAGTTCCCAACTCTGGGAGGGATAGGCTCCTAACCATGAGTGGGGAGGATGCAGACTCATACCCCAGTATGAAGAGTTGCTTGACTAAAAAGTTTGGTCTAACCCCAGAGCAGTATAGGCTTAAGTTTAGGGACACCCAAAAGACAAGCACCCAGTCCTGGGTGGACTTTGTGGACATTTCAGTAAAAGCACTGGAGGGCTGGATACAGGGCAACAGGGTAAGTACCTTTGAGGGGCTGTACAATTTAATTATGAGGGAGCACCTTCTAACTAATTGTGTCCAAGAGAGGCTCCGCCAGTATCTAGTAGACTCTAGGTTGACCAACCCCAGAGAGCTGGGGGAGGCAGCAGATGACTGGTTAAGGACTAGGGTTAACCAGAAACCCCCAGGGGGTGATCAGAAAAAGGGAGGACATGGTTCTTCTCAGGGGAAGAACCAGGGGAAAGATGACAAAAAACCCAAAGAGTCCTCACAAGAGTCCCCAAAAACTTCTCAGGGAGGGGGAGCCCCGAGCCAATTCACTTTTAAAGGGAAAGGGTATCAAGGAAAGAATTATGATCCTGCTAAAGCAGGAAAGTTTCAGGAGCTTGCTAAGGCCGGCAAGTGTTTTGACTGTCATCAGCCAGGACATAAAAGAGGAGATGCTATCTGCTCCAAGAAGCCCCCCACTGGTGGGCAATCCCAGGGGATTGCTAGGGTAGGGTTGGGGGTGGAAGTTGGCCCAGGGGTGGAATCAGGGTACACTGAGGTCACCTTAGTATCCGTGGGTGGGGTGGACATTGCAACTATGGCCACCTTACCTCCCATCATGGAGAGGTATAGGCAGAGGCCTAAAGTCAATGGGACTGAAGTGGAAGCTCTGAGAGATACAGGAGCCAGTGTGACAATGGTCGCAGAAAAGCTGGTTTCTCCAGAGCAGGTCTTACCTGGTGTCTTCCACCAGGTGACTTATGCAGATACCAGAACCAAACTCCATCCCATGGCTATGGTGAGTCTGGAATGGGGAGGTGTGACTGGCCCTAAAAAAGTAGCTTAGCTCCTGCCCTCCCAGTAGAGTGTCTACTGGGGAATGATCTTGAAGCATCTGAGTGGTCAGAAGTGGAAAGAAGGGTCCATGCACAGATGCTGGACCTCCCTGAATGGGTGTGTGCTGTGACCAGGTCACAGGCGGCACAACAGGGGAATGCTGGACACTTGGACCCTGGAACAATGGGCCAAGCCTCCAAGAAAAAGAGAAAAGGCACTGGGTCTGGCTTGCCAGCCCCAACAAGTACAGAGGGTCAGAAAGAATCCAACCCAGAGGGGGAGGATCTGAACTCTGAGGGAGGGACACCTTCCCTGCAAACTCTGCCTGACTTGGCAGAACTGCAAGGGGCAGGTGGGCCCACCAGAGAAGATTTGTGCCAGGGACAAAGAGAGTGTCCCACTCTTGAGGGCCTGAGGCAGACTGCTGCCAGGCAAGAACAAGGGGATACCAGTGGTACCCACAAGGTTTACTGGGAGGATGGAGTTCTCTACACTGAGGCAAGGGCCCTTAAAGAAGGGGCTACTAGGAGAGTAGTGGTCCCCCAAAAGTATAGAGAATTCCTCCTTACCTTAAGCTATGATATCCCCTTAGCTGGTCATTTGGGACAGACCAAGACCTGGAGCAGGCTGGTCAACCATTTTTATTGGCCCGAAATGTCAGAAAAAGTCAGGGAGTTTTGCAGCTCCTGTGTCACCTGTCAAGCCAGTGGCAAGACAGGGGGCAAGCCAAAGGCTCCCTTGATTCCACTGCCAGTGGTTGGGACTCCCTTTGAGAGGGTGGGGATTGACATTGTTGGTCCCCTAGACCCACCAACTGCTTCAGGTAACAGGTACATTGTGGTGGTAGTGGACCATGCCACCAGGTACCCTGAGGCAATACCCCTCCGGACAGTCACTGCTCCCACAGTGGCTAGGGCCCTACTTGGTGTGTTCACCAGAGTGGGATTCCCAAAGGAGGTGGTCTCAGATAGGGGCACAAACTTTATGTCAGCTTATCTGAAAGCCATGTGGGAGGAGTGTGGTGTTACTTATAAGTTCAGCACACCCTACCATCCACAGACCAATGGTCTGGTGGAAAGATTCAATAAGACCCATAAGGGCATGATCATGGGTTTGTCTGACAAACTCAGGAGGAGATGGGATGTCCTCCTCCCATGCCTGCTGTTTGCCTACAGGGAGGTGCCACAGAAGGGGGTTGGATTCAGCCCCTTTGAGTTACTGTTTGGGCACCCTGTAAGAGGCCCATTGTGCTTGGTGAGAGAGTCTTGGGAAAAGCCTCTCAAGGAATCCAAGGAGAATGTGCTGGATTATGTACTAGGCCTGCGGTCTCGCATGGCTGAGTATATGAAGAAGGCAAGCAGAAATCTGGAGGCCAGTCAGGAGCTCATGAAGCTCTGGCATGATCAAAAGGCTACCATGCCTGAGTATCACCCAGGACAGCTAGTGTGGGTTTTGGAGCCCATGGCTCCTAGGGCACTACAGGCCAAATGGACTGGGCCCTATCCAATCCTAGAGAAAAAAGGTGAGGTCACCTACTTGGTGGACCTTGGCACCCCCAGGAATCCTCACAGGATCCTACATGTAAACAGGATGAAACCCCACCAGGACAGGGCAGACATGACCATGCTGATGGTCACTGATGAAGGGAAGGAGGAGGAGGGTGAACCTCTGCCAGACCTCCTGTCCTCAAAGGCAAAAGATGGGTCAGTGGAGAGAGTGGTACTCTCTCCCAAATTGACAGATCAGCAACAACAAGACTGTAAGCAAGTCTTGGGACAGTTTGCTAGTCTGTTCTCCCTGACCCCTGGACTCACCAATTGGTGTGTCCATGATGTTGACACTGGTGACAGCTTGCCTGTCAAGAACAAGCTGTACAGGCTGTCTGACCAGGTCAAGGCCAACATCAAAGCTGAAGTGGCTAAGATGTTGGACCTGAAGGTAATTGAGCCCTCTGATAGTCCTTGGTCCAGTCCAGTGGTACTGGTGCCCAAAGCTAATCCCCAAGGTGGGAAGAAAGAATTAAGATTCTGTGTGGACTACAGAGGTCTAAATGCAGTCACTAGGACTGATGCTCACCCCATACCTAGAGCTGATGAGCTCATTGACAGGTAGGGGGCTGCCAAATTCCTGAGCACATTTGATCTGACCTCAGGATATTGGCAGATTGCCTTAAGTCCAAGAGCTAAGGAGAGGTCAGCATTTTCCACACCAGAGGGCCACTTTCAGTTCAAGGTGATGCCCTTCAGGATGAAAAATGCTCCTGCCACCTTCCAACGGTTGGTGAATAGAGTCCTATCTGGGTTGGAATCTTTTAGTGCAGCTTATCTGGGTGATATAGCTGTATTTAGTTCCACCTGGAGGGACCACCTGGTCCACCTGAAGGAAGTGCTTCAGGCCCTGCTTCAAGCAGGCCTGACTATCAAGGCAAGCAAGTGCCAGATAGGGCAAAGTTCTGTTGTGTACCTGGGCCACCTTGTTGGTGGAGGCCATGTACAACCTCTCCAGCCCAAGATCCAGACTATCCTGGATTGGGAGGCTCCAAAAACCCAGACTCAGGTCAGGGCCTTTCTTGGCCTGACTGGGTATTACAGGAGGTTTGTTCAACATTTTGGGACCATAGTGGCCCCTCTAACTGAGCTTACCTCCAAGAAACAGCCCAAGAAGGTCATTTGGACCCCAGAGTGTCAAAAAGCTTTTGACACCCTAAAACAGGCTATGTGTTCAGCACCAGTGTTACTGGCCCCTGACTATAGCAAGGAATTTGTAGTGCAAACAGATGCTTCAGAGGAAGGGATTGGGGCAGTGTTAGCACAAGTTAATGAAGAGGGCCATGATCACCCAGTTGCCTTCATCAGCAGGCGACTACTCCCCAGAGAGAAAAAATGGAGTGCCATTGAGAGGGAGGCCTTTGCTGTGGTTTGGTCCCTGAAGAAGTTGAGGCCTTACTTGTTTGGCACTCACTTCCGTGTAAAAACTGACCACAGACCTCTCAGATGGTTGATGCAGATGAGGGGGGAGAACCCAAAACTGTTAAGATGGTCCATTTCCCTACAGGGGATGGACTTCACAGTGGAGCACAGACCTGGGACTGCTCATGCCAATGCAGATGGCCTTTCCAGGTTTTTCCACTTAGCTGATGAGGACTACCAGGGTGTAGGTTAGTACCCATCACCTTTCATCTGGGGGGGGGCAGTGTAGGAAAGTCCTTTTTTTTGCCTGATCACCCCCACTCTTTCTGGATAGGTACTGGTGGTTACTGACTCTTGGCTGTGCCCTGGGTACTGCTTACCAGTCCCAGGGCCAGTGCTCTGTGTAAAATGGATATGCAAATTAGGCTAATTATAATCGGCTAAGTTAACCTACCTATAAGTCCCTAGTATATGGTAGGGCATGTAGGTTTAGGGACCACAGCATAGGTGGTGCACACCTAGGTGCACTGCTGAGGTGCCCAGTGTCATTTTAAAAGCAAGCCTGCCTTGCTGGCTGCTTTTAAATTAAAGTTATATGCAAATTCGACTTTGGAATTAAAGGTACTTCCAAAGTCTTAAACTACCTTATTTTTACATATAAGTCACCCCTAAGGTGTGCCCTATGTGCCCCTAGGGCTGGGTGCCATGTAACTATAAGCAGGGACTTTATAAAAATAGATTTATAAGCCCTGGTGAGGTAAAAACAGCCAAATTCGTTTTTCCCTCATTGAAGTAAATGGCCTTCATAGGCTAGAATGGGCAGACTTTATTTTAAATTTTAAAGTCTCCTTAAATGTTACATACCAAGAATTTGGTATCAAATTGATTGTTGTAATAAATCCCACAACTTCCAGTTGTTGGATTTAATATAACTTGTCCAGGTAAAAAGTTTAGACTTTACCTAAAAAGTTGCCAATTTCAGCTCTGCATTGTTTTTGCTGCTGTGCTCTGATTGGCCAGCCTGCAGCAGCTTCTGCCAGGCTGCCTTGATTAGGTGTGAAGTGGCCAGGCTTCACACAAAGGAATGTGCTTGGGGGAGAGAATCTCCCCTCAGCAGATGGTGAGGCAGGAAGTGGGAGGGCTGCCAAACTGGTCTTCAAAGGCAGAGAAGGACATTTGCAGCACCAACACCCCCCCATCCTGCAACCCCAGACAATTAGGTGCCCCCTTGATTAGATTAGGAGAGGGCAGGAGAGGGGTGTGTTTATGATTTTTAGCCACACCAGTGGGTGGGCTCAGCCAGATGTAACCTCCAAAAATCCGATTCATCCATGTTGGATTTTTAGAGACTGTTGCCTTCTGGGATGGATTTTTGCCACACTTCCCAGGAAGTGGTCATCACAGGGGGACGACCCTGTCCCTGATTGGAGAACCAGGGCCCCCCTGCTTTTCACCCAGGAGCAAGGATAAAACTGGCAGACCTGCCCCCACACCTCAGATCCCCACCAAATTTCAAGAAGAAAGAACTACAAGGAGAAGAAGGACTGCCCTGCTGGACCCCTGGCCTGCACCTGGACCCTGCACTCAGAAAGACTGCACCAGCTGCACACTTGGGCTTCCCCACAAGAAGGACTTTGCCTGGCTTCAACTGGGTCAAGGAGGGACTCCCTGTTTGCTACAGGTGAAAATTTGCTATCCAGAGTCCCCTGCACCAACTCCTGAAAAAGTGACCAGCTGACCACTGTCCAGTGGCCAAAAAGGAGTTTGCGCCAGGTGCATTCTGGGAGTTGAAGTCCGCACTTCCCAAGGACCATCACAGAACTTCTGGACCCTTGGGGTGAGCTGTGGACCCCAAAAGAACCTTGAAAGAACATCTGGGTGAAGCCCCAGAAGTTTGGAAAAGATTGGAGAATTTTTGAAAAAAAGCTCCATAAAGTGACCGACCCGACGCGGAAATTCTAGCCGGCTTGCCTCAACCGCGACCCGGCCTGACTTCGTGGTTCGTCCCGGTAAAGAAAAACATCCAAAAAAGAGACTAAGTCCGAAGGTAAAAAGTTGACCGGGACCTCCCAGCCATCGAATCCGAGAAGGGCTCCACAGACGTCGGATCAAGATCCAGGTTTACCCCGGTCGAAGGATTTTCATCTCGAAAAAACGACTAAGTCCGAAGGTAAAAATCACCACCGAGGAAACTGACTTCGCGTATCCGGACAAGGGCTCCAGGAGGTCGGATTCAACTGGCAGGTTCGTCCCGGGGAAGAAAAACATCAAAAAAGAGACTAAGTCAGAAGGTAACTTTTTAACCGAGGCCTCCCGCGACTTGTAGCCGAGCAGGGCTCCATCGCGGTCGGCCGGAAAGTTTGACTTTGCCCCGGTCCTGGTGCAACCAGATGACCCGATTGGCGCTTTTTGTTTCTAAGCGCTAGAAAATAATAATACTTTAAAAATTCATATCTCCGGTTCCCCTGAACCGATTTTAATTGTTTTTGTGTCATTTTAAAGATAAAAATATAAGCTATTTTTATGAATTGGTTTTGGATTTTTAAACTGTTTCCTGTGTTTTATTTAATTACTGATTTGTGATATTTGAATGCTTTACACTTTGTCTCCTAAGTTAAGCCTTGACGCTCGTTGCCAAGCTACCAAGGGTTGAGCTGGGATTAATTTACTGAGACCTAACTGTACCTATGTGGAGGTTAGTGGCTTGTTGCTAGGTGTAGGTACCTACCTGCCCTACCAATAACCCATTTTCCAACAGTACTGGACTAGAGTCAATTGACAAGGCAATTCCAATGACTCTAAATTATTTTTCAAAATCTGATTGAACAAAGATGGTGACTCCGTATACCCTTATGGAAGCCTGCACCAGCTGTAGACTTTATCTAAGAATTTGAAACTGAAAAGAAACTGACTATCCTCATGAAGTGGCACTGAAAAGAAAGCTTGTGACAGATCAACTACAGTGAACCACTCTGCCTCACATGGAATCTGAAACAGTATCACTGCTGGATTGGGCACAATCGGACAACACTTACCCACCATGTCATTAACCTTTCTCAAGTCCTGCACAATTTGCACTTTCCCACAAGGCTTTTTCAAACCCATTATCGGTGAATTACATGGGCTACTCAACACTTCCTTTAAAACTCCCTGCTTTAGGAATTCCCCGATTATTTGTGCTACTTTCATCATCACATCCTGTGCCATGTTATACTGTGAAAGTTTTGGGAACTCAACATTCAGCTTCAAAGTGATTTTAATAGGTTCTACTTTTTTGATCAATCCTACTTCTTTCCCTGTCAGATCCCAGACTTTCTCCTTTACCGTTCCCTGAAAGTCTGCATGCAACTCTTTCAGTGTGAACATTGGAAAAATCTCAATCAAAGGGTACTCTTCAAATGCTTCATTAAGAACCATGGTTGACACCTGCTCTTCCTCATCATCACTGTTTGCCTGGACTTCTATCCTTGCATCTGTACAATTTATGGAACATTTGGTCTTGCACAGTAAGTCTCTGCCTAACAAAGATACAGGACTTGAGTCGCACACCACAAATCTGTGCAATCCCAAATAATTTCCGATTTCAATTTGCACTGGTTCTGTAATGGGATTCGTCAACTGTCTATTCTCGACTCTCACGACCTGAACTGTCCTTCTAGAAAGAGGTAAATCTGGTACTTCCACACTCCTCACTGTAGAGCGTGTAGCTCCAGTATCAACCAAGAACGAGACCTTATGTCCCATTACCTTTTCCTTCACAAAAGGACCTCTCTGACCTACCTCTAAGGATGCGGCAAGAATGCAAGCTCCTTCATCTGAACCGTCACTCATCCATTCATCGTTTATTTCATCCTCACTGTGAAATTGGAATTGGTGTTCTGTATTGTTACTATTATCTGGTCTCTGACCTGTGACCTGTTGAGTAAGCATAACCTGTTGCTGCTCCATCAGGGCTTGGGGTATATGCATTTGCTGTCTAGGCACCATAGGAATCTGCTGCTGTACTGACGTCAAGGAAGAAATTTGTGCTTGAGGCACCTGCAACTGTTATACAGGCAAGAAACTCTGACCTCGATTCTGAACATTTGGGATTGGCCCCCTCATTCTGGGGACTCTCATGGTTTGAACTGTCCCAACATCACTTTGCTGAATCATTCCTTCCTGCACCATCAATGGGTACTCCCACTTCCAGTGTCCCACGTTTCCGCACAGGTGACATGGCAACATCTTTTTCATGCCTGCATATCATTCTGAACAACCACAGCACTTAGATCTGGACCACACATCATATCCATACCACGTCCTCTACCCCTCCCTTGTGGCTGAAACATGACAGCCTTCTGCTGCGGCGACATCGGCGGCACTAAAGCTCCTTGCACACCTGATTGTGCTGCCTTAATCTGAATCACCATTGCCTTTTCCTTTTGCTTCTTTTGTTTCAACTCAATCTCATCGCTGCAATATTTAGCATATTGCAACACCTCACCGATCGGCTTTGCCTGCCAGCAAATCAAATTATTCTTAATCATTTGCCCTACTTCAGGTCTCAACCCTTCAACAAATCTGAACACAAAATGCAACATGTCTTTCGGTTCATCTGCTTCCTTGCCACTGTACTCTTTAAAAGCCTTCAACAACCTTTTGTAATAGGTGTGTATTGACTCTTTAGTTTCCTGAACTGTCCTGTCAATC